>NC_060139.1:123716994-124408494 GCF_021461385.2 Schistocerca piceifrons | reverse complement strand
AGACCTATGGTGCACCACTGCAAGAAGAGGGGCAAGTTCCTTCGCGTACTCTGTGTAAAATCGAACTGGTATCCCATCAGATCCAGCGGCCAATCCTCTTTTGAGCGATTTTAATTATTTTTCTATCCCTCTGTCATCTATTTCCATATCTAACATTTTGTCAACTGTGTGCCAATCTACAGAAGGAACTACAGTGCAGTCTTCCTCTGTGAAACAGCTTTGGAAAAAGACATTTAATATTTCGGCCTTTAGTCTGACATCCTTCTCCGATGGTGTCTACCGATGTTCGTCCTTCGGCAGCCAAGAAAATAATAACAGCAAGCTAGTCTTGTTTGGACGCATTTGGTAATAACGTCGACATATTTCACTTTCCCGCATTTATCTCACGAGCGTCGGAAAGGTACCAGTGCCACACTAAGCCCTACAGTGCTAATATACCAGCGTCAGAGTTACGTTACGTGGCATATACGCGGCAATAACGCCCTCAAACTGAAATCTTTTTATCGTCCCTTATACATTTGCAGGAAAGTGGGGATTGACTGTAAGGTGTTGCCAGAACCATTCGCTGAACACGATACGAGACCCGAAGTCAGCAGTAGTCAAATTATGCACTTTGTGTGGTTGGTACTGGTGTAGCAGCATTTCCTGTAATATTTTTCCAAACATTCATTTCACGTACGACTGATCAAGTGCTGATTGCAGGTGCCTCGTTCATTCGAACAAGCACTGCATCTTCTAACTCGGTGCAGTTCGTCGTCCACCTTGGTCGTTGTACTGTGGTACCAATTGCTCTATTTCACTAAATCGTTAGAATGGTCTTCCAAACGTGGTGAGAGGCGCATATCTTCTACAGGGATATTTTCGTCCTCGACAACATTTTCACTTCTCAGCTGCTCCCATTTGCTTGCCAGTACACGAACATTATGTGTGCAAGTTCCGTCACTGTGTACAGCCCCATTTGGTTAGGCCTTACGAGATAATGGGCGAGATGTGGCGCCATGAAAATATTCTAAGTTCAGAGTTGGCTCGTTAGCAAGTGCGTGATGCCGCACAACGGCCGGACCACGTGGTCCATCGAGCACTTGGCTGGGAATTCCATGATGACGCTGTGTCGATGGAGGAGGCACGCCGGGAATCCCAAAGATGGCGGACTTTGTGAAACCATCATGGCAGACATTTCACAGTTCGTATAGAAATTAATAGTAGCCAGATGAATCATCATACCTAAAAAAGAAGCATGTACGTTACCATTATTTGCACAACAATTCTGATGGCGTAATCAGATTTTTAATATCTTTATTAGTTTAAAGTTCAGTAACTGACTGTAAATTATACAAGTAACACCCAGTAACGAATTTCCAAAATTTAAACGGCTCTTCCGATTTCGTCGATCTACATGTCTTTAGAAACCTATCAATTACAGACATGTAGTTGAATAGTACATTGAAAGGGTACAGTACCGCCCGACATTGAAAATAGGTACAACATACTTCATTATTTTTGTCAGAAGAACACATTTTTTTTGTAAAATAACTCAATTTCAATTAATACAGCGAAGCCGGATACCAGTGTGGGAAAGAACGACAATTTATTTATTTAATTGATCACATATGCACTCCCACAAAGTAAATCCCTACATCCAGTTTGGTGAGATCTGTGAAATGAATGAATGTATGGTCGTCTGCTAACCGCAGATAGTGAATGTGAATATATGATCATCTTTGAGTCGATCCTTTGGCCACCTTTGGTGGGACCAAAGAGATGAAATTTGCCTGAGCTTTGAGCGCCTGAAATGTGACTGACCAATGCGGTAGAAAGGTGCTCCCCCACTTCGACAGAGGTGGGAGAGAACCTCAAGAACGGCCATGTTTCAGCACTCTGCCGCTGGATCTTGTGCTGTTAAGACCTGTTTTAGTTGTGCTCCGTAATGACGAAAGAGTGGAGACATGGTATGCATGTGGAATATTTAAGAGTAGTTTGAAATAATAATTTCTCTATTTCAGGAACTTTTGTGGGGAGAATTAAATGTCAGGCAGGTAATATTAATGGGATTGTAGTAATCTTCGGAAGTGACCAGCGGTCACAATGAAACCACGTGTAGCAATAAGTTGAAATACTTCCGTGTGCTTAAGTTAAGCTGAATTACTAGCGTGTGTACAATAAGTTGAAATACTTAAGAAATAGCGTGTGTACCGTAAGTTGAAATATTTAAGAAATGGCGTGTGCAGGACTTGAAATTAGAGACGAGTACTTCCACGTGGTGAGTACTGTGTGAGTCTCAAACTGTGTATGAGACAAAAGATAAAGAGAAGTACTCGTCCATGGTATCAGTTGAGGACTCGCGTGTGTGATGAATACGTTCCTAATATTACTTTGCGTGATATGATTCCGTGTGACGCTAGATTCAAACTCTGAGAGAGAAGCAAGGCGAGTCGGCCGTCTATCCAGCAACGCCACTTGGCTTGCATTGCACAGGAAGACGTGCATATATCTCCAGAGTTCATAGTAGGAAAGTAGAATTACGAAGTGGGGCAGTGTCGTGTGAAACTGGGATAAATATTAATTGAAGTGGGAAAGCTGAAAGTGATAATGTTGTGACCATTCTCTGTGTAGTATTTCATGTTGTAGTGTGGTGTATGTCATGTAATTTGGGTATGAGTGGTTTGCACGGGAGAGTAGCGAGGTAGTTTCAAAAGATTAGTGGGTTATGCTTGTTCCTTTGGTACCGCTCGGTCTGGAGGAAAGTTTAGTGATGATGATTGTGAGAGTCGAAGTGTGAGGTACAATAAAAGATCCACCATCCTATCCAGAAAGTGCACTGTAGCGTTAAAAATAATTACGAGACCATAATATAGAGATTCACCATTGTAAAGCCATGCCCACTGGGCGGAATTTCTCATGTGTTATTGTTGTAGGTTATAGAATTTGTGTGTTTAGGTTAGAGAATTTATCGGAATAAATAAGATAGTGAAAAGAAATAGATTGGTGGACTTTTCCTTCGAATTGTATGTTGTAATAATGTCCCGAATTTATAATGTGTGCGCCATTCATATTCAGTGTGGTGGCCACGTGTTGATAAAAGCCGTTAAATAAAAGACAAAAAGAAAATGTGGTATTGCCAGTGCGTAGTGTACAGTCAGAGTTCTGTAAATTACTGATAGTCAGATGCGTGTTTCCGTTGCGTATTAATCATATAGGAGGATTACTTGTAACTTAAGTGTGAGTACTAGAGTTCATGTTACTCGATAAATAAGAATGAATCCACTCGCTTGGCAGACCACTCATCTTGCAGGCCTGACTGCTTGATGCCACAGTATGAGCAAGGCATGTGGGTGCCTCTCAACATGAGTAATTGGAGGTCAACGTGGCTGATTATTACTAATTGCGTCAGGCCATAAGTACTCCACAGTGACACGAAAAAACGGTACCAGCATGCTTATAAATACATTTATTCATCTATGTCTTTGTTTATATCCGATATATACTATTCATGAAGAAATTGGTTAAATATTTACTGTGTTTTAGAAAGCACAGAGACATTAGGCTACTGGCCTACCTTTTATTCTATTCCTTTGATATACACTCCTGGAAATGGAAAAAGGAACACATTGACACCGGTGTGTCAGACCCACCATACTTGCTCCGGACACTGCGAGAGGGCTGTACAAGCAATGATCACACGCACGGCACAGCGGACACACCAGGAACCGCGGTGCTGGCCGTCAAATGGCGCTAGCTGCGCAGCATTTGTGCACCGCCGCCGTCAGTGTCAGCCAGTTTGCCGTGGCATACGGAGCTCCACCGCAGTCTGTAACACTGGTAGCATGCCGCGACAGCGTGGACGTGAACCGTATGTGCAGTTGACGGACTTTGAGCGAGGGCGTATAGTGGGCATGCGGGAGGCCGGGTGGACGTACCGCCGAATTGCTCAACACGTGGGGCGTGAGGTCTCCACAGTACATCGATGTTGTCGCCAGTGGTCAGCAGAAGGTGCACGTGCCCGTCGACCTGGGACCGGACCGCAGCGACGCACGGATGCACGCCAGGACCGTAGGATCCTACGCAGTGCCGTAGGGGACCGCACCGCCACTTCCCAGCAAATTAGGGACACTGTTGCTCCTGGGGTATCGGCGAGGACCATTCGCAACCGTCTCCATGAAGCGGGGCTACGGTCCCGCACACCGTTAGGCCGTCTTCCGCTCACGCCCCAACATCGTGCAGCCCGCCTCCAGTGGTGTCGCGACAGGCGTGAATGGAGGGACGAATGGAGACGTGTCGTCTTCAGCGATGAGAGTCGCTTCTGCCTTGGTGCCAATGATGGTCGTATGCGTGTTTGGCGCCGTGCAGGTGAGCGCCACAATCAGGACTGCATACGACCGAGGCACACAGGGCCAACACCCGGCATCATGGTGTGGGGAGCGATCTTCTACACTGGCCGTACACCACTGGTGATCGTCGAGGGGACACTGAATAGTGCACGGTACATCCAAACCGTCATCGAACCCATCGTTCTACCATTCCTAGACCGGCAAGGGAACTTGCTGTTCCAACAGGACAATGCACGTCCGCATGTATCCCGTGCCACCCAACGTGCTCTAGAAGGTGTAAGTCAACTACCCTGGCCAGCGAGATCTCCGGATCTGTCCCCCATTCAGCATGTTTGGGACTGGATGAAGCGTCGTCTCACGCGGTCTGCACGTCCAGCACGAACGCTGGTCCAACTGAGGCGCCAGGTGGAAAGGGCATGGCAAGCCGTTCCACAGGACTACATCCAGCATCTCTACGATCGTCTCCATGGGAGAATAGCAGCCTGCATTGCTGCGAAAGGTGGATATACACTGTACTAGTGCCGACATTGTGCATGCTCTGTTGCCTGTGTCTATGTGCCTGTGGTTCTGTCCGTGTGATCATGTGATGTATCCGACCCCAGGAATGTGTCAATAAAGTTTCCCCTTCCTGGGACAATGAATTCACGGTGTTCTTATTTCAATTTCCAGGAGTGTATATCCAAACTTTCAGCCAATGGGCGTCCAGATCGCTGTTGCTAGGCGGATCTGACGTCACGTTTGCGGGCATTGTGACGGAAGTTTGTCTCGGAACACTGCCTTAGATCGTAAGATTCTACTCCCGAATAGTCGGATCTTGTCCCTACTAAGGTTGCACAACATTGCCTCCTATGATTTCATCACTAATGCTCTTTGCTGACGCTTAATTATCAAATGTACAGTAACCTAGCTGCTACTGAGCATGTATCTAATAATGTGTGTTAGAGCGTGTTTATGGTCCAGCCGCAGGAATATTTATTTAATTTTTTGTTATTTAAATGTAAATCCAGTATTTCGTATGTGTTTCAATATGTTTGTGAGTGTACGTTGGCTTGGAGACGTGGAGGGAGCGCTCTAGCCAATCACAGCGCCCGTTAATGGTGACACTGCATGGAAGTGGGGGAGGAGGATCATTTCGATAGAGGACACAGAGTGGGCAGTTCTGGACAGTACGGCAGAGGACACGGGAGTGAGTGCTGGACGCAGACAGTACATCGCGACGGACGCACAGTCGGTGGAAAAACTTGGACAGTCAAGCAGTTTGCGCGTGGCGGCGGAGAATAGAAATATTTCGGAGAGCCGACCTGTGCTCTTGTGTGATTTCCGTGGTTTCTGCAGTGAAGACATAGTATGCGTTCAGAAGTGAATATCTCGCGAGCTATGTTGTTGTTGATAACTAATTACATGAAGTATTAATCTATTGTTTCCCTGTTATTCAACTTATATTTTATTTAACTGCTGGACCATCGACACCAAGAAGTGTTTTGCAGAAATATACCGCAGACTCAAAAGTAGTTCTACTATCGTACTCATCATTTAAAGTCGTTAAGATAGTACCTGCAGATTTTATTTAATTGCAATCTTTCATTTATAAATCTCTATATTAATTCGCAATTGCCGAGTGATAGGAACCTTCGACCATTCGATTCATGTTTGTATTCATATTGTATACTGTAGACTCAGCAGTATTTGGCTTGTAATGAGGCAACTACGTATCCCAGCCCCTAGACGACGAAAGCAGCCAAAACGTTTAAAATTTCAACTCTGAGTCAGAGGGTGCCTAGCCGAGGGCCACACCATCTTATCATCATCATTCATTTTATATTTGAAGGCCCGCAGCCCGATCGACGTTAGTACTTAAAACGTAGACACAGACTACAGTCTTCCACTGTACAAACGTTGTACAGTATGACTGCTCATGTCAGTGCACAGTACGCCATCTGTATTGGCTGAGTTACTATCCCAACCCTTACATCTAAGTGCTCGTCGGGATTGTCTACCCTACAGCCGTACCAACAACCACTACCAGATTCTATTGTCAGAAGTATCATAACGATTTTCGTTTTGAATTTACAACTCGGTGCGTTTCCGGATCCTTATATCAAATTGATACATTTATCCCTCTCGATCAACCCTGAAAGTTTGTTACATCAACACCGGATCATCCTATAGGTTAGTCGTATAGCTAGAAAATTGTAGCGAATTAGAGAAAGACCTGCAGAGGATTAACACGTGGCACATGTACTGACCGTCAACACGTGTCCAGTTTTGAGCATAAATACACTATTGGCCAATAAAATTGCTACACCACGAGGGTAACGTGCTACAGACGCGAAATTTAACCGACAAGAAGAAGATGCTGTGATATGAAAATGATTAGCTTGTCAGAGCACTCACACAAGATTGGCGCCGATGGCGACACGTACAACGTGCTGACATGAGGAAAGTTTCCATCCGATTTCTCATACACAAACAACAGTTGACCGGCGTTGCCTGGTGAAACATTGTTGTGAAGCCTCGTGTAAGGAGGAGAAATGCGTACCATCTCGTTTCCGACTTTGATAAAGGTCGGATTGTAGCCTAGCGCGATTGCGGTTTATCGTATCGCGACATTGCTGCTCGCGTTGGTCGAGATCCAATGACTGTTAGCAGAATATGGAATCGGTGGGTTCAGGAGGGTAATACGGAACGCCGTGCTGGATCCTAACGGCCTCGTATCACTAGCAGTCGAGATGACAGGCATCTTATCCGCATGGCTGTAACGGATCGTGCAGCCACGTCTCGATCCCCGAGTCAACAGATGGGGACGTTTGAAAGACAACAACAATCTGCACGAACAGTTCGACGACGTTTGCAGCAGCATGGACTATCAGCTCGGAGACCACGGCTGCGGTTACCCTTGACGCTGCATCACAGACAGGAGCGCCTGCGATGGTGTTCTCAACGACGAACCTGGGTGCAGGAACGGCAAAACGTCATTTTTTCGCATGAATCCAGGTTCTGTTTACAGCATCATGATGGTCGCATCCGTGTTTGGCGACATCGCGGTGAACGCACATTGGAAGCGTGTATTCGTCATCGCCATACTGGCGTATCACCCGGAGTGATGGTATGGGGTGCCATTGGTTACACGTCTCGGTCACCTCTTGTTCGCATTGACGGCACTTTGAACAGTGGATGTTACATTTCAGATGTGTTACGACCCGTGGCTCTACCCTTCATTCGATGATCTGTGGTATCGTATTGAAGCTGCATGGGAAGCTGTACCTGTACACGCCATCCAAGCTCTGTTTGACTCAATGCCAAGGCCGTTATAAAGGCCAGAGGTGGTTGTTCTGGGTACTGATTTCTCAGGATCTATGCACCGTAATTGCGTGAAAGTGTAATCACATGTCAGTTCTAGTATAATATATTTGTCCAATGAATACCCGTTTATCGTCTGCCTTTATTCTTGGTGTAGAAATTTTTATGGCCAGTAATGTACGTAATCGTCGGAAAGACACAGACCAGACTGAAATTCTTTAGTAGGTTCCTCACGTAGTCCACTCCTGCGGTGATATCTCATGAAACCCTCGTTCGATTCGCAGCTGAGTAACACATCTGCATCTTCAGACATACTCCTCAAGTCATCTTACGGCACATGGCAGAGGGTTGCTTCTACCACTAGTAGTCATTCCCTTTCCTGTTCCACTTACAAACAGAGCGAGAGACAAACGATTGGCCACATGCCTCTGCATGAGCCCTAATTTATTATATCTTACCTTAGTGGTCGTCAGGCGGAATGTGTGTGTTAGCGGCAGTAGAATATCTTTCTGTAATTTCTCTAAATTTTCTCAGTAGTGTTCCTCGAAAGCAACGTCGTCTTCCCTCCAGGCGTTCGCCTTTTAATTTCCGAAGCATCTCCGTAGCACTTGTGTGCTGTTTGAACCTACCGGTAACAAATCTAGCAGACCGCCTCTGAATTGCTTCGGCGTTTTCCTTTAATCCGACCTGGTACGGACCTCAAACACTCGAGCAGTACTCAACAGTATGTCACACTAGCATCCTATGAGTGGCCTCCTTTGCATATGAATCGCACTTTCTCAAAATTCTCCCAATAAACCGACCTCGACCATCCGCCTTCCCTATCACAGTCGTTACATGCTCATTCCACTTCAGATCGCTTTGCAACGTTACGTCCAGTTATTTAAACGACATGACTGTGACAAGCAGTACATTACTAATGCCGCATCCGGACATTACCGGTTTGTTTCTCTTACTCAACCGCATTAACTTACATTTTTCTACATTTACTGCTAGCTGCCATTCATCACATCCACTAGAAATTTTGTCTAACTTGTTCAAATCTTCAAATGTGTGTGAAATCTAATGGGAATTAACTGATAAGGTCATCAGTCCCTAAGCTTACACACTACTTAACCTAAATTATCCTAAGGACAAACACACACACCCATGCCCGAGGGAGGACTCGAACCACCGCCGGGTTGTCTAACTTGTAGCTTTCCACAGTCACACAACTTCCAGGAAACAACCGCAGATTTATGCCCACCCTGCCCTCCAGATCATTTATGTATTTAGAAAATAATAGCCGTCTTATTACATTTCTCTGGGGTTGTCTTGACGATCCCTTTCTCTGATGAATACTCGCCTTCGAGGATAACATATTGGGTTCTATTACATAAAAAGCCTCCGAGCACTCCCATATCTGGGAATCTAGTCTTTGTGCTCTTAACACGTTAACAGTTTGCCGTGGAGCACCGTGTCAAATGCTTTAAGGAAATCGAGATATATGGGATCACCCTGTAGGTTTTCATCCACAATTTTCTGTATTTCATGTGAGAAAAGAGCACAAGCGATGATTTCTAAAATCGTCCTGATTCGAGCACGCTAGCTTCTCGGTCTCAAGAAAATTTATTACGTTCGTAATGATAGTATGGTCAAGGATTGTGCAGCAAACCGATGTTTAGGATATTGGTCTGTAATTTTGCTTGTCTGTTCTTTTACCCTTCATATACGCAGGAGTCACCTGCGCTATTTTCTAGTCGCTTGGGACCTTGCGCTAGGCGAGAGATGCACGATAATTTCAAACTAAGTAAGTTCCCAGTGCTGTAGAGTACCCTTTGCGAAACCAAATTGGGGATCCATCCGCACTTGGTGACCTATTTGTTTTCTTTAAAGTCAGTACTGCCATTAGACTGTTGTTTATTTGCAGTGTTACATTTACACTTAGACGATCATGATTTAGGCTTCAAAGTGCCAGTATCAAGTGTTTTAAGTGTTATACAGTGCCTAAGATGGCATACTCTTAGGCACTGTACAACACTTAAAACACTTGATAATGGCACTTTGAAGCCGAAATCATGATCGTGTAAGTGTAAATGTAACACTTCAAATAAATAACATCTAATGGCGCTACTGGCTTTAAAGAAATATGGCTCTGAGCACTATGGGACTTAACTTCTGAGGTCATCAGTCCCCTAGAACTTAGAACTACTTAAACCTAACGACATCACACACATCCATGCCCGAGGCAGGATTCGAACCTGCGACCGTAGCCGTCGCGCGGTTCCAGACTGAAGCGCTTAGAACCGCTCGGCCACTCCGGCCGGCTTAAAGAAATATATTATGACTGTGGCCCAGTATTATGAAAAAATTATTAAAAAAATCATTAAATTATTTGTTTGCAACTCTTTCAATTCTTTCCCTACGTCAGGGATGCTTATTACTATGTGCTCCATACAAGAGTCTGTTAGTTGATCAAAGGATGGTATGTTTGCACGATTCTCACGTGTGGATGGTTGCGATATTTAAAACTTCGGCTTTCGTTTTGATATCTTCACCTGCCGTATCAAACTGATCAACGCTTGTCGGTCTGTGATAGGTTTACACGTGGGATTCATGGAGAGTATGGAGAAGACACAAAGAAAAGCTGCTCCTTTTGTCACCGGTACATTTGATAAGCGCGAAAGCGTCACTTACGTGGTCACCCTTCTACAGCGGCAGACGCTACAAGAGAGGCGTTGCGCTCCACCGAGTAGTTTACTGTTAAACTTACGGAAGTTTACATTCCTGGATGATTTAACCACTATATTGCTCCTTCTAATGTACAGGGTGATTCAAAAAGAATACCACAACTTTAGGAATTTAAAACTCTGCAACGACAAACGGCAGAGCTACGCACTATCTGTCGGCGAATTAAGGGAGCTATAAAGTGTCATTTAGTTGTACATTTGTTCGCTTGAGGCGCTGTTGACTAGGCGTCAGCGTCAGTTGATGCTAAGATGGCGACTGCTCAACAGAAAGCTTTTTGTGTTATTGAGTACGGCAGAAGTGAATCGACGACAGTTGTTCAGCGTGCATTTCGAACGAAGTATGGTGTTAAACCTCCTGATAGGTGGTGTATTAAACGCTGGTATAAACAGTTTACAGAGAATGGGTGTTTGTGCAAAGGGAAAAGTTCTGGACGACCGAGAACGAGTGATGAAAATGTAGCACGCATCCAGCATGCATTTGTTCGCAGCCCAGGAAAATCGACTCGCAGAGCTAGCAGAGAGCTGCAAATTCCACAATCAACTGTATGGAGAGTCCTACGAAAAAGGTTAGTTATGAAACGTCAACTACCCGAGGCGATGGATCGGCCGCCAGGCAGCCCGTGACAGAGCACTTCATCACTGGCCTCCAAGAAGCCCTGATCTTACCTCCTGCGATTTTTTCTTATGGGGATATGTTAAGGATATGGTGTTTCGGCCACCTCTCCCAGCCACCATTGATGATTTGAAACGAGAAATAACAGCAGCTATCCAAACTGTTACGCCTGATATGCTACAGAGAGTGTGGAACGAGTTGGAGTATCGGGTTGATATTGCTCGAGTGTCTGGAGGGGGTCATATTGAACATCTCTGAACTTGTTTTTGAGTGAAAAAAAACCTTTTAAAATACTCTTTGTAATGATGTATAACAGAAGGTTATATTATGTTTCTTTCATTAAATACACATTTTTAAAGTTGTGGTATTCTTTTTGAATAACCCTGTATATCTTGAGAAAAGACCACCAAGTCTTCCCAACAGTCGTTTTTCCGCGCCCTGTCTGCTGCCAGAACAGGAAAGGACTGAGGTGACAGTAGCGCAGGAAGTATCCTTCGCCACACACCATAAGGTGTGTAGCGGAGTACAGATGTAACAACGGATGTAGAAGGCGTGTGATTGCGAAATACATTATGGCACTCTGTTTACTATACCCTAAGAACCCTTACTTTCCTGTCCTGTTCTTAGTCTCTTTTTTTAAAATTTGCTTGTTGACCTTCGGGTAAGATCGCTGGTTGATTGATGATTCACAACGCAGATGACTGATGGTGCTACACGACGGCTTAGCCCCATCATCTTGTCTTTTTGCACCGCTATTTATAGAGGTGACGGGAGGGGGGGGGGGGGGGGTTCGCTACGGGGATAATGAAGCGTAATTTTTCACTTTCAAGGACGATGCCATTCGCGAGTCTTTTCCTGGTCTAGAGTCTTAAACAGCGAGCAAATGGCTCACAATTAGCAACAGCTGAGAGTCGTGTCACACAGGAGTGACGCGACATTTTTAGCGCCTCCCCGAGTTGTGCGTCGAATCATTTAGGACGTTTACCGGTCACTGTCCTCGCAAAACTGCCGCCTGTTACCGGGGACAGAGAAACGTACGATTATTCTCGCAGCAGTCATCTCCTCCAGGCCTCTATCCACCTTATTGCCCGCCTTAAGCCTGGGTCTAGTGAGTTAACTAGCCACTTTGTTTATCTTGGAAACGCCGATAAATTTTTCTGATATAATTGATAGACTGACATATTTAAAATCTCCGTCGTGATGGGTGTAAACTGGTTGTTATCATTACTACATTGCTACACTTAACGTAGGTAAATTCGGTAATATCATTGTAATAATGCTTTTGAATATGAGTACGTGGAATTGTACTGGCTCTGGTTCAACTGGCTCTGAGCACTATGGGGCTTAACATCTATGGTCATCAGTCCCCTAGAACCTGGAACTACGTAAACCTAACTAAACCTAAAGACATCACACACATCTGTGCCCGAGGCAGGCTTCGAACCTGCGACCGTAGCAGTCACGCGGTTCCCGGCTGAGCGCCTAGAACCGCTCGGCCACCGCGGCAGGCGGAATTGTAACATTAACGTACAGTTTGACTTGAGCATATGAACAGTAACTAATCGCACAACCGGAAGAGGTAACGGAAGTTGTGACAGAAAGTCCATGAGTAATACCGTTGTATTGCGTATGCACTGACATAATGTAGGTTCTGCATAAAAACATTTAATATGAATAGGATAGGGCTGGTAGTCCATAAATAGATCATGAAACGAAAAAGAAAACTCGAGGTAATTTTATTCCTTATTTCAACAGATAAACTGACACATTTTCTCTTACGGTATTGCAGTGCTTGTGTTATTCTGATTACGATGCGAAGTTCCCTTGGACATGCATGCATGTCCAAAGGAACAGGCACTGTGGTGACTACAGCCGTTATGAAATACATTAAATGAATTCACCTGCGAAAAAGAACGACGCATTGTTGACGACATAGGGGAATTTGCGTCTGGCTGTGAGTCGCGCACGGATAGCCAAATGGTAAGGCGGCCGCTCGCGATAAGCGGGAAATTCTGGTTCGAGTCCCGGGCGGGCATAAATTTTCATTGTCTTCTTTTCATTCTATAGCTGATGGTCGTCCTCATTCGCAATTGCGAATTCATTTAATTTATTTCATTTTCTCTTAGCCTGCCTGCTTCAATATCCAAGGTACTATGTAGAATGAGACTGCTGTTGCAGTAAAAACTAACCCGTACTGAAGATAGTTTAGCGAAAAGAGCGCAGTTTACTTAAACCTGAAAGGGTCCAGAAACAACAGGGTTCCACAGTGTCCAAGCACCTAGAGTCCAAACAATAAGCAGGTACAGGATGGTTGCAGCGCATACGTCTTCGTCGTCTCAGTACTCGGGAAGCTAGTACATCTACATTTACATCTACACGGATACTCTGAAAATCACATTTAAGTGTCTGGCTGAGGGTTCATCGAACCACCTTCACAATTCTCTATTATTCCAATCTCGTATACCGCGCGGAAAGAATGAACACATCTATCTTTCCGTACGAGCTCTGATTTCCCTTATTTTATCTTGGTGATCGTTCCTCCCTGTGTAGGTCGGTGTCAACAAAATATTTTCGCATTCGGAGGAGGAAGTTGGGGACTGGAATTTCGTGAGAAGATTCCGTCGCAACGAAAAACGCCTTTCTTTTAATTATGTCCAGCCCAAATCCTGTATCACTTCTCTGGCACTCTCTCCCATATTTCGCAATAGGTAATACAAAACGTGCTGCCTTTCTTTGAACTTTTTAGATGTAATTCGTCAATCCTATCTGGTAATGATCCCACACCGCGCAGCAGTATTCTAAAAGAGGGCGGACAAGCGTAATGTAGGCAGTCTCCTCAGTAGGTCTGTTACATTTTCTAAGTGTCCTGCCAATAAAACACATCCTCTGGTTAGCCTTCCCCACAACCTTTTCTATATGTTCTTTCCAATTTAGGTTGTTCGTAATTGTAATACCTAGGTATTTAGCTGAATTTAAGGCTTTTAGATTAGACTGATTTATCGTGTAACCGAAGTTTATCGAGTTCCTTTTAGCACTCATGTGGATGACCTCACACTTTTCGTTATTCAGGGTCAACTGCCACTTTTCGCACCATTCAGATATTTTTTTAAAATCGTTTTGCAGTTTGTTTTGATCTTCTGATGACTTTATTATTCGATAAACAACAGCTTCATCTGCAAACAACCAAAGACGGCTGCTCAGATTGTCTCCCAAATCGTTTATATAGATAAGGAACAGCAAAGGGCCTATAACACTACCTTGGAGAACGCCAGAAATCGCATCTGTTTTACTCGATGACTTCCCGTCAATTACTACGAACTGTGACCTCTCTGACAGGAAATCACAAATACGGCCACATAACTGAGACGATATCCATAAGCACGCAATTTTACCACGAGCCGCATGTGTGGTACAGTGTCAAAAGCCTTCCGGAAATCCAGGAATACGGAATCGATCTGAAATCCTTTGTCAATAGCACTCAGCACTTCATGTGAATAAAGAGCTAGTTGTGTTTCACAGGAACGATGTTTTCTAAACCCATGTTGACTGTGCGTCAATAGACCGTTTTCTTCGAGGTAATTCATAATGTTCGAACACAATATATGTTCTAAAATCCTGCTGCGTATCGACGATAACGATATGGGCCTGCAATTTAGTGGATTACTCCTACTACCTTTCTTGAAAATTGGTGTGACCTGTGCAACTTTCCAGTCTTTGGGTACGGATCTTCCGTCGAGCGAACGGTTGTATATGATTGTTAAGTATGGAGCTAATGCATTAGCATACTCCGAAAGGAACCTAATTGGTATACAGTCTGGACCAGAAGACTGGTTTTTGGTAAGTGATTTAAGTTGCTTCACTACTCCGAGGACATTTACTTCAACGTTACTCATGCTGGCAGCTGTTCTCGTTTAGAATTCTGGAATATTTACTTCGTCTTCTTTTGTGAAGGCATTTCGGAAGGCTGTGTTTAGTAACTCCGCTTTGGCAGCACTGTCTTCGATAGTATCCCTATTGCTATCGTGCAAAGAAGGCATTGATTGTTTCTTGCCGCTAACATACTTCACATACGACCATAATCTCTTCGGATTTTCTGCCAGGTTTCGAGTCAAATTTTCGTTGTGGAAACTATTATATGCATCCCGCATTGAAGTTCGCGATGAATTTCGAGGTTCTGTAAACGCGTCTGTTTAAATCTGGCATGTTTGTTTCGTTGTTTCTACGACAGTGTTCTAACCCGTTTTGTGTACCAGGAGGATCAGCTCCGTCGTAT
Source organism: Schistocerca piceifrons (assembly GCF_021461385.2). Lineage (NCBI taxonomy): Eukaryota > Metazoa > Arthropoda > Insecta > Orthoptera > Acrididae > Schistocerca > Schistocerca piceifrons. The sequence goes on along the minus strand of NC_060139.1, from coordinate 124,393,251 downwards.
GTTATTAATTACAGTGCTGGTAAGAGAGTAAGTAGGGGAGGTGGGGAAACTTTCGTGATTAGACAGGAAGTGCGGGACGTTCAAATACAATGCCTAAAAAGAAAAAGAATCATTCAGAAGATGAATAGAAATTGAAACGAAACTTCACGGGCTGTGACATTATGTGATGTTATTACAGTAGTTGCAAAATCGACTCAAATTTTCAAAAAACTTGTCTGCAAGAGTCCACATCTCAGTATGACGTTCCACCAGCTTGATCCGGATCCGTGCATCGATTCCGTTCGGAAGGGTGCCATAAGGTTGTTAAATCATCTACTCAGGCAAGCTGGTCCACAACTGTTGTAATTGGTCCTTGATATCCTGGACATTGGCACTGGGATGGATGTGACGTCCGAAATGGTCCGACATGTGTTCTGTCAGAGACAGATATGGGAATCTTGCTAGGCGTGGGAATATCTCAATATCACGCATACAGTTCTTAGACACACATGCACTGTGTGGACGAGCATTGTCTTGTTGAAAAGTGACACTACAGTTCTGTAGCATGGACGATAATACCTGAGGACGCCAGATATCCGTGGAGATCGTTGTACGGGGCTATTACAAATGATTGAAGCGATTTCATAAATTCACTGTAGCTCCATTCATAGACATATGGTCACGACACACTACAGATACGTAGAAAAACTCATAAAGTTTTGTTCGGCTGAAGCCGCACTTCAGGTTTCTGCCGCCAGAGCGCTCGAGAGCGCAGTGAGACAAAATGGCGACAGGAGCCGAGAAAGCGTATGTCGTGCTTGAAATGCACAAGCATCAGTCAGTCATAACAGTGCAACGACACTTCAGGACGAAGTTCAACAAAGATCCACCAACTGCTAACTCCATTCGGCGATGGTATGCGCAGTTTAAAGCTTCTGGATGCCTCTGTAAGGGGAAATCAACGGGTCGACCTGCAGTGAGCGAAGAAACGGTTGGACGCGTGCGTGCAAGTTTCACGCGTAGCCCGCGGAAGTCGACGAATAAAGCAAGCAGGGAGCTAAACGTACCACAGCCGACGGTTTGGAAAATCTTACGGAAAAGGCTAAAGCAGAAGCCTTACCGTTTACAATTGCTACAAGCCCTGACACCCGATGACTAAGTCAAACGCTTTGAATTTTCGGCACGGTTGCAACAGCTCATGGAAGAGGATGCGTTCAGTGCGAAACTTGTTTTCAGTGATGAAGCAACATTTTTTCTTAATGGTGAAGTGAACAGACACAATGTGCGAATCTGGGAGGTAGAGAATCCTCACGCATTCGTGCAGCAAATTCGCAATTCACCAGAAGTTAACGTGTTTTGTGCACTCTCACGGTTTAAAGTTTACGGCCCCTTTTTCTTCTGCGAAAAAAAACGTTACAGGACGTGTGTATCTGGACATGCTGGAAAATTGGCTCATGCCACAACTGGAGACCGACAGCGCCGACTTCATCTTTCAACAGGACGGTGCTTCACCGCACTTCCATTATGATGTTTGGCATTTCTTAAACAGGAGATTGGAAAACCAATGGATCGGTCGTGGTGGAGATCGTGATCAGCAATTCATGTCATGGCCTCCCGCTCTCCCGACTTAGCCCCATGCGATTTCTTTCTGTGGGGTTATGTGAAAGATTCAGTGTTTAAACCTCCTCTACCAAGAAACGTGCCAGAACTGCGAGCTCGCATCAATGATGCTTTCGAACTCATTGACGGGGACATGCTGCGCCGAGTGTGGGAGGAACTTGATTGTCGGCTTGATGTCTGCCGAATCACTAAAGGGGCACATATCGAACATTTGTGAATGCCTAAAAAAAACTTTTTGAGTTTTTGTATGTGTGTGCAAAGCATTGTGAAAATATCTGAAATAATAAAGTTATTGTAGAGCTGTGAAATCGCTTCAATCATTTGTAACAACCCTGTATTGTCAGAGTTCCCTGAATGACTACCAGCCGTGACGTGAAGTCATAACTGATGACTCCCTACACCACGAGGCCAACAGTAACACTGTTGACTCTCTCCAATGGGATCTCTCCACATCGGCGCCATACTCGGCCACGATGGTCATCTGAGTTAGAACTGTGATTCGTCGGAGAACACAATGCGACGACATTCACTATAAGTACATGTTTCCCAGTCGCGGTACTACTCCAACTGCAGCCACTTGTATTGTGGCGTAAACGGCACACTTCACATGGGGCCGTAATTCCCTAGTATACGTGTTGCTAGTCTCCGGTCAATGGTGGATAATGGTAGAGAATGTTGCACGGTACACTTCACTTGTTCGCCGAAGGCACGTGCAGATGTCAAGGGGTTACAACGCGCTTGGCGCACAGTATACCTATCGTCCATTGTGGTGGTAACAAGCGGTCGACCGCGACCTTGACGACGAATATTAATGCCCTCACACTCTCGTGCAGTCCAACATCACGCCGCTGTCGCATCCGAATACCCCACAAATCTGGATATTGCACGATCCGATCAGATGGCTAGATGGAGACTACAATGAGGCCCCTTTCAAACCCAATTAGGTGATAATAGCGCTGTTTCACATGAGTTCGCGGCGTCTCTATATCCTTCACAATGATTACTCTCATCTGAAGCCGTCCGCGCGACGTATAACCCCTACCAAGGCCACTAAGTAGACTAAACACGAACAACACAAACGCAATCTGGTGGTCCTTCTACTTGCAACAGAGTACTGCAACTGTAAGCGTGGTTTTTTTTTTTTTTTATAAAAAGTTAGATTGACATCCGATCATGTCTTCTCGGTGCTTCACATGTTTTGTTGGGCAGTGTACATGAATCGACCTGACTCCATTCTGTTTTCCTTGGAAATTGGGATAGAAGTAGATTTTGTTTTCTAAGAGGATGACTGTTAGAAGGGTATGGAAATGTTTGGATATCATGATTAAATTCAAAGTAACGAGAATGCTGTTAGTTTTATCTCACATATAATATAATTATGATTACAAAAAAAAAATGCTTCTGCACTTTTCAAGTCCTGACGAATGATGGGGCACTGTTTAAGTTCATTAGAGATGTGGATAATGGTTTAAATGGCTCTAAGCACTATGGGACTTAACACCTGAGGTCATCAGTCCCCTTGACTTAAAACTACTTAAGCCTAACTAACCTAAAGACATCACACACATCCATGCCCCAGGCAGGATTCGAACCTGCGAACCTGCGAACCTGCGAACGCGGTTCCGGACTGAAATGCCTAGAACCGCTCGGCCACAGGGGCCGGCAGATGTGGATAATGCTTCAATGAATAACACAGTAGGTGTTTCAGTTGAAGAGGAGTGGAGATCTTTAAAATGCGCAGTAACAGATGTTGGGCACTCAAGTATGGTACAAGAAAAATAACTCAAAAGAAACAGTGGGTGCAGGTGACTCCTGTATATTTACGTACATATACTGAGTCATCAGTCTTCTGACTGGCTTGAAGTAGCCCGCCATGAATTCCTGTCTTGTGCCAACCTCTTCACCTCAGAGTAGAACTTGCAACCTACGTCCTCAATTATTTGCTGGATTTATTCCAGTCTCTGTCTTATTCTACAGTTTTTACCTCCTACAGCTCCCTCTAGTACCAACGAAATTATCACCTGATACCTTAACAGATGTCCTATCATTTCGTTCCTTCTTCTTGATAGTGTTTTCCATACATTCCTTTCCTCTCCTATTATGCACAGAACTCCTCATTCACTGAAGGGCTCTATGAGGAGGAATATTCGTCTGATGTGATAGAAGAATAAACAGCAGTCAAATTAGGAGAGATGCGAGATTCAGTATTAGAATCAGAATTTAGAAGCACTTTTGAAGACTTAAGATCTACTAAGGCAGAAGGGATAGATAAAATTCTGTCGGAATTTCTAAGCTCATTTGGCGAAGTGGCAACAAAACGAATATTCACGTTGATATGCAGAATCTGTAAGTTTGGCAATACACCATCCGACTTCCGGAAAAGTATCATTCAAACAATTCCGAATACTGCAAGAGCTTACAAGTGCGAGAATTATCGTACGATCACCGTAACAGCTCTGGCAAGCGTGTTGCTAACAAGAATAATTTACAGAAAATGGAAAAAAATTGAGGGTGTGTTAGATGACGATCAGTTTCGCTTTAAGAAACGTAAAGGTACCACACAGGCAGTTCTGACATTGCGTTTGATCATGGAAGCAAGACTAACGAAAAACAATCTCGTGCATAGGATTTGTCGACTTGGGAAAAGCGTTTGGCAATATCAAATCAAAAAAAAAAAGGGGGGGGGTAAGCTAAAGGGAGAGATGGGTAATATACAATCTGTGCAAGAGCCAAGAACGAATAATAAGAGTGGAAGACCAACAGCAAAGTGCTCGGTTTAATAAGGGTGTACGACATGGGTGTAGTTTCTCGCTCCTACCTTTCAAACTATATATCGAAGAAGCGATGATGGAAATAAAAGGAACGTCCAAGTGTGGAATCATAGTTCGAGGTGAAAAGATATCAATAATAAGATCTTCTGACGACATTGCTACCCTCAGTGAAAGAGAAGAAGTATTACAGGCTCTGCTCAATGGAGTGAAGAATCCAATGAGTACAGAATATGGACTGAGCGTAATTAGAAGAAAGACAAAAGTAATGATAAGTAGCAGAATTGAGAATATTGAGAAAATTGAACATGAGGATTGATGGTCACAATGTAGATGAATTTAGTGATTCTGTTAACTAGGTAGCAAAATAACCAATGGCGGACGGAATAAGGAGGACATAAAAAGCAGACTAGCAATCGCAAAAAGGACATGCCTGGTCCAGAGAAGTCAACTAATATCGTACATAGGCCCTAATTTGAGGAAGAAATTTTTGAGAATGTGTGTTTGGAGCACAGCGTTGTGAGGTATTGAAACATGGACTGTTGGAAAACCGGAACAGAAGATAGTCCTGTATATTAGAAGGGTGAAAGAACGGACCCACAAAATTACAAATGGTTCAAATGGCTCTGAGCACTATGGGTCTTAACTTCTGAGGTCATCAGTCCCCTAGAACTTAGAACTACTTAAACCTAGGTAACCTAAGGACATCACATACATCCATACCCGAGGCAGGATTCGAACCTGCGTCCGTAGCGGTCGCGCGGTTCCAGATGTGGCGCCTAGAACCGCTCGGCCACCCCGGCTGGCACACAAAATATCCTTAACATCGATTTGCTACAGAATTCTAGAACAGTTCTCAGTTCGAATGTAACAAATTTCCTAGAGACCGAAAACCTCCCGTCCAAGCATCAGTTTTAGAAAGCATCGCTCGTGTGAAACTCAGCTTGCCCTTTTCTCACGTGAGATACTGCGAACTACGGATGAAGGACAACAGGCAGATTCCATATTTCTAGATTTCCGAAAAGCATTTGACACGGTTCACCACAGCAGACTGTTAATGGAGGTAAAAAAAAAAAGTCGTGTGGCTAGGGCCATCCGTCGGGTAGACCGTTCGTCGGGTGCAATTCTTCCGATTTGACGCTACTTTGGCGACTTGCTCGTCGATGGGGATGAAATAATGATGATTAGGACGACACAACACCCAGTCTCCGATCCAGCCGGAAATCGAACTCGGGCGCGACATTCTGTCGCGCTGACCACTCAACTACCGGGGGCGGACATTAACGAAGGTACGAGCATACGGAATAGACTCTCTGATATGTGACTGACTCGAAGACTTGTTAGGTAATAGGACCAAATATGTTGTCCGCGCCGGCGAGTGTTCATCAGAGACAAGGGTACCAACAGAAGGGTCCAGGGAAATAGGGTAGGAGCGCTGTTATTTTGATCTGTCCGACAGGATGAGCAACAATCTACGGTTGTCCGCTGATGATGCTGTGGTGTCGGGAAGGTGTAGAAGATGAGTGACTGTAAGATGATACGAGATGACTCAGACCAAAATTTCTAGTTTGTGTGATGAATGGCTGCTGGCTCTAAATGTAGAAAAATGTAAGTTAATTCGGGTGAGTAGGAAAAACAATCCCGTAATGTTCGGATGCACCGTTACTAGTGTGCTGCCCCACACAGTGACGTCGTTTGAATATTTGGGAATAACGTTGCAAAGTGGTCTGAAATGGAACGAGCGTGTGAGGATTATTGTGGGGAAGGCGAAGGGTCCACTTCGATTTGTAGAGACAATCCTAGGAAAGTGTGGTTCATCTGTAATTCAGACCGCATATGGGACGCTAGTGCGACCTGTTCTTCAGTCCTGCTCGAGTGTTTGGGATCTACAACAGGTCCGTTTGCAAGAAGTCATTGGACCAATTAAGAGGCGGACTGCAAGATTTGTTACCGTTAGGTTCGAACAACTCGCAAGTGCTACAGAGATGTTTCAGGAACTCATATGAGAATCCCTGAAGGGAAAACGACGTTCTTTTCGAACGCTGTTTAGAAAATTTGGAGAACCGGCGTTTGAAGCTGACTGCAGAACGATCCTACTACCACAAGCTTGCATTTCGCGTAAGGACTACGAAGATAAGATACGAGAAATTAGGGCTTACAAGGAGGCATATAGAGAGTCGTCTTTCTCTCGCTCTTGCTGGTGGAACAAGAAGGAAAACGACTAATAGTGATACAGGGTACCCTCCAACACACAGTATCCTGAACCACACACCATATGGTGGCTTGAGAAGTATTTATGTAGACGTAGATGTAGATGTCCAACACAAGAAACATCTCAATTGATCGGCGAAAGAAGGAAGTACAAAAATGTTCATAGAAGGGCAGAAATATAGGAATATAAACCTCTTAGCAGTGAAATAAACAGGAAGTACAGGAGATCCAAGGCGATATGGCTGTGGTAAAGATGTCAAGAAAACCAAAAATAAATTATCCTTGGAAGGACTGACTCAGGACACAGAAAAGTCAAGTAAGGGTGTTAATATTAAAAGTGAAGTGGGAATTCCTATGTTGAACTCAGAGGGAAGAACGGTTAGGTGGAAAGAGCACATTGGAGGCCTCTATGAGGGTAAGGACTTATCTGGTGATTTGACAGGAGCTGAAACTGGAATCGATAGGGAAAACATTGGAAATTCTGTGTTACAGCCAGAATTTGAAACAGAATTTAAAACAGCCCTTTAAAACTTGATATCAAATAAGGCAGAAAGGACAAATAATATTCCATCGGAATGGCAACCAAACGATTATTCAAGTTGTTGTGTAGAATCTATGAGAGTGGCGACGTACCATCAGACTTTCGGAAAAATACCATCCACACAGTTTCGAAGATAGCAGAAGTGGGTAAATACGAATAGTACCGTACAGTCAGCTTACCAGCTCATGCAGCCAAACTACTGACAAGAATAATATACAGAAGAATGGAAATTAAAACTGAGGATCTGTTAGATGATGATCAGGTTGACTTTAGAAAGGTAACGACGCCAGAGAGGCAATTCTGACGTTGCGCTTGATAGCGGAAGCGGGACAAGAAAAATCAGAGACACGATCATATGATTTGTCGACCGAGAAAGAGCGTTTGACATTTAAAATGGTACAAAATGTTCGAAATACAGTAAAAATAGGAACTAGCTACAAGAAAAAACGCGTTTTATGCAATATGTACAAGAAGCAAGAGTAATCAATAAGACTGTAAGATCAAGAATGAAATGTTTAGTTTAAATTGGGTCTAAGACAGGGCTGCAGTCTTGTGTCCTAACTGTTCAGTCTACGTGTCGAAGAAGTAATGACGAAAATAAAACAAAGGTTCAAGAGTGGGATTGGTTCAAATGGTTCTGAGCACTGTGGGACTTAACTTCAGAGGTCATCAGTCCCCTAGAACTTAGAACTACTTAAACCTAACTAACCTAAGGACATCACACACATCCATGTCCGAGGCAGGATTCGAACCTGCGACCGTAGCGGTCGCGCGGTTCCAGACTGTAGCGCCTAGAATCGCTCGGCCGCCCCAGCCGGCAAGAGTGGGATTAAAATTTAAGGTGAATGGATATCGATAAGATTCACTGATGATGCTGTCGTCAATGAAAGTGAAGAAGAGTTATTGGATCTACTGAATGCAGTTAACAGTCTAATGAGTGCAGAACATGAACTGAGAGTAAAAGTAAATAAAAAAATGAGAAGTAGTAGAAAAGAGAATAGCGAGAAACTTAGCATCACCAAGTAGTCGAAGAAAAAGAATTCTGCTGTCTTGGAAACAACATAACCCATGACGGACGAAGCAACGAGGGCAGGCTATCACAGGCAAAGAGGGCAAAGAGGACAGTCTTGGACAAGGGAAGACTACTAGTATCAAAGATAGGCATTCATATGAGGAACAAATTTCTGAGAATGTAAGTTTGGGATACAGTATTGTACACTCACGCTCATAAATAAAGGATAATGCTGATACATGGTGAAATAACGCTCTGGTGGGCGGTTTTCGCGTTTAAATCACCTCGGGGTATGGCCATGCGGTGAATTTGACCTGAGGTCGTCGCACGGTGGCGCTGGCAGCAGTCCACATGCGCAGAGATGTGTTCCTGCATGTCAGAGTATGGTGCAGCGAGTAGGTGTGCAGACGTTTGCAGGCGTGCTAATGGTGACTGTGTGTTGAAAACGGCTCAAATAACACATTTTGATGACTTTATGAGGGGTAGAATACTACGCCGACTGGAGGCTGGGTAAACACCATCGTAGTACGGACCCTCCGTGTGCCACAAAGTGTGATCTCAAGATTATGGCAACGATTCTAGCAGACAGGAAACGTGTCCAGGCGCTTCAGTGTGGGACGTCCACAGTGTAAAACACCACAAGAAGACCGATCTCTTCCAATCAGTGCCCGCAGACGGCCACGCAGTCCTGCAGGTAGCCTTGCTCGGGACCTTACCGCAGCCACTGGAACAGTTGTCTCCAGACACACAGCCTACAGAAGACTGAACAGACATGGCTTATTCGCCCGGAGACCTGCAAGATGCATTCCACTTACCCCTGGTCACAGGAGAGCCTGTAAAGCCTGGTGTCAAGAACACAGTACATGGTCATTGGAACAGTGGTCCCAGGTTATGTTCACGGACGAGTCCAGGTATAGCCTGGACAGGGATTCTCGCCGGGGTTTCATCTGGCGTGAACCAGGAACCAGATACCAACCCCTTAATGTCCTTGAAAGGGACCTATATGGAAGTCTTGTTTTGCTAGTGTGGGGTGGGATTATGATTGGTGCACGTACACTCCTGCATGTCTTTGACAGAGGAACTGTGTCAGGTCAGGCGTATCGGGACGTCGTTTCAAAGCAGCATGTCCGCCTTTTCAGGGGTGCAGTGGGTCCCACCTTCCTCCTGATGGATGATAACGCACTGCCCCACCGAGCTGCCATCGTGGAGGAGTACCTTGAAACAGAAGATATCAAGCGAATTGAGTGGCCTGCCTGTTCTCCAGACCTCAACCCCATCGAGCACGGATGGGATGCTCTCGGTCGACGTATCGCTGCACGTCTTCAAACCCCTACGACACTTCAGGAGCTCCGACAGGCACTGGTGGAAGAATGGGAGGCTATACCCCAGCAGCTGCTGGACAACCTGATCCAGAGTATTCCAACCCGTTGTGCGGCCTGTGTACGTGTGCATGGTGATCATATCCCATACTGATGTCGGCGTACATGCGTAGGAAACAGTGGCGTTTTGTAGCACATGTGTTTCGGGACGGTTTTCTCGACTTATCACCAATACCGTGGACTTACAGATCTGTGTCGTGTGTGTTCCCTATGTGCCTTTGCTATTAGCGCCAGTTTTATGTAGTGCCACGTTGTGTGGCACCACATTCTACAATTATCCTTAATTTTTGAGCATGAGTGTATTTTAGTGAATCACGGATAATGCGAGACCCGGAACAGACGAGAATCATAGCGTTTGAGATGCAATGTTACAGTATAATGCTGAAAATCTGTTGGACTATAAGGAGTAAGGAGGTTCTACGCAGACTCGGCGAAGAAAGGTAGGTGTAGTAAACAATGACAAGTAGTAGGGACAGAATGATACGATATGTGTTAAGAGATTTGCGATTAACCTCCAGGCTACTAGATTGCACAGTAGAGGATAAAATTTTTAGAGGCGGAGATTGGAATAAATCCAGCAAATAATTGGTCAGAGTTCCAAACAGCTTCTAGTGGTCTCGGAATGGATACATACAGGTCCTGTATAGCTTTTGGAGCGAATCTTATACCATTCTTCCTGCAGAATAGTGGCCATTCAGGTAACGACTGTGGAGGTAGATAGAATCACTTTTCTTTCCAAAGTCGATCACAAAATCTTAATAATATTGAGATCTCGTGACCATGTTGGCCAGGCGAAATGCGACATACGTGCTCACAAAACCAGTCCTTAACGATGCGAGCTGTCTAGACATAGGCTCTGTAGTCTTGGAACACAGAATCGCCATTGGGAAACAAAAATAGTAATTCGGCCTTGCAGGGTAGCCTCAGTACCCTGGAAATACCAGGATATGGCTGCCCAAATTATCACTTGTGGGACGTAAACTCGCCCGGAGTTTGGAAACAGTGTGAGACAAGACTCATCCTACCAAGTGACTTTCATCCTCCGTTCCATAGTCCCGGATTTATGGCTTCGGCAATCACATTTTCCTGTTACGGGCATTTACATCACTAACGGGTACTTTTGGAATTCCACCTCGCCTGACAATTCCCCGCTTACGAAGATCCCTTGGCGTTGTTTTGGCGATGACAGGGCTCACGAGTTCACAATCCCAGAAGCATACTGCAGTTGTTTAAGTAGCATGTAATGAAATCACGTTGGTATCTTGACCACCAAATTCGCCTTATCTGAACCCGATGTAAAAAATTTGTACCGGTCCGCAATTTACGGGAATTCCGTGTCCTCTGTGAGGACATCTGGTGGCAGATACCTCCGGAAAAATGTTAAGGACTTGTCGAATCCATGGCATGGAGAATCGCTGCTGTGTTGCGCCCTAGTGGAGGACCAACGAACTATCGATCAGGTGCTCACAATTTTTTGTCTTATCGGTGTATATACGAGGGCCACTCCAAAAGAACTGCACACTATTTTTTTTAAAATACATCTTTTATTCTACACGTTTGAATGTTTTACAGGGTGTAGATACATCCTTTAGGGACAATATTTTCATTTCTCCTCATAATTTCCGTCCCTATCAACTGCCTTACGCCATCTTGGAACCAGCACCTGTATACCCGCACGGTAAAATCCTGGACCAACCTGTTGGAGCCACTGTTTGGCAGCGTGCACAAGGGAGTCATCATCTTCAAACCTTGTTCCACGAAGAGAGTCTTTCAGTTTCCCAAAGAGATGATAGTCACATGGAGCCAGGTCAGGACTGTAAGGCGGGTGTTTCAGTGTTGTCCATCCGAGTTTTGTGATCGCTTTCATGGTTTTTATGACTGACATGTGGCCGTGCATTGTCGTGCAACAGCAAAATATCCTGCTTTTGCCGATGTGGTCGAACATGACTCAGTCGAGCTTGAAGTTTCTTCAGTGTCGTCACATACGCATCAGAATTTATGGTGGTTCCACTTGGCATGATATCCACAAGCAAGAGTCCTTCGGAATCAAAAAACACCGCAGCCATAACTTATCCAGCAGAAGGTGTGGTTTTGACTTTGTTTTTTCCTTGGGTGAATTCCCATGATGCCACTCCACTGATTGCCTCTTCGAATCTAGTGAAAAATGATGGAACCATGTTTCATCACCTGTCACAGTTCTTCCACGAAATTCATCTCCACCATTCTCGTACTGTTCCAAAAGTTCGCTGCATACCGTTTTTCTTGTTTCTTTGTGAGTCACTGTCAACATCCTGGGAACCCACTTGGCACAAACCTTTTTTAACGCCAACACTTTCAGTATTCTGCAAACGCTTCCTTCCCCTGTCCCAACGTAGTGTGACAATTCGTTCACTGTGATGTGTCTGTCAGCAGTCACCAGTTCGTTAACTCTCTGCACATTGTCTGGAGTGTGTGCAGTACGAGGCCTGCCGCTGCGAGGACAATCCTCAATATTGTCGTGCACGCTTTCATCACGTAACCTGCTTGCCCACCGACTAACTGTACTGCGATCGACAGCAGCAGCCTCATACACCTTTTTCAACCACTTGTGGATGTTTCCCACTGTCTCGTTTTCACAGCACAGGAATTCTACGACAGCACGTTGCTTCTGACGAACGTCAAGTGCAGCAGCCATCTTGAAGACATGCTGTGACGGTGCCACTCACGGGAACAGGTTGAACTGAGTTAGAAAACAAGCGGGAAGGATGTATCTACACACTGTAAAACTTTCACACACGCAGAATGAAAACCGTATTTTTACAAAAATAGTGTGCATTTCTTTTGGAGTGACCGTCGTAGTAGCAAATTTAATTAATAAAAATAAAAATGTATGTTCTTTATTTCTTTCTATATTTTATTTATTTATTTTTTAAATGTATTGCAATAAGTGATCCATTTACTTAGCTGTATGACGGATCATCTATAAAAATTATCAGCTTTATGCTATATTTGCAGGCCCTTTGGCTCTCCACTTCAGGTGATCCATATCTCATTAGCGCTGCTGTACGTGCTTTCCTCCAGTACATCATCCAGAATCTTATATCTATTCCTCGTTTCACCTTCACTTCCACACAGCCTTCAAAGATTGTTTTTATGTTCCCATCCTTCTTTTCTAAGATATTTGCTATACAGTTCCCCTTCCTTCTTTCCATCACACTCAGTAACTGTCTGCTATCCAACCCTTCTCAGCACTTCCTCATTTTTCACGCTACCCACCAAAGTTACTTTTTCCATACTCCGTCACGTCTTCAACTCAAAAGCCTCCAGCCCTGCTCTATCTTTCTTCTATATTGTCCACGATTCAGTCCTTTACAGGACACTCTGTACAAAACAGTTCATTAGTCTTTCCCTCAAATTCTTGTCCATATTGCTGCAGAAAGCTCTCTTTTCCTTCCAGAATGTCTCTTTCACCACTCCTGTCTTGGTTTTAATTTCTGCGCTGTACTTCCAATCGCATTCTGTTCTGCTTCCTAGATAAATATTTTATAGTTTCTCCATTGAATGTTATCTTTACTCTCATTTTCTCCTAGTGCCGTTGTTTATGTTCCCGTTGTATGGGTTTTAATACGATGGTGTTTAATCTTTAGTTTCTGTGATATCCACTTTATCCTGCAACTCTTTTCAACCGATGTTACAAGAACCATGTCATCCTCAAACCAAAAATTTTTTTCTCCTATTTTTCCGCCCTTGTCACCTAGTGGCCTGCGCTCGATTATATTTTCTAAGTACAGATTGAAAAGATCAGCGAGCAGGCAACAGACTTTACTTATTCATTTTCGTGATTCAGACAAGTTCTTAATGTTTTCAGAGGTACTGTAGTTCGTTTTGCTGGGTATCAATTAGTCCATCTTGTCATTTTCTTATGTAAAGATCACTTAAATCATTATAGTTTTACTTTTAGGTAAAGTTTGTGTGAATAAGTTTTATGTCCGTGTACTTGTCACTGTCAAACCAGCTATTTCTTTTTCTTTTTCGAAGCACAACACAAATTATAAGAATGTAGGCTTCCGCGGCCGGTGTCATAGTGATTAAAACTCTTCTGGGTATTAAGCCGCGTCATTGCTAAAAACTAGTTTAAACTCGTTTATTATTGGGAATGTATGCTTTCCCGGCGTATACAGCTGGCGAAGAGTTCTCGGGCTTCCAGCCGGGTGGCGGTGTCTTCAAACTGCGACGTTTCGACGAGTGACATACTCGTCATCTTCTGGCGAAGTGCCGAGAGTTTGCGGATGCCGGTCCCTTTACACCTGCGGCGTGCCCCCCACCACCTTGCCGCGGGAGGCTGGGCCCAGAGAAGCCGTCGGGCGGGGTGGAGGGGGAAGCGGGTACGCCGTTCGTGTCTCCGTCAGAGCATTCCAGTCGCGTCTCGTAAACTGGACGGTTCTTGGTGCGTTCCTGGCGTATTGCGGCTAATGCTGGATTCCAGTCCGCGCTCAGTTCATAACCTTCGTCCCTGTTCACAAGATTGTCGTGGACCCGTATTTCTATTGATTCTCGCCTTTCTTCTATATTTGGGGTCCATATCAGCCAAAATGGGGACGCTACTGAGAAAATCAAACATAAATACCGTCTTCTGAGCACCGCCGAAGACGAAAGAGCTGCTGGGCTCAGCTAAAGACCCACTCAAACTCAACATACCTGGTATACACAGCATTGCCTGCGAATTTGGTGTGCAATACATTGGACAAACGCAGCGCTGCATCTCTAAAAGGTGCGAGGAACACATCAGGCATGTCCGACTTGGACAGATAGAGAAATCTGCTAAAGCTGAACATAGCATCAAAGAAAACCACACCTTTGATTTCGAAAACACCAGGGTTCTGTGCCGAGCCGGGAGCTATTGGGATAGCGTCATTAAAGAATCAATAGAATTACGGGTCCACGAGAATCTTGTGAACAGGGACGAAGGTTATCAACTGAGCGCGGCCTGGAATCCAGCAGTAGCCGCAATACGCGAGGAACGCACCAAGAACCGTCCAGCTCACGAGACGCGACCGGAATGCTCTGACGGAGACACGAACGGCGTACCCGCTTCCCCCTCCACTCCGCCCGCCGACACCTCTGGACCCAGCCTCCCGCGGCCAGGTGGTGGGGGGCACGCCGCAGGTGTAAAGGGACCGGCATCCGTAAACTCTCGGCACTTCGCCAAAAGATGACGAGTATGTCACTCGTCGAAACGTCGCAGTTTGAAGACACTGCCACCCGGCTGGAAGCCCGAGAACTCTTCGCTAGTTTATTATTGTTGTTAGTTTTTAGCATAATACCCAGAAGAATTTTAATCACTACAACACAAATTGTAATATGTGAATTAATTATTTCATTTTAGAAAATTAATTTGTATTAATTCCAGTAATTGTAACGAGTATACTAAAACATAAAACGAAAATCACAATTTCACGTGAACTAACGTACACCTACATATTTTACTACTTTTGTATGTTACTTACAATTTTTAAGAGTTTTAGGTCAAGATAGTTCTATCAGTGCACACAGAGAGAGTGGAAGAAACAGTTCTACAGTGGAGTGGTAAGAGTGTGCTTGTCTTGTAGTAAGCACAAAAGTTATAAAGAAACTGAAATATTTAGCGAGATCTTCAGTACGAAAAGTAAGTAAAAATATCTTGAGCTTCCTATTCTAAACAGTATTTTAATGCATTGCATCAAACCCTGTATGCTGACACAAAGTGTAATTACAGTTGAAGACTGAATATACTTGTATTTTGTAGTCGAGGACAGCAGCAGATCTGTTTCAAGTTGAGACATTGTCCTGTAACTCTCACTGTAACTTGTTGATTTAAGTGTAATGAGTTTATAAACTGTCTGCATTTATAGTCTACTCTCTCCCTCCTTTATTATGATTCTACGGTTAATTCGAACGTACACTGTCAAATATCTTTTCCAGATTTATAAAAGGCATATTCAAATCGCCTCCCTTCTTAATAAACCTCTGTTCCAAAATTGTTTAGAGTTTTGTTAAATAGCTTGTGCCTGTATTCCTTCTAAAGCCAAACTGTTCAACAGCCAAATTCTCCTCTGTTGCGTTTTCCAGTCTGTTATCCATGATTCTTAAAAAAAACTTTACTTGCATCTGAACTGAGACTAATAGTCTGGTGTCCACTGCATTTCATGGTTTCCGGATTTTTTGGCATAGAATTATCACCATTGTCAAAACATCTTCTGTGTTCAATACTGTCATATATTCCGTTGCATTGCTTCAGTATTTCTCTCAGTTCTTCTTAGTTGAAAAATGTATGACGTTTGCAGCCGGTATTTGAGGCGTTACAGGAAGAGTGAATGAGGGCACCACAGTACGTTTCCGGAAAGTGTAGCCAAGCGTCCATTGCTACGCCGGCCTTTCTTTCGGGTCAAGAAACAAGAAAAGAAAACCACACACAACAGGGCAGCCTACAGCTGGATTCCAGCAGCCCCAGAGTGAAGCACGTGCCTTTCCAAGTCACGCATGAAGATGAATAAAGGGAGCACTGGGGGACTCCGTAGCAGCTCCTGGAGAAATCACACCGGCGGAAAGAAATGCCGGCGGGAAAAAGAAGACGGATGGCTTGCAAGCAGACGTGCCAAGAATAATGGCGGTGGTAGCCAGGAGTGAGCAAGAAGGACGTCATGCCAACAAATATTACACCGGCGTCCGAGGGAACCAGAGTATACAGGAGAGGCAGGCGTCGTGACCTAGGGAACGACTCCACAATTTATGTACTGCCACCGTACGACGGGTAGCCATAAGGTTTTAAATATCACCTCCGAATAATTAAGCTGAAACCACGAAATATCATGATAGGGTCAGTTATTTTGCTGTACACATATTCAGCCTTCAATGCGACACATTTCTCCCAATAGTGCGTGACTGTAGTTGAGTCGGTGTAAGTTGATTCCTGACAATTGCAGTCGGCTGGGCGCCGTAGCTTTATAAGCCTCATCAAACAAAGCGTGATGCGATTTTGTAAACATCTCTATGGCAATACGCCTCAGTGGTATCACAACTCTGTAGACAGCTACTACTTTCGCCTGCAGCAGTCAGCACATCACAGCTGTATGCTGGCAACATTGCGCCGTCTTGACTATAGGCGGAGGCCTCGAAGATATGAGACAAGATTTGATGGTCCAGACAAGTAGCTTATGTGACGTATTCAGTAGGTAGACAACGAGAGTCTGGAGTGCTCTGCATTGTTTCTAGATTTCTCCACTCCCCCTACGACTTCACACATTGTTGCCTGATTTACCCCCTACCCCCTCCCCTTCCCTTGCCGTCTGGTGTGGTCGAGCGGTTCTAGGCGCTTCAGTCTGGAACCACGAAACCGCTACGGTCGCAGGTTCGAATCCTGCGTCGAGCATGGATGTGATGTCCTTAGGTTAGTTAGGTTTAAGTAGTTGTATGTTCTAGGGGACTGATGACCTCAGATGTTAAGTCCCATAGTACTCAGAGCCATTTGATTTTCCCCTTCCCTTCGCTCCTCTGACATACAAATTGGCACAAATTCCAAAATGTAGCAGGAAGTTCAAAAATTGGTGGGAAATTGAAAAATTGCCCAATTATGTCACAGCGTCCCCCCCCCCCCCCCTCTTTTGATTCACTGTGGAAGTAGGGCTGTTATGCTAAGTATTAATTGGTGTGTATTTCAAAATTCCGAGATGCTGTATTTTCCTACTGGTGGATGCAGGCACTTGCGATAATACAGAATTCAAGAAGGCCATTGGGTTTGCCTGTGACATCACTATGGAAGTAGGCCACTTACGCTAAGCATAGACTGCAAGATGGTACACCTGGGATACTGGCACAGTCGCTACGACATGGGAATGCAAGTTGCTAGGACAACAGAAAAGTAATGCTACCAACTTATCACGTTTCCCCCAAGCTATTATTTACTCTGACATGTATGGCTATTTACAGCAGACACGTCACTTTTACAATTCCAGAGTTTTACCTTATGAGGCCACCATTTAAATAGTTGTCACCGAAAGTTCAAGTTTGGTGTTGTTGTTGTTGAGAGTGGTTTGATGCAGCTCTCCATGCTACTCTAACCTGTGCAAGCTTCTTCATCTCCCAGTACTTACTGCAACCTACATCCTTCTGAATCTGCTTAGTGTATTCATCTCTTGGTCTCCCACTACGATTTTTACCCTCCACGCTGCCCTCCAATGCTAAATTTGTGATCCCTTGATGCCTCAGGACATGTTCTACCAACCGGTCCCTTCTTCTTGTCAAGTTGTGCCACAGACTCCTCTTCTCCCCAATTCCATTCAATACCTCCTCATTAGTTATGTGATCTACCTATCTATTTTTCAGCATTCTTCTGTAGTACCACATTTCGAAAGCTTCTATTCTCTTCTTGTCCAAACTATTTATTGTCCATGTTTCGCTTCCATACATGGCTACACTCCATACAAATACTTTCAGAAACGACTTCCTGACACTTAAATCTATACTCGATGTTAACAAATTTCTCTTCTTCAGAAACGCTTTCCTTGCCATTGCCAGTCTACATTTTATATCCTCTCTACTTCGACCACCATCAGTTATTTTGCTCCCCAAATAGCAAAACTCCTTTACTACTTTAAGTATCTCATTTCCTAATCTAATTCCCTCCACATCACCCGACTTAATTCGACTACATTCCATTATCCTCATTTTGCTTTTGTTGATGTTCATCTTATATCCTCCTTACAACACACTGTCCATTCCGTTAAACTGCTCTTCCAAGTCCTTTGCTGTCTCTGACAGAATTACAATGTCATCGGCGAACCTCAAAGTTTTTATTTCTTCTCCATGAATTTTAATACCTACTCCGAATTTTTCTTTTGTTTCCTTTACTGCTTGCTCAATATACAGATTGAACAACATCGGGGAGAGGCTACAACCCTGTCTTACTCCCTTCTCAACCACTGCTTCCCTTTCATGTCCCTCGACTCTTATAACTGCCATCTGGTTTCTGTACAAATTGTAAGTAGCCTTTCGCTCCCTGTATTTTACCCCTGCCACCTTTAGAATTTGAAAGAGAGTATTCCAGTCAACATTATCAAAAGCTTTCTCTAAGTCTACAAATGCTAGAAACGTAGGTTTGCCTTTCCGTAATATTTCTTCTAAGATAAGTCGTAAGGTCAGTATTGCCTCACGTGTTCCAACATTTCTACGGAATCCAAACTGATCTTCCCAGAGGTCGGCCTCTACCAGTTTTTCCATTCGTCTGTAATGAATTCGTGTTAGCATTTTGCAGCTGTGACTTATTAAACTTACAGTTCGGTAATTTTCACATCTGTCAACACCTGCTTTCTTTGGAATTGGAATTATTATAATCTTCTTGAGGTCTGAGGGAATTTCGCCTGTCTCATACATCTTGGTCACCAGATGGTAGAGTTTTGTCAGGACTAGCTCTCCCACGGCCGTCAGTAGTTCTAATGGAATGTTGTCTACTCCCGTTGACTTGTTTCGACTTAGGTCTTTCAGTGCTCTGTCAAACTCTTCAAGCAGTATCGTATCTCCCATTTCGTCTTCATCTACATCCTCTTCCATTTCCAGAATATTGTCCTCAAGTACATCGCCCTTGTATAGACCCTCTATATACTCCTTTCACCTTTCTGCTTTCCCTTCTTTGGTTAGAACTGGGTACCTGAGCTCTTGATATTCATACAAGTGGTTCTCTTTTCTCCAAAGGTCTCTTTAATTTTCCTGTAGGCAGTGTCTATCTCACCCCTAGTGAGATAAGCCTCTACATCCTTACATTTGTCCTCTAGCCATCCCTGCTTAGCCATTTTGCACTTCCTGTCGATCTCATTTTTGAGACGTTTGTATTCCTTTTTGCCTGCTTCATTTACTGCATTTTTATATTATCTCCTTTCACCAATTGAATTAAATATTTATTCTGTTACCCAAGGATTTCTACTAGCCCTCGTCTTTTTACCTATTTCATCCTCGGCTGCCTGCACTACTTCATCCCTCAGAGCTACCCATTCTTCTTCTACTGTAATTCTTTCCCCAATTTGCGACAATTGTTCCCTTATGCTCTCCCTGAAACTGTGTACAACCTCTGGTTTAGTCAGTTTATCCAGGTCCCACCTCCTTAAATTCCTACCTTTTTGCAATTTCTTCAGTTTTAATCTAATCGGGTTTGGTATTAAATTAAATATATGCCATATAGCACTGTGTTATTTCAGTTCAAAAGTGTTAAGCTTTCTTTCCTCCTGAGGTTAAACATTTGTCCCTCTGACATTACAGTTTTAACAAGTTGTTTCTGAGATTACTTTGAAACTGTGTAGTTGTCACTATCGTGTCTACTAATGTGTCCTTAGTCCACTAGTGTTATAACCCCTGACATTAAAGTTTAAACATTTCCTCTCTCGCCACTCTGACATGACAGATAAAATGATGGCAAAATTCTCGAAATTCATTTATTCTAAGTTTAAAAATAGGTAGAAATTCGAAATATAAAATGATGGGAAGAACTATAGAGCAGCACGTTATGTGAACCCACTGGTCTAGGACTGAGTTTTACTTTTTCCTCTATCACATCGATTCTGAGACCCCAGTTTTCGATTGCCAAGGTCCCCAGTTTTCTGGTGATTCCCGACTCTTCACAAAGAGATGGGCGTGCCTCTTTGTTCCTCGCCATTCAGGCTTTTTTTAACACAAAGGAAGCTGCTGTCACATCCAAATGATGTGTCACATGATGGTAATTGCTGACGTACGCTTTCACCAATGCACAACGGATTGTTGCAACGCTGGTCCCTTTCAAATGCCGGAAATCAACTACCGCACGGTACTACACTTTATCAATGGGCTCAGACATTTTGTTGTGGCGTCTCTAGCGGAACGTTATGGTACTGGGGCTGATGATGTTCACAGCTTACATTTCTGAGTTATTCAAACTCTTGTTCCACTAAGAAATGCCAAAATCGGAATTAGCTGTTAAATTTGTACTATTTATTTCAGTAACAAATTCCGCTTTACAGTATCGTAGAGTTGGTGCCCATGCTCAGTGATGAGCCAAAGCATTATTATTGCCCGGTTAACAACTTGATGGTCCACTTTTGTAACGCAATACAGCAGCGATTCTGCGTAGTATCGACTCGAAAAGTCCTTGGTAGGTTTCTGGTGACAGTTGGCACCAGAGGTCTATTCACAGATCATGCGATTTCTATAAATTACAGGGCGGTGGTTTGTGGACGTGAGTGCGGTGACCTGTTCCATTGGCTTCAGATCATCCGAATTTAACAGCAAAGATATTAATATCAGTTCACTATCATGCTCCTCAAACCACTTCAGCATGATTCTGGCGTAGTGACATGGACAGTTATTCGAACCGCACATGCCATCGTGGTTGGGGAAGACATCAAGCATGAAGGGATACAGGTGCTTCACATCAGTGTTCGAGAAGTCCAAAGCTGTCATGAGACCATCGATAAACGCCATAGGTGACATTGTGAGGCATCAGCTGATCTGACCTACAGGAAGGGGAATCGCACCATAAGGTCATGCATATTTAAGAAAAATAATGTCACACAACAAGATCATGTTATTGAAGGAAAACTACTAGGGTTGGCCCAGTTAAGCATGAAAGAACAAGTACCACACTACACATGGGTATGTTAATGAAAGGGCTCATCTAACTACAGAGAAACTAGCGGCCACTACAACAATTTGGTTTATTACCACAGAAAATAAAAATAAATTACGCCCTGAATTGTGTATGTAAACATTATATAAGAAGATAAAAGAATTATAATTATAAAATATTGCCTTTGGCACAGGTGGGTGGATACATAGAAACATAACAGGAATCCATAAATTTATATCACAGATATGGCCAATGACTGTGAAAATGTAGTTTAAAGAAAAACTCGGAAAAGTATCAACACCCATTGAATCGTCAAAATGCATGTCTGTGAACGTTAAAACTGTGCAAAGAAACACTGATGTAACTAGCCTAGCACACCGCTCGACTCAGTTATCGCAATCGCTGTCTCGTTCTTACCACTCTTATATGAAGGGAACGTGGAAGACGGCGGCAGTAACGGCAGTAAATTCTAACTGCAGTTCATGCTCTATATTCTGCCCTAAGATGGACACACCCCTTTCTGCGACATCTCAGCAGCAAGTATCTAATCCTCGACGTCCCGGCAGAATGTCTCTCTGACTTAATCCCCAAAATCTGGTTGGCTCTGCAGCGTAGGAACCTCGCCGGCCAAACGCAGTAGACCTTGCGAGTTCCGACCAATAATAACTGTATAAATAAATTAAAGAAAATTCCTACTATCGCGTATTATGTCATGGATAACAAATGACGGTCTGGCACAGAAAGAAAGGCAGAAAATCGCTCGCACTCCGTGAGAGGTTTCTAACCCTGACCTATGGCTCAAATGGCTCAGAGCACTATGGGACTTAACTTCTAAGGTCATCAGTCCCCTAGAACTTAGAACTACTTAAACCTAACTAACCTAAGAACATCACACACATCCATGCCCGAGGCAGGATTCGAACCAGCGACAGTAGCGGTCTAACCCTGACCTATCAAAAGACTTACACATAGGCTCATGCAGGAAAACGCGCCTTCTACTGAAATAGTTATTACTAGCTAATCAGAGGCCCTGTTACACGGATGTAAAGGAACTTCCTTTCACTGGGTGGCTGCTGAAAAACGGCGATCCCGCACTCTCCCATTCTGAGAGCTAGACCAGGCTTCAGATGTTATCATTCCCAACGGGTTCCCTTCTAGTGTCTCACAAAAAGTATTTTATGGAACAGAGTCAACAGATCATCCCCAAAGTGCCTTCTGTGTGGAGACAGGAAATACCGAATTCTCTGTCCTCTACCTGGACAGGAGGGCTACTTTCAGCACCGAACAAGTATACGATTCTCTAGTCCTTTTAAGTTAATTTCCATTTCCTGAGCCAGCTATAAAGAGCTTCGAAGGCTGCAGAAAATAAGACGTCCCCCTCACAGTAATAACAGGGAAGGAAGGGAAATAGTAATTACCTGTGCAATCGTTGGCAGCAGTGACTCTTGTCTGCAGTTTTCATGCAGCATTAAAGAAAGGACTGTACTGACTACTGGAACGTACATATTACATTATAAAATAGGTTCCGTAACAATTCGTGGATAAACTGCCATGTAACATCATGGATGCTGAGGTGAATGCCACCACCCCCTGCCGTAGTATAATGCCATCCTCACCAGTCTTCGTCTGTGCTGTGGTACATCTTTAGAGTAGTCATTTGCCTGACACATATCTGGACACAACCGTCAATCTGATTTAACAATAAATGTGGTTCATCGGACCAGGCGACACATTTCCGTCGATCCACAGTTCTATCTTGATGGTACCATGTCGTCCGTAATCGTAACTGACGATGTTGTTGGGTCGACATTGGAGCACCAAGGGATGATCTGCTGCAGAGCCCCATATTCAAGATTGTGCCCTAAACAATGTGCCCTGAAACACTTATTCCAGCATCAGCACTGTGCTCTATCACTCAGTCTGCTATATATCACCGCCTACACTGCTTTACAGAGTAAGCAAGACAGACTGTCTTGAAGGAAATTAAAACAGAACAGGCTCATACTATAGGTAACACTTTCCACAAAAGAGAAATAGTTTGTCTCTTCAGAACTTTGGGGGTTGAGACACAAGGTAGTTGAGCTTCTTGTACATCTATAATATGAGGAAAATTCTACAATGATAGATGTTCTGTGCATCTCTGAGCACCCTGTAACCATGGGGATTGAGAATTTAAATTGAGGGATAATAGATCAGCGTTAATTTTGTGTAAAGTTAACGTGAAAGAAGGAGACATTGAAACATATGTAAAAGTCGGACACAAATTCAAAAATATTGGAAACAAGCTGTTTTTGCACACATCAGAATCTAGAAGCATGTGTTTGTGTGTTGTAATTGCACAACACTTCTCTTGTTACATTCATTTATGATAAATCTAGGTGAATTATTGAGTTAACTGTCAGACAAAAACAATCAGTAGCAGTAGAGATTTCGATGTAGATTTCTTAAAAGATTCAGACCGGAAAAATGAAGTGGGATCATTATTTGGATGTTTTAGTTTGATTTCAGAAGTAAAATTTCCATCTCATGTGTAGCAAGATAACAAGAAGCTGACTGATAACATTTCTATACACACTGTCCGAGATGAAACAATTAATATGTACGAAATTGTTTACTGTGTCTTTGATGATCCACAGTTAGCGTAAATAATGAAAGTAGCACCTTACAGCTTTAAGGCATGTTCTTACGAGGCAGTGAGGTTTAATAATGAGATCATCATATAATGTTTCGAGAATAAGTTTAAAGAGGTGGTATGGGTTAGGTACTTATAGATAGAGATGATAATGTGAAATTCAATATATTCCATAGTTACTGTGTATCAACAGTTGAAAGTATTGAAAGTAACTTTCCTAAAGAGTTAACCAGAAAGTTCAGTAAAGGAAAAAAATGAAGCTATGGCTAACTAAATGGATTAAAATGTCATTTTAGTCTTAAACGGACATATAAAGGTCACGTCCAGTGGCTGCAACCTTTGGTTGTGTGCCAAGGGAGACACACAATAATAACTCCATGTTTTCGTGCTAGGTGGATGACATCGGTGGTCCTTGTTTACGAGAAATGCCTATCCAAGATGAGAACAACTAGAATTACTGAAGCCAGCTATGTATATTTCAAGAAATGATAAAATTGCATCATGGAAATATGGAGCTGAATCCATTCAGAAAGGTGACAGGTAGCTATACTTTCTGAAGGGCAACCATTCAGTTGCTCAGCCTTCATGTTATTTCGAGGGAAGATTATCAAAGATGGAATGCGGAATGAACATGCCGGCCGCATTCATGCAGAAAGAGAAGATAGATTTTCAACCTGTTTCTTCCGTTTATCACTAATTATTTTTGACTGCCAGTTATTATTACATTTTCGTCCACATTACACACTTTCATAAGAATGAAATTTATTTTCTCCAGCTCCATCTTTAGTAGGCAAAAAAAAAAAAAAAAATTCTCCCTTTTCTTGGAGAAGCGTTTTGCTCTAGCTTGTGAACAGTGTTCTCAAGCTGAAACACGGATGTCGCTTTTAAGAAATTCGTTGATCGCTTTTTCCCATCACTCATTTTCAGAGTGGAAATGAAAGATCGATATCGTTTCTCACAGCGATTTGGAAAGCTAGTTGCCTACTATCAGGTGACCTTAACCCACAATACATTCTCTTCATGAACTTGCAGTACTTAATTAACTCTTCCTCCAGTCCATCTCCCAGGATACGCTTTCGTCCAAACGTCATAGTTATTACATCATTTGCATTTCTTTCTGTCATGTTTTACACAGTTTTAAAGGGCTGATTTCGGCTCATTGTACACTAACGAAGCTTCTAAATACCCTTTTTTTCCTTAACTGCATTATCAGCTTCGATGATTGACTGCTGATTCCATTGTTTCCGCTTCTTCGCATTATTTAAAAATTGCCATGTGTAAAATAAATTTGTTACTTTGAGATAACTAATTGAGTCCTGATATTGCTTACCTGCTAACTATCCAATAATGAGAGCCCTTCACACCATGAAAAGAAACTTACATGGACTGGAAACCACATCATGTATTATATAGATCAAAATTCAAATAGTTATTTCTAAACATATACTTAATGATGATAAATCCTTACATTTAGCTGAAGTCTTCAGAGACACTGAACACTGCAAAATATTTCTCAACTGTCACCTCACAACACTTCCTAATAAACCAGCACGTGCTGTTCTTCCTGCAAGAAAACCCAAAATGGCCACAAAGGCACAGATGGCAAAGTACTTCATGCACTTTTCAGTCAATGCAATAAAAAAGTACGGCCATGTGTCTCACATATTTTGGTTCTTGTATACTCAGTCATCAGAACCTATAGATGAACGATGTGGGCACAGGTCGGGCCTGATGGTCTAGCAATAAAGTGCCTATATGGCAGCCAAGAGGTCACGGAATCGAATTTCAATCAGGCCCCGGGTTTTTCAGTCTTCGTTTCAACCTAGTCTTCACTCTCAACAGTGCGAGGAGGCACCAGAAACTGCTCTTTGTTGATCCTCTTTCCCCAGTTGGATAAGTGGGGCAGGTTAGGCATACAAAAGTGGAGAAGGTGTTTACTTTCACCAGGTCATTGAGCCAACCGAGATTATTATTGTTATTATTATTATTATCATTATCTTTATACGTAATTAGGTTTGTACAGAACGCTTAGAGAGCGAGTCCTGCTTGCACCTGTCCAATTTTTTTAATTATAGGTGTTATCCTGGAAAAGAGAAATAAATCACAATTAAATCATTGGAAATGTAACTTCATATCAAATACTCAGTGAAAGCTCATGACATTAGCAAGCACCGCGATAGGCTACATTCCAGATAGAGTAGGTATATCAAATGTT
Organism: Schistocerca piceifrons; assembly: GCF_021461385.2. Taxonomy (NCBI): domain Eukaryota; kingdom Metazoa; phylum Arthropoda; class Insecta; order Orthoptera; family Acrididae; genus Schistocerca; species Schistocerca piceifrons. The sequence goes on along the minus strand of NC_060139.1, from coordinate 124,367,289 downwards.
ACAGACGATTTTATAAGAGTTTCATATATAAATGTGCCAGAACCATAAATCCCACACAAGCTACATGTGGTATGAAGGCAGCACAAGTTATGCAGTTCCTTATTTAAGCATCCCAGGTAATGATTACATACAGTTAACTATCAGATATATTTAAATGATTATTTATATAAAGGGCTATTAATAAAACGCCTATAAAATCGCTATGGAAGTGCGAATATTAAAAGGCGAATCATCTTCATGAAATAACATGTATCAAAACTGGATAAATTTATGTTGAAGTTTTAACGTAATTATCTCATACTGTAAAGCTGGATGTAAGCATCTTTTGGAATTTTACTAATAATTTATATAATATGGTAATATTTTGGTTATGAAATGTCGCAAGGTGATTGTAATAATTTTGGGACTATTCTAAAATTACTTACATATGTGCGAATAAAAAAATGGCTCTGAGCACTATGGGACTCAACATCTTAGGTCATAAGTCCCCTAGAACTTAGAACTACTTAAACCTAACTAACCTAAGGACATCACACACACCCATGCCCGAGGCAGGATTCGAACCTGCGACCGTAGCAATGTGCGAATAACCTAGGTTTTGAATGATGGTCATTATATCAATATTTAATATGGATTCAGTGGTGTGTTACATAACGGAAAGTATCTGAGGGCAAGCAGCAGCTCACACTCCGTCTTTGGTTTTCAGTTTTTCGTTTGAAGAGGCTTTTATCTTTTGTGAGTGGTATTGTGTCGGCGGACGTGCTTGGCAGCCATCGATATAGTCTAGTGACGAATAAAAACGCTTTAACTTGATTTGGGTGCTGATAGTTGCACAACAATAATTTTGGTGAGCACAAACTCAGAATCTAACTTTTAGTTGCACTTATAATTGTTTTGGGTGTGCGCTAGTTCATACTTCATCTTCCCACTAGTCTTAGAATATATGATGATGGTTTCGATAATTGATCGCCCATGCGAACTTTATTTGTGAGACGTGGAGCAGCTGAGAACTTTCACTTTTATGCTGCAGTTATTATTGAAACTTGAGAGTGACGTATTCGCTTTGGTGTTTTCGCGATAGTCATTCAGGGTAATGAACTTGACTCTTGTGTCGCGTTTAATAGTGAAAAAAAATATGCTGTCGATCAACTTTAGAGCTGCTTGGAATTTAGTGACTAACGGGCTGTTAAACGAACTTTGCACTGAGGTGTTTCAATTAGGTTGCACTGCATTTATTATTATTACTGCTGTTTTCATTTGCATCTGCAACTGTGTCAACCCCTAATTACAAATGTGTGAATGATTTGTAATAAACTTTTGTTGGATTTAAACACTATTAATCCCAAGAGATTTATCCATACTATTCGTTTATTTATAAATTGTTTTACTAACAGGCGTACTACATTATAATAATCTAAATTTCAGCTCTGTAGAAAATGCACAGGACTCAGGTTGGTGATGTAGAACCGACCCCTACGACACTAAACCATGCGTACCTAATAATCTAGGTCGTACATTGCCCACACCAAGTGTGTGTTTTAAAACCAATGGTGCAGTCACAATAACTAGAAGCGGGCAAATAACGCGATTAAGGTTATGACGGGGCACCCGTCATTAGTCACATGTACAACATTCTGACTTGGTAAAGAGCGAGTACAAGCTAATCAGTAGCCCTGGATTTAGAAATACCTTAGAGTACAAATTTTTTGGATAGAGCATGCTACGATGGCAAGACTCTAAATGTTGTTCCGTGCGTACGTGTATGGGGACACTGAAGAAAATATAGCCAAGTCGTTGGGCTGACGAAGCCAATGCGATTCACGTAAAGAAAGACTGATTGACTTTCTGAAGGCTCTGAAAAACATAATTCTAGTTAGCAATGAATGGAACGAACTACTAATAGGTCTTAAAACATAACTGAATCCTACAGCTTTGATGTTCAAAGTAAAATACTAGACAGAATGAATACAATGCCTAAAATTTTGAAACATAGGAGTTTATGAACTCTTAGGAACGATGCTGTGAATTATAGCTAATATACAAGGATCATTCGACAAACTGCTTGCGAAAACGGTACGATATTGCAGTGTGTGTGTTGTTATGGAGAACGATGCAATGCCCCTTCCAATACGCATTCATGTCCGTACATCGTCCTTTAACAACACAGGCACGGCAATATCGTATTTATCCACCAACGCTACGTATCGACTTTCAATTAAAATTTACTCCCCCTATACAGAAATTACATGATGCGTACGAATGCAGGATGTGACACATGAACGACGATATGTGGAAGATTGGGTCTGGTCGTCAGTCGTGCACGGAAAGCCGAAACGGTTAGACCGATCGTTCGTGTAAAGCGGGGAATTCAGATTCGAGCCCCTGTTGCGCACAAATTTTCACAGTCGTCATTCCAATATTCAGCCGATGGTGGTCCACATTCGCAACAGCGTATACCTTTCATGCACCTGAGGAAACTTTCAACAGTTATGAACGATGGATCATCGAATGTTAAATCTCTGACGGATAAATAAAAGCAGACGAGCTTTGCGAGCACTAGTTGCTGACAGAACCTGTTACTACATTTAGAGTGACTGTTTTCCCAATAACTGACTTCAGTTACTCTTGACTAACTACGTGGCTGTAAAAAATGATGTTATATTTGTATACACATACGGAGTAAGAAACTTTTTATTCACCGTGGTCACGTGGACCTGCTTTAGGGGGACTCTCTATTGAGGTCTAACAGTATTTGAAGACAAATCTTTAAAACTTTTATCACGTATCCTTCTGAAGTGAGGGTAGCTAGAATGGTGCGACTTTCGATATGATGTTCACACACGCTTAAAATTGTTCCTTTTTAGCTAAACAAATATTATTTTTTGCCTTGTTTCACAAATTTTATTATGGTTACTGCACAACCAAGTTTTCGGGTTATGAGCCCATTTTGAAGTACATTACTTATTCAAAATATGATAACGCAAAGATACATCTCAACTTCTTAATTTATCGATCCTTGACTTAATGTAATATCACTTCAGTGACCATTTTTTGAAGAATTGTGCATGGAATTACAGAATTCAGCAATTACACTAACATGACTAAACGTGCCTATTACGCGTCAGCCTAGAACCTCTTATCTACTCATGGATTGAGGCCCAAAGTTTCACTTCAGTTTAGGACTTGTGATATCAGCTAAAAGAGGTAAATAACTGAATTGGGTTTCCTCTTTTAATAATAGATGTGAGTCTATAAATATGTGTTTTTTAATGTCTAGAATTTGTAGCTGGCTGAGGTTTGCTCCCTTTTTCTCTATGTGTAAGACTTATACATCTATTACTTACTCGTAGTGTTTCCTAAGGCGGTGTTCTGCAAAGCTTCAATCAGGCTTCTACATTCTCCAGCTTCTATGAAGTTCTTCAAGCCTGGTGTAGATTGACTTCCCATTCTGTCCAATGTAACAGTATTTAGCATAAACACTTCCGGCATGTTATTGTGGCTTTCAGTCCTGAGACTGGTTTGATGCAGCTCTCCATGCTACTCTATCCTGTGCAAGCTTCTTCATCTCCCAGGACCTACTGCAACCTACATCCTTCTGAATCTGCTTAGTGTATTCATCTCTTGGTCACCCTTTAAAATTTTTACCCTCCACGCTGTCCTCCAATACTAAACTGGTGATCCCTTGATGCCTCAGAACATGTCCTACCAACCGATCCCTACTTCTAGTCAAGTTGTACCACAAACTCCTCTTCTCCCCAATCCTATTCAATAGCTCCTCATTAGTTATGTGATCTACCCACGTAATCTGCAGCATTCTTCTGTAGCACCACATTTAGAAAGCTTCCATTCCCTTCTTGTCCAAACTATTTATCGTCCACGTTCTAACCTGTGCTGTAGAATTAGAAATTAATGAGAAGTTAATCCTAGTAGTCGCAATGCAGGGGGTAGTCTCGCACCTAGAGGATAGCATTGCTAGGAACACACGATGGCTTCTGGTCGGTGCTTCACTTTAGTAACTGATTTCAGAATTGCAGGAACGGGTGTCCATAGCCAATTTCCATCATTAACTACTGTTCTTGTTGTTGCTAGACATGGCGTACGGTAGAGTAGTAATGTAACAGACAGACGATTAAATACAGCAGAGGTAAAATGTTACCAATCGCAACGCTTTTAAATTAAATATAACATTTGTTCCTAGCTACTTGACCGTCTTGAACGCTGGAACAAGTTTTCACATTTATCATAGTAAAAAATTTTGTTTTTACAGTACATGACAAGAATTTACCGTAAAAAAAGAATTTCTACGATATCATACAATATCTTGCCCAGTGTGAAGGGAAAATAAATAGAAGACGACTCGATATGTTATAAATTTGTATTCTTTATTTTCAGTTTATATATCACTCCACATAATCACCGTATATCTGTGAATAATACGCAATCAAAAAAAAATAATAATAATAAAAAATAAAATAAAATAAAAAATAAAAAAATAAATTCCGGCATCGTAGGTTGCACCGTCACATTCGAATATCTCTTCTTCTCTTTGATGTTTGGCAAAATCAATTTTACGAAGAACTTCTTTAAATCTGTTCGAACATTTCACTTCAGCTTGCTGCAATGATACTTTGACTTTTTTTGATGATGCTTGTACTGTTCGATAAGCATATTTGGGTCCTAATTTTGTCATTATTTCTAAAGCAACTCCGTGAGAGCCAACAGTATATACACCAACATTAATAGAACCTGCTACATTTACTCTCGTTGCAGAAACATAGGTCTCTTTGGGAAACCTATTCCATGTAATACAGTGTAAACTCTCATTAACATCTTGAGCTAGACATCGAGCACATTGTGTTAGAAGTGAATCATCAGTTAAGCGAATATAAAGAGGCAGTGCTTTTTCTAAACGAAGTTGATGTATTGATCTTTTTTACATTATAAGCTTGAGACCCAGATTCAATTTTTTTGCCAATGCTGATTGATAAAAACACCATGATGACTCTCCTTTCGGGCAATGAGAATGCTGAGGAATTTTATCTACAGAAGCGCAATGATATATTGATGCATATATTTAATCTTTCATATTCTGTAAATAATAAATTAGCTGACACTATTGCAGTTGCAAATGTCAAAAATATCGAAAAGTATTAACTTTTCATACTTGGGATTCACAGTCACGGACAATTTTTTGAATGACATCATATTTATCTATATACTGCTTTTCTGTAATACTCTGCAAGTTTTTTTTTTTTTTTGTCGTAGTGTCCTTCAGTTGTCTATGACACTTGCCACCAAACGTATCGAGTCGTCTTTATTTACCCTACATACTGGGCCCGACATTGTGTTATGCCGTAGCAATTCTCTTGTACGTTAAATTCTTGTCACGTATTACAAACACAAATGTTTTATAATTTATCTACACTTTTCGTTTGTACATAGTATTCAAAAGGTCATAGTACTTCAATTTCTTAGAAAAAAAATCAAAATGGCCAAAATGAAAAAACGCTATTCCTCCGTCAGTTTTGAGCACTTTTGGCTAAAATTTTTTTTTGTGAATACATCCAATGATAACCAAGAACTCCACGTGTGGGTTTGAAAAAATAATGATTTTTCAATACTTAAAAACCCAAAAAAGTATGAAAATATTTTTTGTTTAGCAAATTGGATGTACCCATTTAATTCACAATGCCAAGATATATTATGAAACACGTTTTCAGCCTCCTGTGAATTTTTTACAAATGGCTAAAAATTTCGCCGATACCTCCGCTTAAGATGTCTTCGAACCGTTCACACGTCTAGGAACATACTGTGTATACTCGGAGCTTCTTTAACAATTATCAAATAATGAAATGATAAAAGGTGGACCCAAAACTTTTAACAATAGGTTTTTCGTGAAAGTAGCAGACAGTTTAGGTTCGAACACTAACTTAGTAAATAGACTTCTACCCGTCCCCGCTTTGCAAGGGTACTACGAAGTATCTACTGCTGAAGGATCTGTGTGACGTATGGGTAGCACATTATACACACAAACTTCCCTCGTGAATCAAGTCCATCAGTGAAAACAGTATCACAATCCCTACATTAGTTCCTGAGGTTAGCCAGACAGAAAAGAACTGCAGGTAACTAATTTAGTAAAATGCATCGATTACAGTACCGAAGAAAAGCCTCCCAAAACATGCTCAATAAGTTTCAGCGCCTGCTTATTTGAGAGCATCAGTCGACAAATGTGGATCAACCGTCACAGATGTTAAACAGAGAATCTCATTTTGCATAAGAGAACTTTCTAACACAGAGCGTTCAAATTACTGCCCGTAACAGCTTGGTAAATCGTCCCTGTTTGGCGGGGTCGATGAGAACGACCAACTGCCGGCAAAGTCGCCGCCGAGATTCCCACCGATTTATCGCTCGTGTGCGATGCCGTTAACCAAATAGTCGTCAACAGGACTATTTGATATGTCAGACCAGGGGTATACAATGGCGTAAAATGTCACGAACAAATGACATTGCAAAAAATAGTTTATCACGGAAATGGAACGCAGCATTAAGCTTTGACGCATACGTCGACCTGCAGATTTGTCGGATCGCCAAAGCTGGCAGCGAGAGCAATAAAATTATTAGGAACTCGAATTCAAGAAACCTCTTGCCGATTTAGTACTAGGGAGACGAAAAACCAAGAAAAAGTGGGCACCCTGTACTGCGATTGAAGATCTGAACTCTACAGTCGCAAAGACGCTAAATTTAATTACTATTCAGTAGGAACGACAATTTCGAGTCGTATTTCTTTCCGTTAATATGCATACTCCTACGCTTTAAAAGACTAATGAAGATTCTTGGCAAAAACACAGGTTAATCCACGAAGTGCGTCTATAAGGCTTTGTTATTTCTTATAAAAAGTGCTACTTCTTGTATGTGCTCGGTGATAGTGTGTTTTAAGAAAGCATGGTGATACACTCGACAGCAGTGAATGCTAAGAGCTCTTAGTAGGAAAACTTATTAGGGTAATGGATAATTTGCAGTATTTCGATTTTTGTGTAATTTTTAGTTTTATGAAATTCAGCTTTCTCAAATACAAACAACTCTAGACAGTCCACACTAACAATCTTGATGACTGGTTTCCATAACGAAATTGCTCTGAATGTAGATCTGGTGTCGAAGAGTTCCATGTCCAGCACACATTTTATGTCTGTGAGAACTTACGTTGCACGTCCGCAGAAAGTTGCGATCATTTTTTTACCCGTGGTTTGAATGCCATAGACTGCCAAATCTAAGATGTTTATTGAACGCTTAGCATCTAATAGCTATCATCGCTCCGCCCTCTTTCTGCATTTCACGGTTTCTGAAGTTTTTACTAATTGACGAAAATGACATTCGTGTTACTCGTCAAACTTTTCATCTCATCTTGATTGTAACCAACAGTACGGGCCGCTGCAGGGATCGGTTTATTGTTGAGAACAGCGTCACGTCGTAATTTGTTTTTTGCATGGGAAAGGAATCGCCACACAATTAATAAAAGTGACCACTCATCAGATAGTTTCTCGATAACTTCAGTCACATTGTGCTGGTGAACAAATTAAAAATCGTGTGTGCCATAAATAAGATTTGCAATTCAGTCTTACCACGCTATATGTTTTAATAATTCTTATTTCATTTTTATTTTCAATACTATCTGTACACTGTGCAAGAAACCTGGTACACCTGCCTAATATCGTGAAGCGCCCCCGCGAGCATGCAGAAGTGCTGCAACATGACGTGGTATGGACTCGACTAATGTCTGAAGTACTGCTGGAGGGAATTGACATCATGAATCCTGCAGGGCTGCCCATAAATCCGTAAGAGTACGAGGGGGTGGTGATCTCTTTCGAACAGCACGTTCATGTCTGGGGAGTTCTGTGGACAGCGGAAGTGTTTAAACAGAGAAGAGTGTTTCTGGAGGCACTCTGTAGAAATTCTAGACGTGTGGGGTGTCGCATTGTCATGCTGGAATTGCCCAAGTCCGTCGGAATGCACTATGGACATGAATGGATGTAGGTGATCAGACGGGATGCTTACGTACGTATCTAGATGTGTCATGAGTCCCATATTACTCCAATTGCACACTCTCCACACCATTACAGAGCGTCACCAGCTTGAACAGTCTCCTGGTGATATGCAGGGTCCGTGGATTAACGAGGTTGTCTCGATCCCGGTACACATCCATTCGCTTCAATACAACTTGAAACGAAACTCACCCGACCAGACATGTTTCCCGTCATCAATAGTCAAATGTCGCTGTTGACGGGCCTAAGCGATGCGTAAAGCATTTCGATGTGCAGTCATCAACGGTACACGACTGGGCCTTGGGCTCCGAAAGCTCATATCGATAATGTTTCGTTGAATGGTTCGCACGCTGAAATTTGTTGATGGCCCAGAATTCAAATCGGCAGCAATTTGCAGAAGGGTTGCACTTCTGTCACGTTGAGCGATTCACTTCAGCCATCGTTGGTCGCGTTCTTGCAGGATATTTTTCCGGCAACATCAATGTCGGAGATCTGATGTTTTATCGGATTCCTGATATTCACGGTACACGCGTGAAACGGTGGCCCAAAAAACTCCACACTTCATCGCTACGTCGAAGATGCTGTGTCCCATCGCTCGTGCTCCGACTATAATACCACGTTCAAACTCACTCAAATCTTGATAACCTTCCATTGTAGCAGCAGTAACCGATCTAACGACTGCGCCAGACACTTGCTGTCTTATATAGACGTTGCCAACCGCAGCGCCGTATTCTGCCTGTTTACGTAACTCTGGACTCGCATTCGGGAGGACGACGGTTCAATCCCGCGTCCGGCCATCCTGATTTAGGTTTTCCATGATTTCCCTAAATCGCTCCAGGCCAATGCCCGGGTGGTTCCTTTGAAAGGGCACGGCCGACTTCCTTCCCCATTCTTACCTAATCCGATGAGACCGATGACCTCGCTGTTTGGTCGTAGGTTGTGTTCCAAAAATGAACAGCTTATACACAGAACTGATGACACTCTCTGCAGGACCTGACCATCATTTTGCACAACAATTCTCAAGCACGTACAGTACAAGCTGCTACTGATTTGTTTGACTGATTGGGCTGCTAAGTGCTATACCACCTACTGCACTCCCCTGACTTAAGACCTCGTAAGTTCAACACGATTTCTAAACTGAAGGAAACACTTCACGGCATTCGCTTCAGAACTGATACAAATTCGTCGGGTAACAGACCGCGCCGCTCGAACTGTCAACACAAAAGGCAATGCTAAGAGTATCCTACGACTTCCACATCGCTGGTAACGGGTTATACACAATACTGGTGATTACATTGAAGGTCAGTGAAACTCTGAAACATGTATCTACTTTGTACGAGCTGTAAATAAGTAGTTGCCACTATTAAAGTTCCAACCCTAATATTTACTATCTTCCCTCACACTAATAAATATACTCACAGTTATCTTAAATTGAAATTCATGCTAAGCTGAATTCATTAGTCAATGTAGTTTCTTTGTCAATTTCTTCGTAAATTACCAAACCAAAATAAGAGCATATACGTGAACCAAAACGATTAGAACATGTAAATTTAAAGGCGCTGCTATTTTAATGCACATGACACATTCTTCTACTGCAGATAATGGCCTTTCTATTAAGTTTATTGCAAGTGACGTTCATATCGTTAATTTCTAATCGTGCAGGTAATGTAGTGTGCTCTTTTTTAAACAGAAAATTAGTTGAAAATAACGTAAAAGACAGACAACAGTCGTTTACTCGAAAAATAAATTCAGCAGAAGTGGACAAAACTTACCAAGTTTTGTTGACTGTGTTGATTGCTATTTGGTTGCGGCAACATCACATTAGTCGCTTTAATATGTACTCCCACCAAAGGCACGATTATTGCTTTATCAGCCTGGTGAGGAAAGCTGCAACGGACGCCTCGTTAAGTGCCGACTGCCAGGCATGTCAGAAGCTCCTGGAAGCGTCCAGTCGTGTCGCAAGAAGTGGCAGCTGGCTGTGGGGTGAGCGACCGCCTGAGTGGATGGGGCTTATCGGACACGCGATGGCGCACAGCGGACAGCGGGCAACATTCCCAAGAGGTTCCGCTGTCGAGGCGCGGAGGCTGCTTCCGGAAACACACTTGTCACACTACGCTTGGCTCGATCATTGCCCTTCTCTCCGGACTGCCACCTCTGAAACGAGGCGTGTCATCACAAGCCATTAAGGGTGGCGTCCAGTAAGTGATGAAATACATTGTTTTCTCGGTCAGTTTAGGTTGAAAAAATCGGGAATCTATTGTTTCGAAGTTCTTCAATATCAGAATCTAAGGAAAATAACGTTAAAATTTCAGCCATTTGCTGCGCAGAACCGTATTATAATTCGCGGCTCGGTTTGGTACGAAAAAAATGGAAAAACTCTTTTTGGGTTTTTTAAGGAACCGACCACGAATTAATGGTGCCTCCATAAACCCCTGAAGGGCCCATCGCCGACCACATCAACCGGAAAAAAGGAACAAACCGATTTGCTCATTTCTCTAGGCAGGAGGAGATGTGTAACATTCATACTTTGACCCTGTACTCTAGTATAGCGACCCTAAGCCGATCATTCTGTTTCGTATACAAATGGTCACTAGCCTAAGAGCTATCTCATGCATTTGACCCTACCCCTCTACCGTCAGCTGAACCCTAGGTATGAGCCCCAGAAGAATACGTTTTTTATACGCGGCGTTGTTTTGCAACATATTAGGTACCGATTATATGGTGCAGTCGTGAAACACATTGTTGTAGAGGGTCTAGATTATAGAAACAGAACAGACCTTATATTAACTAATTCCACATAGAAAGATTATTTGTGGCTTCATAACTGTTTACAGTTATAGGGATTTTGAGGTGATATGATGGATACTGTGCCTGTGTACACATGAATTTGCAAGGAAGGAAGGGGGGGGGGGGAGAGGGGGCGGGGACAAGAAGGAGCCCTCGCCTCTTCCTGTAATCTGTATACAGCTTTATAATACATTCCACAATTGTCTCATATTTTTGGCAATCATTGTCTGCCCTTCACTAAACTGCAGATTTAGCATTTCCGACGGCAAAGAGATAAACTGCAGCCTTAACAATCGCTGTTTATCGTGGATTATCATAGTTGTCACTCTATTCACTGGAAATTATTCCGATTCCTTGGTATGGCTATGTTTCTGACGCTGAGTTGCAGTCAAGATGGGTACAAACCTTTACAGAACCGCACCAAAATAATATGTCCAATCTTTTTCCGTCCTTCCTTTTTCAGGCCTTAGTGAACAACAGAAAGGAGCCCATCTAACACCCTGGCGCATGGATCCCGTCGCTTATTTCCAGTACACATATATGGCAGTAGCATACGTGCCAGTCGTCCTTCCCCAATTCTCATGAGTACGTCTCCTCCCCTTCAAAAACGAAATCACAATTATAATTTACTATCCATCAGTGGGAAAAGAAAACCTATAACGGCTTGCTGATTGTGCATTCCGTTTTAAACGACAGAGCTGTTTTTGTACACTCAGAAGAACACAGCCATGCTATATTGTAGGTTTGTGTATCTGTACTTTATCCAAAATACATCAGTTGAAAAAAGAAAACAATATTTTTCGCTCTAGAAGAGAGAGAAATGTATGTGGAATTTCATGGTCGAAAAAATATGCTCTTCTGGCCGGGGACCTCTTATGACCTGACGCACTACAATCGTCCAGTATAACAGTGGGTTCTTTGACTGATGTGGGAGACGGTGGAGAGTACCTACAACACATGAAATATTAGTCCAGTTTATTACAAGAATGTTAAAAAGTTTTCTCAACTTTATGCTGTATAATCCATTGCCACAGGAATGTGCCAAATACTTACAACTGTCTTTGAATAGTAAAGCATCACTTGATGCACACTTTACCAAACTCTTGTCTTGATGCACAAAGCAAACAAATTTCTGAATGATAGTTCAATCTAAGATGTGAGTAAAACGTGTTTCCTAACTAGACGACATTGCTTGGTCGGCAGTCACGAACTGGGCAGAGCACTGATCTGATAAGCTTTATATTGGCAACAGTGTAGTGGCGCTGCGTAGCTGCGAGAGAGGGCATGGTTTCACAGCGCCTCCAATTCGTTGTTGTGGAATGCAGCAAGACATTGTTAATTTCTGTATTATCGCTACGATGTGGCGACTTGATAACGGCACTGAGTTCTTTGGACGATACCAGAGGACCTTCTCAAATTCCAGGACTGAAACACAGCCGACATGCAGTCAGAGAGCAAAGAATTATGCAGTCCAGTTTGCATGCTGCACAATGATTTGACAAACTGGAGAGACGAGGATTACCTTGGTGCAGTTCTAGGCAATCAAAACTTGGTTCTGCTGGCCAATTTGAGGTGGATTTCGGGAAGTTTTCCGCATTCAACTAGTCTTATGTTGGCCATGGGCTAAATTTGACTTAATCAAGACATAAAAATGCAGCTTTCAAAACACGTTTTGTTGAACTTCTGCTACTCCAATCGACAGTAAAAAGTATAAATCATAAAAGTAATTCAATAATTCAGATGTCATTTGTTATAGATACCCTGTTTTGCAGATCTGAGGGGTATTAATGTGACATTTTTGTTAACATCCAGCAACACTTATTCTCTAATTAAGACGTTTTTTCCTATTTCAGATTGGTAGATTTAAGTTTCAACCTAAGGTTATGTGAGTATGAATACGTTATTTCTGAGAATACTTTCTAGCTTTATGTCGTAACTCGTTGGGGTCTCTGTGTAAGGGCCGGCCGGAGTGGCCGAGCGGTTAAAGGCGCTACAGTCTGGAACCGCACGACCGCTACGGTCGCAGGTTCGAATCCTGCCTCGGACATGGATGTGTGTGATATCCTTAGGTTAGTTAGGTTTAAGTCGTTCTAAGTTCTAGGGGACTCATGACCACAGCAGTTGAGTCCCATAGTGCTCAGAGCCATTTGAACCATTTCTGTTTAAGGTGGCTATAATTTCGCACCTTACAAGCACTCATCTACATACTTTGCCGTGGTTTACAACCGGAATTGGGTATCATTTCATAGGTTGTACATCGTATATCTGAATATTTAAAGAAGACTGACATTGTCACGTACACCATGTAAATAGTTGTTAACGCTTATTGCATGAATGATGATGGATTGTCTTTATTATCAAAACGGCGTAATGAATGATTGCCTGTATTAACAGAGTTTGGAATGCCAGTGAAAATCGAAAGGCAGGCGTAACTGAGAGCCTGGGTGGAAAAGCCGCATAGGTGTGTTGGTCCTGCTAAAAACAGGAAGCAGCCCAAGACAGAGGGTCAGGGCCCTAGCGCTGAAGCACAATAGAGTGGCGGCTAGCCGGTTTTGTAGCTAAGTCGGAAGGGTAACCGGAAACTGAAAACCTTGGACGCAGCAGGGAGGAACAAGGAAGCGTTACTTCGGAAATCACGCAGGCTTGGTTATTTCTGAGGATTTTTACTCTGAAAAGCGTGCCATTGTATGAATTCCTAATTAACAGGGATGAGTATTTCCTCACAAACTTTCCGCGCTGGGCGACAAAAGACTAAAATATGGGTGGTCGGCATTCGGAAGAATTTGTAGAGAGGGAGAATATTCCGTGGTTTCGAGAATATGATTCCCCTTCTGCAGTTACGAGGGAGGAGAGCTGAGCTTTGCTGGGAAGCGAGCGGTGGAGTGAATGGGTCTCCCATTTTGAGCACCCGTGTTTGACGGTCGCTTAGTATCAGCTTTTGTTGGTACAGACGGACTTGCTATCTTTGCACTCAGCAGATTTTTTAGTTAGAACGGTTAGGCACTGTACTGTTGCGAACTTATACGATTCTGGACCTCGATTCCGGGTACGGAGTCGTCGTTGAGTATGCAGCGTTCAGTGATTGAGAGCACTTGTTTTGCCTATACTCACGTTGGGACGTTTTCTGAAATCTGTACTTGTGGATGGGAGTTCGCATTTCTCGTCTGTAGAACACAGAGAGGGGAAGACAGTATTAGATTATACTAGTCAGACGACCGTCTTCTGCCGTCCTAGTGTTTGAATGAGTTGTTTTTATATTTGTGTCTGTAATTCTTCTGTCGTTGCAGACGTGTACGAGAACCATCACTCCAACGCACCGGACGCAGTACATACGGTGATACTGCTAATTGCTTCGGTTTATTAGGGCTATAAAGTTAAACAGTTGTGATCACGTAACTTTTATTTCCACTGAGGTTACACACCACTGTAGATCATCTTTAAAAGTAGTGTCTTCTGGTGTTTGGTACGTAGATGATGTCAGTCATCTCACGTTATTGATATTAGATCGCGTAGCTATAAAAAGGTGCAGATTTGGGCAATTCATCACTAATATTAGGTAGAAAAGTCATTTGTGTCTTTTTATGTCAATTGGACATTAATATATAGACATTTGTAATATATAAAGGTGTTTAAATCTACAATAAATGTATCATAATTTTGTAGTTACTAGTTCCCTTAATCATTCATCTCTGTGTATGTTGTAATTTATATGTTAAAGAGCCAGAAGGAGGAGATAATATCACCATTAAAAGATCCTAAGATCTGCTTCAGGGGCTAGTCAGACAGGGCTAAATCTTCATTTTCGCGTTGAGTATTTTCCGTTGCATACATTCGCTTTACACCCGCCTGGAGTAGCATCTTGGATCTGAATTTAATTGTATGTTTATGGAATTTGAGATCTTTGAATTGAATGGTGGCGTCCATATTCATATTAATAACATAAAAGTTTCTACTTGTATATACTACTGAAATATGCTTAGTGTTTAGGTTCCAAAGTAATCTACCATAAAAGTACTAAACCGTTAACTGCCAGTCTTTTTAGTCACAATAAATTTTGTGTACCTCTTGCGAAATTTAGTTCTTGGAGAACTACACGCTTTCAAACTCATCGAATCAGTTATAGCCAAAGTGACAAGTTTTGAATATTGTTTCCTCTTGTAAAACTTTCTGCGGGCGCTCATGCTTGTGGATAATGTGTTATGATCGAAACCGGTAGAATAATGACGTATTCATCTTCGAAGCTGCCGGTAGTTTCAGCAGACATTCCTTAAATATAAATATTTAAGGAACATCACCTACAGACAGTAATCATACAACCAGTTGATGAACTTTTATATTTAGTACAGATTAATACTATGATCGGATGGTCACTAGAAGAAATAAGCAGAACAGTCAAAATGTTCTACAGTAAACTAAATAGAATTTGCTTCTGACATGTCTAAAACGAAAAATTACAATCGTTGTGTGCTACTAGTTTATAGTTTTAGATTATTTCGTAACAGCCGAAGAGTGTGTACCAGACAGGGTCTCGTACCCAAACACACGTATTCCAGGGTGAGGGCTCCACTAACTGCTTTAACCGAGCAACATTCAGGAAGCTTAAACTTGCCGCAGGCTCCTCCCCACTTTTTCCGAACTTACAATTAATACAGCCTCTCCTTCCCTTCCTGCCCCCTTTATCTCCGACGCTATGGAACTAAATGGTGTATATCCACAGCCTCTGTCACCTTATTAGAACGTGAAGAAGCACAGGCCTGCATGACAAGAACTTTCGCCTATTTTTGGCAAGTAATCGAGCCCCCATTAATAGATACTCAAATGCACAACTGCTATGCTAGAATAGATCTTTGTTGGTGCCGTCTCGTGCTGAGTTATAGGTCCATTGCTTCAATTTGTAACAGTTCACTGCGCACCGTACGAAAAAACTGATATTAAAATTAACTTTAACTTTGCTCCAAAGTAGCTAATGAAGCTTCTTACAGTTGCTGGTATAAATTCTAGCGAATGGCTACGATGTCCTTACTTAACTTCCGGTACCTTTTTCACCTATGTGGTCTGTTACATCTGCTTTACTGCAGACAATATAAACTGGGTATTTATGCCTATAAGGTCTGATTCATGCTGTTCTAGATAAAGAAGAGTGAGTTATATGCATTTTAAAACTATATTAAAACATAATTTTTCGTAATTCTGACATAACTGACTACTGACCGACTTATGACAAAATACACACTGATTCTGACGCTGTTTCACATACAAACTGCCGTGGGCTCACATGGACAGTTACATTTTTATGATATTATCAACATGAATAACAAAACAGATGTAGAATTAACATTAGTAATTCTGAAAGCGTCCATATACATAGTTTTGCTTTTGAAAGTATATTACACGCTTCATGTCATAAAATACCAGAAAAAATACTTTTTGGTGCAAAAATTAACGAAAAATGCTTCAGAAACCGCCAAAATAATTTTAATTCATATTTCAATTACGATTTCACTTTTAATACTAACGTTTCGACAGATACTTGTTTAGATGATTAACATTTTGCAACAGTTATTTTCGAAGTATAGACTTTGAAATGGTATTGGAGGGAACCAATATTATGCCAGTTATCCTAAATGTTCTATGAAAGAATTTTTATGTGAAATGATAATAATTTCATACATAGCAGTATGACTTTTTAAGACAAATGACATCTGTAGACACATGTCCTAGTAATATTAAAAACGGAATAGTTAACAGAATTTATGAAACTTTTTTTCTATTCGCCAGCTATGAATCAGGATGTACATCAGTCCTGGCATCAATCACGAGTCAACCACTCGGCCAAGTGACACATCGGAAAAGAAAATATTGAGTACAGCCTTCCCGCCGTACATCCCCAGATGGCCGTGTATTGCACAAATACCGCGTTAAGACTATTTACAAACCGACAAAGAAGATCAAAGATTGTCTCAGGTAGGCTAAGGAGAAAAGGGACCCACTTGCATTATCGGGAATATATGGCATGCCATGCACATGCGGAAAAGTTATGTTGGAATGAGTGGGCGATCAATCGACAGCAGCATCACAGAACATAAGCGACATTTCAGGTTGGGGCATGTGAAGAAATTGGCAGAGACAAAACACGCGCTGTGTGACGCCGACCATGTAGTAAAATTTGTGGACATGAAGTTCTGGCTTAGAGACGAGCTATCACACCCGCTTGCTCAGAGAAGCATTAGAAATACACAACCACGAGAATAGCTTCAACAAAGAAAGAAGGATGCCTCAACGTAAACGGATCCTGGACTCCCGTGGTGCAGCGAACGACCGTTGCAGGTAGGAAATGGAGAACCGCACCGCAAATGACTGCGGAAAAACCCTTGGACGTTGGTTCACCAGGTACATATAGTCTGCGGCCACAACCTCGGCTCCAGTCTACCACCAGCAATGGAGGGACAAGTTTTAACAATGCCAGCCACTCGCGCTGGCTAAACGTCAGAAAAATCATGAGACAAACGTCGGCTGAAGAATCCGAGACAAAAGCCAACAACGAGTTTGACTCCAATACAGTGTTTCTTAGTCTACCACATTACACACACCTTAGAATCTCTTGCACAGAAATTATGTTTGAGGTTCTGCCAGAGCATACATAGAGCAGAACTAGGAACTAGAAGTGTTATGTGAATAGGCAATTTGTTACGAAGTTTAAAAAAAGAGTTGTCGTTCATATTATTCTGGACACTAGACAAAACAATATTTTAAAAACTGTTCAATTTATATAGAACATCATAAATGAGACCATATAAAAGTGCAAAACTACAAAACGGCAATAAAAGGAGATGGTAATAATCTTTTCTCATAAGATAACATTATTATATTAATTTTGTTAAATAAATTAAAATTATTAGAACACAATGAACTCATTAAATATGCTGTTGTCACAGAATGTACTGCTAAGGTCTTCAATAATAGAAAATATCATTTTGTGAATTCCTTTATTTTGTTGTTATATTTCGTTTGACTAAGTTTCTCTTTTCTTCCTTTTCGTCCATATTCTTAGTTTTTCTAGCCATCTCTCAAACTCTTATGTTCAAAGTTTGGTTCCATATCGCACCACAGTCAACAGTCAATATTTTCTGTGAGAAACGAAAGATAATATGAGTGAAACAGTATGAACAGAAAGTCAAACAGCTAATGCTCAATTGTTAATAGGATTAAGTACAAAATTTCAATATTCAGAAAGAAATTTATCAATTATCAATACACATTTTGTTTATCATCATGGATTGTTATTGAGTATATAGATGTTACTTATTCTAAATTCCTGTGTACATAACATATACAGGACTTGTGTAGCAGTCAGTAGTGACGTTAACTCCTGGATACCAATAACAGCAATTGTGAACCAATGTTTGAAATAGCTGCACATACAGCTACACAGAAAATGACAAAAATTCATTTAACTAATTATAACACAAGCAAATTCATGTGGATGTCAGCAGTATTCTCAAGAACACACAACTGAAGGAAATTCAATCATTAACACATAAGCTAGTAAGTGAACACACTATTTTTAATATCGAACAGCAAAACGTTACTATGTACAAACTGAAATGAGAACTCGCCAATATTGTCTGAAATGGACAGTGATAATAGTTCTCCTCTCATCAACTTGCTTTTAATTAGGATTTATTACAGTAACAGATTTCAACTTCCTCTTCCCATTCTTGTGTTAATTATAGGTGTAATGGCAGGTTTCTACAAAGTTCAGGGTGGTTTTTAATTCAGATGTTCTTTAGATGTATTCCACAAGCAGATTAGTTAACTAAGTAATTATTTATTCTTCATTCTACTTACTTTTCTTGAAAACAGGATGACATAGTACTTCGAACATAAATGCTGCTTCACCACACACTCTAAGAGGGTTGAATGAAAAGTAATACGTCCACCTTTGTTAATTGGGTTTGGATGGGAATATTTTAATAAATCAAACGCAGAAATAATCCTTAGAATGTGATCTTTAATCACCAACATTCACTTTTCCACATAATCGTCAACCAATTGGATACATTCCTGCCAATGATGAACAAGTTTTCTGAAGCTGTCACGGAAGAAGCCGACACTCTGTTTCCGCAACCAAAGTTTCACAGTTCTCTCGGCGTCTTCATCAGGAACATAATGATGTCCCCGCACATCGTCTTTCATTATCGAGGACAGATGGAAGTCAGATGGTGCTAAATCCGGACTGTATGGAGGAAGCCATACGGTGGTGAGATTCAATCTCTGTAGCTATGCTGTGGTGGCATGTGAAGTGTGTGGTTTGGCATTGTCATGCTGCAGGAAAACATTTCCCTTTTCTTTTCGGACCCTTGTTAGTCATCGTTTCAGAGTTCGCAGCGTTGTGATGTAATGCTCTGAATTTATTGATGTTCCACGATCAAGGAAATCAACATGGATATCACCATCTGCATCCCAGAATACTGTGCCCATGATTTTTCCAGCTGAGGGCTGCTTCTTGACTTTATTTTTCTGGGGCGAGTTTTTGTGTCGATATTGCATAGACTGACGTTTCGTTCCGGGTTTAATGGTGTACCCACGTTTCGTCTTCTGTCGCAGTTCAATGGAGAAAGGCGTTACCTTCATTCTCGTAACGCGAGAGGAGTTCGTGGCAAATTTCAAGTCCGTGCGCTTTCATTTCAGGAGTCAGCATCCAGGGTATCCACCGTGCACAGATCTTTTGATAGTCAACGAAGCAATAATGTGACCCACATGTTCTTGTGAAATGTCGATTGTGCTTGCAATTTCTCTCTGAGTGATACAACGATCGTCCTGAATCAATCTGTCAACATTTTGCCTGTGAAACTCGGTGGTTGCTGTCACAGAACGTCCAACTCTTTTTTTGTCACGCAGGTCAGATGTTCCCTCCTCAACATCTTTAAACTCATTCTCCCAACGACGCACAAAACTCACATCAACACAATCACCATAAACTGCTTTCATTCTCTGATGAATCTTCTTTGCGGTGACACCTTCTGCTGTCAAGAATTCAATGACTGCACGTTGCTTAAATCCCATTGACCGACCGTCTGCGAAGGGTTCCATACTTTACACTGTAACAACGCAACAGTTCAGTGCTACGGCTTCCCGCCAACTGGAGCTGTAGAGAAGAGGGTACGGAACAAGCCAGTATCTGCCGCATACCAATGCTGCCAGCTGTTGAAGAGTTACGAACGTGGAAGCATTACTTTTCAGTCAGCCCTCTCGTTTCTTCCACATTTAAAAAGTCTCTTATGATGTATTTAATATACTTTACTACATTTCATTATAAATTTCTTCTCCACCTTATCATAATACAACACTATTTCTCACAAATAATCCATAATATGCCAACATCATCATTATCGTATTTATACTCATCATCATCAACAACAGCTACTTCACTATGTTCACCCTCAGTCTCACCAGTATTAACAATAGGCCCTCATCATCACTTTGTTTCACGAAATTGCAAACAGTTCATACACACACATCAAAAATAGTTTACCATCACCCCAGTTCGGGGAACACCTGAAGATAAGGGTTGGCTATGGACATTGTATCACAGATACAGTCCCTCTGACTGTTCAGAGATGTCACTGAACCAGCCCAAAGAGGTAAACACACATGCATGAGCAGCGCCTATTAGATGCCGGCACAGTAGCTCAGCGCGTTCGGTCAGAGGGCCAATTGTCCTCTGTAATAAAAAAACTGAGTAAAGGAATCAACGATCAACTTGAACGAACGACATGTGACAACCGCACAGACCAAACGCAACGAACTATACTGAAAAAAATGAAAAAAAAAATTAGTCGGCCGGGGTCGGACAGCCGATCAGACCCAGTCATTCCACCAGGAAGGAGGTACACGGCTCGTGTTGTCTGTAGTTCAGAGCTGCCTAGACGGTCATTACCAGCGTTCGGTCGTGTCCGCAGCGTTACTTTGTGCCAGGAAGGGCCCTCAACGAGGGAAGTGTCCAGGAAGTGCCCGGAGTGAAGCAAAGAGATGTTGTTCGGTCAAGGAGGAGATACAAAGAGACAGAAACTGTCAATGACATGCCTCGGCCAGGCGGCCCAATGGCTAATACTGCAGCGGATGACCACTACCTACCGATTATGGCTCGGAGGAAACCTGACAGCAACGTCACCATGCTGAATAATGCTTTTCGTGCAGCCACAAGACGTCGTGGTACGACTCAAACTGTGGGCAATAGGCTGCATGATGCGTAACTTCACTCCCGACGTCCATTGCGAGGTTCAACTTTGCAACGACGACATCATGCAGCGCGGTACAGATGGGCCCAACAACATGCCGGATGGACCGCTCAGCATTATCATTATGTTCTCTTCACCGATGAGTGTCGCATATGTCTTCAACCAGACAATCGTCGGAGACGTGATTGGAAGCAATCCGGTCAGGCTGAACGCCTTAGACACTGTCCAGCGAGTGCAGCAAGGTAGAGGTTCCCTGATGTTTTGCGGTGGCATTATGTGGGGCCGCAGACGCCGCTGGTGGTCATGGAAGGCACCGTAAAGTTTGTACAATACGTGAATGCCATCCTCCGACCGATAGTGCAACCATATCGGCAGCATACTGGCGAGGCATTTGTCTTCATGGACAAGAATTCACGCTCCTATCGTGCTCATCTTGTGAATTCTTCCTTCAGGATAACGACATCGCTCGACTACAGTGGCCAGCATGTTCTCCAGGAATGAACCCTATCGAACGTGCCTGGGATAGATTGAATGGGGCTGTTTATGGACGACGTGACCCACCAACCACTCTGAGGGATCTACACCGAATCGCCGTTGAGGAGTGGGACAATCTGGACCAACAATGCGTTGATGAACTTGTGGATAGTATGCCACGACGAATACAGGTATGCATCAAAGCAAGAGGACGTGCTACTGGACATTAGAGGTCCCGGTTTGTACAGCAATCTGGACCACTACCTCTGAAGGTCTCACTGTACGGTGGCACAAAATGCAATGTGTGGTTTTGACGAGCAATAAAAAGGGCGGAAATGATGTTTATGTTGATCTTCATCCAATTTTCTGTACAGGTTCCAAAACTCTCGGAACCGAGGTGATGCAAAACTTTTTTTGATGTGTGTATTTTGACATAATTACCTCTCACTTAATTGCTATAACATGAAAGTAGCACTAATGCTCATTACATCAACCCATCACAGAAGACACAACATTTTTTTTTCTTTTCGTTATCTAATCAGCTCTCAACGTTATACACTCTTATACTGCCTACACTTACTTTACACAAAATTGCTCCATACATACACACACGTTAATTTTGGCAGAGACAAAGTGAAATAATAGATCTATGACGCTTCTCGTAAGTAAAGAGCACTCCATAGGCAGTAACAAATATTCTTTGCCAAAAATACAACAAATATACAGATTTTAAAGTGAAATATCTGACAGCAGAAACTTTTCATTGCGCTACCCCCGATTATACTTACATTTTCTGTGAAAATGACATCTTCGTTACTCATAAAAAATATATCCTCAATGAATATCAAAGTGAAAGTGCCATCATTCTGATTAACACGCATGTTTCCTTGCCAAAGGTTTTTATGCAAACTAATATTACAAACTGCACAGCTATCCTAAGCAGTTGGCCTAAAATGTTATCCTAAACAACTAGTTAGCTGAAAAGTCAGTATAATAGGACATAATATAATCATAAGTAAGAAAATATAAATAATTTTTACAAGCAACACGGGCTTTGCAAACTTCAGGTTAATAACCCTTACAGGCAACCTTAACTTCTCTTCCACAGTGATATTAATCTTGTTTTATCAGTGTATCGCTTGCATACATTATATAGTTGAAGTTATCCTCATGTTAGCATGCAGTATCATAGCCCGTAACACTAACCATTGTAATAAAAATAATCGCCTTCGATCACTTTAACTTGTATCATAATCCTTGTACACATCACTTCTCAATATGAACAATAGCTTGATCATTACACTACATCTTCAAGTCATTATTAAATTACAAAAGTGTCCCTTGCTCCAGCTATCATCGGTTATGAGCAGGTCCTTTAACATAAGTAATCCTCTCAATGACATAATGCAGAACAGTCTGTACCATAAAATTCTACATATCTTTCAGCACTAAGTCACACTTACAGAAAAGGTAACCACAGCTCAACGTCAGCTAGACAACATTGTACCGAGTAGACAATAGTGTCTAAATATGAATTACACATTAAGTAAACAGCTTTGTATCGAATAATAAACTTTTCAAGTGAAAATATAAATAGCTCTATAGGTAGACAACACTGCATATTAAACTTCCTGGCAGATTAAAACTGTGTGGCCGACCGCGAACTCGGGACCATTGCCTTTCGCGGGCAAGTGCTCTACCATCTGAGCTACCGAAGCACGACTCACGCCCGGTACTCACAGCCTTACATCTGCCAGTATCTCGTCTCCGGGCGTGAGTCGTGCTTCGGCAGCTCAGATGGTAGAGCACTTGCCCGCGAAAGGCAAAGGTCCTGAGTTCGAGTCTTGGTCGGGCACACAGTTTTAATCTGCCAGGAAGTTTCATATCAGCGCACACTCCGCTGCAGAGTGAAAACCTCATTCTGGAAACATTGCATATTTTATATACATACATACATACATACATATATATATATATATATATATATATATATATATATATAAACCCACCCACCTCCCCAGGAGTCAGAACTCCTGCAGGAATAGTGAAACATATAATTATAATCATTAATAATCAATAACAATGCTGCATGGCTGTGTAAAACATGCAGTTGCCTCGAGTTAAATTAAATGCTGCTGCCTCGTTATATAGAGACACAACAAGTCGTCAAAACATGGCTCAGTAGCCTGCAAGTACTGATAAGAGCAGCGCCATACGTCACACTTCCTGCAGAGTATTAGACGCAGACTGGGCGCGGCAGGAAGTCATGTGCTGAGAAAGCGCGATGGTGCCCAGAAGCAGACCCTTTTGCAGCGGATCGCGCTTAGTTAAAACTATAGCGCGATCCTCCGAGCTCTAGCGGCACCCAGGCGAACCGCGTTCAAGGTCACCCACCTTACGTAGCTGCTGCGGCTAAGTCAACACAGCCATGCATATACACCCACCCACCTCCCCAGGGGTCGTAACCCCTGCAGCCCACAAATGATTATAGTCAATAATGTATTAATTAATAGATACAAATAAGATTTTTTAGTAAATAAATAAGTATAGCTTTTAAAAAAAATCTCACGAGATAGATAACGATCATTCGCAACTCTAAACTGAAAAATGAAACAAATAAATAGACTAAAAACATGAAAGAGTGAACCAGAATAAATCCTAGAGTGCACCAGAGAGCCTCCCAGAGTTCCCCAGAGAGCATCCCAGAGTGACCCAGAGAGCATCCCAGAGTGCCCCAGAGAGCATCCCAGAGTGCCCCAGTGAACTAAAACACTAAGAAGAATCGGTTCTCAGCTTTTGGCTGTGTGCACCGCCATATTGGCGGGTGACCTTGAACGAGTTTCGCTCGGCCGCCACTAGAGCTCGGAGGATCGCGCTATAGTTTTAACTAAGTGCGATCCGCTGCAAAAGGGTCTGCTTCTGGGCGCCATTGCGCTTTCTCAGCGCATGACTTCCTGCTGCGCCCAGTTTGACGGCGCTTATCAGTAGGAACTTCCGCAGTACAGGCCACTGCATGCTCATTCGACTCAAGGCAGCCGCACTGAGCACACAGCCATGCCGTACAGGAGGAGAAGATATACAAGAAGATCAAGAATGCCTGTGTACAAGACTGTGGATACATTTACTGTTACTCCTAATAATGTAGCATAAGAAGAGCTACTAAATGGACCTATTAGTTTTGTAGGAGCTAAGATTAATTTTTCTTGTACAACTACAGAGGTTGTAACTGGTAATACTTGGTTAACTATTGCTATTGTAAGGGGCAGTGACAAGCCTCTATTAGGTTTGGAGTCCTATTATGATAGAGACATTATTTGTTACCGTACCTGTTCAATTGGAGTTCAGGGCGACAGGGATTATGGTACAGCTGTTGTACATACTGATAAGCCATTTTCTTTATATACAAAGAACAGGCTGCGTGCGCCGCCATATTGGCGGGTGACCTTGAACGAGTTTCGCTCGGCCGCCGCTAGAGCTCAAAGGATCGCGCTATAGTTTTAACTAAGCACGATATGCTGCAAAAGGGTCTGCTTCCGGGCGCCATTGCGCTTTCTCAGCGCATAACTTCCTGCCGCACCCAGTTTGACGGCGCTTATCAGTAGGAACTTCCGCAGTACAGGCAGCTGGACGCTCATTCGACTCGAGGCAGCCGCACTGAGCACACAGCCATGCCGTACAGGAGGAGAAGATATACAAGAAGATCAAGAATGCCTGTGTACAAGACTGTGGATACATTTACTGTTACTCCTAATAATGAAGCACAAGAAGAGCTACTAAATGGACCTATTACTTTTGTAGGAGCTAAAATTAATTTTTCTTGTACAACTACAGAGGTTGTAACTGGTAATAGTTGGTTAACTATTGGTATTGTAAGGGGCAGTGATAAGCCTCTATTAGGTTTGGAGTCCGTATTATGATAGAGACATTATTTGTTACCGTACCTGTTCAATTGGAGTTCAGGGCGACAGGGATTATGGTAACAGCTGTTGTGTATATATATATATATATATATATATATATATATATATATAATATATATATATATATATATATATAAGCACCACATGTCAAATCCCTTGATTCTCTTCCGTTCTTGTTTACCCACAATCCCTTTTCAATACCAAACGCACATTCTCAGAAATTTCTTCCTCGAATCAATGCCTATGTTTGGTACTAGCAGACTTTTCTTGTCCAGGAACGCCCTTTTCGCCAATGCTGGTCTGCTTGTTATGTCCTCCTTGCTCCATCCATCGTGCGTTATTTTACTGCCTCAGTAGCAGAATTCCTTAACTTCCATCCATTTCGTGATTCATTATTCTGGGAATGAGTTTCTTGCTGTTCTCTTTGCTTTCGTCTTTCTTCGGTTTACTGCCATTCAGTAATCTGTACTCATTAGTCTATTCCATTCAACAAATCCTGTAATTCTTTTTCACTTTCACTGAAGATAGTAATGTCGTCAGGGTATCTTATGATTGATATCCTTTCACTTTGAATTTTAAGCCACTCTTGAACCTTTCTTTTATTTCCGTCACAGCTACTTCGATTCTTACACACTTTTTAATTCGAGAACTTCCTTCTTGGTCTTCCAGTCTTATTGTTCCCTCTTGGTTCTTTTACCTACTGTATATTACTCGTCTTTGTCTATAGCTTACCACTTTTCTCCTAAAATTTTGAACATCTAGTACTATTTGACCCTGCCAAACACTTTTTAGAGATCGACAAATCCTACGAATGTGCCTTGATTTTTCTTCAATCTTGCTTCCATTATCAATCACGACATCAGAACTGCCTCTCTGACGCCTTACCTTTCCTCAAGCCAAACTGATCATCATCTGATACATACTCAATTTTGTTTTCCATTCTTCTGTATGTTATCCTTCTCAGCACCTAAGATACATGAGCCCTTGAGCTGACTTTTGTTAAGTCTTGCACTTGTACGCTCTGCTATCTTCAGTGGATGATGTTATTCCGAAAGTCTGGATATATCACCAGTGTCAGATTCTTTGCAGCAATATGAATATAGGTCTTATTGCCACTTCCCCACATGATTTTATAAATTCCGATGTAATGTTACCTAACCCAGCTGCCTTATTTGATCTTAAATCGTCCGAAGATTCTGATTTTAATTCTGAAACCCCTATCTCTTCCCTGAGGAAACCTGTTTCCTCTTCCATCACGTCATCAGACATGTCCTCTCCCTCACAGAGTCCTTCAATGTACTCTTTCCGACTATCCGCTCTCTTCTCTGCATTTAACAATGGAATTTCGATTGCATTCTTAATATTCCCAACTTTGCTTACAATTTCACTGAAGGTCGTTTTGAGTCATCTATACACTAAGTCAATCCTTCCAACAATAATTTCTTTTTCAATTTCTTCACATTTTTCGTGCAACCAATTCACCTTAACTTCCTTGAACTTTCAATTTGTTTCATTCCTAAGTGAGTTTTATTTCTGTAGTCCTGAATTTCCCTGAACATTTTTGTCCTGCTTTCATTCGGCGATCATACAGATTCAGTTGTATGCATGCACCGTAAATGTTCATAGCACGTTTTCGACGTCTTCGAAAATGAAATTTTCGAAATGTTATGGTATTTTGAAAATGGGTCTCGGCCCTAAACTAGTCATCGAATGAAACAAAATTAAAGCTTTGTAACTACGAATGGTTTTTCGTTCTGCTATGAGCTATTTCAGTCGATGCCTTGTCTTGTATGTGGCACCTAGACCTTGAGCAACATTTGGTCTGTGTCTGTTTTCTGTGGCTTGCATCTTTGGACCTTGGTCTTCAAACATATGTCAGTCAGTGTTTGCCGTTAAACATACGCACATACGATCAAGTGATACCTTATTCTGCATCATACATAAGCTTAAGACTAATTATGATTGTAATTAACATCTAATGTATCCAATTTGCCACTTTCTCGTTTCCTGTATTCTTTGTGAGGTTTCGTAATAACGACCACATATAATGCTACTTATACTTGGCTTCTACACCTCAGGTTACAACTTAATGTAACTTCAGCTGTTCGCTTCTTTTATATGAAGCGCTAAAACTGAGTTACCTTATTCGGTATGTATGTCTTGTGTGTTTAACATAATTAATCTTCATTTGTATTCCACACAGATCTACGTCCTCTGGATTATGGTTCGAATTATGATTGATTTCACGAACATGTATTACAAAATGAATAGAAATAATGCTTACTGTTCATCTGTTAACTTATATTTTGACATGAATCGTGTATGGTATTGTTTGATATCTGCAGCGAGTACCTAGATGTAAGGTACTATGATTATATTCATGAAGTTCGATCCTTGTAGCCGTTCTAAATTTAACGTCTAATGGCTAAGTTGTACCATTCTGATTTTGTCCGTCTATTTTCTGTTTTGTAATTAAAGTCACTTGTAACGTTGATTGTAGCTCGCACCTAGAATTGGAGTTACATTATTATTCGCTTTCCTGTATTTTAAAATACTATACTGCTTTCGATTGTGACCGTAATAATTTTGTTCTTTTTTAGTATATTTTGCTTTTCTATTACTTAACAAACACCTTATGTTCGGTACATTGTTACTACAGATTGCATAAACTGAATCTAGTTCCTTACCTTTTATGTAACGTAAATAGAATAGAAAGTGGGTTACGTTGCAATTCTTTATATTATTATAGAGGCACGATTTTATAAAACTTTATTGGTTAGTAGCCCCATCTGCCACTTAAGGTTTTCGTGTAGCAATAACGCTGCATATGTGGCCAATTCTCTGACAGCCGTAGTATGGCTACTTCTTTGCTCATGTAGCGTTGCAAGTGAGATGTCATATTTACATCCACATATGGACTATATGCTAGTTACCACTGTCAGTCATACTGCATTCAAAGACAGGTGTCATATTTACATCGACATATGGACTATATGCTAGTTACCACTGTCACTCATACTTCATTCAAACACAGGTGTGGCGATATAAGCAATGAAGGCACACTGTATAGGGCAAACGTTGCGCTTTATGGACCTACTTTACGTAGATTATGTCTTTATAGTACTTAAACAAATGTGTTTTGTATGTCTTTACTTTTGTAACGATCTATAAAATTTTTTCAATGTGTACATGACATCAAGAGCGATTCAGCTCAACAGAATACGCACGGAATTAAGTAATTTATATGATAGGCGAAAAGACGAGGGCTAGTAGAAATGAGAGATACAGATCAGTAATAGAAGAGATATTGAATTTAATTGATGAAAGGAGAAAATATAAAAATGCAGTAAATGAAGCAGGCGAACAGGAATACAAACGTCTCAGAACTGAGATCGCCAGCAAGTGCAAAATAGCTAAGCAGAAATAGCTAGAGGACAACTGTAAGGATGTAGAAGCATATATCACTATGGGTAAGATAGATGTCCCTTATAGAAAATTAAATAGACCTTATTAGAAAAGAAACCTCAGATGGTAAACCAATTCTAACAAATAATGGAAAGCAGGAAGGTGGAAGGAGTATATAGAGGGTCTATACAAGGACCATGTACTCGAAGGCAATATTATGGAAATGGAAGAGGACGTAGATGAAGATGAGATGACAGACATGAGACTGTCTGAAGAATTTGACAGAACAGTGGAAGACCTAAGTCGAAACAATTCTCTGGGAGTAGACAACATACCCTTAGAACCATTGATAGCCTTGGGAGAGCCAGCCGTGACAAAACTTTCCCATCTGATGAGCAAGATGTACTACACAGGCGAAATATCCTCATACTTGAAGACAATTAGAATAATTTCAATTCCAAAGAAAGCAGGTGCTGATAGTTGTGGGAATTACCAAACTATCAGTTTCATAAGTCACGGTTGCAAAATACTAAGACAAATTCTTTACAGACGAATGGGAAAACTGGTAGAAGCCTACCTTGGGGAACATCAATTTGGATTCCGTAGAAACGTAGGAACACGCGAAGCAATACTGACCCTTCGACTTATCTTAGAAGGCATGTTAAGGAAAGGCAAACCTACATTTCTAGCATTTGTAGACTTGGAGAAAGCTTTTGACAATGTTGACTGCAATACTCTCTTTCAAATCCCGAAGGTGGCAGAGGTAAAATACAGGGAGCGAAAAGCTATTTACAACCAGATGGCAATTATGAGAGTCGATGGACACGAAAGGTAAGCAGTGATTAAGAAGGGAGTGAGACAGGGTTTTAGCCTATTCCTGATGTCATTCAGTCTGTATATTGAGCAAGCAGTAAAGGAAACGAAAGAAAAATTTGGAGTATGAATTAAAAGCCATGGAGAAGAAATAAAAACGTGGAAGTTTTCCGATGACACTGTAATTCTCTCAGAGACAACAAAGGATTGGAAGAACAGTTGAACGGAATGGGCAGTGCCTTGAAAGGAGGATATAAGATGAACATCAACAAAAGTAAAACGAGGCTAATGGAATGTAGTCGAATTAAATCAGGTGACGCTGAGGGAATTAAATTAGTAAATGAGACATTTAACCCTCACATTACCAAGCGGGGTGTTCTTACTACCCCAGGCTAATATTTTCCCTATAATAATGTTATCTGAAGGGCCACATGCCTGTGGTTTCGTGACTTCGTACTAAAATGATTGACGTTGAATTCACTCTCACGGTTGTCTAATTTTTTTGGCTTTATCATTGTTATTCACGTCATTTATTGGTGGGATTGTGAGACTACCCCGCTTGGTACGAATCGTCTTATTTTCTTATTTGTAGAAAAAGAAGATTTTGGGAAATATGTCTGTCATTCATTTTCTATGTTGAGTTTTGCCATAGATCCAATGTTTGTTATGTTGCTGGTTTTTATTGTTGAGTTGAATTTGACGTTCACTGTAGAGCTGACATTACAAGAGTCAGTATTTCATCTGCAATTTCTAGCGATGAGATCATGGAAATTCTTTACAACTCTGATGTCAGTGACAATGCAAATGAATGAGACATTGATAATGAACTGAATGAATATATGGAACCTCTTGACAAATACCATATCATAACATCAGATGAAGCTGATGATGAAATATCAGAAGACACTACACAGTCACGTGAACAAGTAGAAGAAGAAGAAGAGGATGAAGAAGAAGAGGATGAAGAAGAAGAAGAAGACAAAGACACTGGAGATATGTTTGTTTCTAGAAGTGGACTACAGTTTTCTAGTGAACCACCAAAAGTTGGGCGTCGCCGGCGTCGCAAAATTTTGAACGTAACACCTGGCCCAGTGAATGGTGGAAAAACAATCAAAACAATAACAGAGTCATTTTTATTATTTATCTCACCGGAAATCACGAGCATCATTGTAGAAGAAACGATCAGAGAAGCCAAACGAGTAATTTCTTTGTGGAATGCAGCTCAGTCTTCGAACAAAACGACATGAAGAGATATAAAAGCAACTGAAGTGTACGCTGTACTAGCAATTCTAATAGGAGCTGGTCGAACTCATGGACATCGCACAAGTGCTTCCGATCTGTGGGGAGGTAATGTTGCCTTTCGGCAACCACTCTTTTCTGCTGCCATGTCAAGAAACCGGTTTATTGTCTATACTGAAATTCTTGCGATTTGACGACAGACACAACAGCACAGAGAAATGAAGAAACCAAGGAAAAGCTACAAGCTATCAGGATAGTGTTCGACAAATTTCATTCTTGTGTAAAAACTTTTATCCTTACTAACACGTAACTATTGAATGAACGATTAACAACGTACCGAGGAAACTGCCCCTTTAGGGTTTATATGAAGAGCAAGACTGGAAAGTTTGGCATTAAAATTTGGGTTCGTGCTGATGTGAAGGCATCTTACTTATGACGGATCCAAATTTACACAGGAATGGTGGACAATACTCGGGAAGTGAATCAAGGACAGAGAGTTGTTTTGGATCTGATGGAACCATTTCTGAATAACGGTCATGGTGTAACAACTGATAATTTTTTCACCAGTTTTCCAGTGGCTGCTGAACTACTAAAACGAAACACGACATTGGTTGGTACCTTACGTTCCAATAAGAAAGAGATTCCGGAGGAATTCTTGCCAAACAGAAAGAGAGAAGTTCACTCTTCAATGTTTGGTTTCACAAATGACTTGACCCTAGTTTCCTATGTTCCAAAGAAGCGAAAGGCAGTAACACTACCCTCTACTCAGCGTAATGAGAGACAAGTGAGTGGTGAAGAAAGCGAACAGAAACCCGAAATCATACTGCACTACAACAAAACCAAAGGTGCTGTAGATAATGGGGACAAAATGAGAAGAGAATACAGATGTGTTAGAGGAACGAGGCGGTGGCCACTAAGAATCTTCATGGAAATGATAGATATTGCAGCACTGAATGCATATATTCTGTACACTCAAAGATTTCCTAAATGGCAGAAGAATAACCGAAGCCAACGTAAACTCTTCGTGACTGAACCGGCATTTGGACTCAGCAAAGGCAACATGGAAGAAAGAGCCAAAAATATCAACAATCTTCGTAAAGATGTACAAGACGCATTGAAAGCTTGTGGTATTGCATTCCTACAGCAGTGATCCAGATCCAGTGTTCCAAGTTGCCAACGCCACAACTATGTCAAGATTGCAAGAGAAACGAAGATCGGAAAACAAGATTCTGTTGTGTAATGTGCAAGAAACCTGTTTGTAATATACACAGAGAAGAAACAGTTACTATGAAGTGCATGCAGTACAAAAATGTACTTGACTGAAAAGATGAAAAAAGTCTTGAGTTATTTTACTGCAGGGACTGTTGAGGTACATAGATTATTAATTTTCTGTTCGTTGGGTACTGAATTTAGTGAAAGATATAAAATTTTTTTGTACTTTGTATCTGTGATCTGATTAAATTCTTCTAATAACCTGAAAAGCTGTTTTTCAATACCAAATAAACCCATTCAATGGAAATAACGAAATCTGAGAACAAATATTATAATGAAACACAAAACTCTTTTGGGGTAATCCAAATACCCCGCTTGGTAAAATAGAGATGTGAAAAAGCTTGGTAATGGGAGGGTTAAAGTAGTAGATGGGTTTTTATATTTGGGCAGCAGAATTACTGGTGATGGTCGAAGTAGAGAGGATATAAAATATAGACTGGTGATGGCAAGGGAAGTGTTTGTGAAGAAGAGAAATTTGTTAACATCGAGTATAGATTTAAGGGTCAGGAAGACGTTTTTGAAAGTATTTACATGGAGTGTAGCCATGTCTGGAAGTGGAACATGGACGATTACCGTTTAGACGAGAAGAGAGTAGAAGCTTTTGAAATATGATGCTACAGAAGAACTGAAGAGTAGACGGGTAGATCACGCAACTAATAAGAAGGTACTGAACACAATTAGGGAGAAGAGGAATTTGTGGTACAACTTGACTAGAAGAAGGGATCGGTTGGTAGCTCACATTCTGAGGCATCAAGGGATCACGAATTTAGTTTGGAGAGAAGCGTGGAGAGTAAAAATCGTAGAGGGTGACCAAAAGATGAATATACTCAGCATATTCAGAAGGATATAGGTTGCAGTAGTTACTCGGAGATAAAGAAGCATGCACAGGATAGAGTGTCGTGGGGAGCTGCATCAGACCAGTTATTGGACTGAAGACCACAACAGTAATAACAACAAGAACAACAACATATCATATAATGGAAGTTTAAATACGCAATGTATTATGCTATCGTTCACCTATTTTATACAATTTTTCTGTGTTTTAGATCTCAAGATGGCTCGCCGTTGAGCTGAACCTAGTAATCAATAAAGGAGTTCTAGCAATCTTGATCTAGGGTTTTTCTCGATAGATTTCTTCAACGGTATTGATCCTTGAAACTTAGTAAATAGGCTTCTGTGGGACAGTTGGTGATTATTTTGAAGTGTCTGCCAATTTAGGAGTTCCAGCGTTTCTGTGACACTCTCCCTAGATGCAAACTTGTGACCATTCGTGCTGCTTCCTTTAAATACGATCATTATCCCTCCTTAGATCTATTTGGTATGGATCCCGGACACTTGAGCAGTACTGTAGGGTATGACGAAGGAGTATTTCGTAATCACTCTCCTTTGTAGGCTGAAGTGTTTTCCCAATATTCTTCCACTGAACCAAAGCTTGCCATCACCTTTACCTACGTTTGAGCCTATATGATCATTGCATTTCATGTACAGGCAAGCGATTACGGCAACGTAATTTTTTATGAGCTGACTGATTCCAGTTGTGACTTTGACTTCGATTGTGATGCTTCAGTTATCTCAAATATATTTTTTAAAAAGTGTAAAATATAATTTGAGCAGTTCTCTGTTATTACCTTGGTGCGATTAGCTCATGGATTCTATGGCCCTCAAAACTTGTTATGTGACTACAAGTAAGAAGTGAGTCTGACTTACAATAAACGTTAGTGATATTACGCATAGTTTCTGCAAAAGTGAAAACTTCAAAAACATAAGGAGAGTTTATGAGATAAATGTAAATAATGGAAATGCCGTGGCTAGGGCCTCCCGTCGGGAAAACCATTCGCCTGGTGCAAGTCTTTCGAGTTGATGCGATTTGCGTGTCGATGGGGATGAAATGTTAATGATAAGGACAACACAATACCCAGTCCCTGAGCGGAGAAAATTTCCGACCCAGCCTGGAATAGAACCCGGGCCGTTAGGTATGACATTCCATCGCGCTGACTACTCATGTCAGCTTCCAGGGGCGGTTATAAATGTTAATGAAATGACCCTTATGAATAGAGACAAACAACAAGAAGAAACATTAGCCAAAGGTGTCTTATGAAACATCTGAACCTACTTTAGTACGTAAAAATACATGTTATCGTGAACATATGGTGTTTAGTCTGAAGCAACCGATTAGATTGTCAATTTTTTCTATTCAATCAGTTTATAAAACGAGTGAAACATTCAACAGAGTTGTACCACGTGCATTACATCCGTCGTGTTTGAGAAGTTACACCCACAGTATTAAGGCAGGGTCTGTACTAGATTGGGAAAAAATAGGGAGGATGTCTAGATAGGTTTTGAAGGTTTGAGCCGGTCTGGAAAGGTTTCTCATGCAACGCAACTGGAAGGCCACTGCTCACAAAGGACAGGTAACTGGATTAAAGATGTCACATGTAATCAACTTAGTGTATACTGTCCCTTACGTTCTTTGCTGATAAGGAACAGAAATTTGATCTGTACTCCACATCTGCGGCGGGTGTTTCTCCCTGAATGTGCATATATGCTTCGTACATCAATCAAGAGTGGTCCAATTCCTACTTTTACAAAAACGTGTATACTTTAGAACGGAAACTGCCACTAGCATTCCAGTATTCGTTGAAAACGTAGCTTTATATTATACACCAACAGTTAGTCTTCTTCTGCAAACGGAAGAGTAATTATTCAACAATTTTTTTAGTGGGAACGAGTTTTAAATTTAGCTTAATAAATTTAAAGTGATTCGGAAGACAAGCAGGCCATGCCGGAAGCCATTTGTATTCAACCAAGGCTATCAGCTACTCGCTGATGGAATGACTACTGTACTCCACTGCCTTATTAATATTCCATAATTAATTTTCATCTGATGTATAATTTGCAAATTTTTATTATGCAGAGAGGTATACCAGAAGTAAATTATTTATAAACCAATATGCAAGAGGTGCTATTTGAAAACTGGAAAGAGTTACTACGAAAATGAAGCGGTGTGGCAGGTCATGAGTCGTGCTTGGCTATCTTATTCGGCAGGAACAATGGTCGTAAAATCCGGATCGAGTCTCGGTCTGGAACAAAATTTTATTGTGCCAAGAAGTGGTTCATGGTGTGGGTTCCTGTAGTCATGTCCTAGTTCATGAACCACGGGCAACGTATGAGTGGCCAAGTAAGTGGTCCCGACAGTCGGGATACCAGTTACTTTGGAATAAGACTGGGCATCTCGGACATATTCTGAGTCGTGGTCACCTTTGTGCTCATACGGCAAAGACTACCAAATCCACCGGTTAGTCCCTCAGCCGTTAGGAGTAAAACCCAATGGGACTCGGGGCAAGTAAGGCTAGCAACCTGCTTCCTTGGTACATTAAATATGATGCTGGCAACAATCAGAGCAAAATGCCTCGGACCTTTGGAGGTGACGGAGTCCCACCTCTAACTGACAAACCAGGGACTCCTAAGATACGACTTGGCAAACAAATGGTAATGAGATGGGGAGCTATTAATATGAATGGGGGCTACTCTGGGAAGAAGGTAGAGCTGGCAGAGGCTGCAAGTAAGATGGGGCTGGACGTTTTAGCTGTTAGTGACATTCGGGTAAGGGGTGAGAAAGAAGAGGAAGTGGGAGAATACAAGGTCTACCTGTCAGGAGTCAAAGCAGGAATAGCACAATGGGGTGTAGGGCTTTACATCAGGAAAGAAATGGAACCCAGCGTAGTTGCAATAAGGTATGTAAACGAACGACTGATGTGGATAGATTTGACAGTGTCTAGCAAGAAAATTAGGATTGTGTCAGTATATTCGCATTGTGAAGGGACAGATCAAGATAAGATGGATAGCTTTTATGAGGCACTCAGTGATGTAGTTGTTAGAGTAAAGGACAAGGACAGTGTTCTGCTCATGGGTGATTTTAACGCCAGGATTGGAAATCGAACAGAAGGGTATGACAAGGTTATGGGTAAATTTGGAGAGGATACGGAGGCCAACAGGAACGGGAAACAACTCTTGGATTTCTGTGCCAGTATGGGCTTAGTAATCACAAACTCCTTTTTTAAACATAAGAACATTCACCGGTATACTTGGGAAGGCAGGGGAACCAGATCTGTCATTGACTATATAATAACAGATCAGGAATTCAGGAAGGCTGTGAGGGACACACGTGTATCCGGGGGATTCTTTGATGACACTGATCATTATTTAATCTGCAGTGAAATTGGGATTGTGAGGCCGAAAGTGCAGGAGGTCAGGTCCATATGTAGGAGGATAAGAGTGGAGAAACTTCAGGATAAGGAAATCAGGCACGAGTACATAGCAGCGATCTCAGAAAGGTACCAGTTAGTTGAATGTAGTCAATTACAGTCATTGGGAAAGGAATGGACAAGGTACAGGGACACAGTACTAGAAGTGGCTAAAGAATGTCTTGCAACAGTAGTGTGTAAAAGTAGGATGAAGCAAACAGCTTGGTGGAATGATACAGTCAAGGCAGCCTGTAAAAGGAAAATGAAGGCGTATCAAAAATAGCTACATACCAGAACCCAGGTAGACAGAGAAAGTTATGCTGAAGAAAGAAACAAAGCCAGACAGATAATTGCAGCATCCAAGAAGAAATCGTGGGAAGACTTTGGAAACAGGTTGGAGACTATGGGTCAAGCTGCTGGAAAACCATTCTGGAGTGTAATTAGCAGTCTTCGAAAGGGAGGTAAGAAGGAAATGACAAGTATTTTGGACAGGTCAGGAAAACTGCTGGTGAATCCTGTTGATGCCTTGGGCAGATGGAGGGAATATTTTGAAGAGTTGCTCAATGTAGATGAAAATGCGATCAGTAATGTTTCAGATTTCGAGGTAGAATGGGATAGGAATGATGATGGAAATAGGATCACATTTGAGGAAGTGGAAAAAATGGTCAATAGATTGCGGTGCAATAAAGCGGCTGGGGTGGATGAAATTAAGTCGGAACTCATCAAATATAGTGGAATGTCAGGTCTTAAATGGCTCCACAGGATAATTGAAATGGCCTGAGAGTCGGAACAGGTTCCATCAGACTGGACAAAAGCAGTAATCACACCAATCTTTAAACATGGTAACAGAAAAGATTGTAACAACCACAGAGGTATCTCTTTAATCAGCGTTGTGGGTAAAATCTTCTCAGGTATTGTTGAAAGGAAAGTGCGAGTATTAGTTGAGGACCAATTGGATGAAAATCAGTGTGGGTTTAGGCCTCTTAGAGGTTGTCAGGACCAGATCTTTAGCTTACGGCAAATAATGGAGAAGTGTTATGAGTGGAACAGGGAATTGTATCTATGCTTTATAGATCTAGAAAAGGCATATGACCGGGTTCCTAGGAGGAAGTTATTGTCTGTTCTACAAGATTATGGAATAGGAGGTAAACTTTTGCAAACAATTAAAGGTCTTTACATGGATAGTCAGGCAGCAGTTAGAGTTGACGGTAAATTGAGTTCATGGTTCAGAGTAGTTTCAGGGGTAAGACAAGGCTGCAACCTGTCTCCGCTGTTGTTCATATTATTTATGGATCATATGTTGAAAACAATAGACTGGCTGGGTGAGATTAAGATATGTGAACACAAAATAGGCAGTCTTGCATATGCGGATGACTTAGTTGTGATGGCAGATTCGATTGAAAGTTTGCAAAGTAATATTTCAGAGCTAGATCAGAAATGTAATGACTATGATATGAAGATTAGCATCTCCAAAACGAAAGTAATGTCAGTGGGAAAGAAATATAAACGGAGTGAGTGCCAAGTAGGAGGAACAAAGTTAGAAGAGGTGGACGGTTTCAAGTACTTAGGATGCATATTCTCACAGGATGGCAACATAGTGAAAGAACTGGAAGCGAGGTGTAGCAAAGCTAATGCAGTGAGCGCTCAGCTACGATCTACTCTCTTCTGCAAGAAGGAAGTCGGTACCAAGACTAAGTTATCTGTGCACCGTTCAATCTTTCGACCAACTTTGTTGTATGGGAGCGAAAGCTGGGTGGATTCAGGTTACCTTATCAACAAGGTTGAGGTTACAGATATGAAAGTAGCTAGGATGATTGCAGGTACTAGTAGATGGGAACAATGGCAGGAGGATGTCCACAATGGGGAAATCAAAGAAAAAGTGGGAATGAACTCTATAGGTGTAGCAGTCAGGGCGAACAGGCTTAGATGGAGGGGTCATGTTACACGCATGGGAGAAGCGAGGTTACCCAAGAGACTCATGAATTCAGCAGTAGAGGGTAGGAGGAGTCGGGGCAGACCGAGGAGAAGGTACCTGGATTCGGTTAAGAATGATTTTGAAGTAATAGGTTTAACATCAGAAGAGGCACCAATGTTAGCACTGAATAGGGGAGCATGGAGGAACTGTATAAAGGGGGCTATGCTCCAGACTGAACGCTGAAAGGCATAATCAGTCTTAAATGATGATGATGATGATGAGGAAGTTTCAAAACAGCAAACATTCCGCTGGAGAATTGTAAGGTGCTAAGGTACTACACGATTTATTTGACAGTCTAACGATGGTTATGGCGTTATGGCTGCAAATATATATATTTTTGCGGATTGTTTTTGTCATCTGGAGTTCCCACCTTACAGTAGGCCTATACTTGCGGCACATTCATTTGTAGGTATGCAAGAGCGTTATGGGTCATTATATGGAAGGCTACCTTGAAACGTGTGTTTGTTTTGAAAATCATGGACTACTTCCATAGATAGTGACAAATATGCCCTGATACTTTGAAGATAAGCAGAACGTACATAACTAACGCCCGAGAGCACAAACTTAGTAAAGCGGTCTGACTTGTGAAATATACTGCTCTTCAAATCTTAAGGACGAGCTAGGCAAGCTAACATGACATATTAATTAATCGCTGGCAGTGAATGAAACTGTGGGGGCATGTCGCGAGAGGTTTCCCAGTCCTGCACAGAAAAGTCGGAAGGGTCAGCGTGAAAATAACGCCAAATGACGCTGGGCACGCAACACGAGGGAATCGAAGGAACTGGAAAAGACAGTGTGTGCCAATCAGAGAATAGTTCCGATGCACTGTGGTGATGTTCTTCATCAAAGGTGGCTACTAAATAACATGTGGATGACTTCACGTGACGGTGGACTGAGTCTGAGTAGTGACTGTGGGCGCAACCTCATGTGACGAGAGGTAGAGACACGTAATCCACCCTCGGACAATGTCGAACACGATCATTTTCGTGGTAGAGGCTTTACGGCGTTGGGAGATATAAAGCTGGATCTCTACAGTGACCTCCAAATCTTTTAACATTGTAATTCACCGATCAACGTTATGGTGACACTGCACTCCAGCCGCACGCGCGTGTTTGTTTGTTTATTTGTTTTGTTTTGGGGCGTAAGAACGGCTAGGGTCTTACGCGCCCACATCAGAACTGTAGAACATGAAGACAAAGAAGCGCTAAAACGATTACACGTTAAGCCCTTCGACGGAAGTGAAGACAGCAAAAAACAGGGATGTGGAGAGCGGTCTATAAAAAAGGCCATAGAGAAACGGAGGTCATGAACTAAAAATTAAATGGCATTCGCCATATGTCTACGACGGATAAAAAGTAAAACGTGGTCGATAGCCCGCGCATCGTTCGCTGAAACGGCCGGTAACTCGTACGGCAAACACAAACGAGAACATAAGTGGTTAAGAAAACGGGCATCCCGTCAGGAAATGGCGGACTGTCAAAGGTTGAGCGCAATGAAATACAAAGTGCTGGAGGAGCACCACTTAACAAATGGCTAAAATGACGGTGCCCGATACGCAACATAGCTAAAATATCACGGCGAGACAGCCGAGAGGAGGTCGTATAAGCCTCTGGGAGAGGCTTAATAACACTTGCTTAATAACCACTTGCTGACGTACGGCAATGCGACTTTTTTATAGCTTCATTTTTATGGATGACAATGCGCGCAACCGCATCATACGGCCTAGGGGGAGGAGCTGATGGAACGAGAGGATATTCGTCGAGTCTAGGTGACTGATGACCTCCGATGTTAAGTCCCATAGTACTCAGAATCATTTGAACAATTTTTTTGATCGTCTGTTTGGTTTATTCTTTCAGTTACCTTCTGTGCTATATTGCGGCAGTTACGCTTATGCATGGTCCAAGCTGGAAGTGACGCGTCATGTTAAAGTTCTTTCATCCTTAAGGTTGTGACACCAGTGTAAATACAAAATACTATCTCAACATACAGTTTCATAAATTCAGCACAACGAAGTGAAATGTGGACCTGCATATCTAAGAAGTGTAAATAGCACATAAGTGAGTAGATTCGCAACTGCAGTAATTTAACTCAGCCGTGCATTACCTGTTTGCTTGCGGTGTCCTGCTACCCAGTGTGATTTTCTCCCCTTTTGTATTCATTTAAATCCAGAAATTAGAAAACAGTTAACTGTCTGACTGATCATTTAAAAATCCTAGTTCCCTCCGTCGATAACACTGCACTAGTTACGAGAGGCGATGCAACACAGTGGCTCGCAACGGCAGCTTGGGAACTCAACATCGTCTGAAACGTCTGACCCTTATTCCTCGAAAAGTTAGTTTTACACTTCAGCGGAGGTTAACATCTTTGAGTTTATAATAGCACAGAGTCAACTGAAGCAATAAGTGACGCCATAATCAGCTGCCAAACATTTGATTATAGTAATCTGTGAGCACGTATTCTCATACCACTCTCACCAGGTAAAACTGCTCTTCATCACAATAAGGGACTGGTATCTCAAAGCTTGCGTTTCTTTGTTATTCTTTGGTGGTCTCCTAGTACTACACGGTGTAAAAAAATGGCTCTGAGCACTATGGGACTTAACTTCTGAGGTCATCAGTCCCCTAGAACTTAGAACTACTTAAACCTAACTAACCTAAGGACATCACACACACCCATGCCCGAGGCAGGATTCGAACCTGCGACCGTAGCGGTCTCGCGGTTCCAGACTGTAGCGCCTAGAACCTCTCGGCCAATCCGGCCGGCATAAAAAAAAAAAAATGTACGGCACAAATTGTAGAACACATTCTTCACACGTAGTCCAAGAAATTATATTAATACGGGTGTGGAAAAGCTTTGTTTCCATGTTACTACTTATTTTCTTCAACCCATTAATCCAGGAGAACACACACGAACAGAACGAACCAACATACCATATGCAACTCTTTCTCACAGGATATGTTCAATATGCTCTTCGTGAACATTGATGCGTGCATCAAGCCGCTGTCTTAGTGAATCTTGAATGCACTGATATGTGGAGTATTGTGTATAGTTTCGCAGTCTTCCATAGTGTGGGCACGGGGACTGTGAATATCTTGTACTCGGTTTCCATAGACAAGAGCTTACAAATGCCCCCACAAATAAAAGTCCAGTGGGTTTAGGTCTGGAGAGTGTGGAGTCCTGGAAATTGGTCCATCTCTACTTATCCATCTGTCAGCGAATCTGCTATTTAGAGCCGACGGGCACTAGCACTAAAATGAGGAGATGTTTCATCGTGCATGGAACACATGTTTTCTCGCATAGCTAAAGGCACATCTGCTAACAGTTCAGGTAGGACATTCTCTACGAAACTATGATAACTTTTCCCGTCGAGTCTGGGTGGAAGAAACTGACACCCTATCCAACAGCGCTGAGTTGGCAGGCACCTCTCCATGTGAAGCACTGTGTCTTGGACGCAGATACGAACGCATTCCACACATTACCCTGCATAAAAATACAGATGTCGGGCGAGTCACCTATTCAGAAGAAATTTTCTATAGATACTGCTAATTTCATGTAAGACGTAAATACACAGACACAACAATAGCAACACCAAGTAGTTGGCATACAACAAACGTCCAAATGACGTCAAGTATACTAGCTGCTTGGACATGCAGACTATTAACGTTTCAGCGTAACCGTTGAAAGTAGTAAGGAGTATATTGCTGGAAAAAATAGTACACTCTCTGGCTGTCTGCAACAGCGCATTGCGCAGTGAAGAGTGCAGCATACGGTTTCATTATGTTGACGATGCTGTAAACCCCCACTCCTCGACTTTGCGCAATAGCACTGTCTCTGCTTTTCTTATGCATAGTCTCGCTCGCTCCACCTTTCTCGACCTTTACCAAAACTTCCCCTCTGTTGCCTTTGTCACTGCCAAATATTTATGTGCATTGGGTGATTCAAAAATGGCTCTGAGCACTATGGGACTTAACTTCTGAGGTCATCAGTCCCATAGAACTTAGAACTACTTAAACTTAAACCTAACTAACCTAAGGACATCACAAACATCCATGCCCGAGGCGGGATTCGAACCTGCGACTGCAGCGGTCGCGCGTTTCCAGACTGTAGCGCCGCCTAGAACCGCTCGGTCACCTCGGTCGGCTGCATTAGGTCGAAGAGGTTTAAAGTATAATAACGATAATAATAATAAAGATAATAACTTTAAATTTGGTTTCAACAGAAGTTTTTTTTTTTTTTTGCGAGTATGCTACTAAAATCTCGAACAAGAGATGGACTGACAGCATGTGTCAGAGCATTTTTTTAAAATTACAGTCAGAAATATTTGCATACAATCTAGTTTTCGTACAAGAAAAACAGAAAAAACCTTAAATATACACGTGTGGAACCAAACTTAGAAATAATCGTCGTTGCTTCTCTGTGCATCTTCCTTCGAAAAATTCTGTTAGAATTCTAGCAGACCTTTGGTACTGTAAAATAATCCTTTCGGTGGTCATCGGTTTGCAAATAAATTAGTTCAAAAGTGTAAATCGGAGCCGGCCGGGGTAGCCGAGCGGTTCAAGGCGCTTCGGTGTGGAACCGCGCGACCGCTACGGTCGCAGGTTCGAATCCTGCCTCGGGCATGGATGTGTGTGAAGTCCTTAGGTTAGTTAGGTTTAAGTAGTTCTAAGTTCTAGGGGACTGATGACCTTAGATGTTAAGTCCGATAGTGCTCAGAGCCATTTGAAGCATTTTTTTGTAAATCGGAATGAGGACTTTCAATTACTATCGAAAACAGCTTCACATACATATCGAGTATTGGATGCAAATCAGTAACTTCCCGTAACCATAACAAAACCAAATATTAATATTATACATGTAATGTATAAAGTTGCTTTGAAGTACTGAAAGGCAATATGTTTTAATAAACGGGTGCTTTGGGATATAGTTTTTAATGTACTGTTACACTTGTACATTCACCAAATAGCTTACATTTTGTTGTTAGTGATATACCGGTACACTACCTGGAATCGTTCATCAAACTTGTTTTCAAGGGATTGTAGCACCTCGACGTTTTTTTCAACGCGAGCTCCTTCCCACACAGATTCTGTCAAGAAATCCACAGTACCCTTCTGAATAGAGGGCTATTAAAACTCCGGATGCTTAATTAAAGGTTAAATTTATATGTCGCTTACCTAGGCCTACAGAAATATTGAGCCATGCCGCCTCTATAGTCATCTATAATTGAGACAGTGTAGCCAGGTCAGGACTTTTTGCCCGATCTAACCTGTCAATTATGTTCCATGAATGTTCGATGGGATTCATGTCGGGCCATCTGGGTGGCCAAATAATTCGCTGAAGTTGTCCAGAACGTTCTTCAAACACACTCGAAAACAATTTCAGCCCGGTGACATGACATCGTTGTTTGGGAACATGAAGCCTATGAAGGGCTGCAAATGGTCTGCATCTCGAGTCAACGATCGATTCCGGTGGACCAGAGACAGAGTGCATTCCATGTAAGTACAGCCCACATCATTATAGAGTGCTTTATTGACGACTTGGGTCCGTGGCTTCGTGGGGTGTGCACCATATTCGAATCCTACCATCAGCTCTTGGCAAACGAAATCGGCACTCTTCTGACCAGACCACGGTTTTCCAGTTGTCTAGGTTCCAGCCGATATGTTTACGAGTCCAGGAGATGCGCTCCAGACGATGTCGTGCTGTTAGCAAAGCCACTCGCGTCTGTCGTCTTCTGCAATATCCCACTAACTCCAGTGTTCACCGCACTGTCTTAACAGACACTTTCCTCGTACGTCCCACATTGATTTTACTGACAACCCTACGCTCTCGGTCGTTAAGTGAAAGCCGTCGGTCACTGCACTGTCCATGGTAAGAGGTAATAC
Organism: Schistocerca piceifrons; assembly: GCF_021461385.2. Classification (NCBI taxonomy): domain Eukaryota; kingdom Metazoa; phylum Arthropoda; class Insecta; order Orthoptera; family Acrididae; genus Schistocerca; species Schistocerca piceifrons. The sequence goes on along the minus strand of NC_060139.1, from coordinate 124,323,001 downwards.
CAGAAATTTGGTCTTCTCGGCACACTCTCGACACTGTGAATCTCGGAATACTCCTAACGATTTCCGAAATGGAATGTCCTAAGCGTCTTGTTCTAGCATTACGATGTGCCTATCGCTATCCTTTGTTACCTCAGTCTAAATTATTCACATAAAAGTAACCTTTAATTGTGAAAAAGGTAAATACCTCACAGAAATGTTTAGTATAGCAATGAATGCAGTAAATCTTGAAGTTTTATTTACAAATGTTCGCTGTGGCTACCTTTTGTAATACGACAAATGTCCCGCCTGTAATCATTTTCGTGACAAATTCTATGAATCAAGACATGATGTATGGCGACAACTGATTGTGTTATCCGTTTCCCGGAAGCCCATTGGGGTTAATTCAGGTGATCGCACTGGCCAGGATATTGTTCCATCACGTCCAATCAGAGCCGGAACATCCCTACGGAAATACGCGACAACTTAATGATAATAATGTAGTGGCGCGCTAACTTGCTGTAAAATAAATTCTGTGCTCATATCCTCTGTGTCGTTAGATAACGATTAAGTATGTCGAGGTAAGATATGTCAGTTACAGACAGCTCTGCAAAAAGGAAGGACCGTAAATCTCGTTACAGCTAACACTGAAAAAAAATTATGCAACTTCCGTACATGTTCGATTATGTGACGTGGTTTCTGTTCACTCCATATTCGAACATTATGCGTATTCAGTTTACTGCAAATGTGAAAGAACACTGAACATAATTTTACTAAAAGTATCATCTCCAGTCTGCGTTTTGTTAAACATTTCTACACAAAAATCGGCTCGCTTTTCTTTGTCACTTCCTCTTAAAGCTTGCAACAGCTCCAGTTTGTACGGTCTGAACAATCGGTGCTTCCGTAATACCTTCCACACTGTAATACCAGGCACTTTCAATTCTAAGCCGGCACATCTCGTTGATTCACTCAGACTACGAATGTAAGGCTGCCGATCTTTTTCAGTTGCTATGTCACAGACAGCTGGCCGACCCCCACCCGGCACCCTTTGCGATACACATTCAGTTTCGGTGAAACGATTCAACTAATTAATAAAAGCTTATCCTTGAGGTGATGGCTTGCAATATTTAGTCCTGAATTGTCTCTTAACTGTATTAGTGGATTTGGACACATGAAAGCATAAACAACACTGCGAACGCCCGGCGTCATTGTACGACTCAATGATTGCTGTTGGAATAGCTCATTCGTGCATGCCACCTAGCGGGAAGGTTGAGAAGTGGGAGTGGATAGGGGCGAATACAGCTTAAAAATAGACTGCATTCAGCGCTATATCAAACATTTATGCAAGTTATCAATCCCTTTCTCAATTAAAGTTTAATTTGGTATTAGGCTGATGTATAAGTTCGTAGCGTTTTTGTTTTGCATGCATGTATACCGGTTGCCATTAAATTATTTATCGATTGTCATTTTTTATTTGGAGATGTAATGAGCGAAGCTGTGGACGCTAGAAAATGGAGCAGTAGGTGGAGAAATCGGAATATTTCGGACATTTTCTTCTGTTTGAGTTCAGTAGAGGGGTTACAGCAGAGAAGGCAGCCATAAACGTTTGAGCCGTGTATATTGATATATTGGACAGAGCACGACAAGAAAATAGTTTGCCGGCCGCGGTGGTCTAGCGGTTCAGGCGCTCAGTCCGGAACCGCGGGACTGCTACGGTCGCAGGTTCGTATCCTGCCTCGGGCATGGATGTGTGTGATGTCCTTAGGTTAGTTAGGTTTAAGTAGTTCTAAGTTCTAGGGGACTGATGACCACAGATGTTAAGTCCCATAGTGCTCAGAGCCATTTGAACCATTTTTTTGAAAATAGTTTTTTCGTTTTAAGGAGGATCGTCTTGACATCAGACTTTTGTGGTTTGATGAAGATCGTTTAAACACCTTAATACACTATGGTCCATTCCAATGTACTCGATAACTGATAGCTGTGATGTAGTATGGTCATTCAACCATTGTGCGACATTTTCGTGCAATGGAGAAGGTTCAACAATCGGGTATATAGGCACCGCATGCTCTAAGCCAAAATCACAAAAATCAACGGATGGCCGTAGGTGCATCTCTGGTTGCTCGTCATCAACTGGTCGTAAACAACACCAACCATTCCTATCGAGTGTCGTTACTCATGACGAGAAATGGTGTCTTTATGCTAACGTAAGGAAAGGAAATGAATCGTTGAACTCAAACAAAGCAGCAATTTCCAGTACAAAGACCTGCGCGCATCCACAAAAGATAATGCTGTGCATCTGGTAGAACAGCGACGATTTAGTGTACTACGAATTGCTTCCCCGATGTTTAACCACCGATGCTGCTATTTATTGTCAACAATTGGGACGCTATCCAAGAAGAACGACCAGGAAGGCTGCGTGAAGTGACGCTACTCCACGATACCGCCCGCTTGCATTCTGCTTGACAAAAAAAAGCTATAACTGATGCTGCGCCCTCTCTATCGGACAAACGTCAGGGAACTTCCTTTTCGGATGAAAATATGCAGCGAACGTAGCTCGACGATTTTTTAGACTCAAAACCATGTGATTTCTACAGTCTCTGAACCTCAGTGTTGTAATAAGTGAAGGAAAATACGAGGGTCGTTCAGAAAGTAACCTCCGGTTGATTTAAAAAAATACACCAAGTTAAATAAAAATATTTTAATTTATACATCTTACAACTACATCTTTGCACTATTTTTCTACATAGTCTCCATAGCGATTGAGGCACTTATCGTATCTCTTCACAAGCTTTGAAATTCCTTCTGCATAAAAATCACCCGCTTGTGCCTGGAGCCAGCCTGTGACCGCATCTTTGAGCTCTTCGTCGTCATCAAACCGCTGTGACCCGAGCCATTTCTTCAAATGCATGAAGAGGTGATAATCACTTGGCGCCTGGTCTGGGCTGTATGGTGGATGGTTGATAACGTCCCACTTGAAGGACTCAAGAAGGGCCGTTGTTCTGCGAGCAGAGTGAGGACGGGCGTTATCGTGCAAAAAAACGATACCGGAAGTCAGCATACCACGGCGTTTGTTCTGTATAGCCCGTCGTAACTTTTTTATTGTTTCACAGTACACGTCTTGATTAATGGTCGTACCACGTTCCATGAATTCAACCAACAACACCCCTTTGGCATCCCAAAACACCGTTGCCATCAGTTTTCTGGCAGAAAAATCTTGCGAGGCTTTTCTTGGTTTGGTAGGAGAATTTGAATGTGCCCACATCTTTGATTGTTCTTTTCTCTCAGGGTTCACGTACTTAATCCAGGTTTCGTCACCAGTCACGATTCTGTTTAACAATGGTTCTCCTTCGTCCTCATAACGTGACAGAAAGTCTAATGCAGAGGCCATTCTTTGAGTTTTGTGGTGGTCGGTAAGAACTTTGGGCACCCATCGTGCACAGAACTTACGGTAACCCAATCTTGCTGTCACTATCTCGTACAAGAGAGTCTTAGAAATCTGTGGAAAACCAGTAGACAACTCCGACATTGAGAAACGTCGATTTTCACGAACTTTTGCATCAACTGTCTGAACGAGTTCGTCAGTCACCAATGATGGTCTACCACTCCTCTCTTCATCATGAACGTTTTCTCGTCCACTTTTAAATAAACGTACCCATTCACGGACAACTCCTTCACTCATAACTCTTGGTCCGTACACGGCGCAAAGCTCACGATGAATAGCTGCTGCAGAATATCCTTTGGCTGTAAAAAACCTTATGACAGCACGCACTTCACATTTGGCGGGGTTTTCTATTGCAGCACACATTTCAAACTGCCACAAAAACTAAACTAGCGCAGGTACGACGTTCACTCGACCACGGCTTGATACCGACTGACCTGTTGAGTGCGTGAACGCACAGATGGCGTCGCTACTCCCCCCACAACCCGCACTGTGACCAATCGGAGGTTACTTTCTGAGCCGCCCTCGTATATTTTTGATGATTAAAGTCTCTCTTACGTTTATCTGTTGTGTTTATTAAACTTATGGAAAACGTTAAAAAACTTAATGCACCAACACAGTATAATTAATTTATAAACACGCTATAGGTCCTGTATCAACGCCGTTTTGCGTTGTGCCCTGTATCCATGAAAACTACATCACTAGGAACGGTAGCAAAAACCGAAACTGTAATTATTTGGCGTCTAGAGCACAATATCAGTGATAGATCTATAAATTTGAAGATGAAACTTGAAACTTCCCGGCAGATTAAAACTGTGTGCCGGACCGAGACTCGAACTCGGGACGCAAGAGAGCTTCTATCAAGTGTGCAGGTAGGAGACGAGGTACTGGCAGATGTAAAGCTGTTGAGGACTGGTCGTGAGTCGTGCTTGGGTAGCTCAGATGGTAGAGCACTTGCCCGCCAAAGGCAAAGGTCCTGAGTTCAAGAGTCGGTCCGGCACACAGATTTAATCTGCCAGGAAGTTTCATATCGGCACACACTCCGCTGCAGAGTGAAAATCTCACTCTGTAAATTTGAAGATGATCTGAAAACATACAAAGTATGAAATTTAGTACACTCAGTTGCCATCTCTTGCAAAAAAAATAACAGCTCAAACCAGACTGAGCAGCGCGTCAGACTGAACCTCCATGACAGACGTCTGCCTGCTCAGCTGGATGGTAACGTGCTTGCCTCCCATGCAAGCGGGCCCGGGTTCGATTTCCGGTCGGGTTGGAGATTTTCTCCGCTCGTGGACTGGGTGTTGTATTGTCCTCATCATCGTTTCATCCTCATCGCCGGCTCGCAAGTCGCCCAATGTGGCGTCGACTGAAACAAGACTTGCGCTTGGCGGCCGAACTTCCCTGAATGGAGTCTCCCGGCTAACGATGCCATACGATCATTTCATTTCCATTTTCGTTTCAATGACAGATGCGGGTTCGTCATTCCATACTGCTTCAGTTCTATGTTCGAGTTCATCAGTCATAACTGGTGGCCAGCGGTGGTGTGAAAGTATCTCAGCAACTCATGACGAGTTGTGTTCAGTGAGGGAGAGATACGGAGAACTTTCTAGACATAGAAGCAGTCGATCACTCTCTGTATCGAGGTAGGTCAGCGCAGCAAGGCAGTATGTGTTCTTATGTTATCTTGTTGAAAGATAACGTCACGGAGATCTTGAAGTCGGTTCAAAGCCACAGGCTTTAACACGTCAGAAATGTAAGTGCTGTTGTCCACCCAGTGGATTATGTGAACCACAGGTATTTTTATTGCGTATCTAGTGGCAACGCATAACGACGCACCAGATGCTTTTGACAATGAGGAATTTAATCTGTTAACGTTCGTTCCGCTGCACGTTTGAAAAAGCAACGATCCGAGATTCCAGTATCGTCATTGGGCGACCCACTGCCTGCGCGAATGTCTCCACCGGTGCGTCAATGGGAGCCACAACAATGGTCACCATTTTTTTTAAAACCCAGTTGTACCTAAGTGGGGATTTCCTGTTCGTTCAAATACGTACATTTTTCACGTCTAGCTTTCTCTTCGTTTAAATTAGACATCGTTCCGTTCGACAATGGCTGTCTGTCATTTATTTTTTAATTACTTTTACAAGGACAACGCAAACGCTTCGCATTTTTCCTCCCAATCATCTTTTCTGTAATTACAATTAATTTTGACAACTATTAACTTTATATACATAATGTTTGCCTTGTTGTGTACTCTTCATATAATAATAGACAATTTAGTAGACAATACAAACATAGAGAAGTCGAAACAACCTTCGGTGAAATTAAGAGCAAGGGTGGTACCACTAACAGCGCAGTGGGAATTCCACTGTTAAATGCAGTGGAGAAAGGGGATAGATGAAAATAGTAGATTGAAGGCCCCATGAGGGGGAGGAAATGACGTGATGGACGAAGAAACAGGAGTTGAGAGGTAAGAGATATGAGGTCTAGTATTAGAACCAGAATTTAAAAGAGTTTTTGACTATTTAAGATAAAGCAAGGCAGAAGATAGATAAACATTGCTATATATAAGGCTCGCGATATACCAGCAGAATTTCGGAGAAACATCATCCACACGATTCCGAAGATAGCAAGAGCGGACAAGTGCCAGAATTTCCGGACAATCAGCTTAACGACTCACGTATCCAAGTTGCTGCCAAAAATAATATATAGAAGAATGAAAAATAAAATTGGGGATCTGTTAGATGACGATCAATTTGGCCTCAAGAAACGTAGAGGTACCAGAGAGGCAGTTCTGACGTTGCAGTTGGTAAATGGAAGCGAGACTGAAGGAAAATCAAGAAACGTTCATAGGATTTTTCGATGTTGAAAAAGCGTTCGACAATATAAAATGGCGCAAAATGTTCGAAATTCTGAGAAAAATAACGATAGGCTGCAGAGAAAGACAGGCAATAAACAATACGTACAAGATGCAAGAGGGAACAATAAGACTGGAAGACGAAGAAGGAAGTGGTTGGGTTAAAAAGGGTGTGAGACATGGATGTAGTCCTTCTTCCCTACCATTCAATCTATACGTCAAAGAAGCAATAACGGAAACAAAAGGAACGTTCAAGAGTGGGATTATATTCAAGATGAAAGGATATTAATCATGAGATTCGCTGGTGACACTGGTATGCTCAGTGAAAGTGAAGAAGAGTTTCAGGACCAAGTAAGTTTAGATATTTTTCCATGTTCATGGAGAGACCTGTTTGTGCTGCAATTACAGAATTTTTCAGTTATGTACCTAACTGGTAAACGTAATGACATGGTGTAGCTGTAGCCCCAACGTTTTGAACAGGTTCTTACGATGAGACTGTCTGCTCAGTTTGGTTTTTATTCCTATGTCACTTTTCTGTGGTTTTAAAACAGTGTTCACATCAGGTTTCGCTCTTAAAATGTAATTCTGTAGATAAGAACTTAGCGTATGTATGAACAATATGCAACTAAAAGGTACTGAAAAAACAGTTGGGAAGTTAATCACACTATACAGGGTTCTAGCTGGTGATATTTAAGTATTCATTTGACGCTTTATTCATTTTTTTATGTTGGACATGAAATGAGCTAATATAAACTAGAGATTTTAATTTTTTAGGGCGTACAGTACCCATTTTACAGCCATATTGAAGTCTATTGCCAGCCCGTATGATCGGTCTGTCCTTCAAACGCTTTAGAACAACAGTTTTGGGAACCAAAAGAGCTACTACAGATAACATTTTGATGTATGTTCTGAGACTGCAAAACCATAGAGTAAATACATATACAGTTAAATTACAGGACAAGTAAATGAAGAAGAAATTTAGGAGTTTGAGACATGTTAGAAAAGAAGGATGGGCAGGAAGATTGGGTTTAACGTCCTGTCGACATCGAGGACATTAGAGACGGAGCAGAACCTCGGATTGCGTCAAGGATGGGGAAGGAAATCAGCTGTGCCCTTTCAAAGGAACCATCTCAGCATTTGCTGGAGCGATTAAAGGAAATCGCGAAATACAGAATGTAAATATATACACAGGATATGAAATTAGCAACCTATGCTGTTACACATAGCAGTTTATTTCCGGTAGCCGATATTAAAGACACACTGGAGTTAAAATATTGGTTGAAATTGCTTGAGAAATCGCTCGCCTGAGGTGCCGTCCAAATGAGCAACCGATTGCATGCAAAATTGCTACGGACATTGCCAGCAAAGAGGGTGAAATTCACATAGCGACTTCCATCAAAACGATCTTGGTTCCTTTCCACGTCACTTGGAATGCTGCAAATTTATCAGTCCATCATCTCGATTCCTTTTGGGCGATATGAAGTCTTCCATTTTTTTTTCCGTAGTAAACAGAAATGGATTTTGTCGTATCGTTTCATGTTTACAGCTTCTTGTGTGTATTGCAGTCTCCGAATCGCGTTGCGAGATTGTTGCTAGTATTCTGGTTGAATTTTGGCCGCATCTGTAATAATGGGCGGAGTAAATGATTGTATGTCAGTTTTGGTTCATATAAAGCGGAAGCTGGTTTCGTCGCGTAGTTTTCTCCGGACATTCGTTCCTACCTCCGAATTCCTGTGTGAACTGTTCGATTTAAATTTGTTGTAAGCATATTGTTCGTATTCTACTTTATTTAGTTTTAACCCGTTTTTCGTATTGTTTCTCATTATTTAATGGAGAACTCCAAGTTACCAACTTCTTGACAGAACTAGTGTTCAACCTCTTTACATCTCGTCGCTAATGAGTACACATTTCTGCTTTGAACAATGTTGCTTCTTGCCACAGAGTGTGCTTTGTAGTATAAGTGATAGAATATCTAAGTACTGTGTCAGGTAGTATAGTGCAGCATCAGTAATCTACATCGAACTGCATACTTGTACACGGGATTGTATGGTATAGTATGAAGTACTTCCATCGTACTGAATGCTACTGCATTTAGTAAACTCTAGAGTTACAGAACACACCAGCAGATCTGACGATGAAAGCATGAAAGTGGATATAATTTGCTCTTAAATTTTCAATCAAGTGGAAGCATGTTATAGTACATTGAATTCTGCTAAAATGTATTGCTTTAATACTTGTTAATAACGTGTGAACACACTTGTGTAATTATTGTTACATATTTAGCACTTTCAAGAAAGATTGCCTTAGTCACTAAGACTGCAAACCATACTCAGTGCCAACAGGCTACACCAATTAAAGTAGAAATACACACTCATTGAATGACAAGATGTTGTAAAGTTGAATACCAATTCTGCCAAAAGCTGCTAACGTAATTTCTCCATTAAATACGAAAAAGAACGAAAAACGAAAGCAAAGACAATAAAGTAGAATATAAACAATATACTTGCCACACAATTAAATAGAACAGGTCACGTATGGATTCGTAGGTAGGAACAAATGTCCACAAAACATTTTGCACCAAAATTGAAGCAAAAATAAAGCAGACTATGAGCAACATATTCGCAGTGCACTTCAAAGAGTGCAATATACACAAGAAGTCGTAATCATGGGCACAATGTGATGAAACAACCGTCAGCGTCATCTTATATCAGATGATGTTGACGTTTTGGGATGTGCTAAGGCGCAGTTTGTAACCTCCCCCTCACTTATCGACCTTAATAACAGTGAAAAATTAAACCGCGTGTACCTAATGGAAATTTGGGAAAAGCAATCGTCACCGAAGTTAACCTGTCGGTAAAGAGGAAGGAAAGGGTTACATCTAAATGAAAGGAAAAATGCAAATGAAATTGGTGGAAATTAATTTTGAAAAACGGTAAAGTTAATAAAGAAAGTAAATGTGCGGTCGTTACGTCAACAATTAATTAGATATTTGAGATTTGGGGAAAATTACGGTGGCCAGTCCTATGGACAACAACTATAATTACTGAAAAAGAAAGGTTAATGCACATATAATTAGCACTAAAGGCGTGGCAACTGAAGGTTGACGCGTGTTGTGTGAAAACTGAATGTTTGTCAGAAGTAATAAATTTCGCTACACTCTGACTTAATTTAGCAAAAGAATTAATAAAAACGGAAAATTGAAAGTTAATTTAGTGACTGAAATTAATAGTGAACTTTGTTTCTGAAGCACTACGAAATTAAATAAAATAAGGTTAGTCTTGAGCTACCTCAACAATCATCTCAAAAGCTACGTGAATCTACGCAATTTAGAAATAAGAGATTTAACTTTGAACTTAAATTAAACGATTTTGAACAATTAGCAATAGTAAAATTTTGTACGTGCCAAGCTGAGCTGCAGTCACAGGTAAGTAAAGATATGGTAACAAAACTCGCACTTTTAATTTGTGCTTGTGTAATCTAAATATTGTAGCCAGCTATGAATACTTTAACTGGACTTTGAAATTAAATCAGTGAAATGGAATGATATCACTTTAATGCTGGCGTTTGAATTGAAACGACACTCGAGTTCATTTCAGAACAGGAAGGGACCCTGCTTGGTAATGCTATTGGGACAATGGGCAACAAACGTTCATGCTAAGTTGCTGTATTTTAGTGATACAAATGGAACAGTTTGGAAAGCTGAGGTCTGCCATACAGTTCTAAAACTTTACGTGCTTTCAGTCTTCCTTGTTGGTGGATTCAAGGTTTGAAGTCGTCGATCGAGGAGGTGGCGACAATCACTTATTGTCGGCCGTCGCTGTTGCAGAAGCTGGATGTTGGCGCTCCTTCTTCTCAACACGGTCACCGGGCGAAACGGGCTCTTGATGTGTGCCACCTACTGTTTCCCATCCGCGACACCGTGCCAGAAACTATTATAGCAAGTCGAGCGCAATTACATGCTGCCAAACCCCGAAAGCACGGCAACTCGCGTGAGCGTCACTCAACACACCTGCTCCACCACCCTACTCCAGCCAGACTCTGCTCTGCCTGCACTCCACGCGGCAGAGTTAACACTACCAAAAATCCTATACACTTTGTTTCTCCACACGACCTATCGATGTAATCGTTCGATAGCATAGTTTTCCCTAGGCAAGACCCAGCGTAAAAATACAAATAATATTTACAAAACAAACAAATTATACATCGACATAAATGCATAAATATATATATATACAAATTGTAAAACAATTACAATATAGAAAGACACAGATATGTCATATCTTCAGACAGCAAAATAAGGAAAACATTTATAGTACAATAAGTGGAAATAGAAGGATATGCATTTCCTGCGTTACAAGTTATTTCCGCTGGATAGTAGCTGCACAATCTAAATTGCAATATTGGGTTTTATACACAAATAATTTTTCAGTCAAAAGGCAACCTCGATGACGTTTACAGAATTCCATATGGCTGTGAAGCCCAACTACGAGAAGTGAATCTTAATTTTTCATTGTGACTTTTCGAATGCGTTACACCGTAGAGCCTCAAAAATCTTTCCAACCCCCTACTTTACTAATAGGCTACTAGTCCCAGCCAAAAGACGTAAATGAAAAATATTATCACCTCAATAGCGTATTTATAACTAAAAATACGGATTTTATCGTGTTCAAAGTTCACTGCCAGGCCACTAGGAACGCTGCTATCTGTCTATGCTTCGGTATCATAACACACACTACTGGCCATTAAAATTGTTACATCACGAAGATGACGTGCCACAGACGCGAAATTTAACCGACAGGAAGAAGATGCTGTGATATGAAAATGATTAGCTTCTCAGAGCATTCACACAAGGTTGGCGCCGGTAGCGACACCGACAACGTGCTGACATGAGGAAAGTTTCCAACCGATTTTTCATACACAAACAGCAGTTGACCGGTGTTGCCTGGTGAAACGTTGTTGTGATGCCTCGTGTAAGGAGGAGAAATGCGTACCATCACGTTTCCTGCTTTGATAAAGGTCGGATTGTAGCCTATCGCGATTGCGGTTTATCGTATCGCGACATTGCTGCTAGCGTTGGTCGAGATCCAATGACTGTTAGCAGAATATGGAATCGGTAGGTCAGGAGAGTAATACGGAACGCCGTGCTGGATCCCAACGGCCTTGTATCACTAGCAGTCGAGATGACAGGCATCTTATCCACATGCCTGTAACGGATCGTGCAGCCACGTCTCGATCCCTGATTCAACAGATGGGGACGTTTGTAAGACAACAACCATCTGCACGAACAGTTCGACGACTTTGCAGCAGCATGGACAATCAGCTCGGAGGCCATCGCTGCGGTTACCCTTGACGCTGCATCACAGACAGGAGCGCCTACGATGGTGTACTCAACGACGAACCTGGGTGCACGAATGGCAAAACACCATTTTTCGGATGAATCCAGGTTCTGTTTACAGCATCATGATGGTCGCATACGTGTTTGACGACATCGCTGTGAACGCACATTGGAAGCGTGTATTCGTCATCGCTATACTGGCGTATCACCCGGCGTGATGGTATTATGGGGTGCCATTGGTTACGCGTCTCGGTCACCTCTTGTTCGCACTGACGGCACTTTGAACAGTGGACGTTACATTTCAGATGTGTTATGACCCGTGGCTCTACCCTTCACTCGATCCCTGCGAAACCCTAAATTTCAGCAGGATAATGCACGACCGCATGTTGCAGGTCCTGTACAGGCATTTCTGGGTACAGAAAATGTTCGACTGCTGCCCTGACCAGCACATTCTCCAGGTCCCTCACCAATTGAAAACGTCTGGTCAATGTTGGCCGAGCACATGGCTCGTCACAATACGCTAGTCACTACTCTTGAAGAACTGTGGTATCGTGTTGAAGCTGCACGGGCAGCTGTACCTGTACACGCCATCCAAGCTCTGTTTGACTCAATGCCCAGGCGTATCAGGGCGTTATTACGGCCAGAGGTGGTTGTTCTGAGTACTGATTTCTCAGGATCCATGCACCCAAATGTAATCACATGTCAGTTCTAGTATAATATATTTGTCCAATGAATGCCCGTTCATCATCTGCATTTCTTCTTGGTGTGGCAATTTTAATCGCCAGTAGTTAGATCTTCCACTGCTTACATGTTGGTGATCTGCGTTGCCAGCTATATAACGCTGGCGAGGAGGGGCAGGGAGGGCTTTAGTGAGCCTAAAAGGCGCAGGAGCTTCTTAGGAGCACACCTCCAGCATTTGTCTCCAGCGAGGGCAGCGTCCGGTGGATAACGACCCGCCGCTGGCATCAGTTAGGGCAGGGGCTGCACTGGAGACGCCATCCGTCAGGGCCCGTCGCTGCTGCCGCCAGCCAGGCAGCAGCAGCTGGTGCTTCAGCTCGTCATTTGTTCGCGTCCGCCCGCACGCCGCTGCCACTATGGCCCAGGCTGTCGTAGACAACTCGGACGCCTTGTCACTGCCAGAAACTACAGCTAGCAGAAATAATGTCGCGCCTTTGTTTAACGGAGTGTTGTTCTAAATATACATCTGCATATACAGGGTGGTCCATTGATCGTCAACGGGCCAAATATCTCACGAAATAAGCGTCAAATGAAAAAACTACAAAGAACAAAACTTGTCTAGCTTGAAGGGGGAAACCAGATGGCACTATGGCTGGCCCGCTAGATGGCGCCGCCATAGGTCAAACGTATATCAACAGCGTTTTTTTTTTTTAAATAGGAACCCCCACTTTTTATTACATATTCGTGCAGTACGTAAAGAAATATGAATCTTTTTGTTGGACCACTTTTTTTGCTTTGTGATAGATGGCGCTGTAATAGTCATAAACATATGGCTCACAATTTTAGACGAACAGTTGGTAACAGGTAGGTTTTTTAAATTAAAATTGTAAGTAGGCTGTTTAGATTTCTATGTTGGCAATGCCACGTAGCGCTCTGTATGAAAATCACTGACTGTGCTGTGTGCAGTCTGCGGATGATTTGCATTGTTGGAATATTGCTATTGTAGTGTTCGGCAGTTGGATGTGAACAGCACGTAGCGTTGCGCAGTTGGAGGTGAGCTGACAGCAGTGGTGGATGTGCGGAGGGAGATGGCAGAATTTTGAGAGCGGACGATCTGGACGTGTGTCCATTAGAAAGAGTAAATTTGTAACATTGGATACCATGACCTGATATATATATGATGACTTTTGAGCATTATTAACGTAAATACATTGTTTGTTCTCTATCAAAATCTTTTATTTGCTAACTATGCCTATCAGTAGTTAGTGCTTTCAGTAGTTAGAATCTTTTATTCAGCTGGCAGTATTGGCGCACGCTGTACTGCAGTAGTTTGAGTAACAAAGATTTTTGTGAGGTAACTGATTAATGAAAGGTATAGGTTACTGTTAGTCAGGGCCATTCTTTTGTAGGGGTTATTGAAAGTCAGATTGTATTGTGCTAAAAAAAAAAAAAATATGTATCAGTTTAGTGATGATCAGAATAAGTAAAGGGGGAAATGTCTGAGAAAGTTTAGTTTTGCTCAGCTGTTTGAAAATCTAATAACGTAAGGGGTTTACCAGCACAGTAATTCATAAATTTTTCTAAGAGGACTTCTCATATGGCGACCCTGCCAGAATTCTTAAATGTTATCAATTTACGTGTAGTAATCTACATCTACATCTATACTCCGCAAGCCACCTGATGGTGTGTGGCGGAGGGTACCATGAGTACCTCTATCGGTTCTCCCTTCTGTTCCAGTCTCGTATTGTTAGTGGAAAGAAGGACTGTCGGTATGCTTCAGTGTGGGCTCTAATCTCTCTGATTTTATCCTCATGGTCTCTTCGCGAGATATACGTAGGAGGGAGCAATATACTGCTTGACTCTTCGGTGAAGGTATGTTCTCGAAACTTTAACAAAAGCCCGTACCGTACAAGTCTTCCACTGGAGTTTATCTATCTACATCTACATCTACATTGATACTCCGCAAGCCACCCAACGGTGTGTGGCGGAGGGCACTTTACGTGCCACTGTCATTACCTCCATTTCCTGTTCCAGTCGCGTATGGTTCGCGGGAAGAAAGACTGTCTGAAAGCCTCCGTGCGCGCTCTAATCTCTCTAATTTTACGTTCGTGATCTCCTCGGGAGGTATAAGTAGGGGGAAGCAATATATTCGATACCTCATCCAGAAACGCACCCTCTCGAAACCTGGCGAGCAAGTTACACCGCGATGCAGAGCGCCTCTCTTGCAGAGTCTGCCACTTGAGTTTATTAAACATCTCCGTGACGCTATCACGGTTACCAAATAACCCGGTAACGAAACGCGCCGCTCTTCTTTGGATCTTCTCAATCTCTTCCGTCAACCCGACCTGGTACGGATCCCACACTGATGAGCAATACTCAAGTATAGGTCGAACGAGTGTTTTGTAAGCCACCTCCTTTGTTGATGGACTACATTTTCTAAGGACTCTCCCAATGAATCTCAACCTGGTACCCGCCTTACCAACAATTAATTTTATATGATCATTCCACTTCAAATCGTTCCGCACGCATACTCCCAGATATTTTACAGAAGTAACTGCTACCAGTGTTTGTTCCGCTATCATATAATCATACAATAAAGGATCCTTCTTTCTATGTATTCGCAATACATTACCGTAGGTCTCTTCTAGAGACCTACGGTACACCGCTGCAAGAAGGGGGGGCAAGTTCCTTCGCGTACTCTGTGTAAAATCGAACTGGTATCCCATCAGGTCCAGCGACCTTTCCTCTTTTGAGTGATTTTAATTGTTTCTCTATCCCTCTGTCGTCTATTTCGATATCTACCATTTTGTCATCTGTACGACTATCTAGAGAAGGAACTACAGTGCAGTCTTCCTCTGTGAAACAGCTTTGGAAAAACACATTTAGTATTTCGGCCTTTAGTCTGTCATCCTCTGTTTCAGTACTATTTTGGTCACAGAGTGTATGGACATTTTGTTTTGATCCACCTACCGCATTGACATAAGACCAAAATTTCTTAGGACTTTCTGCCAAGTCAGTACATAGAACTTTAAATTTCGTTCATTGAACGCCTCTCGCATAGTCCTCCTCACACTACATTTCGCTTCGCGTAATTTTTGTTT
This sequence comes from Schistocerca piceifrons, assembly GCF_021461385.2. Lineage (NCBI taxonomy): Eukaryota > Metazoa > Arthropoda > Insecta > Orthoptera > Acrididae > Schistocerca > Schistocerca piceifrons. The sequence goes on along the minus strand of NC_060139.1, from coordinate 124,307,615 downwards.
GTCTGCAAGGCTTTGGCTATGTTTATGTTTGCTGTGAAGTTCCCTTTGCTTCCGCAGCAGTTTTCTAACTCGGTTGTTGTACCACGGTGGCTCTTTTCCATCTCGTACGATCTTGCTTGGCACATACTCATCTAACGCATATTGTACGATGGTTTTGAACTTTGTCCACTGATCCTCAACACTATCTAGTAATGAAGTCATCGCGACGGCGAGTCGCATATCGGTCATTGTTACGTCATGTCGGCGGTTCCATCTCAACCTTCGGTGCACCTTACAGAACGTAGGTTCATTTGAACATTTTATTTCGGTTGTTCCAATGTGATACATGTACCTTTGTGAACTTATCATTTCTGAAAACGCATGCTGTTACAGCGTGATTACCTGTAAATACCACATTAGTGCAATAAATGCTCAAAATGATGTCTATCAACCTCAATGCATTTGGCAAAACGTGTGATGACGTTCCCCTCAACAGCGAGTAGTCCGCCTTCCGTAACGTTCGCGCATGCATTGACAATACGCTGACGCATGTTGTCAGGCGTTGTCGGTGGATCATGATGGCAAATATCCTTCAACTTTCCCCATAGAAAAAATTCACGGACGTCAGTCCCGGTGAACGTGTGGGCCATGGTATGGCTTCGACGACCAATCCATCTGTCATGAAATTTGCTATTGAATACCGCTTCAATCGCACGCGAGCTGTCTGCTGGACATCCATCATGTTGGAAGTACATTGCCATTCTGTCATGCAGTGAAACATCTTGTAGTAACATCGGTAGAACATTACGTAGGGAATCAGCATTCATTGGACCATTTAGATTGCCATCGATAATATGGGGGCCAATTATCCTTCCTCCCATAATGCCGCACCATACATTAACCTGCCAAGGTCACTGATGTTCCACTTGTCGCAGCGATCGTGGATTTTCCGTTGCCCAGTAGTGCATATTATGCTGTTTACGTTACCGCTGTTGGTGAATGACGCTTCGTCGCAAAAATAGAACGCGTCATCTGTCATCGTACCGTAATTTCTCTTGTGCTCAGTGGCAGAAGTGTACACGACGTTCAAAGTCGTCGCCATGCAATTCCTGGTGCATAGAAACAAGGTGAGGGTGCAGTCGATGTTGATGTAGCATTCTCAACACCGACGTTCTTGAGATTCCCGATTCTCGCGCAATTTGTCTGCTACTGATGTGCGGATTAGCCGCGACAGCAGCTAAAACCCCTACTTGGGCATCATCATTTGTTGCAGGTCGTGGTTGATGTTTCACATGTGGCTGAACACATCCTGTTTCCTTAAATAACGTAACTATCCGGCGAACGGTCCGGACATTTGGATGATGTCGTCCAGGGTACCGAGCAGCATACATAGCACACGCCCGTTGGGCATTTTGATCACAATAGCCATACATCACCACGATATCGATCTTTTCCGCAATTTGTAAACGGTCCATTTTAACACGGGTAATGTATCACGATGCAAATACCGACCGCATTGGCGGAATGTTACGTGATACCACGTACTTATACGTTTTTAACTATTACAGCGCCATCTATCACAAAGCGAAAAAAGTGGTCCAACTAAAACGTTCATATTTCTTTACGTACTACACGAATATGTAATAAAAATGGGGGTTCCTATTTAAAAAAACGCAATTGATTCCGTTTGACCTATGGCAGCGCCAATCATAGCGCCATCTGGTTTCCCCCTTCAAGCTAGACAAGTTTCGTTCTTTGTAGTTTTTTCGTTTGACGCTTATTTTGTGAGATATTTGGCCCGGTCACTTTCAGTAGTCCACCCTGTATAATCTGTCAACTGCAGTGAAGTAGTATACGGAAGAGAGTCTATAGCATTGTACCTGTTCAAATCGAGTGAACCGGTTCCTGACGTCATCTAGAGTGTCTGTTCTGAAGATGATCATTTGGACCGAAACCGCTTACATGAATCAAAAATGAATATTACGACTTGTACAGCTTTTTATTGAATTTGTATGTACAATCACAGCGTTCCACATTAACGTCAGAAATTATCAGCAGCGTTTATTTAGGCTAGCTACGGACAGACCTCCTTTGGTCCCGAGAGTTGACCTCACAGCTAGTGGTCAGAGATATGACTTTGCACCATAATAACAGGGTGCTGATGTCTCTTCGACGCGGTGATTTCGAGAGTGGACAGTGAGAGTGAACTTCGAATCTAGACCGTCAATTTTTTTGGGGACTCGTTACACTGTCGAAAGACTGGTATATCTAAACAATTGTTAGATCCTGGGTAGCTTCGATAAGCTATGGTACTTTCGTCAGCACCTGTCTAACGCGATGAAGTGGGGTTGTCAAGAGTCTGAGCAAGCTACTGTAGATTCCATAATGTGAAAGACTGTCATTTTTGTACCATGTAGTTGTCAAAAACAATATAATATAGCCAAGATTGATGTTTGGTTAAAAGCTGGACAGGCTTCTTTCAGGAAGCATTGACAGCCACTGAAATTGAGGAACGTATCATTGATTTTCCATAAATAATATCCAATGTGTTGATGACACTGTAATGATGCTGAAAAATCTTCTGAATATTGTGTGTGAATACAGCAAGAAAATGAGTCTAAGCAATAACATCAAGAAAATACAAAACATTGCAGTAATATTGTAATACACGCTAAGTAACTTGAAATAAATACTATTCATGACTATATATGAAAAACAGAGATAAAACATCTAATGGAGATCATTCGTAATGTTTTTATGAAATCTACTCACGTCCTCAGTTACACAGACATCAAACTAGATCGTATTATCCGATTTATAGAATGCTATATTTGTACTATTATATAGTATTAAATGATACGCTCGTGGAAGGGTGGACATGGGCAATATCCATCAAGAAAAACTCGTAATTTCTTGTTAAGCACAAATAACAAAGTTTTATTACAATTTAACGAAAATCGAGGTTGTTGCTAACAATAAAGAGTAAGAAGCTACTTAATTGGACCACCTCATGCAAAATAAGAAATCTCGGCGGCTGGAGTTATTCATAGGAAAAGTGATCCGTGGTGTTTTGTTGACTACCATGTGATTTTGTTGCACCATATTGAAAGCTATGAAGCAGGCTTTTGAACCTAAGGCTAAATCCATCCTTCCTTTAATTCAGTTTAGTGTGTTTGAAGCTAGTAAATGGTAATGATACTATGTCTAATTGAGACTTACATACATAGGGTGTCAGGGGTATAAGCGCAGATACTGTGATCGTTGGTACCTTAATACGTACCCACTTCAGTGTGTTAGTCGTTTTCTCCCTGCGTCTAAGAGGCTTCTTGCAAACATGACACAATATTTACTACCTGATGTTACTCCACGATTGTAACTACACCACTAAGTGAACAATCCCGGTCATTATAGACTGACCGTTTAGCGTCCACGTGTCCACGCTTCAATACGTGACGTTCTGCCCAGGGGAAAATATGCGTTAGGCTTGCCCTTGCCACATATGCATGGAGCTTCTAACCAACATACTACCACCATTATTAGTCTGCAAATGAAGTAAATACCCAATGCACTGTTGTTCAGTACATTGTTCTCGGTCACACACAAACACACACACACAGGATGTTCTGAAATTTCCGTTACAAACTCATAGGACCTGTAGAGGGGCCCGAGTAAATAATATTTTGTACAGGAGCCCATGTCCGGAAACGTAGTGTTTAGATGTTTAACTCATTCATTTCAGCTTCAGAAACTGAATCAGAATTCACGCAGTACAATTACTAGGTAACAGTTCGAAAGGAAACATAACGAAACATCAATTTGTCAATTAAGCACATTTGTTTGTGTTAACACTTAAACATTTCGTTATGTAAGTACAGTACACTGTGCTCTTTTTTGTTTTGGAATAATGCAAACACGTAATGTTTATATGTTAATATAAACAAATGTGCTTAAGTGATAAATGAATGATTCGTTATGTTTTCTTTAGAACTATTAACTAGTAATTGTACTGCGTCACGCCTGATTCAGTTCCTCAAGTAAAATGTGGATGAGTTGAAAAACTGAACTGTCGTGGAACGGAAACCGTGCGTTTCCAGACGGGGGTTCCTACTCAAAATATATATAACTTGCATGTGGACTACTTCTGAAATGGAATATGTTATTGACATTACACTGGAAACAAGGGTCACAAAGTGAGCATAATTGCAGCCCACTGACAGATTTTTACAGTCACTGGAATGTGTATTTATTTCAGAAAAGTCACATTCTTTTTCGGTGAAACAAAGTCCATTGATATTAACAGAATGAGACTAGAGTACATTAGAATGCCGATGGTGATGTTTTTCTGAATTCTAGTACAAGTAATCCACGAGAAATCGCAGTTTATAAATTACAAATACCGGCAGTTGTCTGTTCCATGTGTCAGTACTAAGGCCAGGAATTAAGGCTTTTTTTTTTAATTCTGATTAAGATTGAAAACTGGCCTTCAAGTGTGGTGTTCAAAATGCCGATCATCAGCTTCATCACAAGCTTCCAGTCTGTCCTGTAACGACCAACGCAAAAGTTCCTCAATTTAATTACAAATTTCTCCGCAGGCAACAATATTACTTTGTTTCATATCATGTGGTGAAGTCGGTAAGACTTTGTAAACATTGTCCGCTACGTTTCCACAGAGAAAAAAAAAAAACTAGAGGTGAGATCTGCTGAACGGGTTAGCTTGGATGCAGGTCCCCTCCGTCCTAACCAACGATCTGGAACCAATTTATTAAGACAAGCTCTTGTGCGTCGTGCATTGCGAGCTGGAAAGTATTCAGGCTGATGTAACATGAACCTGTTATTATAATCCCAAGTAGTGTGACACAGAAAGAAGTGAGGTATTCAATCATAAGCAACTATAACCACTTACCTGGCGATGTGAGTAACCTATAAGATAATAAAGTAAATTCTTGGTGAAAGAGAGAGAGAAAATGTACATGTAGCCCTGTACATATCGCCACATGTAGAGAAAAAGAGAGAGAGAGATTAATGTAATTCGTTAGCATGTTGCCCCAATTTTTGCTGAGAGTGTGTATTACAGTTATCAACTAACTGTAACGTTGCATATCATAGCGAAAGATAATAGTAATTATAATCCACAAAACACGTAAATAAATAATCACTAAAATTACTTTTTCTTTGCCTCATATCTTGTCAAGTTTTTCACAGCCAGGAACACGGCAATGTATCAAAGCATTTGTGTGACATACATGAAAAGCGAGCGGGAACAAAAGAGGTGATGTGGAAACTAGGGCTCATGATGACGGATGAGAGAGCTTCGCCCGCTACAGCTGCCAGCTAGTGACGTCATCCATTGGCCTGATAGGATTACTGCTCTGCCGACTGGAAACCCGGATCGGTAGCAAAATGGGAAGCGTAACCATAAGAGATTACTGCTCTAAAGCGCGGTATTGTCGCTGATAAATGGAATCCACAGCCGCAATTGAGCAGAATCGACGTCCTGTCTGTGTCGTACATTTGATGTTTCTGTCCATTAGTATATCCGAGGGTAATTCTGCCTGGTGTTTGGTGTTTGGTATGATGACTACTGCTACTGCTTATCGTGAATTCGGGAATCAAACAGTCGTGTTCTTATCTCCTCATCTCAATCGACATAAGGGACTAGGATAAATTTTAGAATCTTAAGCAGGGCTGCAGCACCAACAGTGCAACTGTAATATGTAGAATAAAAAACAGCCACCAGTTGCGGAAACTAGTAGTCAAAAGCTCTTGACCTAGGTCTTACAAGACTTCTGAAGAAGGCTCATTTATATGGGTTGAAACCTAGCTCAAGAGCTTTTGACTATATATATATATATATATGCCAGCTCCCTTTATAAAGTGGAAGTAGCCTCGTATTATGAAACGGTATTTTTTTCTCAAAGATTGTTTCTCACAAGCGACTGATAACCAAATTGCGTGCATATGGAGTATCGTCTCAGTTGTGTGACTGGATTCATGATGTACGATAAATCATCGAGTAGAGCAGAAGTGATATCTGACGTTCCACAAAGCGGTCTCAAAGGCCCTCTGCTGTTCCTGATTCATATAAATGATCTAGGTGATAATCTGAGCAGTCCCCTTAGATTGTTTGCAGATGACGCTGTAATTTACCGTCTAGTAAAATCATCAGACGATCAATTCCAGTTATAAAATTATCTAGAAAGAATTTCTGTATGGTGCGAAAAGTGGCAATTGGCAATAAACAAAGAAAATGCGTGGTCATCCACAAGGGTATTAAAAGAAATCCGATAAATTATGGCTATACGATAAATCGCACAAATGTAATGGCTGTCAATTCGACTAAATACCTAGGAATTACAATTACGAGCAACTTAAACTGGAAAGACCACATAGGTAATATTGTGGGGAAGGCGAAACAAAGATTGTGCTTTGTTGGCAGAACACTTAGAAGATGCGACAAACCCACTAAAGAGACAGCCTACATTACACTTGTCCGTCCTCTGCTGGAATATTGCTGCGCGATATGGGATCCTTATTAGGTAGGGTTGACAGAGGACATCTAAAAAGTGCAAAGAAGGGCAGTTCGTTTCGTTTTATCGCGCAGTAGGAGTGAGAGTGTCACTGATATGATACGCGAGTTGGGGTGCAGACACTGAAACAAAGGCGGTTTTCTTTGCTGCGAGATCTATTTACGAAATGTCGATCACCAACTTCCTCTTCCGAATGCGAAAATATTTTATTGATACCCACCTATGTAGTGAGAAATAATCATCATAATAAAATAACAGAAATAAGAGCTCGCACGGAAAGATTTATGTGTTCCTTTTTCCCACGCGCCATTCGAGAGTGGAATGATAGAGAAGTAGGATTAAAATGGTTGGATGAAGCCTCTGCCAGGCACTTAAGTGTGAATTGCAGAGTAACCATGTAGATGTAGATGTAGATAGAACCGATGAAATAAAGGTTAGGGTAATTTCAAATGCAGCTTTACATTTGAATCACTAGTGATGTCGATTTGCGTCAAACATGACGGTGGTTTTATACAACTCTCCACGATAATCTACCTGCTTACTACAGCAAAAACTTTGGTTTAAAAACCTGAATACACACTATTAATGTTTTACAATAATATTTATTTAATACTTAATTACGAATCGGGTTCTTAGGCCATCCTCAGATAACTTAATAGTAAGCACCTAGTCCACACAACTTCAGCGAGGGTTCATATCTGAACAAAGACGTTTGTACAAGGATATGTGACATTTTATGACTGTATCGACACAAAACACAAGTATAATGTAACACGCAAAAGAGAATGAGTAAATAAATCTTGTATTTCAGTATACTGAGATATTAAAACTTTATGAATGCACAAGCCAAATATGTTGTACGCAGACTACTACGTCATATGAAGAAACTAGTGAATGTGATAAACAGGTTGGAAAAAGGTGGGGATGGTGACAGAACTACTACTTTGATTTTCCTCTACAACCTTTATCCCCACAAATTACCAAACGTTATCCCCACAAATTACCAAACCATTTCCCGATGCCTCAGGGTGTGTCCTGTCAGCCAAACCCTTCTGTTAGTCAGACTGAGCCACCCATATCTTTTACCCGCATTTCGATCCAGTAGCACCTCAGCAGTTATCAAACCTATCCATCTACTCCTCTGAATTATTCTACAGCACCACATTACCAAAGCTTCTATTCTCTTCTCGTATGAAGGTTAATCATCCACACATAACCTCACCTCCGTACATGGCTACACTTCAAACTATAATACATTGATAAAAGACGAATAAATATTTAAATTTATATTCGATGTTAACAAATTCGTCTTCTTGAGCTTTTTCTTTTTCTACATGATTTCTGCATTTTGTAACCTCTCTACACGGTGATTGCCAGATTGCCAGTTATTTTGGTGGCCAAATAACAGAACTCTTCAACTTTAAGTCTCTCGTTTCCTAATATAATTCTATCAGCATCGCGTAATTTAATACGATGGTATTCCGTTACCCTTGTTTTACTTTTGTTCATGTCTATCTTATGACCTCTTCTCAAGTCAGTATTCATTCCATTTAGCTGCTCTTCCAAGTCCTTTGGCTCCCTAACAGAATTACGAGACTTTAATTGTAGCATATAAGGTTTCACCTTACAAACGCAAGGAAAGTTAAAACTGTGTCCACTACTCACACTTGCCATCGTGATTACATGATTTGAAATATTCATATCATTCTTTCATGAAAATTGACGTAAACGTTGTTGTTCTGTATAATAATTTTTTTCTATTTAACTGTTATTCATTTATAACTACAGGGAGTGGAAGCATTACTTCACTGTTCGTCAACGAGTATCTGAATTTTCATGAGGATACACCAAGGCCATCTAGTATCTATGACGTACACTAACTACGGAGTTGCTCCCGCAAATCACCAGTTGCTATACCTAAAAACTGGTGAAGTTAACGGATAACGTGCGTTGTTAAATTTATGTATGATAATGAATCGCAGTTTTTATGGTATTCCTGGTCAGTGACGGTTAACGATGTGTGTCGGATGATAAAAGTATTACAAACTATAGCAAAATTTGCGCAACTGAGCTAATGCGAGGCTGCTACTCCGTTATATGTGACGTACTGCAATTGGATTAACGAACTTTGACACCTGCATTCTCAGTTACCTGTGCGTGATTTACTTGTTTATTTATTTTTGGATCATCAGTATTCTGAATAGTATAATGCGGCCCGCCATGTATTACTGTGTGTGTGTGTGTGTGTGTGTGTGTGTGTGTGTGTGTGTGTGTGTGACCGCGCGCGCGCGCGCGCGCCCTCTTTCATCGCTGCAATCTCTCTGTTCAAAAATGGTTCAAATGGCTCTGAGCACTATGGGACTCAACTGCTGAGGTCATTAGTCCCCTAGAACTTAGAACTAGTTAAACCTAACTAACCTAAGGACATCACAAACATCCATGCCCGAGGCAGGATTCGAACCTGCGAGCGTAGCAGTCTTGCGGTTCCAGACTGCAGCGCCTTTAACCGCACGGCCACTTCGGCCGGCAATCTCTCTGTCCTATTCTCCTAGTCATAAGGAGTCGCACTCTCATTACTCCATTTTCTGTTGCTGTTGATATTACCCTCCATTGTCTGACCAGAAACCATACCCTTTTTCTGGCGAAATAAATCTCGGGTGAACAGCCTGGTATGAGTGTGCATAGGACACAATATTTCGGCAATCGACCACGTTGCCATCATCAGGTGCGCTTATGTACTGCTCCAGTACATCAGCGCACCTGATGATGGCAACGTGGTCGATTGCCGAAATATTGTGTCCTGTGCGCACTCATACCAGGCTGTTCACCCGCGATTTATTCCGTCATAAAATACGCCTGGAGAAATTGAAGAATCACATACCCTTTTTCTGTATCACTTCACTTACCCCTTCTATATCTACACTGAGCCTTTGCATTTCTCTTTTCAGATTTGCTATATTAGCTACCACTACCAGACTTCTGCCGTTCCACACTCCGATACTTTCGTTGAATAGTCAAGTTATTTCTCGTGGTCGCCTCCCCTTCCCAATCCTCTCTCAGAAATGCGAATGAGAGAGATGACAAAAATGGTTCAAATGGCTCTGAGCACTATGGGACTTAACTTCTGAGGTCATCAGTCCCCTAGAGCTTATAACTACTTAAACCTAACTGACCTAAGGACATCACACACAACCATGCCCGAGGCAGGATTCGAACCTGCGACCGTAGTGCTCGCGCGGTTCCAGACTGCAGCGCCTAGAACCGCTCGGCCACCCCGGCCAGCAGAAAGATGACCCATATTCTTTTGTCAATGAAGAGATGATCACGACTTTTTCCAATTTCAGGTCTGGTGCCCTTTGAATATACATTATGTGTCTTTACTGCAGTGATTTCCATTGCCTTCCGCGTCCTCATGCCGTTTATCATTTCTGATTCCTCCGCCTGTTACGGGAAGTTTCTCACCCCATGGGTAAAACGGTCCTCCGAACCTTTGTCCGCATCTTCTTTCTCAATTTGTTTCACCATCACTCCATACGATTTATTGAAGCATACTTGTGTGACTCGTGTCAGTAGAAACAGAATCCAGTCACCATGATTCGCCAAGGCTTTCCAGCTACCCACTGAATAATGTGACAGTCATCTATTATAGAGGGTGCGTTCTTCACTATCTTATCAGAATTCAGAGTGTACCTGTGACTAAGCTGGTGTCAACTACCGGTTGTATTTGAAAGAGCGTTGTGTACTGTACGGTCTCATTATGCCATGCCACCTCCAACACACACAGCACCTAGAAGTACTATGATCCCTATTGTTTTGCCATTGAGATAAAGAATCGCTTTATTCTACTTTTTAAATTGTTTAGCTTCGGCTACAGAAATGTTCCAGTTACGCTGTTTGAATATTGTTGCATGACAATTGTCTACCGATACTGTAACTCCTCAAAGGTCGTGATCTGAAAATACATTCTTGGCCGTTGATGCCACTGTTTCTCCTTTTAGAAGAAACGCACAAACACGTGCAGAGCCAGCGCTGTGAAGTGTCGCACCTGTGCCGTTGAAATGCCAGTCACGACGCAGCCGTACTAAAGAACTCCTTCCACCGTGGGCGTGCGACGGAGGAGCCAAATGCAAAACGTGTTCAGTATTCCTTAATATGGGCCGCGGTACCAATGTAAGAACTTCGGGGTCGGTGCAACGCATCTTACTTCGGCATGGAAACAAAGCCTTTGTACGTAACACGTACTCCTCAGGCGCTCTTTTTGATCGATATTCCTTCACCTATAGGAATTTCAAATCAGTACCCGCTCGTCTTGTCTAACGAATGTTAAGCTTGTAGAAATGTTGAATTATTATGTAAAACACTTAATTTTCAACAGTATACAAGGTTACATACCGTTCATCATTATTTTAGACATAATCAGTGTGACAGTATTAAGAGAAAGGGTTAATGGGTTCAGCTCAGAAGCATAGACAGCGTGTCTGAGGCCTTTTGGGTCAATTTGAAACAGGTTACAGTGGATCCACAATTGATTATATAGAAATAGGGAACCAATGGTCGGAAACGCAAATTATTGTGTTATGGATATACACAGCGTACACACCGTAAAAACAACGTAGCTCATAATAACTGTTCAAAGGGATGTCCACCAGCCTCAGTTCACGTAGTGCAATGTCGGTGCAGTTCGGCCGCCCTCTCACAAAGATCACGGGTGTCTGGTGAACACTGGAACAGCCAGCACGTGATAAACACTCCCGACCGCCAAACAAACATACCTTACATAAATTTGGTCTTCACAAATGTGTCATATGTCGACCGCGCACATCGCTTCGGAACGTCCCCGTGCAAACGCCACCACTATCCCTGGTGTCAGTTGCCCATTGCACCCGACAGTTTGTGATGTGTCCATTGTGAGATGTGTTACTGTGTACAGTGCGTGATGCGTAGTCAAAGATGGATCGTTACTCGTCACAAGAATTGACAGACGCCCATTCAATGTACAGTACGGCAGGATGTAATGCCCGTACGTCTTCCTAATTGGAAGAAGATTATCTCCATGGATACCAACTTACGAGAGACCCGGTGGTTCACGCCACAGAGAGCCGGACAAGGTTCCTGCCAAAGCTACATCTACATCTACATATATACTCCGCTAGCAGTGTGTGGCGGAGGGCACAATTCGCGCCAAAATCATATTTCCACCCCTCTGTTCCACTCGCGGATCGCGCGAGAGAAAAACTACTGTCTGAACGCCTCAGTACGAGCTCTTATTTCCCTTATCTTTGAATGGTGGTCATTGCACGATCTGAAAGTTGGTGGTAATAACATATGCTGTATATCCTCGGTGAAGATCGGATTTTGGAATTTAGTGAGCAGCCCCTTCTGTTTAGCGCGCCGTCTATCTGCAAGTGTGTCCCACTTCAAACAAGCTGTATCCGAGCACCAGACTTGAGAAATGGTGTTACACTGTGTAGCCACCAGACAGCAGTAATCACTCGTCACCTTGCCCGTGAGTCGCATACTTGGAAGGATACAGTGTGGAGGGTGCTGATGGAACAGGTATTCCACCCCTATGATAAAGAATCTGTGCAAACACTGGGACCGCCGGATTTTGAGTCCCGTGTTCACTTCTGTCAATGTATTATTCACCACAGTGCTGTTGTGCCGAATTTCGTACAGTTTGCATTGTTGACGCATAGCGCCTCATTCACCTGTGATGGCGGTTTCAACAGCCGTGTCTGGAATGAGGACAATCCTCAATAGGCAAACCTCAAAGTTTTTATTTCTTCTTTCTGAACCTTATTTCCTATTCTAAATATTTCTCTGATTCCATTATTGCTCGTTCAGTGAATAATATCGAGCATCGGCAACAACCCAGTTTCACTCCCTTGTCGAACACCGCTTCCCTGTCACATCCTTCGACACTTATAACTGCCGTCTGGTTTCTATACATGTTTTATGTAACCTTTTGTTCCCTGTCTTTTACCACTGATACCCTCACAATTTCAAAGAATGTATCCCAGTTAACATTGTTAAAAGATTTCTCTAAGTCCGCAAATACTGTAAACGTTGCTCTCTCTTTCTTTAACCTACCTTCTAAAATATTTCGTAGGATCAGTATTGCCTGAAATGTTCCTACATTTCTTCGGAACCCAAACTAATATTCTTTGAAGTTGCCTTCTAATTGTTTTTTCCATTCTGCGATGATTAATTATGAAAATGACAATTCGGTAATACTCATACTTCCAGAATGAGCGGAGTGTGCGCTGATATGAAACTTCCTGGCAGATTAAAACTGTATGCCGGACCCAGACTCGAAGTCGGGACCTTTGCCTTTCGCGAGCAAGTGCTCTACCAACTGAGCTCCCCAAGCACGATTCACGCCCCGTCCTCACAGCTTTACTTCTGCCAGTATCTCTTCTCCTACCTTCCAAACTTTACAGAAGCGCTCCTGCGAACCCTGCAGAACTAGCACTCCTGAAAGAAAGGATATTGCGGAGACATGGCTTAGGCACAGCCTGGGGTATGTTTCCAGAATGAGATTTTCACTCTGCAGCGGAGTGTGCGCCGATATGAAACTTCCTGGCAGATTCAAACTGTGTACAGGACCGAAACTCGAACTCGGGTGAATTTCACAGACATTGACAGTTGTCAGAGAAGGTTGAGAGCAGCTATCTAGTACACTGAGTTTCAATGAAGCTAATTTGTAGCATTTTCCCCATATCTAATGACTCTAAGCACTATGGGACTTAACATCTGAGGTCATCAGTCCCCTAGAACTTAGAACTACTTAAACCTAACCAACCTAAGGACATCACAAACATCCATGCCAGAGGCAGGATTCAAACCTGCGAACGTAGCGGTCGCGCTGCTCCAGACTGTAGCGCCTAGAACCGCTCGGCCACCCCAGCCGGCATTCCCCATAACTGATAATGGCCCCCTGGTTCTGAGTCAAGCGTAGGGATGAATCAGAGACTTCCTGAACTTGCGTCGTAGGGTTTGTGAACTGTGTCGTCCCCATACATAGGTCACGCGTACCGTACACATCTAGGCTGCTACCTAAGTAGCTGACTGTGTGTGTTCAGCACATGGAAGGGATTTTTAAATTAGGAGACTCTCCATCCAGTACAGGTAACGATAGCTGAAAGTATGAATAGAATATCAAAAGAAAGGTCCCTAAAGGTGAGAGTATGAAACGGCTAGCAGTCGCAATAAAGTGCCACAGAATGAAGCGCTCCAAAAAAGCTTTAGAGCTAGTTACAGAAAGTTTAAAGAAAAGTCTAAAGAAAATGGATAAAATCAGAAATAGAGACCAGTTAGATATTTGGGGAAAATTTAAGAGTACGTCGATAGGAAAGAGTAACGGTAAGCGGAGATGGTGTATTTGTTGCAGTAGGTAAGAAACTCAAATCCACCGAGACAGAAACTGAAAAAGCATGAGAGATTGTCTCGGCGAGACTCAGAGTCAAGACTGAGAATATACTTACAGTTGTACTGTTCCATCGAACACCAAACTCACCTCCAGACGTAATCGAAAACTTTCTGAACAACCTAAGTTCACTAGCGTCTAAGTTCCCCAATCATACTGTCACCGTTGGAGGAGAATTAAATCATCCAACAATCAATTGGTTTTAAAAGTCGTGGGCGGGACAAGTCCCACATAACGTTACAAAATACTTTCTCTGACAACTACATAGAACAAAAGTTCTGATACCCACTCACTTTCGATCTAACAGTTACAAAAAAATCGTGACTCTCTGAGGATGTCTACATAGAAACTGGCATCATTGACAATAAGCCAGTTTTAAGAACATTGGTTACTAATGTACGAAGGAAAAGTAGAACAAATAGAAGCATTTACATTATCAAAAAACGAGATAAACAGGCAGTAGTTTCGCATTTTAATAAGGAAGTCGAAGCATTTAGCTCTGGAAAGGAATATTTTGGAGAACTGTGTATCAGGTTTGGAAAAACGGTTGACCATGCATTTGATAAATACACTATGTAATCAAAAGTATCCGGACACCCCCAAAAGCATATGTTTTTCATATTAAGTGCATTGTGCTGCCACCTACTGCCAGGTACTGCATTTCAGCGAACTCAGTAGTCATTAGACATCATGAGAGAGCAGAATGGGGCGCTCCGCGGAAGTCACGTACTTCGAACGTGGTCAGGTGATTTGGTGTCACTTGCGTCATACGTATGTACGCGAGATTTGCACACTCCTAGACATCCCTAGATCCACTGTTTCCGATGTCATAGTTGTGGTATCAACGATGGCACGGCATAGTTTCAAAGGTTGGCACTACCACGAGACACCGACGACAGCGACCTCTAGCTGGTGCAGTGCAGCTCTACGAGCATCGCTACAGATTCGGCCCATTTCATCAGGTGCAGCCAGCCAGGACACTTCGCTTCAGCTTCGCACCTCATTCCAAGGTATGCATTCTTATTGATTGAGTAAAGGGGATTTAAATTCATATAGCAGTACCGACGTGTTTTACCCTTTGTTGATCCAACCCACGCGCTGCCTTCCGGGCGGGATACAAAAGTAGTGAAGTGGAAACGTGAAGGGACACGTACAGCACAAAAGCGTGCAGGCCGACCTCGTCTGTTGACTGACAGAGGCCGCCGTCAGTTGAAGAGGGTCGTAATGTGCAATAGGCAGAAATCTGTCCATACCATCACACAGGAATTCCAAACTGCATCTGGATCCACTCAGTGCAAGTACTATGTGAGTAAGGCGGGAGGTGAGAAAACTTGGATTTCATGGTCGAGTAGCTGCTCATAAGCCATGCGTCACGCAGGTAAATGCCAAACGACGCCTCGCTTGGTGTAAGGGGCGTAAATATTGGACGATTAAACAGTAGAAAAACGTTATGAGGAGTCAGGAATCACGGGACACAATGTGGCGATCCGATGGCAGAGTTTTGGTGTAGCGAATGCCTGGAGAACGTCATCTGCCAGCGTGTGTAGTGCCAACAGTAAAGTTCAAAGGCGATGGTATTATGGTGTGGTCGTGTTTTTCATGGAAGCGACTTACACCCCTTCTTGTTTCGCGTGGCATATCACACCACAGGCCCACATTGACGTTTTAACTGCTGAAGAGCGGTTCGGAGATGGCGATTGCATCTTTCAACACGATCGAGCACCTCTGGTGGAGTGGTTGCGCGACAGTAACATCCCTGTAATGGACTGGCCTGCACAGAGTCCTGACCTGAATCCTAGGATGTTTTGCAACGCCGACTTCGTGCTGGGCCTCACCGACCGACATCAATACCTCTCCTCAGTGCAGTACTCCATGAAGAATGGGCTACCATTCCCCAAGAAACCTTCCAGTACCTGATTGAACGTATGCCTGGAAATTCCATACTGAATTCCAGCATTACCGATGGAGGGCGCCACGAACTCGTAAGTCATTGTCAGCCATGTGTCCAGATACTTTTGATCACATAGAGTACGTATGTAGTAGACCATTATGAGAGGAACTCGAAATGGCATGCAGGCACTTTAAAGAAACAGAAACATGGCGTCTCGCATCGATCGAAGGATCGCTAGATCGCAGTAGCGGGGCACGATATTTGGTGGTTCTCAGCGGGAGGACCTTAGACCGGCATGTAGGAGGACAGTTAGAATTAGAAGGAGCTCTTGCGGGCTGCCAGGCCGGTTTACCTCCGCTGTCTGAAGCCGATAGTAAACGGATTTTGCAGAGCACAGGCCTCATCCCCCCGAAGACGGTATTTTGGGTTGGCTATGGTGGAGATGGGACTCCGTAAATTTGCCTGTGCCGAGAGTGTGGAGATTTTGAGTGCCATTTCACTACCGACTCATCAGACATTTTAATGAGACTCTTTCTGTGGCCTCGCCGCCTTGTTTTGTTCAAGACATAGCGTTGCGACAAGTTTCCCCTTCCCGAAAGGTCTGCTGCGTTTGCTGTTTATGGCGGTACGCTCCCAAAGAACTGAAGTTTACCTTAATGGAAGCAACTCTGTTTCATTACAGTCGTTAGTCGCAATTGTTTTTGAACTGTGTTGTTGTGGTCTGTGTTAGAAAGCTAGTGGAGTTATGTTAATCAGAACTGCCTGTTTACATTGGTCGTATTTCGAGTAGCTTGCTGCGGACCATGTTGAGGACTGGACTGTGTGTTGTTCCACCTTTTAAATAGTTATGGTAAATCCTGATAAACAAGAATGTACCTTCCCATTGTAGCCTGGTAAAACAAGTTTGACATCTGAGATTCGGTTGCTTAGCTGTTTCAAATAGTAGAGTTTACGTTAACAAGAGCTACCGGATTCGTTACTTATGGCCAGTACTAGGGTAATCCCAAAAGTAAGGTCTCCTATTTTTTTATAAGTACATAGACCTGTTTATTTCTGCGATGGTTTACATCAGTTTACCGCTTGAACATTTAGCTATTTTTCGACATAATCACCATTTCTGTCGATGCATTTTTGTAGACGCTGTGGCAGTTTTTCTGTGCCCTTGTCATACCAGCTCGCCGCCATGTTGTTCAGAAACTTATGAACCTCTTCTTTCACCTCGTCGTCGGAGTTGTATCGGTTTCCGGCCAAATGTTCTTTTAACTTGGGGAACAGGTGATAGTCATTGGGTGCCAAGTCAGGGCTACAAGGCGCGTGGGTGATTATGTTTCACTGAAACTGTCGCAGGAGAACAACGGTTTGCCGAGCGATGTGTGGGCGAGCGTTGTCATGGAGAATATGTACGCCCTTGCTCAACACTCCTCTTCTTCGGTTCTGTATTGCCCGTTTGAGTTTTCTCAGAGACTCACAGTACGTGTCAGCGTTAATTGTGGTCCCAGTGGGCATAAAGTCGACCAACAATACCCCTTTCCGCTCCCAAAAAACGGTTGTCATGACTTTACCGGCAGACTATGTTTGTTTGAATTTCCGCGGCTTTGGCGAAGAAGGATGCCACCACTGGCGTGATTGTTGCTTGGTCTCAGGTGTAAAGTGGTATGCCCAGGTTTCGTCACCCGTGACAACTGAGTCCAGAAGGTTGTCCTGTTCGGCTGCAAGGCGGTGAAGAAATGCGCGGGAAGCATCAACTCGTTGCCGCATGTGGTCCTCAGTCAGCATGCGTGGCACCAATCTTGCGCACACCTTCCGGTAGTTCAATATTTCGCCGAGCGTTTCTAGGCGCTACAGTCTGGAACCGCGCGACCGCTACGGTCGCGGGTTCGAATCCTGCCTCGGGCATGAATGTGCGTGATGTCCCTACGTTAGTTAGGTTTAAGTAGTTGTAAGTTCTAGGGGACTGATGACCTTAGAATTTAAGTCTCATAGTGCTCAGAGCCGTTTGAAGTTCAACATTTCCGTTAAAATTCTGTGAGCGGTGCTTCGGGAAACCTCAGGAACCAACGTGCAATGATCATCCAGGGTGGTCCGCTGATCTTCCTGCAAACCATCTTAGAAGGCAGCGAGTTTGAATTTTCTTGTAGTTGAAAATAGTGTTTAATAGTGTTCCTGCTTCTTTAAGTAGTACAAGTAACTGTTTGCCAATTAATTTTGGGGTCACGTAAGCTTTACTGGTTTTCTCATTCCTGTAATATGAGTGCTACCCAGCTGTTAAGTGCTTTGTTGCTTATCACCATATTCCTTGATTCGGCAGATGATAATTTTTTATTTATTTACGATTGGCTCTTAAATGGTAATATCATGAAATATGTGCCTCCCTTTGTAAAGCAGTACACTGTTACTAGGTTTGTACCGTTAGTTCTTAGCCTATTGTAGTTCACGTTGTACGGGACCTGCCCCATCCATCAGCACACCCGCGGGAGGCGAGTTCACACCGCCCACCGTGCCCGTCGGATTATCCCGCCTGTCGCGGGGCTCAATTGTATCTCTAAAACATCTCCTGGTTCTGAAATTACGTCACCAACGGACGTGACGCATCCCGTGTGCGGCAACTGTGACTGGTTAACAAATCTGCCGCAATCATTTAAGATTTTATATTTAGAGGCCAATTGAGTATCTTTGTAGATGTTAAGGTTTTGATTATTAATATGCAGCTGGGCTGACTTCATATATTTGTTAGTATCTGATAAATTGCTGTTTGTCCTAATTGTTTAAACAATCTTTAGCTAACGTCAGTTGCTAATCTCATTTTCTCGTTATTTTTCGACAGGTTGTTTAATTTCTTACTTCTTTTCCAAAGCTATTTTACTAACGTCACAAGGTTGTTGACTTTAATTTAAATAAAAGATTATGCATGTTTTCGACTGTGAACGCTGCTTTCTTGGCTTCTGGACAAGCCCTGCCGTGCAACAACATACGTATTAAGCTGCTTTCGGGTAACTACACCCGGACCGATGGTGGCATTAGAGCGTGGTTTTACAATAAGTGGCTGGCCAATTACGTAAATATTGTAGCACGATTCACTTTGGAATTGTAATTAGGTGTGTGTTTGTCCATATTCCTTTGTCGGAGAAGAGAGACTAAGGCCAAGTTGCGTTTCAGGATAGTAGCACTGGCGTAATGGAGCCGAGAGATTGCCTGGGTGTGGCTTGTCTTAGAAAGGAACAACTTAGCTATGAACTCCGTATTCGTGGAAAATCCGGAGATGGCAGCGTCGGTGACCTGGCCGCGCGCTTGCGCAGTGTCTTCCTCTGTCCACTGCGCCTGACCGCTGAAAACGTCGGCGGGGCAGGTCCTGCTTTATCTTAACTATAGACCTATGTTTCTAACGTCGATCAGTTGTAGAATTTTGGTACACGTATTATGTTCGAGTATAATGACTTTTCTGGAGACTAGAAATCTGCTCTGTACGAATCAGCATGGGCTTCGAAAAAGACGATCGTGTGAAACCCAGCTCGTGTTATTCGTCCACGAGGCTCAGAGGGCCATAGTCACGGGTTCCCAGGTAGATGCCGTGTTTCTTGACTTCCGCAAGGCGTTTGATACAGTTCCCCACAGTCGTTTAATGAACAAAGTAAGAGCATATGGACTATCAGACCAATTGTATGAGCCGGCCGGGGTGGCCGTGCGGTTCTAGGCGCTAGAGTCTGGAACCGAGCGACCGCTACGGTCGCAGGTTCGAATCCTGCCTCGGTCATGGATGTGTGTGATGTCCTTAGGTTAGTTAGGTTTAACTAGTTCTAAGTTCTAAGGGAACTAATGACCTCAGAAGTTGAGTCCCATAGTGCTCAGAGCCATTTGAAACATTCCTTCACCGAGGAGTTAAGCAGTATGTTGCTCCCTCCTACGTATATCTCGCGAAGAGACAATGCGGATAAAATCAGAGAGATTGGAGCCCACACAGAGGCATATCGACAATCTTTCTTTGCGCGAACAATACGACACTGGAATAGAAGGGAGAACCGATAGTGATACTGAAGGTACCCTCCGCCACACACCGTCAGGTGGCTTGCGGAGTATGGATGTAGAGTAGATGTACATCTGTCTGTCTGGCGGCCTTTCCTAGTGTGCCCGAGACACCAACCCCACTCGTACTGATATTCTGCATTCAGGCACAACTCAATCACTGGATTAATAGATTGCACGATTTGAAGCAACTTGAGTGCACGCCTGAACGATGTGTTAAAGTTGACCAATTGCTAACTCAAGTTATGCGGTTGCACAATAGACTTAGTAGATTTGCTTGAAGTGACATAAAGGCTACTGAAGAACAGGGAGGTCTTACGCAAAGTAATGTTAATCAGTCAGATCGTGGCACTGTGAGTGAAGCTCATCCTCGCGTAGCGTTGGAATCCTTTGCAAGGTTGACGAATCCGATTTCGTATCTGTTTCAGAATTTGACAGCGCTGGTCATAAACGAATAACAACTAGTAGAATTTTGTGGTCATTGATGCGTTTTGAGAAAAACGCGAACGCACCTGGCGTCTCACATCAGGTGATCCTTCAGTTTATTTATTCACTTAGTAGAGGTTTGTAAAGTCTGAGGGTGGCTGAGGTTCTGGAAGATCTGGGGAGGTTAGGTGACTTAACGAGAAAGGTTGTCTGAGATAGAATATCACCGCGATTTCTGCTCAAATTGATGAATAAATATTTTCTTCGCGTCCATTCCCAGGGCGAGACATTCCAACAATATACCGAGGAGATTCGCATCACAGTCATGGCGTTGGAATGGTAAGTAACATAGGAGGAAGTCGTTGAAAATACTGTGGAAGGCATTAAGCCGGGAGACTAGTCACAACTGGTGAATTTATAGAGACCTGGCGCCTTTTCCGAGTTAGATGAATCAGTATGTAAAATCGATAGAATACGCTTCGCTGATAAAACGCAGCTTTGAAAGACAAGTGTAATGTGAACATGTGGATAGGGTTTAGGGTGAGAGGGGTAGTCAAACGGTTCCATCAAAGGCTAAAGGTTGTTTTCGATGTGGCGATACCAATCATTATGTGCGCCGCTGTCTTCTACACGCAAGGCTTCCCAACGTGTGGTCCGCGGACCCCTTAGGGTCCGCCAGCTCTTTCTAGGGGGTCCGCGGCCACCTTTCACCAAATTGTGTAAAGTAATGACTAAAATTATTGAATAAAAATGTGAAAATCAAATTCATCACTTTTTTTCGTGTGAAAAACGTTACTTTTACTTCAGGTCGTATTCCCAAGCAGCCTTTGCGGTTCCTAAGTGAGAACGCATACACAGTTTAGTGCCGGAGAATGCGGCTTCTATGATCAATGTTTCGCAACAATACGGGGGTCATTTGTGCGCCGGCTCACGGCGCTAGATTCGCTGAAACCTTTTACACATGCGCGGAGCGAGCTTTGTCGACCAATCACAGTGCTCGCTGGCACGTATGCGGCACCAGGCATCATTAAATGTTAAACTTGCTTTGTCAGTGCACTACTTATTTCATAAGTCGATTTTTGACCAGTTTATTACATCTAACATGAATTGGTGGCTGAAGTCAGGATCATTGAAGAAGGTTGCAGTTTCTCCATCGCCTTCACAACAAGGGAAGTTTCCAATTGAAATTAATGAGGAGCGAGGACGACCAAAGGAAGAACAATCACAAGAAGCTCCACTGCCGGATTTATTATGTGAAAACGCTGCAAGTACTCCATTGGTTGCAGTATCCTGTGGAAGTGGAATAACAAAGAAATGTAAGTACAACAAAAGCTATTTAGAAATGGGCTTTATGGAGAAAAAGGAGTGTACAGCTCAGTGTGTAATTTGTGCGCGAGTCCTTCCGAACAGTTCAATGGTTCCAGTTAAATAGCGCCGTCACTTTGAAGGTACTCACCGGGATTTCCAGGCTAACGACATCGATTTTTTCAAAAGGAAGAGTGCTGAACTAGCTGCTTCTCAGCATTGCATGAAAACTCATGCAAAAACAATTAATGAAAATTCATTAAAAGCTTCCATCTTGGTTAGTTATCGAGTGGCAAAAACACGAAATGCTCATACCATTGCATAAAATCTCATAAAGCCGTGTGTTAATGATATTGTTTCTTGCATGCTACACGAAAAGGCAGTAAAGCTTGTATCTTCGGTGCCATTATCAAACAATACTGTCAAGAGACGTATTGTTGACATATAAAATGATATGAAAGACACTCTTGTTTCCCGCATCCAACACAATTCATTTTCTCTGCAGATAGATGAATCCACTGATGTTGTAGGATCAGCGATCTTATTGGCTTTTGTCCGTTATGAATATTCTGGATGTTTTGAGGAGGACCTCTTATTGTGCAGACCACTACCTGCCAACACAACAGGTGCTGAAATATTCCGTCTATTGGATGATTTTTTTAAGGACTAACGAAGTTTCATGGTCTAAATTGCATAGTTGTGTGCACAGATGGTGCAAAAGCTATGAAGGGTCCTACAGTTGGAGCAATAACGAAAGTAAAAGAAAACGCCAAGAATTGCAGCAGTAGTCATTGTGCTCTCCACAGATACGCTTTAGCTAAGAAACAAATGCCTGATTCGTTCAAGAAAGTTTCAGACGAATCCATTCAAATCATTAACTACATAAAATCAAGGTCGTTGAAGTCAAGGCTTTTCACAATACTGTGTGAAGATATGGGAAACCTTCATCGTTACCTGCTTCTCCACACAGAAGTGAGGTGGCTCTCACCGAATGCACTCTCTCGGTTGTACGAATTAAGATTCGAATATTAGCTTTACTTTTGGAGCATAACACGAAATTAGCAGACCTTATTAATGACGAAAATTGGCAGTGTATATTTGCCTATTTGTCAGATATTTTCTCCAAAAGAACGAAATGATTATTTCACTCCAAGGGCAAAGTGAAACAAAGGTCACTGCTATCGAGAAAGTTCTAGCATTGAAGAGGAAAATAAAATTTTGGGCAGAGAGTGTTGAGGAGGGGGAGGTCGAGTGTTTTCCTCTTCTCAAGGAGTTTTTGAAAAACAAAACATTGGCGCTTGGGAAGAATTTGTTTCATGAAATCCTGGAACATCTCCGAAGCGTGGTGTCATTGTTGGAGCATTATTTCCCAACAGCTGAAGATGAGAAGCTGCAGAAATACGAATGGGTGGTCAACCCATTCACTGTATCCAAAAAGCCGAACATTCTATCGTCAAATGAATATGAGTTGTTGACACAGGCCCTACCTTGAAATCAAGTTTTGACATTGATGGTTTCTCACACTTTTGGATCCATTTGGATAACAAGAAATACTACCCCCTTGTTGAAAAGGCAAAACGTGTACTTCTTCCGCTTGCCACAACATACATGTGTGAATCTGGATTGTCGATCTATGCTGCCCACAAAACTAAGTACCGAAGCTGTCTAGATGTGGAACCAGACATCCGTCTCCAGTTGTCAAGAACTGAACCCAACTTTTGAAAATTGTGTCAGCAGAACCACCCTCAACCACCACATTAGGATTCCATTTTTATTCCTACAGACTCATCTATAGTAAAGAAGAAAGCATTTTTCTTCGTAGATGCTCAATGAACGTACCTGAACTATAACTCTGTAGGAATTTTGTTTCTGTCTTCTATGATTTACAAAATAATTATTAATTGAATTCTGTTGACATTGATATTTTTGTTACGAAAATTAAAATGACCTCTAAAGCTAATTTCTTTTCTTTATAATATATTTCGTCCTCTCAGTTAAAAATATGGCCTGCCTACACTTCAATTACAATTACTTGCTATTACTCTGACATTATATTGTGGCAACTGGCTGCGAGCGTAATCATGAGGACTTTTCGCATGCCACCTTGTAAAAGGTAAACCTCCTCAGCCAGAATTGTTTCCTTTGAGAAAAAAAGTCTTACGTTCTGTGAAATGCTTTGTCTTCTTGTATATAAATAAGAGAATCTGTTTGTTTGTTTTCCTAATTTGTTTACAGTCGAGGCTGACTGCCACGGTATAGTAGTAGTAGTTGAAGTTGTCAGCTGTGGCTAAACTGTTGCCACGCCGCCTGCCAGTTGCCAGCTACCAACTGACGGTACACTGTTGCAATGCTGCCTGCTGGCTGCCGGCTATGGACTGACAGCTGCCGTTCAGTAGATACGCAAAGATGTAAAAGTAGCTAGACTTTCCGAGCTGGGCACGAAAATCGATCGTGGAACTGGAAAACGGCTTTATAAAAGCAGATTTCCAGAATCGATTTTGAAGTGTTTACCTGACCAACCAAAAGCGGAACTGGGACATCGGCTTACGAAATCCGGTTTTGGAAACGCATGTAAAATGGGTGAATGTATTCCCACACATTGCACAACAGATGTCACAATTGTCCTTTAAAGGCAATTCCTTGGCCTCTTTTCTTTCGTGATGTGTTTGTATTCCGAATCATGGGTTTGCCTCTTTTCTTCACAACTGCGCGGAATGGCCGCGCAGTCTCAGGCGCAATGTCATCGTTGATTGCACGGCCGCTCCCGCCGGAGGTTCCAGCCCTCCCTCGGGCGTGTGTGTGTGTGTGTGTGTGTGTGTGTGTTTTGTCCTTAACGGAAGTTAAACTTAGGTTATTAATAGTGTGTAAGACTAGGGACTGTTGACCTCAGCGGTTAAGTCCCATAGACTTTACATAAATTTGAACATTTTTCTTCAGATTTCACGAAAAACCACACACACACGACTGTTACGAAATATGCATGCTCCTTACACAACAGTAGCCAAACAGTGGAAGTGAACAGACCACAAGCGGCAGCTTGTCAACAGCGAACAGTTTGGACGTGACGTTGATTGCTCTTGGAGGAAGGCAGCTCCAACGTGTGAAATGTCAATTAACAAGTAATTTTAATCAGGCTATAGTTTGTTGAACAAAGGGAGTAAATCCACCAGTAAGTGTCTGGATACAGTGGGAATTCAAATTGTATCGTTAATTTCAAGCTGTTTTCATTCATCTCTAAACCAAAGACTATTGACACCTCTGGGGGGGGGGGGGGGGGGGTCATTGGGAAAATTCACTTGCATTGAGGAGCTTTCACTTCGCATGGGTTTCGCTCTGAAATTTAAAGTTACTGTGCTCTAGAGTGACCAGGGTCCGCCATGGATTTTCGACTGAAGAAGGGGTCCGCCAGCTGAAGAGGTTGGGAAGCCCTGAGGTAGAGGATGCCATCAGCCGTATGTTCCAGGAGCATGAACTTGAGCAGCAGCCGTGTCAGGGGTCTCCGTGCGCTGAAGTGGCTTCTGTCGCTTTAACAGAGGTTTCTGGGCTCTTCGGGAATTTAAAGGAGAAGCAGACCGGTATAGGTCAGGGGTCAAGCAAGGTCTTCTTACTAGGGAACAGGTGCCGGGCAATGAATTAAGAAAATGCGTTGTGTGTTACAAGACAAAGAGCGATAAGTGCTTTAAGATTTGTTTATCCGAGGAATTAGTTCCGGCTACCTTTAAATACTTATTTTCACAATTTCCTGTCTTGTGGGCATTTGGGCGTGAATAAGACCTTGATGCAAATAAGGAGCACCTGATGAGGCCCACTGTGCGTAAAGACGTGTTTAAACTAGTGGAGGAGTGTGACGATTGCAAGTTGTTAAGTCTATTTCCAATCTCAGGCAAGGGCCGCTTTAGTCCATGCGAGAAGGCAATCCCATGAAGTAAATGTCCATTGATCACGTCAGGCCGCTACCGCCTACAAAAGATGGGAATCGTTAAGTTTTCATGGCAGTGGATGCCTGTAGAAGGTTTCTGAGGTTGATCCCGAGCAGTGAAGCGACTGCGGTCTTAACTCTTCGGCAACTGTCTTAGAATTTTTTTCAGTCTTCGGCTCTCCAAGGTCGTTAGTTGGCGACAATGCTCCGGCATTTTTGTCGAGGCAATTCAAGCGGTTGTGTTTTAACTATGTCATCGCCCATCTCACCACCATACCATGCTACCCTGAGCCGCCACTGCCGAAAGGGTGAACCGTAACTACAAATCAGGGCTGATAATTTCCCACGCTGAGTCACAGCGCAGGTGGGATGCGTCCGTTCAGTGGCTAAACTTGGACTTCACTTCGGCCCATCAAGACGTTTTGAAGGCAACACTTGCGTCGTTGATGCTGAGCTACCCTCGCAGTTCCTCACTCGCTAAATTGTTGTCCGTGAATGATCTTCTGCCAGACAAAGTCACCCCTGAGGTCAACAATTAAACTGTAAGGGAGCCTGGAAGAACACTGAGCTCACACATTGGAGGCAGGCTCAGCAATATACACTCCTGGAAATGGAAAAAAGAACACATTGACACCGTTGTGTCAGACCCACCATACTTGCTCCGGACACTGCGAGAGGGCTGTACAAGCAATGATCACACGCACGGCACAGCGGACACACCAGGAACCGCGGTGTTGGCCGTCGAATGGCGCTAGCTGCGCAGCATTTGTGCACCGCCGCCGTCAGTGTCAGCCAGTCAGCCGTGGCATACGGAGCTCCATCGCAGTCTTTAACACTGGTAGCATGCCGCGACAGCGTGGACGTGAACCGTATGTGCAGTTGACGGACTTTGAGCGAGGGCGTATAGTGGGCATGCGGGAGGCCGGGTGGACGTACCGCCGAATTGCTCAACACGTGGGGCGTGAGGTCTCCACAGTACATCGATGTTGTCGCCAGTGGTCGGCGGAAGGTGCACGTGGCCGTCGACCTGGGACCGGACCGCAGCGACGCACGGATGCACGCCAAGACCGTAGGATCCTACGCAATGCCGTAGGGGACCGCACCGCCACTTCCCAGCAAATTAGGGACACTGTTGCTCCTGGGGTATCGGCGAGGACCATTCGCAACCGTCTCCATGAAGCTGGGCTACGGTCCGGCACACCGTTAGGCCGTCTTCCGCTCACGCCCCAACATCGTGCAGCCCGCCTCCAGTGGTTCGCGACAGGCGTGAATGGAGGGACGAACGGAGACGTGTCGTCTTCAGCGATGAGAGTCGCTTCTGCCTCGGTGCCAATGATGGTCGTATGCGTGTTTGGCGCCGTGCAGGTGAGCGCCACAATCAGGACTGCATACGACCGAGGCACACAGGGCCAACACCCGGCATCATGGTGTGGGGAGCGATCTCCTACACTGGCCGTACACCACTGGTGATCGTCGAGGGGACACTGAATAGTGCGCGGTACATCCAAACCGTCATCGAACCCATCGTTCTACCATTCCTAGACCGGCAAGGGAACGTGCTGTTCCAACAGGACAATGCACGTCCGCATGTATCCCGTGCCACCCAACGTGCTCTAGAAGGTGTAAGTCAACTACCCTGGCCAGCAAGATCTCCGGATCTGTCCCCGATTGAGCATGTTTGGGACTGGATGAAGCGTCGTCTCACGCGGTCTGCACGTCCAGCACGAACGCTGGTCCAACTGAGGCGCCAGGTGGAAATGGCATGGCAAGCCGTTCCACAGGACTACATCCAGCATCTCTACGATCGTCTCCATGGGAGAATAGCAGCCTGCATTGCTGCGAAAGGTGGATATACACTGTACTAGTGCCGACATTGTGCATGCTCTGTTGCCTGTGTCTATGTGCCTGTGGTTCTGTCAGTGTGATCATGTGATGTATCTGACCCCAGGAATGTGTCAATAAAGTTTCCCCTTCCTGGGACAATGAATTCACGGTGTTCTTATTTCAATTTCCAGGAGTGTAATAAGGGCCGCCGAGCATGTCAGGTGAAAAGTGGTGATCGTGTCTTCATCTCTAACTTTCGTGGCCAGGGAAGGAGCGACGCGATCATATCTGGTAAATTGCTTGCTCGGTCTGTAGGACCCTGTGAGGTCATCCAAGCGTCGGACCCGGACGGTTTCTTGGTGCGCAATCTCATCACAGTCAAGGTTTCCAGGGTCCACGATTCCCAGTTTGAAAGGGAAAGTTAGGGTGCTTTAGTACGCTTAAGCCCATTTTTACATCATTGGGAGGAGAGAAGAGGCTTTTAAAATTAAGAAGGCGAGGTTGATCTATGCCGGCTCACATCGATCGCACGATCTTTTGTGGTTCTCTGATGGTGGAGCTTTGACCGGCATGAAGGAGGACAGTTAGAATTTGAGGGCCAAATTGGAAGGAGCACTGGCGGCGCACGATGCCCGTTTACCTTCGGTGTCTGGAGCCGATAGTAGACGGGTTTTGCAGAGCACAGACCTCATTCCGCGAAGATTGGG
This sequence comes from Schistocerca piceifrons, assembly GCF_021461385.2. Taxonomy (NCBI): domain Eukaryota; kingdom Metazoa; phylum Arthropoda; class Insecta; order Orthoptera; family Acrididae; genus Schistocerca; species Schistocerca piceifrons. Next base: position 124,279,591 of record NC_060139.1, on the reverse strand, counting down.
TTTTGGGTTGTCTATGGTGGTGATGATGGAACTCCGTAACCTTGCCTCTACCGAGCGTGTAGAGATTCTGAGAGCCACTTCGCTACCGATTCCTCAAATATTTTGGTGAGACTCTTTCTGTGGCTTCTGCGCCTCGCTTTGAGAAGTCGTAGTGCTGCGACAAGTTTCTCCTTCTCAGAAGGTCTGCTGTGTTTGTTGTTTATGGGGTATTCTCCGAAAGAAAGGAAGTTTAGCTTAATGGAAGCAACGTTGTTTCATTACAGACGTTAGTCTCAATTGTTTCTGAAATGTGTGTAAGTTGCGTGGTCTGTGCTACGCAGCAAGTTTAAAACTCAGGATTTTTTTCGTATTTGTTTGCAATAGCCTTGACATGAAGAGCGAATGTTGTAAGTACAGGAATTCTTTGAGCTCCATTCTATTGTATGTGGTAAGAACTTTTTCAGTGCGTTCGTTTAAAAATCCATGTACGATTAAGACTACCTTAGCGAATCTTTGCGTTCGTGCGTGGGTAATCTAATAGAAGGCACCCATCCGTTAGAACCTACATCCTCACGACGCGCATATTGCTTGCACCCGCTTGAAGCATGGAGTATAATCTCGCCGAACAAAATATTATTCGCACTGTTAGAAAAGCTCACAGGTTGCTTTGGAACGCAATAAATGGTGTAGAATGTACCAGGAGCTCAGATGACCCTTCACCGCTGTCCCAAATCATGAGAGAGAAGTGCTGTATACCAGTTACTTATACACAGAAGTGATAAAACTTATGGGATAGTGATATGCACTCATACAGATGACGGCAGTATCGCGTACACAAGGTATAAAAGAGCAGTGTATTGGCGGAGCTGTCATTTGTACTCCGGTGATTCACGTGGAAAGGTTTCCAACATGATTATGTTCGCGCGAAGGGAATTAACAAACTTCGAATGCAGAGCAATAGTTGGAGCTAGACGCATGGGTCATTCAGCATCAAACATCTTTAGGAAATTCAGCATTCCGAGATCCACAGTGGTCAAGAGTGTGCCAATATCACCAGATTTCAAGCATTATCTCTCACCATGGACGGCCTTCACTTACCGACCGAGAGCAGTGGCGTCTGCGTACAGTTGTCACTGTAAAAAGACAAGCAACACTCAGTGAAATAATCGCAGGAATCGATTGGGACGTACGACGATCGTATTCGTTAGGACACTGCGGCAAAATTTGGGGTTAATGGGCTGCGGCAGCCGACGACCGATGCGAGTGTCTTTGCTAACAGCACGCTATCGCCTGCAGCCCTCTCCTGTGCTCATGTCCATGTCGGTTGGGCCCTAGACGACTGGAAAACTGTTGCCTACTCAGATGACCCCCGATTTCAGTTGGTAAGAGCTGATGGTAGGGTTCGAGTGTGGCTCAAAACCCACAAAGCCATGGACCCAAAAGTTGTCAACAAGGCACTGTGCAAGCCGGTGGTGGCTCCATGATAGTGTGGGCTGTGTTTACATGGAATGTACTAGGTCCTCTGGTCCAACTGAACCGATCATCGACCGTAAATGGTTATGTTCTGTTACTTGAAATTCATTTGCAGCCATCCATGGACGTCACGTTCCCAAACGACAGTTCGTCATGTCACCGGGCCACAACGCGATTGGTTTGAAGAACATCGTGGACAGTACGAGCGAATGATTTGCCTGCCCAGATCACCTGACATGAATCACATCGAACATTTATGGGGCATAATAGAGGAGTCAGTTCATGCACAAAATCCTGAACTGCCAGCACTTTCGCAATTTTGAACGCCTATAGAGGTTGTATGGCTCAATATTTATGCAGGGGATTGCCAACGACTCCTTGAGTCCATACCACTTCAACTTGCTGCACTACACAGGGCAAAAGGATGTCCGACACGGTATTAGGAGGTATCCCATGACTTTTGTCTCCTCAGTGTAATTAAAGCGTAGCTATGAAACTGTTCATGGATGTCCTGGGTGGGTTATAACTATCGAACGGCAGCGAAATTTGATAGATATGCTACAGTGATGATGCGGAAACTGCTTACGCATGGACAACGAATTAAATCTGTTTGTGGCCACTAGGTACAGATCTGGCGCTGTACAGCATTTGTATCACGGTATGACATCCACGCAGTCATTTGACAATACATAACGCGAGTGGACAGTATGGCTATCGAAACGAGAAACCGAATATTGTTAACGAAATTGTTTTATGTGAACGTCAGTAATTTCAGTGCTGCACTGAGAGTATTAACAACTGAAGTGTCTTAGGAAATGCCCGATATCGTTGCATGGTTTACAGATGATGATAGTGAAATTCTAAAAAGCGGGTGAGTTTGGCGTGGTACCTGCAAGGAGAAGATCTCCTATCCCCGTGGAAGTTATTGATGTATTGCTGTTGCTGTCATTGACCATTCAGCACGTGTCCCAGGTAGTGGGAGTGCTCGTGTAGTGTCACGAGAATTCTGCATCCTATGGTCAACAGCAACGCAGAGTTTTGCGGTCTGTTTTACACTGGTACCCATACAAGATCCAGACGGTACAGCAACTGAAATCTGATGATCTGCCGGAACGTTCTAAATTTGCTCTTCCGTTTATAGCACCAAGCAGTGGGGAACTTCAAACAGGTCTACAGATTTGGAAAACGTAAGATAACGAAATTTCAAACAAAGTGTCAACTTGACGATGCACAGCAAACTGCGGTATCGGCCAGGAAATTTGTTGATGAGATAAAGTTATCCCATCGTTCAGTAACGAATTTTTTTCCAAAGGGGTCCACCGCGATATGAGAGGAAGCCTGAAAATTAGAGGCACCAACAGAGTTGTATCAAGATCAGCTAACATCAATGCCTTAACGCATTCGTAAACAATTATGCTGACTGTTAATCTAGATGGTAAATTGGCTATAAAGCTACTTATTGTGCTCTGAGAAGATGAAGGTGCTCTGTCCCTATGATTCTCTATCGTGTGTGTGATCTTCCAAGGGCAGTAGGAAATATTTACATCACAGCAAGAAAGAGTGCGAAAATGGGCATAAGAGAACTACAACGAACTGTAACTATGGTACGGCCACTGCTTTTGGCTACTTGCTCCTCAAAATAGCTTGCTGTCACTTGATTCCTGGTCTGCATATAAAAATCACACTCCTTGAAAGCAAACTATCCTGAAAAGTGTGTAACATTGCAGTTCATACCACCTGGAACCAGGTTCAGCCTCTGGACGTTTGTTTCTTCCGTGCCTATAAAACACATTATCGCAGTATCTGCAGGTACGACTTAAAGGATAGCCAGGTTCCAGAGAGGCCCCACGATACACTGTTTCGTGTGCGGCTGCATGCGATCACATTCCATCAATTCTCATTATCCCGTTATGCCAATATGATTCTACGCATTCCTTAGTACTGGATACCTAATTGAACGCCTTGCGCGGTTTGTAACTCCCAAGGAATTCGCCTTCGATCGTGATCGTGTGAACCTTCGTGGTAACAGTGGAGCGCTATTATTCATTCGGCGTTCAGGGAGCAAGTTAATGGCTTGTTTTGAATATATCTTGAATGTCAACGATCTCCATTTTGTGAAGTGTAATACATATGTCCCATAGCACCTTCCGGACGCTCATTTTCTATCGTCATCCTGATGTGGCTGGTGACCCATTAGTAGCTAATATTTTTTCTGTCATAATTTTTATCAGAACACTTTCAAATGTGCCTTACTAAAGATTGAATTTGCGACCTCGCTGTCGAGGGGTTCCTTGTAAGTTTTCTCCTTTCTTCTACGTTTTCATTATTCGTCATTTCCCAAGATGACAACAGCTCTCTTCACTGGACTGCAGGCACACGTCCCTAATCTATTGATCTTGCTCCCATTGAGGATGTCTGGGACTTTTTAAACAGTTGGTGAAACGTATCAATCACTACCCTGCCGCAGTTTGGTAACTCTACGAGATCTAATCAGCAATGAGTGGATACTGCATCCCCGAAGAAAGTTGCAGTCTCTTCCTCGCCCAATTTAGACTGTTATTAGGGCTACAGGTGGTGTTGCACGGTGTGACGCCTTCTAGGGATGATGTTCTGTGTGCTTTTATGGCATTAAGCCTCTCAGTGCAACTATCACAATCTGCGGTTTTCAGTTTGCGCAAATAGTCAAAAGGGTTAGAATGATTCTATAGTTTTCCCACAGGTGTCTGCGGTGACTGTGACACCACAAACCAATTCTGCGGGTTCACTTTCTAAGAATTCACAGAAGAACATACCGTTTTAACAACTGGCAAAGGTAGTTTTTCATCTGTAGCTGATATAAGCCGTTCATAGAATCTAGGCCAAATATCAATGTTATTTTCCCCAAAAGTAATTTAATACGGAGGAGCTTGATGTTTAAGCAAGCAAGATGAAGCAAAGTTGACACGCCAACATCAGGCTAATTTCAATGTTCTGGATGTGCTTTGGCACTGGAAATTTTGACCTTTAGAATTTACATTTCTCTGCATAATCTTCAACCATCGTTGCGTCGGCTTCGTATTCACCATCGTCGAATAAATCCTGGACTTTAATAAATCCTGCGTTGACTTATTTAACGTGTTTAATAATTCTAAGACGTTCTTTGACACTCCTGCCAATATTCTGCTTCCACGACCTGTGATCTAAAAGTAACGGGAACTCTTTAAATTTCACAGGCATTATACATCCGCCTTTCAATTTCTTTGTCTTGTTGGCACCGTATTCCTGATGTATGTTTGTAATTTCAGCTGCTTTGTCGACAGTCGAGATGGTTAAACGTGTTTTCGAGTGCTCGGCGAATTTTTATCTTCCAAAAGGGTGGCTCAAAAAATGTGCATTAAATTTCGTATGAAAAATGGAATATAGTGCAGTACCGTATTCGCAATGTTGACTGTGGCTCTTGGCGACCCTATTATGGGTAAGATAAGAGTTTGTGACTGGTATAAACATTTCAAAGAGCGCCGAGAAGACGTTAAAGACGATGACTGACCTGGACACCATAGCACATCAATTACTGACGACGATGTGGTACAAGGAAAGAACATGGTACCGGAAAATTGCCTAATCGCCAACAGAGAGGTTGATGAGGATGTCGCCGCGCGGGATTAGCCTAGCGGTCCTGGCGGAGGTTCGAGTCCTCCCTCGGGCATCGGTGTGTGTGTTTGTCCTTAGCATAATTTAGGTTAAGTAATGTGTAAGCTTAGTGACTGATGACCTTAGCAGTTAAGTCCCATAAGATTTCACACAAATTTGAACTTTTTTTTTTGATGAGGTGGTCGGCATATCACTGGGCTCATGCCAAGCAATTTTTCTGGATGTTTTTGGAATGAAAAGTGTAGCAGCAAAGTTTGGTTCGTAATTTTTAAATTTCAACCAAAAATGACGTCATATAGGCATCGCTCAGGAACTGCTGAATGAAGTCGACAACTTCTAAAGACAGGCGTCGCAACAAGAGTACACATGTATGATGTCGAAACCAAGGTCCAGTCGTCCAAACCCAGTTATATTTGAAAGTGCTTCTCACTATTTTCTTCAATTACAATGGGATAGGGCATGATGAGTTCCTGCCTCATGGTCGTACGTTCGATAAGGAATACACGTTTATGTGTAGCAGTCCGAAGGAAACGACCAGAATTGTATCAGAGCCACTCGTCGAAATTGCGTCACGATAATAGTCCCGCTCATACCCCAATGCCTGTTTGTGATTTTTTGGCAAAGAAACTAAACCGTTATGTTGTCTCAGCCACCGTATTCGCTGAATATGGCCGCCTGTGACTCCGTCGTATTCTCGAGGCTGAAGACAGCCATGGGAGAATGTTGTTTCACCACCAATAATGACATTAAAACAGAACCTCTGAAGGAGCAGAACACCATAACGAAAACTGAGTTCCAGAAGTGCTTCCAAGATTGGAAAAAGTGCTGGCACAAGTGTATTATATTTGAGGGGAATTACTTTGAAGGGGACAAAGTTGATGATGATGAACAAACAAAGATTTCTGATCGCATCTCGCATGGCTCACATCGAGGCACCACACATGTAACATTGTCACTATAGCCTACATAGTTATCTTGACAGAATTCAGCAACTATATACAAGCAGAAGTTTAATATAATTCTTATCTATGGTTCAATCTCAGTTGCACACTTTTTTTAATTTGATTACATGTTTCGATCCTGTGGATTATCTTCAGGTCTAAGCAATTGCAACAGCAGCTGCAACTACAAAGATCTGATGATGATCCAGAGTGATCGAAACATGTAATCGAATTAAAAAAGTGTGCAACTGAGACGGAAGAATAAATGAGAATTATCGTAAATATCAATATCAAACTGTCTCACAAACTGTCTGGTTTTCGTACACCACACGATCAAGTCATATCTTGGGCCCGTCTAACGAATGCAACCTAGCACCTTTTGTTCTCTTCGGAGCCTCCATGTGTACATATGTCCATCGTAATTCTATACACACACAGAATGGGGCCCGTTTGGAGAAACGAGATGGTACCACTACTGTGTCCAGCGTTGTCGTTCAGCGCTCCACTATCAGCTCGACTCCCTCTGTTGCCACATCAAGGGAACTCGCAACATTCGTCGCCATGATGACAGTCCATGATGCTCCAAATGCCATCGTACTGTGTGTGTGAATACTTGTCTTACTACAAGCAGTCCCACATCCTAACTCAAGGTATGTAACGTGGCTGTACGATCCTGCACAGCCGAGAGTTAGTTAGTTAGTTCTTTAGATGGTTGCGTGTTCCATTGGTCAATCGCACGGTGCGGTAGCCGTTATGATGAGGAACGTGTCAAGTGCACAAGAAATGCACATATGAAACAAGATTTTTTAATATGTTTATATTACAATACAGAGTTAAGGAGTAATATTTCTATTATTTACCCCATTACCTCAAATGGCACAAAATGCATATACTATATTTATAGATTTATATATTCCTATTCAAGAATTCATCTGTGGTATAGAAGAAGTTGTCAAGGCGATATGATTTCAATTTATTTTTGAATCTATTCCTGCTGTCTGTGAGACATTTTATTTCATCTCGTAATTTGTCGAAAATTCTTATAGCAGCATATTTTAACCCTTTCTGTACCAAAGATAGATTGAGTAAAGGATAGTGTAAGTTTTTCTCTTTTCTGCTATTATAATCGTGAATGTCACTGTTGTTTTTGAACTGGTCCATGTTGTTGAGAACAAATTTCATTAGTGAGTAAAAGTATTGTGAGGCTGTTGTAAGAATTCCCAATCTTTTAAAAACATGGCTACAAGATGTGCGACTATGAACCCACTTTCTTTTGAGCAGTGAATACTTTTTGCCTAAATGTTGAGTTACCCCAAAATATTATTCTGTATGGCATAGGAGAATGAAAGTATGCAAAGTATGTTAGCTTACTAATTTCTATATCCTCAAAATTGGCAACTATTCTGATTGCAGAAGTTGCCGTACCCAGTCGCTTTAGAAGATCCAAAATATGAATTTTCCAATTGAGATTCTCATCTATATGTACATCCAAAAACATAGTCTGCTCTACCCTGTCTACTGACTTCTGTTGATGTGTTATATTTATTGAAGGAAATGTACTTTTTCAGCAGAAAATTGAATGTACTGTGTTTTCTCGAAGTTTAGAGCACGCCCATTTGCAGAAAACCAATTAATGACTTTTCCAAAGACCTTATTTGTATCATTTTCAACTGGAGTTTGTTTTACTGGATTAATAATGATGCTTGTATCATCAGCAAATAGTGCCAGTTCAGCTTCCTGTTTCAGATAGGAAGGGAGGTCGTTCACATATATCAAGGGGGCCCATGATTGAACCCTGTGGAACACCTAGTGTAATTTCACCCCAGATAGATGATGTGCCAAACTTATTTAAATCACTTGACCCACATAAGGAAACTTTTTGCTTCCTGTTCTGTAGGTATGACTTAAACCACTCGTATGCTATTCCATTTATACACCAGAATTGTAATTTCTGTAACATAATCTTCATACAATACATTGTTCCTCTTTAGCGTTAGTCACATCACGGTCAGAACAGACCACTCTCCTGTTGCTGTAGAATTTCGACACGTCCCGGTAGACATTCCTCCTCCTTACACAGATACGATTTGTGTATGAGAAACTCACTGCGTAATATCTCGCTGTACAAAGAATGTACACTCATGATCGTAAACTAAGGCTAATGCTGGTACATGGTGAAACAACGCTCTGGCGGGCAGTTTGCAGGTTTAAATCGCCTCGGGGTATGACCATGCGGTGCATTTGACCTGTGGTCGTCGCACGGTGGCGCTGGCAGCAGTCCACATACGCAGTGGTGTGTTGATGCATGTCAGAGTACGATGCAGCGAGTAAGTGTCCAGACGTTTTCAGAAGTTCTAATGGTGACTGTGTGTTGAAAATGGCTCAAAGAACGTATATTGATGACGTTATGGGGAATACTAGGGCGACTGGAGGCTGGTCAAACACAGTAGGTGGTAGCACGGGCCCTCCGTGTGCCACGAAGTGTGATCTCAGGACTATGGCAACGATTCCAGCAGACAGAAAGCGTGTCCAGGCGCTACAGTACGGGACGTCCACGGTCTACAACACCACAAGAGAACCGATATCTCACCATCAGTGCCCGCAGATGGCCACGGAGTACTGCAGTTAGCCTAGCTCGGGACCTTACCGCAGCCACTGGAACAGTTGTCTCCAGACACACAGCCTGCAGACGACTGAACAGACATGATTTATTCACCCAGAGGCCTGCAGCGTGCATTCCACTGACCCCTGATCACAGGAGAGCCCGTAAAGCCTAGTGTCAAGAACGCAGTACATGGTCCTTGGAACAGTGATCCCAGGTTATGTTCACGAACGAGTCCAGGTATAGTCTGAACAGTGATTCTCGCCGGGTTTTCATCTGGCGTGAACCAGAAACCAGATACCAGTCCCTTAATACCTGTATGGAGGTCGTGGTTTGATGGTGTGGGGTGGGATTAGGATTGGTGCACGTGCACCCCGGCATGTCTTTGACAGATGGACTGTAACAGGTCAGGTGTATCGGGACGTCATTTTGCACCAGTATGTCGGCATTTTCAGGGGTGCAGTGGGTTCCACCTTCCTCCTGATGGATGATAACGCACGGCCCCACCGAGCAGCCATCGTGGAGGAGTACATTGAAACAGAAGATATCAGGCAATGGAGTAGCCTGCCTGTTCTCCATACCTAGACCCCATCGAGCACGTCTGGGATGCTCTCGGTCGACATATCTCTGCACATCTTCACACCCCCAGGACACTTCAGGAGCTCCGACAGACACTGGTGCAAGAATGGGAGGCTATACCCCAGCAGCTGCTCGACCACCTGATCCAGAGTATGCCAACCCATTGTGCGTCCTGTTTATGTGTGCATGGTGATCATATCCATTATTGATGTCGGGGTACATGCGCAGGAAACAGTGGCGTTTTGTAGCACATGTGTTTCGGGACGGTTTTCTCAACTTATCAATAATACCGTGGACCTACAGATCTGTGTCATGTGTGTTCCATATGTGCCAATGCTATTAGCGCCAGTTTTGTGTAGTGCCACATTGTGTGGCACCATATTCTGCAATTATCCTTAATTTAGGATCATGAATGTAGATACTCCTCCTACCTACATTGTGTTGTTGATCTGAAGTACTAATCATTTTTATATCCAAGCTTGTAGTACACTTCAGGACAGTTCCACATATGTTGCACGTCTCCTTCGTGACTTTGCAATTTTAATGGCGAGCAGGTTAAAAAAAGGAAAAAAACAAAAAGCAGTTTAACATTTTAGTTGAAGTGAATACTTGTTTTATATTCGTAGGACACATATACATGTTGTGTTACTCCATCTATTTTCTTTGATACGCTACATGGTAATAGTAGCTGCACTGTCTCTGCTGAGGGAACTCACTGAATCATATGGTCATTTGCCAACACATCCTATTTGTATGCTAAAGGTGATCACCACTTGGAAAACTCCACCTTTAAGCAAATATATAACGTAGTTAGGATCAGCATCTGCATTCTGTGTACAGAGAGACACTACGCAGTGAGTTTCTCATTCACAAATCGCATTTGAATGTTGGTTATTTGATGAGACTGCTCGATCTCACATAAGAGGGAGGAACGTCTACCGGGACGTTTCGAAATTCTACAGCAACAGGGGAGTGGTCTCTCCTGACCGAAGTTTATCATTCTACTATACAGCGTGAGTCACCTAACGTTACCGCTGGATATATTTCGTAAACCACATCAAATACTGACGAACCGATTCCACAGACCGAACGTGAGGAGAGGGGCTAGTGTAATTGTTTAGTACAAAACATACAAAAATGCACGGAAGTATGTTTTTTAACACAAACCTACGTTTTTTTTAAATGGAACCACGTTAGTTTCGTTAGCACATCTGAACATATAAACAAATACGTAATGAGTGCTGTTTGTTGCATTGTAAAATGTTAATTACATCCGGAGATATTGTAACCTAAAGTTGACGCTTGAAACCTCCGACGTTCAGTTGCGTGTTGTAACAAACACGGGCCACGGTCGGCGAGCAGCATCTGCAGGGACATGTTTACGATGACGACCGTGTTTACGAGTGTGGCTGTAGTGCACTGTTGTGGTTTGGTCCAGCTGTCGCAGTGTCCGCATGTAGCGCTTGCTGCTATTGTTATTCTGCATTCGTCTCCGCACGCAGACCAACAGTAGTACACCTTGTTACCAGACGTCTGTGATAGTGTAGTGTTGTAGGAACTGTGACCATGGTGTATTCGAACTCTGACCAGGCGGAGATGATACCCATCTATGGCGAGTGTCGACGAAATACAGCTGAAGCCTGCAGGGTGTATGCAGAACGGTACCCGGACATAGAGCATCCAACGTGCCGCACATTGCAAAACATCTACCGCCAACTGTATGCAACAGGTATGGTCGTAGCACGCAAACGGGTCCGTAACAGGCCCGTCACAGGAGAAGCGGGTGCAGTTGGTGTGTTAGCTGCTATTGCCATGAACCCACACATGAGTACACGGGACATTGCGAGAGCCGGTGGACTGAGTCAAAGTAGTGTCATGCGCATACTGCATCGTCACCGCTTTCACCCGTTTCATGTGTTGCTACATCAGCAATTACATGGTGATGACTATAATCATCGAGTGCAATTCTGTCAATGGGCATTAACATAGAATGCGTTGCAGTTCTACCTGTTTACCGATGAAGCGGGTTTCACAAACCACGGGGCAGTGAATCTACGGAACATGCATTACTGGTCCGTGGACAATCCTCGCTGGCTCAGACAGGTAGAGCGACAGCGACCGTCGACTGTAAATGTATGGTGCGGAATCATTGGCGACCACCTCATTGGTCCTCACTTCATTGCAGGGGCCCAAACAGCTGTAACATACATCGCGTTTCTACAGAATGTTCTGCCAACGTTGCTCGAAAATGTCCCACTGGAAACACGTCGACGTATGTGGTATCAGCATGATGGTGCACCTGCACATTCCGCAATTAACACTAGGCTGACCCTTGACAGGATGTTCGACGGGCGTTTCATAGGACGTGGAGGACGCATAAATTGGCCAGCCCGTTCTCCTGATTTTACAGCTCTGGACTTCTTTCTGTGGGGTACGTTAAAGGAGAATGTGTACCATGATGTGCCTACAACCCCAGAGGATATGAAACAACCTATTGTGGCAGCCTGCGGTGACATTACACCAGATGTACTGCGGCGTGTACGACATTCATTACGCCAGAGATTGCAATTGTGTGCAGCAAATGATGGCCACCACACTGAACATCTATTGGCCTGACATGTCGGGACACACTCTATTCCACTCCGTAATTGAAAACGGAAACCACGTATGTACGTGTACCTCACCCCTCACGGTAATGTACATGTGCGTCTGTGAAAAAGACCAATAAAAAGGTGTTAGCATGTGGACGTAATGTGCTGTTCCAGTCTCTTCTGTGCCTAAGGTCCATCACCGTTCCCTTTGGATCCCTACGTAATTCGGTGCTCTCCGATACACACGATCGAACAGCGGATGAGTGGTACTCAAGCGTCAACTTTAGGGTACAATATCTCCGGGTGTAATTAACATTTTACAATGCAACAAACGGCACTGATTACGTATTTGTTTATATGTTCAGATGTGCTAACAAAACTAACGGGGTTCCATTTAAAAAACGTAGGTTTGTGTTAAAAAAACATACTTCCGTGCATACACTAGCCCCTCTCCTCACATTCGGTCTGTGGAATCGATTCGTCAGTATTTGATGTGGTTTACGAAATATATCCAGCGGTAATGTTAGGTGACTCAACCAGTATATTTAAGTAAGGTGGTCAGAAACAGCCTGAAAACCTTTAATGGTGTTGCAAGATAGGCTGTGCGAGAAATAATGGTTGACAAATCAGTTCGTTACGTTGCGCCGTTCTCACATTTGCATTCAGTTTAGCGTATCACGCTGTAGTGTCCGCAAATTCAAGCGACACGCCAGAGGCAGTGTTGCCAGATATGTTCTTTGTGTGTTTTCCTAACCCTGAAGTAGAGCAATACACATAAACTGAACATAGAATGGTAGTAAGGATCGAACCTGGGCCAAAGGCTGAGCAGTCTTGCGTGTTGTCATCTATACTGTGAGAACAACTGATGCTAATTGTATCTGGCGGGCCATTCGATTTCGTGTGCACAACATGCAGAATCTTTTCCTTTATAATTAATTCTCAGCACAACCTGTCCTGCATCACCCTTATAAGCTTTTCAGACTGTTTATGACCACGGTGTGTATAGAGGAAGTTAGTGGTATAAGAGCTGACAGTGTTCATTGGTACCTTAATATGAAACTACTTCAGTGTGTTAGTTGTTTTTGTCTCTGCATCTAACAGTCCACCCACAACCCCGTTACATAATTTGCCCCCTAATAGTCTGCCCCTTAACGGATGGTCATTGCAGTTGGCCTGGGTTCAATTCCCAGTCGAGATGGAGATTTACTCCATTCTGGGGCTGGGGCTATCAGAGATCATTGGTACAGCGGAAAGTTCCACGGGACTGGAAGAAGGCCTAGGTCATGGCAATATATAAAAAGGGGACAAAATCGGATGCATATAATTACTGGGGAGTTCCACTGACATCGATTTCTTGTAGAATCATGAAACACATTTTGTGTTCAGACATAATGACCTTTCTAGACTCTGAGAAGCTCATCTGCAGAAACCAGCACGTTTTTAGGAAACAACGGTCATGCGAGACACAGCTGGCCCTCCTGGTGCATGATATGCAACAGGCTGTAGATACCGGCTCCCAGGTTGGTGCCATATTTCTCGAATTTCTAAAGGCGTTCGAAACAGTTCCGCACTGTCGCTTGCTCCAAAAAGGACGCTCTTACGGTCTATACGATGACATATGCGGCTGGATAGAAAGTTTTCTAACAGACAGAGAGAAGTATGTCGTCCTGAATGGGAAGTCTTCAACACAAACAAGCGTAACATCAGGTGTGCCCGAAGGCAGCGTAATAGGTCCACTGCTTTTTACGATTTACATAAACGATCTGGTTGATGGTATTGACAGTGGCATTAGGCTGTCGGTGATGCTGTAGTGTACAGGAAAGTCGAATCACAGGACAGTTGCGAATAAATCAATGAGGATTGGCAGAAAATAAATGCGTGGTGTAATGACTGGTAGTTATCTCTCAATATTAGTAAGTGTAACCTACTGCGTACAATAAGCCGAAAATCCCCATTAATGTCTCGCCTCCGGCCATCCTGATTTAGGTTTTCTGTGATTTCCCTAAATCGCCCAAGGCAAATGCTGGGATGGTTCCTTTGAAAGGGCGCGGCCGACTTCCTTCCCCGTCCTTCACTAACCCGATGTACCGATGACCTCCCTGTCTGGTCTCCTCCCACAAAACAAGCAACCAACCAACCCCATTAATGTACGAGTACAAAATAGATGCCCAGTCTTTGGAAGTGGTACCATCCGTCAAGTATCTGGGTGTGACTGTTCGAAATGATCTCAAATGGAATGATCAGATTACACAAGTGACGGGTAAGGCGAACTGTAGATTGCGGTTTATTTGTAGAATCCTGAAGTGATGCAGTCCTTCAACAAAGGAATGAGCTTACAATACGTTAGTTTGTCCAGTCTTAGAGTTTTGTTCGTCTGTGTGGGACCCTTACCAGTTGGGTCTGATTCAAGAGATTGAGAAGGTCCAAAGAAGAGCGGCATGAATCGTGACTGTTACATTTAGTCATCGCGAGAGCGTTACAAATCTCATAGAAAGTTTAAAGTGGGACACACTTGCAGATAGACGACAATTCGTGACTGTTACATTTAGTCATCGCGAGAGCGTTACAAATCTCATAGAAAGTTTAAAGTGGGACACACTTGCAGATAGACGACGCGCTAAACGGAAGGGGCTGCTCACTAAATTCCGAAATCCGATCTTAGCGGGGGATGTTGAGCACATATTATTACCACCAACTTTCAAATCGCGCAATGATCACCATTCAGAGATAAGGAAAATTACAGCTCGTACTGAGGCGTGGGAATTTAAGGATATGGGACCTGGATAAACTGAAAGAACCAGGGGTTGTACAGACTTTCAAGGAGAGCATAAGGGAACAATTGACAGGAATGGGGGAAAGAAATACAGTAGAAGAAGAATGGGCAGCTTTGAGGAATGAAATAGTGAAGGCAGCAGTGGATCAACTAGGTAAAAAGACGAGGGCTGGTAGAAATACTTGGATAACAGAAGAAATATTGAATTTAATTGATGAAAGGAGAAAATATAAAACTGCAGTACATGAAGCAGGCAAAAAGGAATACAAACGTCTCAAAAATGAGATCGACAGGAAGTGCAAAATGGCTAAGCAGGGACAGCTAGAGGACAAATGTAAGGATGTAGAGGCTTATCTCATTAGGGTTAAGATAGATACTGGCTACAGAAAAATTAAAGAGACCTTTGGAGAAAAGAGAACCACTTGAATGAATATGAAGAGCTCAGATGGAAACCAAGTTCTAACCAAAGAAGGGAAAGCAGAAAGATGGCAAGAGTATATAGAGGGTCTTTACAAGGGCGATGTACTTGAGGACAATATTATAGAAATGGAAGAGAATGTAGATGAAGATGAAATGGGAGATACGATACTGCGTGAAGAGTTTGACAGAGCACTGAAAGACCTGACCCGAAACAAGGCCCCGGGAGTAGACAACATTCCATTAGAACTACTGACGGCATTGGGGGAGCCAGTCCTGACAAAACTCTACCATCTGGTGGGCAAGATGTATGAGAAAGGTGAAATACCCTCAGACTTCAAGAAGAATATAATAATTCCAATCCCAAAGAAAGCAGGTGTTGACAGATGTGAAAATTAACGAACTATCAGTTTAATAAGTCACAGGTGCAAAATACTAACAGGAATTCTTTACAGACGAATGGAAAAACTCGTAGGAGCCGACATCGGGGAAGATCAGTTTGGATTCCGTAGAAATATTGGAACACGTGAGGCAATACTGAACTTACGACTTATCTTAGAAGAAAGATTAAGGAAAGGCAAACCTACGTTTCTAGCATTTGTAGACTTTGTTGTTGTTGTTGTTGTGGTCTTCAGTCCTGAGACTGGTTTGATGCAGCTCTCTATGCTACTCTATCCTGTGCAAGTTTCTTCATCTCCCAGTACCTACTGCGACCTACATACTTCTGAATCTGCTTAGTTTATTGATCTCTTGGTCTCCCTCTACGATTTTTACCCTCCACGCTGCCCTCCAATGCTAAATTTGTGATCCCTTGATGCCTCAAAACATGTACTACCAACCGATCCCTTCTTCTAGTCAAGTTGTGCCACAAACTTCTCTTCTCCCCAATCCTATTCAATACCTCCTCATTAGTTACGTGATCTACCCACCTTATCTTCAGCATTGTTCTGTAGCATCACATTTCGAAAGTTTCTATTCTCTTCTTGTCCAAACTGGTTATCGTCCATGTTTCACTTCCATACATGGCTACACTCCATACAAATACTTTCAGAAATCACTTCCTGACACTTAAATCTATACTCGATGTCAACAAATTCCTCTTCTTCAGAAACGATTTCCTTGCCATTGCCAGTCTACATTTTATATCCTCTCTACTTCGACCATCATCAGTTATTTTACTCCCTAAATAGCAAAACTCCTTTACTACTTTAAGTCTCTCATTTCCTAATCTAATCCCCTCAGCATCACCCGATTTAATTTGACTACATTCCATTATCCTCGTTTTGCTTTTGTTGATGTTCATCTTATATCGTCTTTTCAAGACACTGTCCATTCCGTTCAACTGCTCTTCCAAGTCCTTTGCTGTCTCTGACAGAATTACGATGTCATCGGCGAACCTCAAGGTTTTTACTTCTTTTCCATGAATTTTTATACCTACTCCGAATTTTTCTTTTGTTTCCTTTACTGCTTGCTCAATATACAGATTGAATAACGTCGCGGAGAGGCTACAACCCTGTCTCACTCCTTTCCCAACCACTGCTACCCTTTCATGCCATCTGGTTTCTGTACAAATTGTAAATAGCCTTTCGCTCCCTGTATTTTACCCCTGCCACCTTCAGAATTTGAAAGAGAGTATTCCAGTTAACGTTGTCAAAAGCTTTCTCTAAGTCTACAAATGCTAGAAACGTAGGTTTGCCTTTTCTTAATCTTTCTTCTAAGATAAGTCGTAAGGTTGGTATTGCCTCACGTGTTCCAACATTTCTACGGAATCCAAACTGATCTTCCCCGAGGTCCGCTTCTACCAGTTTTTCCATTTTTCTGTACAGAATTCGCGTTAGTATTTTGCAGCTGTGACTTATTAAACTGATAGTTCGGTAATTTTCACATCTGTCAACACCTGCTTTCTTTGGTATTGGAATTATTATATTCTTCTTGAAGTCTGTGGGTATTTCGCCTGTCTCATACATCTTGCTCATCAGATGGTAGAGTTTTCTCATGACTGGCTCTCCCAAGGCCATCAGTAGTTCTAATGGAATGTTGTCTACTCCCGGGGCCTTGTTTCGACTCAGGTCTTTCAGTGCTCTGTCGAACTCTTCACGCAGTATCTTATCTCCCATTTCATCTTCATCTACATCCTCTGCCATTTCCATAATACTGTCCTCAGGTACATCGCCCTTGTATAAACCCTCTCCTTCCACCTTTCTGCCTTCCCTTCTTTGCTTAGAACTGGGTTGCCATCTGAGCTCTTGATATTCATACAAGTGGTTCTCTTCTCTCCAAAGGTCTCTTTAATTTTCCTGTAGGCAGTATCTATCTTACCCCTAGTGAGACAAGCCTCTACATCTTTACATTTGTCCTCTAGCCATCCCTGCTTAGCCATTTTGCACTTTCTGTCGATCTCATTTTTGAGACGTTTGTATTCCCATTTGCCTGCTTCATTTACTGCATTTTTATATTTTCTCCTTTCATCAATTAAATTCAATATTTCTTCTGTTACCCAAGGATTTCTACTAGCCCTCGTCTTTTTACCTACTGGACCCTCTGCTGCCTTCACTACTTCATCCCTCAGAGCTACCTATTCTCCTTCTACTGTATTTCTTTCCCCCATTCCTGTCAATTGTTCCCTTATGCTCTCCCTGAAACTCTCTACAACCTCTGGTTCTTTCAGTTTATCCGTGTCTCATCTCCTTAAATTCCCACCTTTTTGCAGTTTCTTCAGTTTCAATCTGCAGTTCATAACCAATAGATTGTTGTCAGAATCCACATCTGCCCCTGGAAATGTCTTACAATTTAAAACCTGGTTCCTAAATCTCTGTCTTACCATTATATAATCTATCTGATACCTATTACTATCTCCAGGATTCTTCCAGGTATACAACCTTCTTTTATGATTCTTGAACCAAGTGTTAGCTATGATTAAGTTATGCTCTGTGCAAAATTCTACAAGGCGGCTTCCTCTTTCATTTCTTCCCCCCAATCCATATTCACCTACTATGTTTCCTTCTCTCCCTTTTCCTACTGACGAATTCCAGTCACCCATGACTATTAAATTTTCGTCTCCCTTCACTACCTGAATAATTTCTTTTATCTCGTCATACATTTCATGAATTTCTTCATCATCTGCAGAGCTAGTTGGCATATAAACTTGTACTACTGTAGTAGGCATGGGCTTTGTGTCTATCTTGGCCACATAAATGCGTTCACTATGCTGTTTGTAGTAGCTAACCCGCACTCCTATTTTTTTATTCATTATTAAACCTACTCCTGCATTACCCCTATTTGATTTTGTATTTATAACCCTGTAATCACCTGACCAAAAGTCTTGTACCACCTGCCACCGAACTTCACTAATTCCCACTATATCTAACTTTAACCTATCCATTTCCCTTTTCAAATTTTCTAACCTACCTGCTCGATTAAGGATCTGACATTCCACGCTCCGATTCGTAGAATGCCAGTTTTCTTTCTCCTGATAACGACGTCCTCTTGAGTAGTCCCCGTCCGGAGATCCGAATGGGGGACTATTTTACCTCCGGAATATTTTACCCAAGAGGACGCCATCATCATTTAATCATACAGTAAAGCTGCATGTCCTCGGGAAAAATTACGGCTGTAGTTTCCCCTTGCTTTCAGCCGTTCGCAGTACCAGCACAGCAAGGCCGTTTTGGTAGACTTAGAGAAAGCTTTTGACAATGTTGACTGGAACACTCTCTTCCAAATTCGAAAGGTGGCAGGGGTAAAATACAAGGAGGGAAAGGCTATTTACAATTTGTACAGAAACCAGATGGCAGTTATAAGAGTCGAGGGGCATGAAAGGTAAGGAGTGGTTGGGAAGGGAGTGAGACAGGGTTGTAGACTCTCCCCGATGTTATTCAATCTGTATATTGAGTAAGCAGTAAAGGAAACAAAAGAAAAATTCAGAGTGGGTATTAAAATCCATGGAAAAGAAATAAAAACTTTGAGGTTCGCCGATGACATTGTAATTCTTTCAGAGACAGCAAAGGACTTGGAAGAGCAGTTGAACGGAATGGACAGTGTCTTGAAAGGAGGATATATGATGAACATCAACAAAAGCAAAACGAGGATAATGGAATGTAGTCGTATTAAGTCGGGTGATGCTGAGGGAATTAGCTTAGGAAATGAGACACTTAAAGTAGTAAAGGAGTTTTGCTGTTTGGGGAGAAAAATAACTGATGATGGTCGAAGTAGAGAAGTTATAAAATGTAGACTGGCAATGGCAAGGAAAGCGTTTCTGAAGAAGAGAAATTTGTCAACATCGAGTATAAATTTAAGTGTCAGGAAGTCGTTTCTGAAAGTATTTGTATGGAGTGTAGCCATGTATGGAAGTGAATCATGGACGATAAGTAGTTCGGACAGGAGGAGAATAGAAGTTTTCGAAATGTGGTGCCACACAAGAAGGCTGAATATCAGATGGGTAGTTCACATAACTAATGAGGAGGTATTGAACAGAACTGGGGAGAAGAGGAGTTTGTGGCACACCTTGACGAGAAGAAGGGACCGGTTGGTAGGACATGCTCTGAGGCATCAAGGGATCACCAATTTAGCATTGGAGGGCAGCGTGGAGGGTAAAAATCGTAGAGGGAGACCAATAGATGAATACACTAAGCAGATTCAGAAGGATGTAGGTTGCAGTAGGTACTGGGAGATGAAGAAACTTGCACGGGATAGGGTAGCATGGAGAGCTGCATCAAACCAGTCTCAGGACTGAAGACCACAACAACAACACTGAGGCGTTTCTCCCTCGCGCGATCCGCGAGTGGAACAGGGAGGGGGGGAGGAGTGGGGGGGGGGGGATATGACTTTGGCGCAAATTGTGATCTCCAAAAAATGTGTGAATTCCTAAGGGACCAAACTGTTGAGGTCATCGGTGCCTAGACTTACACACTACTTACACTAACTTAACGCTAAAGACAACACTCACACCCATGCCCGAGGGAGGACTCGAACCTCTGGCGTGAGGGGCTGCACGATTAGTGACATAGCGTCTCTAACCGCGAGGTCACTCCGCGCGGCCATCATCAACACTCAAGTCGCTTAACGTGGTGGCAACTGAAAAGACATGCAGCTCGTTGTCCCAACTTCATTAGGTGCGGACTCCGAGGCATCAGTTCCATACGATCACTGTGGTATCACGTAACAATACCACTCCACGGGCGTCATAGTTGACAACGGAATTGCAAGTTTCCATCTGACGGTGTCTGCAGTCGCGCGGGATTTGACGGACCCAACGGTGCGCACCCGCAGGCATGCCTTCAGCGGCTCAGCACCACAAGCGCTCTCTGTTGCCGCAATATAGGGCGGCCGATGGCAGCAACACAGCGCACTCGCCTGTAGCCTCTTCGCTGCGAGACGCTACACTGGCGCCACCTAGGAGCCTCTTACATGTTGACATTATTGAATTACTTGTAATGAGTCTTTGTACACTTGGAGTCGTTCCGACGCAGAGACAAGCTCTGACGCGAAGATGAAGAACGCAAGAGCAGAGAAGGCTGTGATACGACGTCAGCCAATAGTTCTCTGACTAGGACCGCACCACGACAGCAGCGCCTGTAGCCGAAGAGAACAAGTGCCGCTCCTGTCAACCTCGGTCGGACAGAAGACGGACAATAGTTGTCCCGGACACTAGAAGAGCTGTTACTTGTGATCCATATCCATTATTTGCACGGACATTCTACAGAGCGAAAGACATTGATTATTTGCAAGTCGCCAATGGCTTGCGACCCGACACTGTAAACCTAAGTTAAGTATTGTCACTCTAGTTTTTTGTAATAAAAATCATTAATGAGAACTGCTTGAATTGTTGTATAGCTACCCGAGAAAGTAGCATCCCTTAGGCACCCCATAAGAGACGAGGGGGAAGGGCCTCACAGGAGGAATACAAGTTCAAATGGCTTGGTTCAAATGGCTCTGAGCGCTATGGGACGTAACATCTGTGGAATACAAGTTCCGTAAATCTTCTGTTTACTCTGTTGCTTTCTTCGCTAATCATTTTTGCTCTTGTCCAGCTTTCCTACAACATCTGCGGCACCATTCAGTTAAAGGGTGTGAAAGAGCAGAAACGGAGACAGTAAAATGTAATGAAATGCACAGAACTACGAACATCCAAAAACTCTGACGCAATCTGGAATACACTACTGGCCACTAAAATTGCTACACCACGAAGATGACGTGCTACACACGAGAAATTTAATTGACAGGAAAAAGATGCTGTGATATGCAAATCATTAGCTTTTCAGAGCATTCACACAAAGTTGGCGCCGGTGGCGACAACTACAACGTGCTGACGTGAGGAAAGTTTCCAACAGATTTCTCATACACAAACAGCAGTTCACCGCCGTTGCCTGGTGACACGTTGTTGTGATGCCTCGTGTAAGGAGGAGAAATGCGTACCATCACGTTTCCAACTTTGATACAGGTCGGATTGTAGCCTGTAGCGATTGCGGTTTATCGTATCGCGACATTTCTGCTCGCGTTTGTCGAGATCCAATGACTGTTAGCAGAATATGGAATCGGTGGGTTCAGGAGGGTGATACGGAACGCCGTGCTGGATCCAAACGGCCTCGTATCATTAGCAGGCATCTTGTCCGCATGGCTGTAACGGATCGTGCAGCCACGTCTCCATCCCTGAGTCAACAGATGGGGACGTTTGCAAGACAACAACCATCTGCACGAACAGTTCGACGACGTTTGCAGCAGCATGGACTATCAGCTCGGAGACCGTGGCTGCGGTTACCCTTGATGCTGCATCACAGACAGGAGCGCCTGCGATGGTGTACTCAACGACGAACCTGGGTGCACGAATGGCAAAACGTCATTTTTTCTGGTGAATCCAGGTTCTCCTTACAGCATCATGATGGTCACTTCCGTGTCTGGTGATATCGCGGTGAACGCACATTGGAAGCGTGTATTCGTCATCGCCATACTGGCGCATCACCCAGCGTGATGGTATGGGTGCCACTGGTTACACGTCTCGGTCACCTGTTGTTCGCATTGACGGCACTTTGAACAG
This sequence comes from Schistocerca piceifrons, assembly GCF_021461385.2. Classification (NCBI taxonomy): domain Eukaryota; kingdom Metazoa; phylum Arthropoda; class Insecta; order Orthoptera; family Acrididae; genus Schistocerca; species Schistocerca piceifrons. The sequence goes on along the minus strand of NC_060139.1, from coordinate 124,257,576 downwards.
TGGACGTTACATTTCAGGTGTGTTACGACCCGTGGTTCTACCCTTCATTCGATCCCTGCGAAACGCCACATTTCAGCAGGATAATGCACGACCGCATGTGGCAGGTCCTGTACAGGCCTTTCTGGATACAGAAAATGTTCGACTGCTGCCCTGGCCAGCACATTCTCCAGATCTCTCACCAACTGAAAACGTCTGGTCCATGGTGGTCGAGCAACTGGCTCGTCACAATACGCCAGTCACTAATCTTGATGGTTCAAATGGCTGTGAGCACTATGGGACTCAACTTCTGAGGTCATTAGTCGCCTAGAACTTAGAACTAGTTAAACCTAACTAACCTAAGGACATCACAAACATCCATGCCCGAGGCAGGATTCGAACCTGCGACCGTAGCGGTTTTGCGGTTCCAGACTGCAGCGCCTTTAACCGCTCGGCCACTTCGGCCGGCACTACTCTTGATGATCTGTGGTATCGTGTTGAAGCTGCATGGGCAGCTGTACCTGTACACGCCATCCAAGCTCTGTTTGACTCAATGTCCAGGCGTATGAAGGCCGTTATTACAGCTAGAGGTGATTGTTCTGGGTAGTTATTTCTCAGGATCTATGCACCCAAATTGCGTGAAAATGTAATCACATGTCAGTTCTAGTGTAATATATTTGTCCAATGAATACCCGTTTATCATCTGCATTTCTTCTTGATGTAGCAATTTTAATGGCGAGTAGTGTATTTGTTGTAACACTTCACTGATTTAAATGACGTCTTGCCTAAGGGGCGAGATTCCTATTCTGAAGTAGAGGAGCTTAAAACTCCGTTTACTCCTCTGAATTCTGATTTCAAGTGTTTTTTCTAAAATACTGAAGCGACTACTAGCATCGTATCACAAACAAGTCACAGCCGACTGTTTTTTCTCTCTCTGTCAAACTGAGCAGATGTTACGCCTGTAGTGATATCTAAATAGACGAGAGCGTAAGCTTTAACCTTTCGTTATTCATAGGGGTACTTCGATAGCGGTGAGAAATTTTACTGCAAATGAATTAACTGCTATTTTTGTTTTATTTCTCTTTGCCCTTTGAGTTTCAGGACGTTATCTGCTTGTGATGTACTCCACCTTTTGCACTGAACGAAACTGAATAACATTTCGTCCCTACAAACGGCTTTGATTTAAATATTCTTGGGAGTCTCTTGACGTGGTCACCGCCAAGTACACACAAAAAATACTTCGTACAAAGCAGGTTCCTTCGAAGCTAAGTAACTCTTTCAGTTCTGTAGCCTACTGGAGAGATTATCGAACTACATCACCTTTGTAGCGACCTTTAAAAGAAGCTCTGATGTCAAAGTTCGGAAAACTTTACTGCTCTCCAAATGAAATGAATTGCAAGTGTGGTGACATGAAAAACGGTAGCAAAAAAAAAAAAAAAAAGATATAAAAAACTGCGTAATCTCTGCTAAGAGACATAAACAGTGGTCCCTGTGTACTTCTAAGGTGATACTGAAACTCTTTCGAGAACAAAATAGACGAGCAACTATTACTCCAATTACTCGAAAAGATATAGAAAATCATACAATAATGTAGAAGTAGAACTTCGCCATACATATTTTCCCTTGTGTTATTTACTCTCTGCTGGAAAAAGAAATTAGTATCTCGGAAGAAGAACAAGAATTAAAAAATCGATTCGTGAACAACTAAAATTAATGTGCTGTTTGAGCTTCACAATGATCTACAAAGAAAAAAAAAGCACTTTAAGTGCTATTGTCTTCCCAATACTCAGCTGCACGTCTGCAGGTGCCACACCATGGAGAGAGATGTTCAAACATGTGTTAGCACAGGGGGCATGGTCTTTGTGCAAGGTGTATTTACCAGTGGAATTACAAAACTTGAAAGATAAGAGAATCGGTTTATCGTCATTACATTTCTGTTGGTGAAAGCAATAATGCTTTTTTTCTGCACAGCATATTATCGAAAATACAACGAAGTGCTTCCATATTAATGGCACATGGAAGAAAAACTTTCTTCTTGTTGTTTAGTCGAACCCTCACTTTTTTAAGACGTTGACTGTTTATAAAATACTATTCGGTGCCTACAAAGAAGAAAGAGTACCCAATCACTCTTAAAATGCTATTTATTTACATAAATACTGCTGTTACCAGTTGAGAACTGTGATATTCGCTATTTTTGGCTTCATTAAAACAGCGAATAGTTAGCACTTTCAGCCAGAAAGCGAATACTTGTTTGTAAAGAATGATTAATGTATAATAAGACGTCGCATAGCGATGGTGGAATTTCCTAAATAATGTAATTCGTCGTCTTTGGGTGGCAACATAAACAGAAGAATACGGATCGATATGCGATCCTTCACTATTTTGTTCGCTGGAGAACAAATGAAGCTCTGAGCGCTAAACACTTGTACTGTTTTTCTTAAGTAAGACGGACGCAGATTTGTGGCGGTCTGATCTAATTTTTACTAAATGTATAAAAACGTGTTCCGTCTAAGTTTGAGTGAAGTGTAAAAAGAAGAACTGTTTTAACTTATCGTGACGGGCGACTCAAGAGGACAATGACTATATAAAAGAGTGTTAAATGGACATGAAATGGACATAAAAATCTACTGTCATTGTAGTACTAAGCATAAGGTACGATATATGTTTTAGTTATAATAAATGTCTGTTCTGGAAATATTGAATCATTTAGCAGTCGCTCATTCCTATCATCTCCTCAGTACTATTTTCATTTTAATTATGCATTTTGCTAAGATTACAGACGCCAAGAAAAGCAGTCCAATGTGCGTGTTACATTGACAAAATGAGAACTGTTTTATCGTCTTCTTGCATCAGCTTTAATATTGAATTTCCCTTTTGTGCGATGTTACAGTTGTTCTTGCGCCCTTAAGAACTTTCTGGCCCCTTAGGAAATTGTTTAGTCATAACAATAACTTCACGACCGGGTATGATCGTATCTAAGATCATGAAGTAATTACAAAGACGATAATGCAATTTCTTAATCAACAGCACGCTAGCTGTGACTGCTTGAAGCCACGCAAAGCTGCAAGTAAAGACTATTCACATTTCATAATGCAATAACTTATGACAATGGTCAATCCGTGATTCTTACGCCAGTTGTGATTGTTAAAACAGTAAACGAAATCTCACATTTCAACTTTTCCACTGAATAACAACATCACTTTTATTTTGTTACATCACAGAACCTACACGTTCATCTTCAGATGTTTGTTCACGGTTATACACTGACGGAAAAAATCGCAACACAAAAAATAATTAATATCGAATAATGAAATCCGGGAATACATTTGTCTAGCTAGCGTATTCCGGTGATTAACGTCTGAAGATCACAGGTTAATGTAAGCGAGAAGCAAGCCATTGCAGATGCGAAATTCTGGTACGCTAACAACTGGTATAACCGCCAGAATATTGAATATAAGCTTGTAAACATGCATGCATTGTGCTGCACAGGTGACGGATGTGAGTTTGTAGGATGGAGTTCCACGGCTGTTGCACTTGGTCAGTCAACACAGAGACGGTTAACTCTGTTTGAGGCTGACGCTGGAGATGTTGTGTCCGATGATGTCGCACGTGTGCTGGACTGGAGACAGATCTAGTGATCGAGCAGGCCAAGCGAAATGGCGAGAGTCTGTAAAGCATGTTGAGTTACAACAGCGGCATGTGGGCGAGCGTTATCCCCCTGGAATATTGCTCACGAATGGCAACACAGCAAGTCGAATCACCGACTGCTGTACAATTTCGTAGTTAGGGTGCTTGGGATAACCAAAGGCCATAGCTCCAGGTGTTGATCCAATGTGTGTAGCACGCAGACAAGTCGGTTGCAGGTCCTCAATTGGCCTGCTCCTAATAAGAACACAACCATCATTGGCACCGAGACAGAACCATCTTTCGTCAGAAAACACAGGAGACCTCTACCTTGCTCCCCAATGAGATCTTTCTTGACACATTTGAAGTCGTAGACGGCTGTTGTTTGAGGTCAGTGGAATGCACGCTACAGAGCGTCTGGCTCGGAACAGTTCTTGAAGTAACCGATTTGTGACGGTTCGCTGAGCCACTGTGGTGCCAACTGCTGCTCAAATTGCTGCTGCAGATGCACGATGCGCCACAGCCATACGCCGAACACGATGGTCTTCCCTCTCGGTAGTGCCACGTGCCCGTCCGGAGCCCGGTCTTCTTGCGACCATACCTTTTCATGACCACCTCACCCAGCAATTTCTGCATAGTCACAGAAGGAACCTTCAACTGCTTGTATCCCTATTATAGATCTGGTTCAAACTCAGTGAGATGTTAATAATGGCGTCGTTGTCACCTTAAAGATATTCTTGACTAACACCAACTCATCAAGTCCAAGCTGAAAGGTAAGTAGTGTTCACGACTGTTACAGTGTGTATTTAAAGGAAACTTACAACACCCTCATTGGCATTGTAGCGAGAAGGAAGTGCTTCTCAGGCTTCGGTAAGTCCCTCGTAGCACAGAAGTAGCGCCCAGTCTCTAGGTTCCATGTAGGTGGTGATCCTGCTGAATTGGAGTGTTGGGGATGCCAGTTGTTAGTTGTCAACATTTGTACTATACTTCTTTTAATACAGAAATTGCTATGTCACACACGTCACAGAATCAGCATTTGCAATATGGCGGCTCTGGACTACGCCATTATATTCGACCCTATACACAAATTAATCCCGTTTTCTGACTTTACGTAATGATAGACCCTGCCCACGACACGTTGTAGGGAAGCAGCCTACTCACGCTGTAGTAAATTCACATCAGTTTCCATTGTGTGCCAGCCAGTCTGCTGTAACTAGCTCTGACGTCATAAATGTTGCGCAATACCTTAAAAATCAAGCAAATGACCTAAAACTTTTCTAGCATGTCAGGAATAATACTAAGTTAATGTGTGTTGAATATCAGTTCGATAACTTAAGTCATTTTCGAAATTTGGACGTTTTTCTAAAAGAATCATTGGCGCAACAGAAAAGAGCTACAGACTTCAAAATTTATATTTAGATTCATCTTTCAGAATGATTTAATAAAAACAGTACTTTAGATTTCACAAATTAAGATTTTAGTGGAAATTCATGATTCTATGGTTTTCGTCTCAAAACTGAAGGAAGCAAGATAGATTAAGTAGGCTAATAAATAAGGCTAGGATGTTTAGATTTAAATAGGTTGGAGGTCCTCTATGACTGTGAAGATGTGAAAAGTTTCTTTTGAATACCTATAAAATTATAGCGATAGCGGATCTCGAAAGGGCCAGTTCAGAGCTTATCTACTGCGTGCAGTGTAATTAAATTAATTCTCTCGCCCAAAATATTTAACTTAGCCACGTCAAAATTTTATTATCAATACTTACCTGCGTGCTGAATGCACATTTAAATTATGAGCTTCATCGGCCATCAGCAAAAGAAGCTATAATTTATTATGTAACTTGAAGTGGTGTGTTACTAGCCCAGCGGCTAGTCGGGAGAGCCGATTTGATCAGGCGTTCCCTTAGCCGTCCGCACCCCGGCTTTATATATAAGAACTCTGCGCAAGGAAGCAAGGCCCCAGTTCTCTCCAGACGCTGAATGACACGCCATCTGTGTCGGGAGTCGCGTCGCATCGGTATCACTGCTACAAAAGCCTCGGGTGCCGTATTAAGTTACTAGAGATACGCGGAACCATGAAATCATTTCAAGTGAAGTGTTAGTTCTGGGATGATTTTCATTAACTAGCTTCAGTTTGCGTATTGTCGTATTTTCAAGTGCCGTCGCGGGACAGACATTCTACCAAATATTTAGCGTGGCGTTTGATGAAATATTTTCATCAAATTATGGCGAGCATTCTTTTAACATTTAATTCGGACATTTATAGTTGCATCAGCGCATTAGACTCTGAACTGCTCTGTTAGTTAGGTTGTAGGGATACTTGTGTTTTTTATCAGTGAATTTCAGAATATACTCAACTATTTTGGAAAACCGTTTTTGATTAGAAATCCCGGACAATCTCCTAATTCCTCAGAGCTATAAGCTGCAGCTATAATGGTATTCTCAGATGAAGTGGGCACTAGGAACTCTTATTACAGGCTTCACGTTTGGTTAAATCACTTTCTGGTTGCTAAAGTGTAATTAGAGAGCCAGTGTTGAGAACGGCGAAAGACAGCATTAACAACATTCTAAAAGCCTGAAACTGATTCAACATGCAAGCATTTATACAGCAATTCATTATTTTTACAAGTTAATCGCCGCCCCACAACGTGGCCTTCATATAACTAATAAATTCACTTTATATCTTGCTTAACGTTTGAAATATGCACTCGCGATCGTTCTTTTAGAGCCGCCCCGGTTACTCGACCGTGCGTTTTGCGTGGCTCCTCGCGACTAACTCGCCCTGTCTTCCCGAAGGAGAAGAGAGGCCACCCCATCTTTCTCCCTCAGCCAATAAGGACACTTCTCTCATATACAGGGTGGTCAGAAAATGTGTGAAATGCTTGTAGGGATGTTACAGGGCTGGTTGTACTGAGGCATAAATGTTAAGAAAAAAATTCGATACGTTGCGCCGTTTCCGAGTTATTTAGCATTTAAGTTAGCCAATCAGATCGCCGCGCGCGTAAATTCAAGTTTCAGCTAACGAGACAAAGCACTCGTTGGGAAACACCGCCCCTGGCAGGCCGCTTGAATACGAGCGCGCGACGCCCCGTTTGGCTACATTCTATGCTAAATAACTCGGAAACTGAGCAACGTATCGAATTTCTTTTATGTCTCAGTACAACTTGCCCTGTAACATCCTTCACACATTTTCTGACCACCATATACACTCCTGGAAATGGAAAAAAGAACACATTGACACCGGTGTGTCAGACCCACCATACTTGCTCCGGACACTGCGAGAGGGCTGTACAAGCAATGATCACACGCACGGCACAGCGGACACACCAGGAACCGCGGTGTTGGCCGTCGAATGGCGCTAGCTGCGCAGCATTTGTGCACCGCCGCCGTCAGTGTCAGCCAGTTTGCCATGGCATACGGAGCTCCATCGCAGTCTTTAACACTGGTAGCATGCCGCGACAGCGTGGACGTGAACCGTATTTGCAGTTGACGGACTTTCAGCGAGGGCGTATAGTGGGCATGCGGGAGGCCGGGTGGACGTACCGCCGAATTGCTCAACACGTGGGGCGTGAGGTCTCCACAGTACATCGATGTTGTCGCCAGTGGTCGGCGGAAGGTGCACGTGCCCGTTGACCTAGGACCGGACCGCAGCGACGCACGGATGCACGCCAAGACCGTAGGATCCTACGCAGTGCCGTAGGGGGCCGCACCGCCACTTCCCAGCAAATTAGGGACACTGTTGCTCCTGGGGTATCGGCGAGGACCATTCGCAACCGTCTCCATGAAGCTGGGCTACGGTCCCGCACACCGTTAGGCGGTCTTCCGCTCACGCCCCAACATCGTGCAGCCCGCCTACAGTGGTGTCGCGACAGGCGTGAATGGAGGGACGAATGGAGACGTGTCGTCTTCAGCGATGAGAGTCGCTTCTGCCTTGGTGCCAATGATGGTCGTATGCGTGTTTGGCGCCGTGCAGGTGAGCGCCACAATCAGGACTGCATACGACCGAGGCACACAGGGCCAACACCCGGCATCATGGTGTGGGGAGCGATCTCCTACACTGGCCGATCACCACTGGTGATCGTCGAGGGGACACTGAATAGTGCACGGTACATCCAAACCGTCATCGAACCCATCGTTCTACCATTCGTAGACCGGCAAGGGAACTTGCTGTTCCAACAGGACAATGCACGTCCGCATGTATCCCGTGCCACCCAACGTGCTCTAGAAGGTGTAAGTCAACTACCCTGGCCAGCAAGATCTCCGGATCTGTCCCCCATTGAGCATGTTTGGGACTGGATGAAGCGTCGTCTCACGCGGTCTGCACGTCCAACACGAACGCTGGTCCAACTGAGGCGCCAGGTGGAAATGGCATGGCAAGCCGTTCCACAGGACTACATCCAGCATCTCTACGATCGTCTCCATGGGAGAATAGCAGCCTGCATTGCTGCGAAAGGTGGATATACACTGTACTAGTGCCGACATTGTGCATGCTCTGTTGCCTGTGTCTATGTGCGTGTGGTTCTGTCAGTGTGATCATGTGATGTATCTGACCCCAGGAATGTGTCAATAAAGTTTCCCCTTCCTGGGACAATGAATTCACGGTGTTCTTATTTCAATTTCCAGGAGGGCATATATCCAAACTTTCAGCCAATGGGCGTCCAGATCGCTGTTGCTAGGCGGATCTGACGTCACGTTTGTGGGCATTGTGACGGAAGTTTGTCTCGGAACACTGCCTTAGATCGTAAGATTCTACTCCCGAATAGTCGAATCTTGTCCCTACTAAGGTTGCACAACATTGCCTCCTATGATTTCATCACTAATGCTCTTTGCTGACGCTTAATTGTCAAATGTACAGTAACCTAGCTGCTACTGCGCATTCCCGATCGCATAAATTTGCCTAATACTTGGCTTAAACACGTGAAGGGAATGCATGTATGCATTACAAACTGATTTGCATCCTCGTAGAAGCGCTACTCTTATGCGACTGTCACGAAATTTGAATAGACATCATATTTCAAATGTCGGAACACGAGTAATAACTTTCGTTTACGTCGCACAACCCCCTTTTAGTGTTGTGTTTTTTTCCGTCAGTCTATTACTTTTTTATTATAATATTAAATAAAACAACTCCAGGCTGCAGGTACCGTTTTACAAGTTTCATTTCTTGCCCTATTTCAAGACTTCACTTGAGACGTACCTTAGTACACATCTAATCGACGTTAAGTGTTGATTTCCGAGATCGCACCAGGCTGTCAACCAAATGACAGGTGAACGCACCAAGTGTCCGTATCACCATGCAAGGAGACACTACACCGGTGGGAAGCAGATCAAGGTACACCTGAAGATGAGACGTGAAGCTTCGAAATAGATCGTGGAATAAAACTTGTAAAACCTTAACTCCAGCCTGTGGCTGCTTTATTTATTACTATCATAATTACTGTGAATTGTGGTGATACTGAAGAATGCTGAAGATTAGATGGGTAGATGGCGTAAGTAATGAGGGGGTACTGAACAGAATTGAGGAGGCAAGAAATTTGCGGCACAGCTCGAACAAAAAAAAAAAAAGGGATCGACTAACAGGACACATTCTGAGACATCAAGGGATCACCAGTTTAGTATTGGAGGGAATTTTTTGGGAGAAGAAATCCTAAGGCAGACCAAGAAGTACCGGGTGATCAAAAAGTCAGTATAAATTTGAAAACTGAATAAATCACGGAATAATGTAGATAGAGAGGTACAAATTGACACACATGCTTGGAATGAAATGGGGTTTCATTAGAACCAAAAAAATACAAAAGTTCAAAAAATGTTCGACAGATGGCGGGCGCTTCATCTGATCAGAATAGCGATAATTAGCATAACAAAGTAAGACAAAGCAAAGATGTTGTTCTTTACAGGAAATGCTCAATATGTCCCCCATCATTCCTCAAAAATAGCTGTAGTCGAGGAATAATGTTGTGAACAGCACTATAAAGCATGTCCGGAGTTATGGTGAGGCATTGGCGTCGGATGTTGTCTTTCAGCATCCCTAGAGATGTCGGTCGATCACGATACACTTGCGACTTCGCGTAACCCCAAAGCCAATAATCGCGCGTACTGAGGTCTGGCGACCTGGGAGGCCAAGCATGCTGAAAGTGGCGGCTGAACACACGATCATCACCAAACGACGCGCGCAAAAGATCTTTCCCGCGTTTCGCAATATGGGGTGGAGCGCCATCCTGCATAAACTCCGTACGTTCCAGCAGGTGTTTATCAGCCAGGCTGCGATTCTGTAACATATCGGCGTCCCTCTCACCCGTCACGATAGCAGTTACAAAACCAGAATCACGCATTTCCTCAAAGAAAAAAGGCCCGATAACGGTACCGGTAGATGTGGTAAATCCAACCCATACCGTGGATTTCTGGTCGTGCAATGGAGTTTCCACGACAGTTCTAGGATTTTCGGTAGCCGAAATTCTGCAGCTGTGGGCGTTGACAGACCCTCTGAACGTGAAATGAGCTTCGTCGGTCCACAACACGTTGTTCAACCAGTCGTCATCTTCTGCCATCTTTTGAAACGCCCACACCGCAAATGCCCTCCGCTTCACTAAATCGCCAGGTAACAGTTCATGATGCCGATGGATTTTGTACAGATAGCATCGGAGGCTACGCCTAAGTGCCAACCAAACAGTAGTGTATGGAATGCCGGTGCGACGTGCGACTGCACGAGCGCTGACTTCCCCGTGCACAGACGAACCCGCTACATTCTCCATTTCTTCCTGAACTGTCTCAGCAGCATTACGCCGTGTGCTCGGTTGGGCACTACGGGGTCTATCGTCTAAACAACCCGTGGCTTCGAACTTCGAAATCATTCTCGCCACAGCTGCATTTGTCAAAGGACCTTTATCCATTCGAATCCCCTTCGTACGGCGATAGGATCGTAATGCTGGACTAGCACGTTCCCCATTCTGATAATACAGCTTCACTAAAAGCGCCTTTTCAGGTAACGTCGTCAACATGCTGCGACTGCTGGCGCTTCTGATTCTCTCTCTCTCTTTATTTTTTCCTTATTGTACTTCAATTCCCCATCGAGGCGGGCTGGCAGCAGCATATGCGCTGCTCTTCAGCCGGAAGACATAGAACAAACAATAGAAGACAGTTAAAAATATACAAATGAGAGAATATGGTGAACATAGATATAAAAAAGGGGGGACATCATGGAAGGCAATAGACAAAAAAAGGGGTGACTGTAACATGGAGATAAATACCGTAAAAAAGTAGCGCACACAAAAAACCACACACTGTGACAATTAAAAGAAAACAAGGCACAGTATGATCGGAGCATAAAAGTATCAACAGATGGCGTAGCGCATAACAAACACTGACAGCAAACCTCAAGGCAGCACACAATTAAAATCACACCTCTTGACGCACAGAAGAAACAGCACTAAACACAACACTGACGTGGCACACTGATGGTGATCAAAACGGAGGATCTGCCAGGCGCAAGGAGATGAGGGAGACCAGAAGAAGGGAGGGAGGGAGGGGAAGAGAGGGGGTAGATGGGTGGGTGGCGCACGAAAGAGGGCCAGGGAGGGAGGGATGTGGGAAGGAAAGAGGCAAGGATGGGGTGCGGGGTGTCGGGGGGGGGGGGGGGGGGTTAAGGAGGAAAATCCGTTCTGGCAGAAGGAGGGGAGAGGAAAAAGGGGGCCATGGGGACGGGGGGTGAACGAGGCCAGGTTATAGTTGGAAGGAAGGGTAAATGTCTCGGCGAAGTTCATCATCCGAAAGGGGGAGGCGCTGGAAATTGCCCTGATGAAGGAGATGGAGGGTGTGGAGGTGGAGAGAGGGAGGGACATAGCGATAGAGGCGTGGCAACGGGCGGGGGGTGGAGAGGAAGGAGGGTCGGTCGAGGGTGAGGCCAAAGTATCTCAAGGGATTCTCTCTCTCATTACAGCTCCTTTTATACACGATTGTCATGCGCAGTCACTGACGTTTTGCTGTCCAGCGTCATCTGTCGGACATTTTGTGAACTTTGTTTTTTTTGGTTCTAATAAAACCCTATGTCATTCCAAGCATGCATGTGTGTCAATTTTTACCTCTCTGTCTACATTATTCTGTGGTTTATTAAGTTTTCAAATTTATACTGACTTTTTGATCACCCGGTAAATACAGTAAGCTGATTTACAATGATCTAGGTTGCAGTAATTATTCCGAGATGAAGGGGCTTATTGAGGATAGAGTAGCTCAAGGAGCTGCATCAAACCGGCCTTCGGACTGACGCCCACAGTAACATGTATCTGCGTTCACACCATTCTCTATGATTTTTGCTGTTATTTATAATAGGTGTTGGTTGTTTTTCTTTAACAACTAATGTAAACAACAATAAATATAATGTAAGCATGAACAGCCGTCTCAAAGTAAATCTGTCGTTTCGAAACACGTAACGCGCTATTTGTAAATAAGTACCGTTGTTACCAGTGGCTAGTTGGTGTTTTCTTCTCTGCAAGGGTAAACTCGTAAAAATTTCCTTATTGGCACATATAACAAGTCGGTTACCTGATATTGAACTAAGGATATCACACACATTCATGTCAGAGACAGGATTCTAACCTGCGACCGTAGCGGTCGCGTGGTTCCAGACTGAAGCGCCCAGAACCGCTCGGCCATCACGGCCGGCTGCAGGCCACAGCAGCCGCGAAGAGGTGAAGAGGTTTGCACAAAATATATTAGCGTGGAGAGCTGCATCAAACGAGTCTTTGTCTGAAGACCAAAAGGGCAATAAACAGAAATCGATTCGAGTTCCTGAAATAAAGGGTCATCACTGAATAATGTAACCGAGGAACTATTACAGATGCTTGTTTTCACGTCCTTGCTGATACAGTATTTCTCACTCGTCGTCGGCTGTCGGCTGCCACTCGTTTCCGAGTACGCAAAGCTTCTTCCTGCATAGAATGAGCATTTCAACTCAACTTATAGATGTATTTCTGGTGGCTGAACAGATCGCCTCCCCCCTCCCCCTTGGCATAAAGTACGCCTCCACACAAATTGCACTGAATGGTTGGAGGATGGCAGGGTTGTAATTCACGAAGCCTTCCTGCTTGGCGCTAGGCCTCTTCACTTATGCGGCGTTCTCGTTCAAAGAAAGTGACAGCGGTGGGTTTATTTTTCCTTCAAAGGAAGTGGTCCACAGCACATTCTTCCTATGTTTGTATGTTAATATCTATTGTCTTCATTATGTTTTTAGCTAGTCATCATAGCGCTTAATAGGGGCTCCAATATGTTTACTGAGACAGCAGAGTTCACCATAAAGGATTTGGCGGAGAAGTCCAGTCTCATTCGTCCGATGAACATGGCCTAACCACCTCAGTTGACGAGCGATGATGATTGCCTAAGTGTTGATTAGATGCGCTTTCTCGAGAACCGCACTGTTGGCTGCATGGACCTCCCACAGGTGTATCGCACTTTTTTGTTGGTGGAAGTGCTCAAGTTTTTTGATGTCAGGGCGATAGAGTGTGTAAGTTTCACAACTATACAGAAACGTGGACATAACAACAACTCTGTACACATCAGTTTGGTGTGCAGCTTTAAGCCTTTATTCATGGAGACCCTATGTATTAACCGCCCAAATGCTGCATGGGCAGCCCCAATTGTTTTATCAACACTCTGTTTGCAGGCACACCATTTGGACAAGATACTTCCAAGATATGAAAAGTGATCAACCTGCCATAATGTTGTGTCTTGAACGGAGATGTTGAATTTAGGGAGAGTTGATCCCGCGACAGGCTGTGCGAGTACCTTCGTTTTTCTCGCATTAATGGTAAGATCAAAGCATTGCACTTTTAGAGAATCTGACTGTTATTACTCTGCCCGTTTTAGAGCAGGAGATGCGGTGTCACCGATATGCTGTGGGTCTGTCGCGCCGTTGACCTGGCTACATCTTTCCGAACGAAGTCTTGCCAGATTAAGAGACTTCCATCAACGAACATCCATGCCTTGGTTGTTAGTATACACAGAAGTTGCAGCATTAGAAAATTGTAGCGAAATGCAGGAGGATAGACACTTGGTGCAGGGAGTGGCAACTGACCCTTAACATAGACAAATGTAATGTATTGCGAATACATAGAAAGAAGGATCATTTATTATATGATTATATGATACCGGAACAAACACTGGTAGCAGTTACTTCTGTAAAATATCTGGGAGTATGCGTGCGGAACGATTTGAAGTGGAATGATCATATAAAATTAATTGTTGGTAAGGCGGGTACCAGGTTGAGATTCATTGGGAGAGTCCTTAGAAAATGTAGTCCATCAACAAAGGAGGTGGCTTACAAAACACTCGTTCGACCTATACTTGAGTATTGCTCATCAGTGTGGGATCCGTACCAGATCGGGTTGACGGAGGAGATAGAGAAGATCCAAAGAAGAGCGGCGCGTTTCGTCACAGGGTTATTTGGTAACCGTGATAGCGTTACGGAGATGTTTAACAAACTCAAGTGGCAGACTCTGCAAGAGAGGCGCTCGGCATCGCGGTGTAGCTTGCTCGCCAGGTTTCGAGAGGGTGCTTTTCTGGATGAAGTATCGGATATATTGTTTCCCCCTACTTATACCACCCGAGGAGATCACGAATGTAAAATTAGAGAGATTAGAGCGCGCACGGAGGCTTTCAGACAGTCGTTCTTTCCGCGAACCATACGCGACTGGAACAGGAAAGGGAGGTAATGACAGTGGCACGTAAAGTGCCCTCCGCCACACACCGTTGGGTGGCTTGCGGAGTATAAATGTAGATATAGATGTAGATGTAGTAGACTTTTCATACAGTACAACAGCCACCTACAGTACGAAGGATGTTGAAGTAAACACATAGCCTTATTGCAAATCCTGGGTGATTGGAAACGAAACCGATGCCGAGTTCCTGTGAATAATATCCCCAGACATGCCATCATGAAGAGCTTCAACCAGTTCCACATAACATTTAGGACATCCAAAGTGGCTCAGTACCTTTCACATAGCGAATCTGGGTAGTGAATAAAAGGCTTTTCCCAGGTCACAGAAAATTAAACATAGAAGCTTTGTTGCTCTCTGCACTTAACATGCCGACGTCTAGTACAGAAAACTTTTGCCTATGCTTACTTACTTCTTTGGTTTTATTAAGCCACAATTTGTCAGTCTGCCTATACCTGAGTTACGTAAGGCGTATTTACGTCTATCTTCCACCGTTGCAGCTTAAATTTCAGCCCCATCAAATTTCTGCTTACAACACTTTGCCTTTTGTTAATCTATATATCCGTATGAAATTATGAGCTCCAGTGAAATATCTTTCCTGCTTCATGTTATCCACGACTGTTTTACACTGAGGTGGCAAAAGTCATGGGATACGTCCTAACATCGTGACATCGTGTCGGATCTCCTTTTGCCCAGCGTAGTCCAGTAACTCGGCGTAGCATGGACTCAACAAATCCTTGGCTCTCAAATGGCCTTGAGCACTATGGGACTTAACTGCTGTGGTCATCAGTCCCCTAGAACTTAGAACTACTTAAACCTAACTAACCTAAGGACATCACGCCAAGGCAGGATTCGAACCTGCGACCGTAGCGGTCGCGCGGTTCCAGACTGTAGCGCCTAGAACCGCTCTGCCACTCCGGCCGGCAACAAATCCTTGGAAGTCCCCTGCAGAAAAAATGAAAAATGTCTCTGCAGGGGACAGTCGTCCATCACTGCGGAAGTGATGCCGGTGCAGGATGTTGTGCAGGGACTGTCCCATGAAAATTCGATGGGATTCATGAAGGGCGATCTGGGTAGCCAGAATGTTCTTGAAACCACTCCTGAATAATTGTGGCCCAGTGACATGACATTGGGGAACATGAATCCACGAATGGCTGCAAATGGTCTCCATGTAGCCCAACGCAATTCCACGTAAACACGGCTTACACCATTATGGAGCCACCAACAGCTTGCACAGTGCCTTCTTGACAACTTGTGTCCACGGCTTCGTAGGGTCTGCGCCACACTCGAATCGTACCATCAGCTCTCACCGACTGAAATCGGGTCTAGTCTGAGCAGACTACGGTTTTCCACTCGTCTAGGGTCCAACCGGTTTGGTCACGAGGCCAGGATAGGCCCTTCAGCCGATGTGCAGTTAGCAAAGGCACTAGCGTCGGTCGTCTGCTGCCATAGCCCATTAACGCCAAATTTCACCGCACAGTGCGTTGTCCGTGGTGAGATGTAATGCCTGAAATTTGGTATTCTCGGCACACCTTTGATACCGTGGATCTCGGAGTACTTAATTCCCTAACGATTTCCGAAATGGATAGCCCAAGTGTCTACCTCCATCTACCAATCAGCGTTAAAAGTCTGTTAATTTCAGTCGTGGGGCCATAATCACGTTGAAAACCTGGAATGAGATTTTCACTCTGCAGCGGAGAATGCGCTGATATCAAACATTCTGGAAGATTAAAACTAAGTGCCAGACCGAGACTCGAAATCGGGACCTTTGGCTTTCGCGGGCAAGTGCTCAACCATCTGAGCTAGTGGTAGAGCTCTTCCCCGCGAAAGGCAAAGCTCTCGAGCTCGAGTCTCGGTAAGACATACAGTTTTAATCTGTCAGGAAGTTTCATATCAGCTCACATTCCGCTGTAGAGTGAAAATCTCATTCTGAAACATCCCCCAGGCTGTGGCTAAGCCATGTCTCCGCAATATCCTTTCTTCCAGGAGTGCTAGTTCTGCAAGTTTCGCAGGAGAGCTTCTGTGAAGTTTGGAAAGTAGGAGACGAGGTACTGGCGGAAGTAAAGCAGTGAGGACGCGGAGTGAGTCGTGCTTGGGTAGCTCAGATGGTAGAGCACTTGCGCGCGAAAGGCAAAGGTCCCGAGTTCGAGTCTCGGTCCTACACACAGTTTTAATTTACCAGGAAGTTTCTTAAGTTGAAAACCTTTTCGCATATATCAAGTGGGCAAAAATGAGAGCTCCTCTAATCCATTGCGCTTTTATTCATTGTGTATGCGATACTATCGCCATCTGTATTCGCACACGTCGCTATCTCACGACTTTCTTCATCTCAGTGTGAATTATGTATGCTGAAGAAAAGTTTGGTATAATTCACTTGTAATTCCTGATGTAACCGATGAAAACACTAACGTATAAATCTGTAGTGCTTAGTGGGTCGTGTCAGGCAGTAACAGTCGCCAAAATCATTTGCTCGCAAAAGGCAAGGTTCCGAGTTAGAGTAGTTTTAATCTGCCGAAAATTTCCAACACGCCTATAATCTAGATCTTAAAAAGAAAAGAAAGAGGGTTAGGGTTTAATTTCCCGCCGACGACGAAGTCATTAGAGATGGAGCGGAAGTTCGGGTTGCGAGAGGAAATGGAACCGTTTCTTTTGAAAGGAACCATTCTGACATCTTCCGGAAACGATTTAGGTAAAATATCACGGCCATTCCAGGATTTGAAACCCGGTTTACGTGGAAACGAGTCCATTGTGTCTGAGATTATTTTTCATGCTTAGTCCCTGCTGCTCCGGCTGCTGCTAGGATTTCTTTGCCATTTGTCTTTTAGATAAATGAAAAATGATTACGCAGGATAATTTACTAACGTAATCCACCCCACGGATTCTCTGAAACTCACCGTGCTATTAAGGTAATGTAGCACAGTATCTGAGGGCGTCTCTTGTTGCATCTGCTCTTTTCCAGAACTGTCAGGAGTAGACAAAGTACCCGTTGCCTCTCCCACTCCTCATTTACTTCGTGACAAATGAAAATGAGCCGGCAGGAGAGATGATAACTGCTCAAATGAGCGCTTGTTCAAAAGTAAGTATTACATGTCGTAAGCACACTGCCTCCTTACTTGGTATGATACCTCAACACGGAACAACTACAAGGTCACAATTACTGTACCATATGAAATAAAATCATCATAGATTCTGAACGGTTTGCGTTAGGACGATCAAACTGCACAGTTGACCGCGGGGCATGATGGGAATTAGTGAGCGCATGCACGCTTGGTTTAGCGACGAAGTCAACTTTCATATGGGACAGTTCGTTAGTAAGCAAACTTGACGCATTTGGGGCTGAGAATCTGCATTTCGCGATCGAGAATTCTCTTCACCCTCAATGGGTGACTGTGTGGCGTGCAATGTCCAGTCACGGAATAATCGGTGCGATATTTCTTGATGGCACGATGACTATCGAACAGTACGTGAAGGTTTTGGAAGATGATTTCATCCACATTATCCAAAGTACGCCCGATTTCGACAAGATGTGATTCATGCAAGGCGGAGGAGACCATAAGGAAGCAGGAGAGTGTTTGATATCCTGGAGGAGCACTTTGGGGACCGCATTCTGGCTCTGGGTTACTCACAAGGGAACCTCCCCATCGCACCCCCCTCAGATTTAGTTGTAAGTTGGCACAGTGGAAAGCCTTGATAAACTGAACATAGATCAATCGAGAAAACAGGAAGAAGTTGTGTGGAACTGTGAAAAAATAAGCAAAATATACAAACTGAGTAGTCCACGGGTCGCACAAGCAACAGCATCGAGAAAGTCTGTCGAGGACCGTAGTGGTCCCGTGGTAGCGTGAGCAGCTGCTGAACGAGAGGTCCTTGGTTCAAGTCTTCCTTCGAGTGAAAGTTTTATTTTCTTTATTTTTGCATAGTTATTATCTGTCCGTTCGTTCATTGACATCTTTGTTCACTGTAATAAGTTTAGTGTCTGCGACCGCATCGCAAAACATTGCGATTAGTAGACGAAAGGACGTGCCTCTCCAATGGGAACCGAAAACATTTGATCGCAAGGTCATAGGTCAACCGATTTCTCCACAGGAAAACACATCTGATATATTCTATACGACACTGGTGACGGCATGTGCGTCACATGACAGGAATATGTTGTTGACCCACCTAACTTGTACACTTGGCGAAGGGGTAAAAAGATTCTTCTACCTTGCCCGATTTAGGTTTTCTTGTGGATGTGGTAATCACTCCCAAAAAAGTGATGAAAACATAAGAGTTTGTCACATAAACTGAAAATAAAAAATTAAAGTTTTCACTCGAATGAAGATTTGAACCAAGGACCTTTCGTTCCGCAGCTGCTCACGTTACCACGAGACCACGGCCCTCCTGCGTTCTGAGTCTCCTTGACGTTACCTATGTTTCCATGAACTACTCAGTTTGTATATTTTGCTTATTTTTTCACAGTTCCACACAACTTCTTCCTGTTTTCTCAATTGATCTGTTTTCAGTTTTTGAAGGCCTATCCACTGTGCCAACTTATAACTAAATCTGAGGGGGGTGCGATGGGGAGGTTCCCTTGTCAGAGGCCACTGGCATGGGCCTCGATTGGCCGCCATTTTCTCCGAATCTGAACACATGCGATTCCTTTTTGTGGGGCTATATTAAAGACAAGGTGTACAGAAAAACCCCAAAACCATTGCTGAGCTGAAAACAGCCATTAAGGAGGTAATTGACAGCATCGATGTTCCGACACTTCAGCGGGTCATGCAGAATTTCGCTAGTCGTTTGCGCCACGTCATCGCTAATGATGACAGGCATATCGAACATGTCATAACCTAAATTCGAATATCTGTAGTGAGGTTTACATGTTGAATAGAGTGTGTGTGTGCCGTAGTTTGTAACTAATTTGCGCTGTTTTTCGTATAGTTCAATAAGTGTCACCCCGCACGAAAACTACACTGTTATACACAGTCGCTTCAGAAGGATCCGTGGACGAATTTGTGCACGGGAGGCAAACATGACTATTACCAGAACAAGTGTGGAGCTGCGTAGAACAGTGTTTTCT
This sequence comes from Schistocerca piceifrons, assembly GCF_021461385.2. NCBI lineage: Eukaryota > Metazoa > Arthropoda > Insecta > Orthoptera > Acrididae > Schistocerca > Schistocerca piceifrons. The sequence continues at coordinate 124,238,209 of NC_060139.1, read as the reverse complement.
CTGCTGGCAATAGCTTTTTTCTTGTAGCAGCTGGCTACAATCTGCAAAAGAGTTTCGAGTATACGACATCTGCGATGCTGTGTGTTATTCCTTTGAACCGTTTTTCTCTGCGTCAGTTCCTACCCAAAGAATACTCTTCGAAGACGCCCCACATTCGCCAAATTTGACCCCGGCGGACTCCATTCTCCTTATGGTATTCCCAGTACACAATTTTACTCACAAGCAGTAGCAATTTGAGGACGTAAAAGAAACTTCAAGTGTTTCCAGAATGAGATTTTCACTCTGCAGCGGAGTGTGCGCTTATATGAAACTTCCTGGCAGATTAAAACTGTGTGCCGGACCGAGACTCGAACTCGGGACCTTTCCCTCTCATTCTGGAAAAATCCCCCCGGCTATGGCTAAGCCATGCCTCCGCAACGTCCTTTCTTCAAGGACTGCTAGTTTTTCAAGGTTCACAGAAGAGCTCCTGTGAAGTTTGGAAGGTAGGAGACGGGGTACTGGCAGAATTGAAGCTGTGAGGAGGGGTCGTGAGTCGTGCTTGGGTAGCTGAGTGGTAGAGCACTTGCCCGCTATAGGCAAAGGTCCCGAGTTCGAGCCTCGGTCCGGCACATACGAGGGTTGTTTTTTAAGTAAGGGCCGTTCGCGCGTATAGTCCCGGAGTTCGCGCGGACGCCGCAACAAGCCACCGCGCCACTGGCCGGCATCCTTCCCGTTCACACTGATGCAAGTTGCAGCTCTGTAGCTGACGTGTACGCATCGCTGTGCTACTTTATTATGTTTACGATTATTGAATCGCCCGCCGCGTGTGGGATGCGGTCAGTGATACGTTTTTTGACCGCGAGAAGCCTATCAACTGCAGAAATTCATCGTCAGTTAACAGCAGTTTATGGCTTGAATGCAATGAGTGAAGGTAAAGTGCGTCAATGGGTTAGAGAGTTTAAAAATGGCCGTCAAAACGTCCATGACGAAGAACGCTCAGGCCGGCCCTCTGTGATCACTGATGATTTGGTGGCTGCAATCGAAAAAAGATTCGTGAGGACAGAAGATTCACAATTTCCACTCTTTCTTTGGAATTTCCACAAGTTTCAAGATCGGTTTTGTACAAAATTGTGTCTGAAAACCTAAACTTTAAGAAACTGTGTTCTCGGTGGGTACCCAGACTCCTCACAGAGGACCACAAAGGGAAGAGATTTGCCACCTCATTGGACTTTTTGATTCGTTACGAGGAAGCAGGGGATGACATGTTGAGTCAAATTGTCACTGGAGATGAAACATGGGTATCCCATATCACTCCCGAAAGCAAGCGACAATCGATGGAATGGCGACACACAACCTCACCCGTCAAGGTCAAAGCCAAACAGACGCTGTCAAAGCGCAAGATTACGGCAACTGTGTTCTGGGACCGGCGCGGTGTTTTGCTAGTGGACTTTATGCCACGAGGAACGACAATCAACCCAGATGCCTACTGTGCAACTCTAAAGAAGCTCCGCAGAGCAATTCAAAACAAACATAGCGGCATGCTGACAAAAGGAGTTTTGCTCCTGCACGATAACGCTAGGCCTCACACCTCTTAAAAGACTCGGGGTTTGATTGATTCTTTTGGCTGGGAAGTTTTGGACCATGCACCATACAGCCTCTACCTTGCTCCTAGCGATTTTCACCTTTTCCGGTACCTGAAACACCATCTTGGTGGGCAGCGCTTCAATGACGACGATGAAGTGAAAGCGGCCGTGAACTCTTGGCTGTCGGAGCAGGCGGCCGAATTCTTTGAAGAGGGAATTAAAAGCTTAGTTGTACGGTATGACAAGTGGTTAAATAAACAAGGTAACTATGTAAAAAAATAGGTAAAAGTGTGTAGAATCAAAAAATAACAGTTTTTTTACAAAAGTATTTGATTCTTTTTTAAAAAATAAAAACGGCCCTTACTTAAAAAACAACCCTCGTAGTTTTAATCTGCCAGGAAGTTTCAAACTTCAAGTATACCCAAAGAGATTATTACCATTACTGTTCACAATATGTACGCAAAAATGACCTAGCGAATAACCTTGTAAGCTCCATGAGGCTGTTCGCAGATGATGATGATGAAGGCGTCATGCTAGAAAACTGTAGCGAAATGCAGATGATCATAGCTTGGTACAGGGAATAGCAGTTCACCCACAATATAAATAAATGCAACGCATTGCTCATAAATAGGCGGAAAAATTCTTTATTATATGACTATACGATTTTTGAATATTCACTGAAAGCAGTCAGATTCGTTAAATATCTGGTAGTACGCCCAGGGAGCGACGTAAAGTGGCAGGACGACAACACAATAGCCGTAGGAAAGGCAGATCCTAGATCGACATTCATTGGAATTGGAGCCCATCCACGAATGAGGTAGCTTACAAATCCACCATTTGCCAAATACCTTAGTATCCTTTACTAAATAGGATTCATAGAAGGAATGGAGAATATCCAAGCACGAAAGCACTACAGAAATGCTCCTTAAACTACAGTTACAGAAGCCACAAGAGAATGCATCACAGAATGCTTTACTGTTAAAATTCTCTTCTGCACTTATTGAAACAAGGTTACGAAGTAAAATGAGATTCGACTCACACAGAGGCTGAAGAACAATCGTTCTTCCCGCGTATCATTCACGACTGGAACACGAATGGAGGAAGGGACACTGATACTCCAAGTACCCTAGGCCACACAGAAAAACATAGCTTGCGGGGTAGGGATGAAAGATGTAGATATAAGGTGAATCGGTCCAACGGAATGTGCCGGTGATTCTGAACATTATTGGTGCTGTGAGTTTGTAGCGAAAGAAATAGGTGTACAGGACTAGTATAAATGATTCATTCGTTTTCGGAGTTCTGTGTTCTCCTATGTATTTCATGTTGAAGAATAATTTCAATATTTTGTACATGGCTGGAGCAGCAATCGTAGGATGAAATCTTCTTGCAAAAACAGCCAGTCAGTTCCAAAATGTAAGGCTTATTTAAATCCTTTTACCATGGTTCTAACATTTATAAAAACGTCTTCTGCAGAAGTAAATAGTGACAACTGGGTTACATGTTGTGGTGGAGGTACGTTAAAATATATTTCCTTTTGAAGAAGAATGTTTACAAATGTTGAAACCACGTTAAAGAGGTTTAAATAAACCTCCCATTTTACAAATGATTGGCTGTTTATTAGTTATACAAGAAGAATTCGGATATGATTGATGCATGAATAGCCGGCGGAGTGGACGAGCGGTTCTACGCACTTCAGTCTGGAACCGCACGACCGCTACGGTCGCAGGTTTGAATCCTGCCTCGGGCATGGATGTGTGTGATGTCCTTAGGTTAGTTAGGTTTAAGTAGTTCTAAGTTCTAGGGGACTGATACCTCAGATGTTAAGTCTCATAGTGCTCAGAGCCATTTGAACCATTCTTTATGCATGAATAACACCAGAAACCCACAGAGTTTATTTGCACTGCGTCCAGTAGCTGGCGTTACGGGTTTTTGACAAAATGGCGACAGCAAGAAAAGAATTTTCGTCTGTTGAAACATGTGACAGAAGAACCATTATGTAAACAGAACACTACGCGATGATAGCGAAAATTTAGGAACTCTGGTTGTCTCTGTAAACAGAAAGGCACCGGTCGAGTAAGTGTGCCAGATGTAACCGTAGAGAGGGTGATGGTAAGTTTCGTACGCAGTCCAAAAAAGCAACGGTCCGCGGAAGCCACGAACTTTGAATACCGCAACAAACGGTGCGGAAGATCTTGTGACGGCGATTACATTTAAAACGGTGCCGTCAACAGCTCCTGCAGCAATTAAACCGGCGCCTACGATTTTGCACCACAATGCAGGAAACACTTGAGGATGAATATTTTTTCCTGCACAATGATATTCAGTGACGAAGCAACCTTCCTTTTATGTGGAAAAGTTAATCACCACAATGTGAGATTGTAGGTCATCCTCGTATCAATATGGTGCATGAACGAGATTCACAGACTGTTAATGGTTTCTTTTTTTTTTCAGTTTCAACATTTTGTTGATAGGGAGCAAACAACTTTATTATAGACGACTAATTTCGAGCCTTACAGATTCAATTTCAGGCCTAGTCTACTGATGCTCCACCGAGTGTGCCTGATATTAATAATAAGCATCAAAGTGGTAGCGAATGCTTTATAAATGTATCACTTGGTAAGAGTCACATGTGGATTGTGGACATGATTCCGCAAACATTTAGAAAGCATTTTTTACCACTTTGACGTTTATCATTAAGATCAGGCACTGTCAGTGCAGCCACAGTAGGCCAGGTTTAAAAATGAACTTGTAAGATTCGAAACCAGTCGCCTAATGTAAATACTACAACTCTTGAGAGAATCCTTAATGTTTTATCTTCAGTGTTATAGATGAAGCTGCCAGGCCTGTTTTCTTCTGTGGGCAAACGGTGGCGGGTACTTGTTACGTCGATATCTTGCAATTGTGTTTCCATAACTGGCTGCTGATTCCGAGGATTTCACCTTACAATAAGATGGGATTCCCCGTATATGAAAAAAATGTCTCTAAGCACTATGGGACTTAACATCTGAGGTCATCAGTCCCCTAGACTTAGAACTACTTAAACCTAACTAAGGACATCAGACACATCCTTGCCTGAGGCAGGATTCGAACCTGTGACCGTGGTAGCAGCGCGGTTTCAGACTGAAGCGCCTAGAACCACCCGGCCACAGCGGCCGGCCCCCGGCATTTGAGCACTGATGTTCGTCGCTATCTAAACGACGAACCTCCGCAACGTTGGATTGAGAGTAGTGGTGAAGATGATGTGGCTGTGTTTCTTTGGCCACGTCAGATAGCCTGACATAACACTTCGTGACTTTTTTCTTTGGGCGTAGATTAAGGACCGTGTTTACGCATACCCACTGCCAATAAAAAAAGGTACAGCTCAGACAACGCATCACAGCTGCTACGATGACCACTGACGGGATCTTGCAACACAAGGTATGGAACGAACTTGACTACCAGTCTGACGCGTGTCGTGTGACCAGAAGGGCACTCATAACATTGGTAGAGTGCAAAATGAAAACTTGGTGAGTTTTACTTATATGCATCAATCATATTTGTAGAAGAAATGCTTTGAAAAATATAGAGTTCTCGTAACTAATGATACATTTAAAGCACTCCTACGTTTAACAAAGTAATACGACTCTCGGAGCGGTTTGAAGCTACTGTGTACCTGTTGCCTCACTCCCTTTCTCGAAATACGTTCTTGTTTTATTGTGTGATGCGCAGTTGGAAGGCAGGAGACGGCGACACGGCGAGTGCCCTCGCCGAGGGCATCGGGTTTCTGAAGCCATGCATCAGCGATATTTATAGCGGGAACAGGTGGCCGGCCCCAGGCGTATCCGCCTTTGAGCCGGCTGATAGCCGCGCACCTCGGGGGGCCGCGTCCCCGCCGTGGCAGCTGGGTCGCCCTGCCAAAGAACACGGCGGTGCGTGCCCAGTGTTTGTTTACTATCTACTTACAGTGTGCCAGCAACCATCCAGTAGTTTACTGACTTTCCAGATTACCACTAACAAGGGAATCAGACATCGAATGGCTAGCCGTCGATTTCCCTCATCTGTCACACAACTCTTAGTACGAGGATCACTCCAAAAGAAATGCACACTATTTTTTTAAAAATCCATCTTTTATTCTACATGTTTGAAAGTTTTATAGTCTGTAGATACATCCTTTAGGAACAATATTTTCGTTTCTCCACATAATTTCCATCCTTGTCAACTGCCTTACGCCATCCTGGAACCTTCGCCTGTATACCCACACGGTAAAATTCTGGACCAACTTGTTGGAACCACTGTTTGGCAGCGTGCACAAGCGAGTCATCATCTTCAAATGTTGTTCCACAAAGAGAGTCTTTCAGTTTCCCAAAGAGATGATAGTCGCATGGAGCCAGGTCAGGACTGTAAGGCGGGTGTTCGAGTGTTGTCCATCCGAGTTTTGTGATCGCTTACATGGTTTTTTGACTGACATGTGACCGTGCATTGTCGTGCAACAGCAAAACATCCTACTTTCGCCGATGTGGTCGAACACGACTCAGCCGAGCTTGAAGGTCCTTCAGTGTCGTCACGTATGCATCAGAATTTATGGTCGTTCCACTTGGCATGATTTCCACAAGCAAGAGTTCTTCGGAATCGAAAAACACCGTAGCCATAACTTTTCCAGCAGAATGTGTGGTTTTGAATTTTTTTTTTCTTGGGTGAATTTGCATGATGCCACTCCATTGACTGCCTCTTCGTCTCTGGTGAAAAATAATGGAACCATGTTTCATCACCTGTCACAATTCTTCCAAGAAATTCATCTCCACCATTCTCGCACTGTTCCAAAAGTTCGCTGCATACCGTTTTTCTTGTTTCTTTGTGAGTCAATGTCAACATCTTGGGAACCCACCGGGCACAAACCTTTTTCAACACCAACACTTTCAGTATTCTGCAAACACTTCCTTCCCCTATCCCAACGTAGCGTGACAATTCGTTCACTGTGATGCGTCTGTCAGCAGTCACCAATTCGTTAACTCTCTGCACTTTGTCTGGAGTGTATGCAGTACGAGGCCTGCCTCCGCGAGGACAATCCTCAATATTGTCGTGCCCGCTTCATCACGTAACCTGCTTGCCCACCGACTAACTGTACTGCGATCGACAGCAGCATCTCCATACACCTTTTTCAACCTCTTGTGGATGTTTCCCACTGTCTCGTTTTCACAGCACAGGAATTCTATGACAGCACGTTGCGTCTGACGAACGTCAAGTTTAGCAGCCACCATGAAGACATGCTGTAACGGCGCCACTAACAGGAACAGGTTGAACTAAGTTTGAAAACAAGTGGGAAGGATGTATCTACACATTATAAAACTTTCGCACATGCAGAACGAAAACTGTGCTTTTACAAAAATTGTGTGCATTTCTTTTGGAGGGACCCTCGTACAATCACGACACGACATCCGAGTAGTTAGATAGTAACACACACAACTGTCGTCTCACTTGCTTAAGGATCTTTTTTTTCCAAAGTACTTCAGTTTTATGGTTCTGTTCCTAAACCATACAGAGCAGTGTAGCTGCAAAAAATCTTAATGGGAAATTGACGTGCATAAGTCTGCCAAGGGCAGAGATTTTTTTTTCTGCCTGTGCCACCACATATTTGGGACCAGCGGCCTACATTGTGCAGTAATCCGCTAAGTGGCCGTCCTTGTGCTAGTTGCGTCCAGCTTTTATCGGTTCGTCGGAAGCGGTTGTGTGGGAGTGGGGTGTGGTGGGGGAGGGGGGAAGCGGATGGCCGCTGTCGCAGTGGTGGCCTCGTGTGCCTCAGGGGGCCAGTCGCTGCCGCCGCCGCCGGCTTCCGGTCAAGGCCCGGCTGGCGGTCTGTCGGTGCCGCCCACGCGGGACGCGGCGCTCGATACAGCCACTCTGCCCGCCGGGGCGGCGGTGGGCGGCGAGCGACGAGGGTTGCCGTGACCCCGAGAGCGGCACACTTCCTCCGCCTCGAGTCAGCCGACTGTCAGGCAGCTCTTGACTTTGGCAAAGTGCGGGTCCGCAACTACACTACTGGCCATTAAAATTGCTACACCAAGAAGATGATAAACGGGTATTCATTGGAAAAATATATTGTACTACAACTACATGTGATTACATTTTCACGCAATTTGGGTGCACAGATCGTGAGAAATCAGTACCCAGAACAACCACCTCTGCCCGTAATAATGGCCTTAATACGACTGGGCATTGAGTCAAACGGAGCTTAGATGGCGTGTACAGGTACAGCTGCCCATGCAGCTTCAACACGGTACCACAGTTCATCAAGAGTAGTGACTGGCGTATTGTGACGAGCCAGTTGCTCGACCACCATTTATCAGACGTTTTCAATTGGTGACAGATCTGGAGAATGTGCTGGCCACGGCAGCTGTCGAACATTTTCTGTATCCAGAAAGGCCCGTACAGGACCTGTAACACGCGGTCGTGCATTATCCTGCTGAAATGTAGGGTTGCGCAGGGATCGAATGAAGGGTAGAACCACGGGTCGTAACACACCTGAAATGTAACGTCCACTGTTCAAAGTGCCGTCAATGCGAACAACAGGTGACCGAGACGTGTAACCAGTGGCACCCATACCATCACGCTGGGTGATGCGCCAGTATGGCGATGACGAATACACGCTTCCAATGTGCGTTCACCGCGATATCACCAGACACGGAAGTGACCATCATGATGCTGTAAGGAGAACCTGGATTCACCAGAAAAAATGACGTTTTGCCATTCGTGCACCCAGGTTCGTCGTTGAGTACACCATCGCAGGCGCTCCTGTCTGTGATGCAGCATCAAGGGTAACCGCAGCCACGGTCTCCGAGCTGATAGTCCATGCTGCTGCAGACGTCGTCGAATTGTTCGTGCAGATGGTTGTTGACTTGCAAACGTCCCCATCTGTTGACTCTGGGATCAGGACGTGGCTGCACGATCCGTTACAGCCATGCGGATAAGGTGCCTGTCATCTCGACTGCTAGTGATACGAGGCCGTTGGGATCCAGCACGGCGTTCCGTATTACCCTCCTGAACCCACCGATTCCATAGTCTGCCAACAGTCATTGGATCTCGACCAACGCGAGCAGCAATGTCGCGATACGATAAACCGCAATCGCGATAGGTACAATCCGACATTTATCAAAGTCGGAAACGTGATAGTACGCATTTGTCCTCCTTACACGAGGCATCACAACAACGTTTCACCAGGCAACGCCGGTCAACTGCTGTTTGTGTATGAGAAATCGGTTGGAAACTTTCCTTATGTCAGCACGTTGCAGGTGTCGCCACCAGCGCCAACCTTTTGTGAATGCTCTGAAAAGCTAATCATTTGCATATCACAGCATCTTCTTTTTGTCGGTTAAATTTCGCGTCTGTAGCACGTCATCTTCGTGGTGTACCAATTTTCATGGCCAGTAGTGTACAATGGGCGTTCAACGAGCACTGCAACACTTTTTTTCCTGAATGCAGTTTAGTTTTATTCAGGATTGCAATACAGCATATTATTCCCCACTATTTCGCCTACAAAACCCTATTTTCGAAAGTAGCCTGTGTTCAATGCGACGGCCATACGCAACCTTACTGGTACGCCTATATGCCCGCATCGTACAACTATACTGGTCGCGCGCCCGGGTTCCCGGGTTCGATTCCCGGCGAGGTCATGTATTTTCTCTGCCTCGTGATGACTGGGTGTTGTGTGATGTCCTTAGGTTAGATAGATTTAAGTAGTTCTAAGTTCTAGGGGACTGATAACCATAGATGTTAAGTCCCATAGTGCTCAGAGCCATTGGAACAATTTTATACTGGTCGACGTCGGATACAACGTCTTTCTGCATGAATAACCTTCCCATCATCCACGTACCGCTCCCCATAGAGAGCATCCTACACTGGGACAAACAGATGGAAATCGGAAGATGCGAGATCCTGTCTCTATGCTGGATAAGGAAGAACACTCCATTGTAATTTTGTGTACTCATTTCACGTGCGTTGACTTGTGTGAGGCCTTGGGTTATCATACAGAAGGAGAAGTTCGTTTGCATTTGTGTGGCGACGAGTACACTGAAGTCTTTTATTCAGTTTCCTGAAGGTAGATCAATACACTTCAGAATCGATTGCTGAATTGTGAGGGAGGACAGTAAACAGAATAATCGATTTAGAGTCTCGGAAGATTTTAGCTATGACTTGACCAGCTGAGAGCGTGGCTTTGAACTTCTTCAGAGGACATGTGGTGTGGTGCCACTTCACACAAATAAATGTTTCAAATGGCTCTGAGCACTATGGGACTTAACTGTTGAGGTCATCAGTTCCCTAGACCTTAGAACTCCTCAAACCTAACTAACTTAAGGACATCACACTCATCCATGCCCGAGGTAGGATTCGAACCTGCGAACGTAGCGGTCGCGCGGTTCCAGACTGTAGTGCCTAGAACCGCTCGGCCAGTCCGGCCAGCCCACTTCACACATTGCCGTTTTATTTCCGGTTCGAAGTGATGAACCGATATAAGAAAAAAATGGTTCAAATGGCTCTGAGCACGATGGGACTTAACATCTATGGTCATCAGTCCCCTAGAACTTAGAACTACTTAAACCTAACTAACCTAAGGACATCACACAACACCCAGTCATCACGAGGCAGAGAAAATCCCTGACCCCGCCGGGAAGAACCGATATAAGAACGTAGGCTTCCGTGGCCGGTGTCATAGTGATTAAAATTCTTCTGGGTATTATGCCGCGTCATTGCTAAAAAGTAACAATAATAATAAACTAAAACCGATGTTTCGGCCGAATTGCAACGGCCTTCCTCAGGGCACGTTTGATTTTGCGTGAGGATAGGTTCTTCTATTTATTAGAGACTATCGATGTCTGACGTCACTGTTGTAAAACTTTTAATTGGCCCTCTAATATGATTGGCTAGTCATGACGTAAGGGAAGATGGAAGAAAAGAGGCTATTCGTGGGTGTCCATGTCCTCAAAGATTGGTAGCTGTCTGCCAATCAGCGTTCGGCTTCTGGTCGGCAAGTTTTCCACCTGGTGCGCGCGGAAGTGGACTGGCAGTTGCTCTACAGCTGCTTGTGCAATACGTCCGTGTCCCGTGTAGCTTCTGCCCCGCGACCGCTCGCGGACCGTTGGACTGGGATGGCCGGCAGCCGGGACTCCGGGGGTTTGTAGCCATCTTCTCTGTTGATGTTGTGAGGCTGCTTGCCGACCAGAAGTCGAACCCTGATTGGCGGACAGCTACCAATCATAGACGACATAGACATCCAAAAAAATGGTTCAAATGGCTCTGAGCACTATGGGACTTAAAATCTCAGGTCATCAGTCCCCTAGAACTAACTAACCTAAGGACATCACACAGATCCATTCCCGAGGCAGGATGCGAACCTGCGACCATAGCAGTCGCGCGGTTCCGGACTGAAGCGCCTAGAACCGCTCGGCCACCACGACCGGCATGGACATCCACGAGTAGCCTCTTTCCTTCCATCTTCCCTTACGTCATGACCAGCCAATCATATTAGAGGGCCAATTAAAAGTTTTACAACAGTGACGTCAGACATCGATAGTCTGTAATAAATAGAAACACCTATCCCCATGCAAAACCAGTCGTGCCCTGAGGAAGGGTGTTGCAATTCGGCCGAAACATCGGTTTTAGTTTATTATTATTGTTACTTTTTAGCAATGACGCGGCGTTATACCCAGAAGAATTTTAATCACTATGATGAACCCATGTTTCACCGCCTGTGACGACGTTGGACGAAAAATTGTCACGAGCAGTCTCATAAAGCGCAAGAAATTCCGCACAGATCGCCCTTTGTTGCTCTTTACCATCTGTTAGGCGGCGAGAAATCAACCTGGCACACATCTTTGAGTACCCTAACTGGTGGACGAGTGGTAACAGAAACAACCAGTCGTGTAGCGAATACTTTGAATGAGAGTGTCCGCACGTTCAAATATTGCCAGTGTCACAGCTTTGAACGGCCAGCGGGCACGTGTGAGATCGGACATCGTTGCAATAATGACAGACACCTCGCCCACCGGCCCAGCGTGTTTTTGTGCACTACCAGGTTTCCGTAGACATTCTGCTCACGCCTGTGAATATCTGCGATCGTCTCGTTTTGCTCCATAAGAAAGTCAGTGACAGCTTTCTGGTTGGAATGCACTCCCGTTACATACGATATTTTGAAAGCTGCGCGAATCGCCGCCACTTATTGGAGCTGAAGCGGGAATATTAGACGATGTCCTACAAAAATTCGGCATTTTTCTTCCAAAATTGGCCGAGAAAAGATGCATTCATATTGAATGCCCTTGGTGATTTTCGGTACAAAATTGCTGTTTTCTTTCCATTGCAACGATTGTGATCTTAGTGGTTCCCTATTGTATCCTTCTTCAAAGGTGTATCCTCGAAATGTCACAACTTTTTCTCCAAATTCCACTTCCATTACCAGTAACCTCTTATTGACTCTTATTCTGTTCAAACGTCTTTGCGTCAAATGTAGCAACACTCTCAATAAAGGGTTTGTAGATAGTTTTGTTAGTCTTTTTCCTTACATAGCTACTCCAGGGAGCAGAATTTATAACACTACAACAGTATTTACGTAGCTTATACAATCAAATACCAAGTTTGGCTTATTACCTACTATGCCCCAACAGAACAAAGTAGCCCTGTCACGGTAAAGCCACGTATAAAACTTCCGTCTGCTACTACTATACCATAACCTCTAAGCTTGATGCAGTTCGTATAATGGAATTATTTTTGTTAAAGCAATTACAGTATAAAGAAAGCAGAGCAGTGTTACTCTCTGAAAGGAATTTAGTTGTGTTGACCGTGATATACCTAACGGAGGTGGCTTATCGGAAGCGAAAGTCAGAATTACGTAAATGTTTAAAAAGTAACAAACAATATTTTACTTATCTACACTGTTCAAAGAATAAACAAAACGGTCGCCAGCCTAATTAGGCAAGAGAATGATTGACATTTTGGTTCAAGAAAATAGATGTGAGTAACTTAAATGGACAAACACTGCCTATACTTTTGTCACTCGAGAGTGCAATGAACTCTCACACATGCATATGTTCACGGTAAGGTTGGAGCTAACAGAGCAGAACTAACTATTTGCATAAATGTAACAGATAACAATACACACTATTACATTCAGGGCTTATTCAAACTGAATGGTCTTTATAACATTACTATTAATATTTACTGTAGAATCATAAATTGGACATAGGTTCAGTAGTATTTTTCAAACATTCTCCTATCTGACAAAAATTGTAAATGTTGTTCACTGCAAAATTATCAACTGGTCATAGGTTAAGTCTCTCTCAGCTGAATACTTTTCTATTTAACATGAAATATAAATGGAATTCACTAACAGGTTACTTATCACTGTCTTTTGAATAAAGAAATTATTTTTTTCATAAGTGGTGGTCTTTCTATTAATCGTTATCTAGCATGAGCACAACAGACACTCTGTTGGTCCTGTTACGCTATTAATATGCACTTTTAATACACAAGAGGAGCCCAATATTGTGCAGAATTTCACTTGAATAGCAAGAGTAATTGAAACTTGCTACAATTAAGTAAGTTTGTGCATTTGAACTACTTTCAATGGAGAGGGGGGGGGGGCATAATCTTGGCCAGCCGGAATGGCCGAGCGGTTCTAGGCGCTTCAGTCTGGAACCGCGCGACCGCTATGGTAGCAGGTTCGAATATTGCCTGGGGCATGGATTGTGTGATGTCCTTAGGTTAGTTAGGTTTAAGTAGTTCCAAGTTCTAGGGGACTGATGCCCTCAGCTGTTAAGTCCCATAGTGCTCAGAGTCATTTGAACCATTTGAACCTTAATCTTGACCACTGTAACAGAGCAAACTAAACACACTTTCAGTACACTAGAGAAACAAGTACTTATCAAGCATGAACATATAACTCTCAACAGGTGCAGTTACGAACTTTCACTGCAGCGAAACACAGATTTGAGACATTTGTAAGATCCTTTCAACAAACAGTATTAATTTTAGCACGCTCTAATGACATATTAATTTTAATATGCCTTCAATAAATAACACTCGGTAAACACTTTAGCGTGGTAGGAACCCTACGTGGATATGTAACTGAGGATAAATCACGGTAGGTACAAGAGTTCAGTCAAATTTTACCTTATACTTGCGCACACTAAAACATCCAATGAGCTGATCCTTCACTGTACATTACTACAGTGTTCCGCAACAGTGATTGCGCAATGTGGTGGCGATTGCATGTTGGTAGGTGGATTTGCAGGTAGAATTGCTGGACCCTGTCATTTCTTGGTGGCGATGATAGATACCAATTTCAGAGTAGTTCCAGCCCTTTATCCATCCATCCGAGGCATTGGAAAGCGTCAGGAAAAGCTTCTCTCCGAACCAGCACAATACACAAGTTTTACAAGAGCAGTTGATAGTTTGGTAGCTCGTCCGCGACTGACTCTTGGTTCCACCTCTTCTTCCTATGGCAACCAAAATATGCACGCACTACTCAGTTCCGTTCCCGAGGGGAACCACAACACCTTTTACATATGACATGACTAAGAACCCTAAGCAAAGCTCAGCAGTTTACATAGCAGTAACCAAACATATTAATTAAAACCAAACATTTGCACATATTGGTATTTCTATAAAAATTATTTAAACAAAATTATTCAATCTCAAAGATAACCAAAGACATTAAGTGAGAAAGACAAACATATCATTTGCTCATATTGTAGATATTACATAGGTCTAACTTCCCACATTCTAAAAGACATCAAAGTTTATAACAGAGAAAAGAATAAACACTCTCATGGTATGGATTCAATCCAACAACATTTACAGCAACCCAACGACATAAGATTAAATAAAACAAAAGGCAAAGTAAATCAATTGAGTTGGTGTTACAAGTTGACTTATCTTATTGCATTTTGCGCGTGCCCTTTTTTTGTTTTTTACGTCAGCTTTGTTTCTGCTCTTGCGTGACCGCATTCTTTGGTTTATGTCAGATCGATGTGTAGGTCTTGCACATTCCTTCCTTTTTCCGCTAAATATTCAGTTTCCTGCGTATTAACTGTCAGTCGCCATTCTTCGCATTGAAGGCTAAGCTTACAGGACAGAATATCAATCACCCACTTAAGAAATCGCGTTCGTTGCTTTCAAATATCCTCACCTTCAACTACAATAACCTGTTTATCTGCTAAGCGGAAGGTTGAGGATGCTTTATCTGACGTGGGTACGGAATTCTGCAGCATATTTCTCTCTATCTCTGAAGTAGATTTTAAATAATTCGCCCCACAGGAAGTTGTAGCGGGTCTATGGAGACAAAGACTTGCTTGGAAATTAAACGAAATAAAGTTAGTGAGATAAAAAAGATAGAAAGCAGTAAAAAAGCTAAGCTCACCGGACCGAACATTAATCACGCTCGCAGGACCGCGCAGTGGCCGCTTTCAAATGCTGCAGGTGGTGTATGGTGTAGAACCGGTATCAGGCAGTTACACGTGGTCCTCCGCCGGTGACGTACGTCTTGGCAGTGGGATGGTGTGTACGTGCCAGTGGGCTGTATGGAATCAGCGCTTTAAGCCGGCTCGATGTGGCGACGTGATAGAACAGCAGAATCGCGCTGTCATGTCTGCAGGCGAACGTGACCAAGCCATGAGCGAAGTTGCCCGATTTGTTGGCGTATCAGCGCGGCCATCGCTTGCAAGGGAAACTCCTCATCGCACCCCGCTCACATTTAGTGAAGATGGTCCAGTGAACAGCCCGTCAAAAATTGAACACAGACCAATCATGAAAACAGGAAGAAGGTGTACTGAACTGTGAAAAAATAAGAAAAATAGAAACAGTGAACGGTCAAGGCTCAAGATGTGCAGCATAAATCTTGTTTTTTTGCAATCATGGCGTCGTGGTACTGTGGCTACAGCGTTGGAATTTGAAGTGGGTGATTTGTGTTCAAATCCCCTTCATGCCCCAATTTTTTTTTCGAGATTATGAACTGTCCGTCCGTTTATAGACGTATCTGTTCGTTATATTCAGATTTTTGTCTGTATCGTGGTGTAACGTCCGTTTACAGCAGAGCGATGTAAGGAAGAGACCTTCAGGCACACGTACCTCCTATTTGTTCCACACAAGTGCCACGTGTTATAAGTCCTGCGTTCCGTTTTGGAAGTTTCGACTTTTGAATTCCTTATTTGTAACATAGTCCACACCCGTTTATTTGTTGCTTTCATTTATGTGAAAGGTCGATGCAGCATCTCGCCCGCTCTCACTATTCATCACGTTTACTTGCGACGGTAATATATTCTTACCATACGACATATTCTACAACAAATTTATAGCAAGACAACTGCTAAGGGTACAGAAGGAGGAAAGATACGTTAACGACTGGACGGAAAGTTCACAATTTTGTGCAAGAAAAATTTGGGACAAGAACAAGATCGCCTTTTTCACAGTCCATCATGGTGACACATAACCACGACGACCGAGCTACAGAAATGTGCTCGATGCTGAACATCGTGAGCATGGACCGTTCACTGTTTCTATTTTGCTTCTTTTTTCACAGTTCGGTACACCATCTTCCTGATTTAATGCTTGATCTGTGTTCAGATTTTGATGGGCCATCCACTGGGTCATCTTATGACCAAATGTGATGGGAGGGTGGGCGGGGAAGGGGGGAGGGTGCGAGGGGGAGTTTCCCTTGTTAGTAACAGCGTCGGTAGATATACATGACGGAGAATTAGGTTAGCAGGGTTGGAGTCCGGAATAACACAAGTTATTATGAACAAGTATACAGGGTGATCCATTTATACTGACAGGGCCAAATATCTCGCGAAATAAGCATCAAACGAAAAAACTACAAAGAACGAAAATCGTCTAGCTTGAAGGGGGAAACCAGATGGCGCTATGGTTGGCCCGCTAGATGGCGCTGCCAAAGGTCAAACGGATATCACCTGCGCTTTTTTTTAATAGGAACCCCATTTTTATTACATATTCATGTAGTACGTAAAGAAATATGAATGTTTTAGTTGGACCACTTTTCTCGATTTGTGATAGATGGCGCTGTAGTAGTCACAAACTTATAAGTACGTGGTATCATGTAACATTCCACCAGTGCGGACGGTATGTGCTTCGTAATACATTACCTGTGTTAAAATGGACCGTTTACCAATTACGGAAAAGGTCGATATCGTTTGATGTATGGCTATTGTGATCAAAATGCTCAAAGGGCGTGTGCTATGTATGCTGCTCGGTATCCTGGACGACATCATCCAAGTGTCCGGACCGTTCGCCGGATAGTTACGTTATTTAAGGAAACAGGAAGTGTTCAGCCACATGTGAAACGTCAGCCACGACCTGAAACAAATGATCATGCCCAAGTAGGTGTTTTAGCTGCTGTTACCGCTAATCCGCACATTAGTAGCAGACAAATTGCGCGAGAATCGGGAATATTAAAAACATCAACATCGATTGCACCCGTACCGTAATTCTATGCGCCAGGAATTGCATGGCGACGACTTTTAACGCCGTGTACAGTTCTGTCACTGGGCACAAGACAAATTACGGGACGATGACAGATTTTTTGCACGCGTTCTATTTAGCGACGAAGCGTCATTCACCAACAGCGGTAACGCAAACCGACATAATATGCACTACTGGGCAACGGAAAATCCACGATGGCTGCGACAAGTGGAACATCAGCGACCTTGGCGGGTTAATGTATGGTCCAATATGGGAGGAAGGATAATTGGCCCCCATTTTATCATTGGCAATATAAATGGTGCAATGTATGCTGATTTAATACGTAATGTTCTACCGATGTTACCACAAGATGTTTCACTGCATGACAGAATGGCGCTATACTTCCAACATGATGGATGTCCGGCACATAGCTCGCGTGCGGTTGAAGCGGTATGGAATAGCATATTTCTTGAGAGGTGGATTGCTCGTCGAAGCACCATACCGCGGCCCGCACGTTCACCGGATCTGACGTCCCCGGATTTCTTTCTGTGGGGAAAGTTGAAGGATATTTGCCATCGTGCTTCACCGACAACGCCTGACAACATGCGTCAGCGCATTGTGAATGCATGTGAGAAGATTACGGAAGGCGAACTACTCGCTGTTGAGAGGAATGTCGTTACACGTATTGCCAAATGCATTGAGGTTGACGGACATCATTTTGAGAATATTGCATTAATGTGGCATTTCCCGGTAATCACGCTGTAACAGCATGTGTTCTCAGAAATCATAAGTTCACAAAGGTACATGTATCACATTGGAACAACCGAAATAAAATGTTCAAACCTACCTAGTTTCTGCATTTTAATTTTAAAAACCTACCTGTTACCAACTATTCGTCTAGTATTGTGAACCTAATGTTTATGGCTATTACTGCGCCATCTGTCACAAAGCGAAAAAAGTGGTCCAACTAAAACATTCATATTTCTTTACTTACTACACGAATATGTAATAAAAAATGGGGGTTCCTATTTAAAAAACGCAGTTGATATCCGTTTGACGTATGGCAGCACTATCTAGCGGGACAACCGTAGCAGCATCTGGTTTCCCCCTTCAAGGTAGACAAGTTTAATTCTTTGTAGTTTTTTCGTTTGACGCTTATTTCGTGAGATATTTGGCCCGGTCACGATCAATGGACCACCCTGTACATTCGAGATACATTAAAGAAACTTAAATTATGTAATGAACCTAGATACGCCGGACATACCGAAGAATGTTTCATAGTAAAATAGAATGAATTAGTCCGTCTACGGGGAAGGAAGTGGGGAGGAAAAAGGAGTGAGAGGCAGAAGAACAGATGGCAGAGAGAAAGAATGGACGAGCCTGTACTGCTCACTTTAGGCGGTAGAGCAGTGTAGAAACTTTAATTGTTTTTGCACCTATGTTTTGTTCGCTTGAAATGTTCTTTGAAGAGTCTATTTTTATGATTCATTCGTATAAAGTGTGCTGTATATGTTAAAATATATGAAAACCACAGTTAAATGCATGGGAGTCTGGCGTATTCGTGCGCTCGAATGCAAACGTTGTAGTACTATAAAAGCTACCGACGTAATTGGCATCATGCTACTTACAGAGGGCGTTAGTATCAAATAAAACACTATTCTCAATTGTAGTAAACAGTCTGAAAAGTCGTGCTGTCTCGTGTCTGCTTGTCGCTTCGTTTGATTTTTACACTAAATAAAGCTTGAGTGCTTGAAAATGACAAATAAACGTATTTATACGGATATATAAGATTAGAAAACTAAGCCTAATAGTGCAAAAAACGTTTCGATTGATAAGCGGAGGCCAATTAATCGATATAATTTTGTCAAAATGAGAGTGTTTCGACACCGACGAAAAAAAAGCCATCTGTACGGTGCCGCTTATAGGTTTGTTCAGTCTGAACATTATGAAACACAAGTCGAAACTTTAAACTTTCTTTTTTCAAAGCAACATTTTTGAAGTTAGTAGTAGCTATAACTCATGAAATATACGTTCATTTGCATTATAGCTTTTTGTAACTTGTGAGATGGCTTGTTTCTATTGTAGAACACATGATTTTTGCGATATATACATTTTTTACGATTGTTGGTGCACCTTTTTGTAATGACTTTTCTGTCGAAAGAATTGACTTTTGCTTCAGAGTGCAGCCATTTGGTTGAAAAACATTTTTTAAATATTCCGACGCACTAATTAGACAATATAATGTTTCAAAGCAGCTATTGGAATTTTCTTCTGTGTAAAAAATTGTGGCGTTCTGATCTCGCACCAACCGCCCGCGAACTCTACGAGGACCTTTCGTCGGTGTCATGCAGTGTCCTCTGTGTGCAACTGTTTTACTTAGAAAAAACATGATACAATCTTGAAGGTGTGCAATAAAGGTCGAAAGTTAGTTTTTTTTAATTGTTTATTCATTTAATTTAATGGAAAAATGAGGAATATCTGTTGAAAAATCGAGCGTCACCTTTTTATCCCCTTTAGTGACACGGTCTGTATTGCTTTTGCTGTTTCATTCATTGTCCTGTCCGCTTTCGCGACAAAAGCTTCTATTCTCTTCTTGTCTAAACTATTTATTGTCCATGTTTCAGTTCCATACATGGCTATACTCCATGCAAACACTTTCAGAAACGATTTCCTGACTCTTAAATATATACTCGATGTTAACAAATTTATCCTCTTCATAAACGCTTTCCGTGCCATTGCCGGTTTACATTTTATATCTACTCTACTTCGACTTCTTCATTTTGCTCCCCAAGTAGCAAAACTCTTCTACTACTTTAAGTGTCTCGTTTCCTAATTTAATTCCCTCAGCATCATCCGATTGAACTTGAACAAATTCCATTATCCTCGTTTTGCTTCTGTTGATGCTTGTCTTATATCCTCCTTTCAAGACACTGTCCATTTCGTTCAACTGCTCTACCAGGTCCTTTGCTGTCTCTGACAGAATTACAGTGTCATCGGCAAACCTCAAAGTTTTTATTCTTTCTCCATGGATTTTAATTCCTACCCCAAATTTTTCTTTTGTTTCCTTTACTGCTTGCTCAATATACAGATCGAAAAACATCGGGGATAGGCTAAAAACCTGTCTCACTCCCTTCCCAACCACTGCTTCCCTCTCATACCCTTCGACTCTTATAGCTGCCATCTGGTTTCTGTAAAAAGTGTAAATAGCATTTCACTCCCAGTATTTGACTCCTTCCTCCTTCAGAATTTGAAAGAGAGTACGCTAGTCTACATTGTCACTGTACGCATATAATATAGTAAATAGAATATGAATAAATTTGTAGATGATTTGGGGGTAAATTCTGGCAACAACAACGACTTTAACCAGACTGGGCGAGTCGAACTGAGCTTGGAAGTCAGATACACTTACATCATTCCGTACTGCTTCAGCTCTAAGCCAAATGTAATCGGTCTTAGATTCTGATGAATGGTGGCGTGCCAGTCTCACGGCATCCCATGACCAATTATTTTTAGTGGGTTAAAAATGTGGAGAACATGTTTGTCAGGTCAACAGTCGAACACCTTCTATAACGAGGTAGATCAGAGCAGCACGGGCAACACGCTGTCTTGCGTTGTATAGTACAAAGGACATGCAACTGGAATTCTGAAGGCAAGGCTACAGCGACTGGCCTCAGCGAGTCAGAGATCTAATGATTGCTGTCGAAATTACCTGTTATGCGAATCAGACATGATCATGTTGTGCACTCAATGGCAACAACATCGTCCCACAAGTGGGTGTGCCTGATAAGTCACACGTTAAGACTCCCAGATAGACAATGTAGAACAAGATTATTAAATATTCAAGAACACAAGTAATCTTGGTGGGGTTTTATGTAGTGCGCGAAAAGTTCCCGTAGTCCTGTAACTGCCGTTTATTATTGTCCGGCCTAACGACAAACGACAGAACGAAGATGAAGAACGCAGGAGCAGACAAGGCTGTGAGACGGCGTCACCCAGTAGCCCGCTGACTAGGACCACACAACGACAGGAGCGGCCCCTGTACGAAGAGAAGAAGCGCCGCTCCTGTCAACCTCGGCCGGACAGTAGAAGACGGACACTAGTAGAAACCACGCCTTAGAAGAGAGCTCTGCGAAAGCGTTTATTAGTGATCCGCAAACTGTGTGACAAGCTTGCGTAAACATTGTACATAGCAAAGGACACTGACTGTTTCCATGTCGCCCATTGCTTGCGACGACTCATTGTAAATACAAAGTTAAGTATTGTCAGTCTTCTTTATTGTAATAAAAACCATTAATGTGATTTGCTTGCATTGTTGTACAGTTATCCGAGAAAGTAGCATCCCTTAGGCACCCTATAAGAGACGAGTGGGCAGGACCCCACCACTATCAAATGTTGTTACACAGTTTGGAAGCTCTGTTGCTTCTTATCAGTTTATGGGTCAATTGTTGGAAATTAGCGTATGACATTGATGGCTGGGATTCTCCACCTCAGAAAGTTCGGCCGCCGAGTTGTAAGTGTTTTCACCTGACGCCACACTGAATGACTTGTTAGTCGATGATGATGAAATGATGATCTAGACAACAAACACCTGGTCCCCGAGCGCAGAAAATTTCCGATCCGGAAGGAATTGAAGCCGAGCCAGGTGCATGGTAATCAAACGCTATGATCACGCAGCTAATGAGGCGGACATTCAATTGCTGGAATTCGTGTTTAGATGTATTCGCAATCGCAGTCGCAGTCCAGTTTTAATTTGTAGCCACGGCAGATGTGAGCGGCCACAGTTATCCTACTGGCGAGCGCTTAATGACAGGTGTGTGAGCTCATAATCGACAAAACTCAGGGCAGACAACGACACAGATTATGGAAGCATTCCAGGAGAGATTTTATCAGGTTCCACTACGAAAGGCAATACTTCTAAATTGGTAAATATGTGATTTTGCTTTTGTCAGTGTTAATGAGAGGACGCGGAGAGGAAGGAAGAAGACACGGCAAGAAACATGTGCCGGAGTCTGTCCTTCGAGTGAACAAATGGCTCTGAGCACTATGGGACTTAACTTCTTTGGTCATGAGTCCCCTAGAACTTAGAACTAATTAAACCTAACTAACCTAAGGACGTCACACACATCCATGCCCGAGGCAGGATTCGAACCTGCGACCGTAGCGGTCGCGCGGTTCCAGTCTGTAGCGCCTACAACCGCTCGACCACTCCGGCCGGCCTTCGAGTGAACAATCTCCTATGAAGTCGACACTTAAAGGTACTTCGAAACTCGGTATACCGAGGACGCAAAGTGAGATCACATGAAAAAAGACGTTAAGGTCACACCTTTTAGACCGTCGTTCGCAAACGAGTTATCGGATATAACCGAAACGTGTGAGTTTTAGGAAGCCGTACTTTGTTGACTCAATTTTCAAATGCAGTGATTCGTGCCAAGCTTATGGTTTCAGCTGAAGTCACACCTATCGCAGTCCATGTACTAGAAATATAGTCGTGGGTACCAAAGAGAATCCTCATTACAACGTCGCGTTAGAAAGCAACCTACATCACGAAATGATATGGACAGCGGTGACATCGTAACATCAGATTTTCTGGATATAGCGTGAAGGGTGCAAAGTGTTTACTCTTGTTACAAACATACTTAATACCTCGGATTGAGGAATGGGGCCTGACGGAACGGATGTGGTTGCCGCAAGACGTAACGCCTCGTCACTATACTCTTCCATTGCGCGAGCTACTAAATGAACACTTTCCAGGACGGTGGATAGATCAGCAACACAAGCTCCCTTGAAATGGCCACCAAAATGTCTCGACCTCACCGCACCTGCACCTCGTTATGGGGAGTCATTAAGAAGTCTGTATGCACGTCGTTATGCTACAAACTAAGAACTGCGCAATGCTGTTGACGTTGCATTTCGCACTATAACACAGGACATGCTCAAAAATGTGTCAAGAGGAACGTGGAGGCGTATGGAAATGTGTTTACAGCATGACGTGGGACATACTGATATGTTGGACACCTAATACCCTAAGTACATACCTGTGCTAAAACAAACTAAATGAATTAGTATTCGACGTTAGGGGTACGGGGACTTCTCACTCATCCCGTACATTAATTATAAGTGCAGTTCGTACTTTGAGTCCCGAAAAGGAAATCAGATAATGATTAAGCGAACCAAGATCAAAATAAGTGACAAAGGGGTTCAGATCCAGGCTCACTTTAAATGTTCTGAGGTCAGTAACACAGTTAGTACTGACCAGGAGAGCACGCGGCAAAAGGATTTTTCCGAATTTTTTTTATATTTGTGGTACGTGAAGTTCGAAGCTCAAATATTAATCCCCCAAAACAGTTGGATACAGCTTCAGAAATAAAGTCAGTTCCCTAGGCTCGGTCGGAATTAGAAGTTAAACACTGCACAGCGACTGTTGACGATGATTTCATAGTCGGAATCTGCACTGATCAGCCAGAACATTATGACCATCTACCTGATAGCCGATATGCCCACCTTTGGAACGGATAACAGCGACGACGCATCGTTGCATGCAAGTATTTAGGACTTGGTAGGTCCCTGGAGGGAGTTGGCAACAAATCTGGAAACACAAGTCATCTACTACTACTACTACTACTACTACGTGATCAGGCCCAGTGGACCGCACGCATCTACAAATTTCCTCCTCCACTGTATTCTGTCCATTGCTGCTATCCGCCATTCGTCCACATCTATTGACATTTGTTTTAAATCTTCATGGAGTCCATGCCTCCAACGCTTCTTGGGTCTCCCTGGCGGTCTCTTTCCTGTAGGTGTGAAATCCAGGAGCTTCCGAGGCCATCTGTGATCCTCCATCCGGGCCACATGGCCGGCCCACTGCATTCGTTTGGCTTTGACAGCTCCTGCAATGTTGGGCTGCTGGTATAGTTCCTCAAGCTCTTGGTTGTATCTGATCCTCCATTCCCCTGTATCTGCATCCAGAACCGGACCGAAGATCTTCCGAAGCACTTTTCTCTCAAAGACAAGGAGCTTATGGAAGTCCTGTTTCCGGATACTCCATGTCTCACAGCCATATAGAACAACAGGCTGGATCAGGGTTTTGTACAGTCGAATCTTGAACTGTCTGGAGAGAGATTTGGACCGAAGCAGTTGTGCTAGGCTGTGGTAAGATCGGTTTCCTGCTTGTATTCTGGCATTGATCTCTGCTTCACATGACGAGTTCTCAGTGAAAAGTGCCCCTAGGTATTTGAATTCTTGCACTCTCTTGTAGGAATGGTCCCCAACCTGCAGTGATTGTAGATGATCGGCAGTCTGACAATAACCACGCGTCATAACGAGGTACTCTGTCTTAGCTTCGTTTATGTTGAGCCCAAATTTGCTGGCAGCCTCCTTTAGTGCTTTGGTCATTTGCTCCAACTCCTCTTCCGGCCTAGAGAGTAAACAGATGTCGTCTGCATAGGCTAAGTATGCCAGTCTCTTTCCTCCGATTTCAATCCCTTCGTTCTCTTGGAAGGTCTCGCGTATGATCTTCTCGAGGGCAAAGTTGAACAGGATAGGGGACAACCCATCTCCTTGCCTGAGTCCTGTCACAATTTTAAATTCCTCAGTAACGCGATTTCCCATCTTCACCTTTGCATGTGTCTCGTTCAGACAGATCTTTACCAGATTGATGAGTTTCTCTGCTATGCCAAACTCCCTTAAACAGTTGAGCAGGCTCTTACGATGTATGCAATAATAGGTCTTCTTAAAATCAACGAATAAAATATGCAAATCTTTACCATATTCACCCAGTTTCTCAGTGAGCTGCCGGAGACTGAAGATGTGATCTACTGTTGACCGTCCTGGCCGGAAACCTCCCTGGTACTCCCCAATCACCGATTCTGCCTCTGGCTGAATTCTATGTATGAGGCAATTGGACAGGATCATATAGCAGACGTTAAGCAGGGCAATTCCTCGATAGTTGTCACATTTCAGTTTGTCGCCCTTCTTATGTATTGGACAAATCAGAGCTGTTTTCCATTCTCCTGGTAGTTCTTCTTTGGTCCATATTGCCTGTATCAATCGGTGTATTTTTTCTGCAAGTTTCTCTCCTCCTGCCAGGATCATTTCAGCCTGTATTCCATCTTGACCTGGACTCTTATTCTGTTTAAGGTGTCTGATTCTGGTTTTTATCTCATCCAGGGAAGGTGGGGGATAGTCTGCATCGGCTGTAATTGGGTACTGGAAATCAAACTGCAGTTCGGGTTCATCACAATTTAGCAGCTGTCGAAAGTACTCTTTCTATCTCTCAGCTATGTCCCTATCGTTCGTCAGGATCTTATCACGGGAGTCTTTGACAAATTTCTGCTTGGCCTGGTGACCTTTGCAGAGGTACTTCACCCTCAGAAACATTTCCCTCGTCTTTTGTCCTCTGAAGTCTGTTTCTGCTTCAGTGATCATATTTCTTATGTATTTCCTCTTTGCTCTTCTCAGAATTGCTTGTGTAGTCTTTCGGACCTCCTCAAATTGTGCTTTGGCCTGTGCCAGATTTGTCCCCTTCAGCCATTTGTTCCTGGCTTCCTTTCTCCTTTCCAGGGCATCTGCACATTCCTTTCCAAACCAGATCTTCTTGCCCACTGGGTTTCCCATGAGTGTTTCCTTTACTGTATCCCTAACTGAGCTCTGGATGTATCCCCACATAAGTTCGAGGTCCTGATTCGCGTCCACTTCGCTGAGTGCTTCAAAGCGGTTACTAAGTTGCAACTGGTATCTGGTCTTCGTTGCTTCATCTTTTAGTTTCTCCACATGGTACCTTTCCACTCTTTTTAACTTAGGCCCCGTTCTTCCTTTACACTGTATGTTTAAATGGCCTCTGACCAGGAAATGATCACTCCCACCTTCGGCACCCCGCGCTGTCTTAACGCCTAACACCCATCTCTTGGCTCTGAGATCAACGGCAACATGGTCTATTTGATTTACAGTTCTCCCATCTCGTGATACCCAGGTTCCTTTATGTATGTTTTTTCCGCTGGAAGTTTGTGCTGGAGATGAACAACCCTAATGATGTCGCGAAGCTGATGAACCTAACTCCATTGTCATTGCTTAGGTTGTGTAGACTGTGCCTACCTGTTGAGTTTTGGAATATTTGTTCTTTCCCAACCTTGGCATTCATATCACCAAGGAGGATCCTCAGGTGTCCATTTGGTACAGCGTCCATCACTGCCTCAGCTGTGCATAGAACTCGTCTTTCACTTCACATTCGCTCTCCTCCGTGGGAGCATGACAGTTCACAAAAGTCGCCTTAATATGCTTTACTTCCAGTGTTAGAACAGATATTCTTGGGTTGACTGAAACGAATTCTGAAACATTAGTGGCCAACGTCTTACTGACGCAGAAACCAGTGCCTAACAGATGACCTTGTTCACAGGCTCCATTCAGAATTGTACAGTTTTCAACATCAATGCTCCCAGCATCGTCCCAACGGATTTCTTGCAGTGCAACTAGGTCTAGTTTGTACCTCTGAATTTCCTTGACCACACTGATTGCAGCTCCTGTCTTGTACAGACTCCTTATATTCCACGTTCTAAATCGTATACCGTTTCTTTGCCATTGACGTCGTCTATTTTTGTCAGTAATGTTCCGAGTAGTCTTGAAAGCATGTTTAATTTTTTACGGAGAGAGGGTGCTGGCCTCCTGTCCAACCTGCGGTGTTACCCTCACAGCTGACAGGACTGCTGGCGTTTCTTAAGGGGTGGGCTCCCCTCAGGAGTTGGGTTATAGGAAGGAATAAGAAAATTGGAAAGACGCCCTCGGGCCTCGAAACCTAATACCGTTGGGGTCGAAAAAGCAAGAGTTGGCCAAGGGAGGCCGACAGGGAAGGAGAAAGAAGGAGCCTGACACAAGTAAGTGGAAGCAATGTCAGACTCAGCTCGGGTCCCCGCGGTCGCCACCCGCGTACTTCTAGCTGAAGCCCCTGGGAAACACAAGTCATCTAATTCCCATAAATTTCTGGGAGGGGGCGATGAGCTCTGATGACACTTTCAATTACATCCAGGATGTGTTCGATCGGTTTCAGAGCTCGAGAGTTAGGGTCCAGCACACCAACTGGAACTCGCCACTGTATTCCTCGAACCACTTCATCACACTCCTGGCCTTGAGACGTAGTGTATTATCATGTTGAGAAACGCCACTGCCTTCGGGAAACGTGATTTTTATGAAGGGGTATAGTTGGTCTGGAACCAGTGTAAGATACTCCTTGGCCGTCATGGTGCCTTGCACAAGCTCCACACTGGACACATGGATGCCCGAGTGATGTTCCCCACACCATAATGGAGCCGCCGCCAGCTTGACTCCGACCCGCAGACAGGTGTCAAGGAGATTTTCCTGGAGAACGACGGATTCGCGTCCACCCATCAGCATGATGAAAAGGGTATCGGGATTCATCAGACCGTGAAGCGCTCTGCTACTGCGTCAACTCCAGTGCCAATGGTCACGTGCCCACTTCTATATCTAAATCTACACTTATACTCCGCAAGCCACCTAACGGTGTGTGGCGGAGGGCACTTAACGTGCCACTGTCATTACCTCCCTTTCCTGTTCCAGTCGCGTATGGTTCGCGAGAAGAATGACTGCCGGAAAGCCTCCGTGAGCTCTCGAATCTCTCTAATTTTACATTCGTGATCTCCTCGGGAGGTATAAGTGGGGGGAAGCAATATATTCGATACCTCATCCAGAAGCCAGCCGGTGTGGCCGTGCGGTTCTAGGCGCTTCAGTCCGGAACCGCGTGACCGCTACGGTCGCAGGTTCGAATCCTGCCTCGGGCATGGATGTTTGTGATGTCCTTAGGATAGTTAGGTTTAAGTAGTTCTAAGTTCTAGGGGACTGATGACCACAGATGTTAAGTCCCATAGTGCTCAGAGCCATTTGAATCATTTGAACCTCATCCAGAAACACACCCTCTCGACACCTGGACGGCAAGCTACACCTCGATGCAGAGCGCCTCTCTTGCAGAGTCTGCCACTTGAGTGTGCTAAACATCTCCGTAACGCGTCACGAAACGCGCCGCTCTTCTTTGGAGCTTCTCTATCTCCGCTGTCAACCCGACCTGCAACGGATCCCATACTGATGATCAATACTTAAGTATAGGCCGCACGAGTGTTTTGTAAGCCACCTCCTTTGTTGATGGACTACATTTTCCAAAGACTCTCCCAATGAATATCAACCTGGCACCCGCCTTACAAACAATTAGTTTTATATGATCATTCCACTTCAAATCGTTCCGTACACATACTCCCAGATATTTTACAGAAGTAACTGCTACCAGTGTTTGTTCCGCTATCATATAATCATACAATAAAGGATCCTTCTTTCTATGTATTCGAAATACATTACATTTGTCTAAGTTAAGGATGAGACACGGCCGGAGTGGTCGGGCGGTTGTAGGCGCTACAGTCTGGAACCGCGGGACCGCTACGGTCGCAGGTTCGAATCCTGCCTCGGGCATGGATGTTTGTGATGTCCTTAGGTTAGTTAGGTTTAAGTAGTTCTAAGTTCTAAGGGACTGATGACCACAGATGTTAAGTCCCATAGTGCTCAGAGCCATTTGAACCATTTGAACCTCATCCAGAAACACACCCTCTCGACACCTGGACGGCAAGCTACACCGCGATGCAGAGCGCCTCTCTTGCAGAGTCTGCCACTTGAGTGTGCTAAACATCTCCGTAACGCTATCATGCGTATCAAATAACCCTGTGACGAAACGCGCCGCTCTTCTTTGGAGCTTCTCTATCTCCGCTGTCAACCCGACCTGCAACGGATCCCACACTGATTAGCAATACTTAAGTATAGGCCGAACGAGTGTTTTGTAAGCCACCTCCTTTGTTGATGGACTACATTTTCTAAAGACTCTCCCAATGAATATCAACCTGGCACCCGCCTTACAAACAATTAGTTTTATATGATCATTCCACTTCAAATCGTTCCGTACACATACTCCCAGATATTTTGCAGAAGTAACTGCTACCAGTGTTTGTTCCGCTATCATATAATCATACAATAAAGGATCCTTCTTTCTATGTATTCGAAATACATTACATTTGTCTACGTTAAGGGTGAGACACGGCCGGAGTGGTCGGGCGGTTCTAGGCGCTACAGTCTAGAACCGCGGGACCGCTACGGTCGCAGGTTCGAACCCTGCCTGGGGCATGGATGTGTGAGATGTCCTTAGGCTAGTTAGGCTGAAATAGTTCTAAGTTCTAGGGGACTGATGACCACAGCAGTTAAGTCCCATAGTACTCAGAGCCATTTGAACCATTTTTATGTTAAGGGTCAGTTGCCACTCCCTGCACCAAGTGCCTATACGCTGCAGATATTCCTGCATTTCGCTGCGATTTTCTAATTCTGCAACTTCTCTGTATACTACAGCATAATCCGCGAAAAGCCGCATTGGACTTCCGATACTATGTACCAGGTCATTTATATATATTGTGAAAAGCAATGGTCCCATAACACTCCCCTGTGGCACGCCAGCGGTTACTTTAACGTCTGTAAACGTCTCTCCATTGAAATCAACATGCTGTGTTCTGTTTGCTAAAAAACTCTTCAATCCAGCCACACAGCTGGTCTGATATTCCGTAGGCGACAGTGCGGAACTGTATCGAACGCCTTCCGGAAATCAAGGAAAATGGCATCTACATGGGAGCCTTTATCTAATATTTTCTGGGTCTCATGGACAAATAAAGCGAGTTGGGTCTTACACGATCGCTGTTTCCAGAATCTGTGTTGATTCCTACAGAGAAGACTCTGGGTTTCCAGAAATGACATGATACGCGAGCAAAAAACATGCTCTAAAATTCTACGACAGATCGATGTCAGAGATATACCCCTATAGTTTTGTGCATCTGCTCGACGACCCTTCTTGAAAACTGGAACTACCTGTGCTCTTTTCCAATCATTTGGAACCTTCCGTTCCTCTAGAGACTTGCGGTACGCGGCTGTTAGAAGGGGGCAAGTTCTTTCGCGTATTCTGTGTAGAATCGAACTGATATCCCGTCAGGTCCAGTGGACTTTCTTCTGTTGAGTGATTTCAGTTGCTTTTCTATTCCTTGGACACTTATTTCGATGTCAGCCATTTTTTTCGTTCGTGCGAGGATTTAGAGAAGGAACTCCAGTGCGGTCTTCCTCTGTGAAACAGCTTTGGAAAAAGGTGTTTAGTATTTCAGCTTTACGCGTGTCATCCTCACACTTCAGTCGTAGCTGCCGATGTCGTGGTGTTAGCATTGGCACATGCATGGATCGTTGGCGCACTATGTGTTCAGATACACTTAACTATGCCCAGCATTAAAGTCTGATGTTAGTTCCGCCGCAGTTCGCTGCCTGTCCTGTTTTATCAGGCTGCCCAACCAACAACGTCCAACATCTGCAATGAAGTGTGGCCGCCCAACTCCACGACGTCCGCACGTGGTTTCAGCTTGGTATCACCACGTGTTGAAGACACTCACCACAGCACTCCTCGAACACCCGACAAGTCGTGCAGTTTCCGAAATGGTCGTGCCAAGCCTTCGAGCCATCGCAATATGCCCTCGGTCAAATTGAGATAGGTTGCGCGTTTGCCATTCTACACACGGACAGCACACTCACTGGTATTACATGCACCATGCGGGTGTCTGACTAGCAGTCATTTCTCACCAGGTGACGTGCTATCAACTGGATGGGTTTACACCGATAGTAGGTCGGAGGTCGTAATGTTCTGGCTGATCAGTGTAATTGACGGGCTGCAGATGCAGCCGGCACCTGGTCCTGATGGCTTGAAGGGATAACTGGTTCGATAACTGAGACATCACTGCCGATACGCAGTTGAGCAGCGGCCTGAATACTGTCGCTGGACATGGATATGGTGCTAGTTACTGGGGAACAAGTGATATGTCGTACAAAATTAGTGCCACCGATCACTGCGCTATTGTCGGGTAAACGCGCTCTGCTGGTAGCGGACCTTGCGCCCCTTGTGGCGGCTGCCTGAGATTCTGTGGACAAAAAATCGGCGTGTTAGCATTGTTGTTGATGTTGTTGTCTGGAACATTTACCAATGCACGAGACGAGCGTGGATCGGCTTGCTGCCTGTTGTGGCAAACGAGACCCGAAGCGTTACCACCTGCGGGACGCGAGTGTTTTGCAGGTTTGCAGGATGCTGTCTCCTAGAAAGGACACAGCAGGCCCCATATGTCGGCGACAAATGTAGTCCGGCAACGATCGTTCTCCTAGTACACTAAACACATATAAACGCCCGTCTTGGTGCTGTACGAGATAAAGGAGTATTGTTGTTGGTTGCACCGCTGTCGCCGCGACTCTTTCTTGCCATGTTAAAGGTGCCTTGTAGCGGCTTCCCTTGTCAAGAAAAACCGCAGTCTTGCTGACAAATTGTCACACACAGTCGCACAATCAGTGTGGGTACTTGTCTTGATGTAAAGAATCACATTTCCTAACGTAAGCTGTACTATCCCACACAGCCCAGTGACCAATGTGTTTGTCCTTTCGAACGCTAGTCACGCAGGATCGCCTAGAGCCAACGCGGAGCTATCCATCGCCCTTCCAAACCAAGTTACTCCATCTTCGCATAGCACTCGACGGATCCAGCCCAACGCGAGGAGGAAGGTCACGGATCGATAAATGCGAGTCTGGACAGGCCACGGTCCTGGCTCTGTCCAATTCCGTTCTGACAGACGTTTATTTCTCTTGCAAGGAGAAAATCACTACCCTCTCACAAAGAAACAAATTTCTAACGCGTTTTCTAAACAGTAAATCTCCTGTGTAATTTTTCCTTGTATACAGAATGTAGAAGGCATTACTCCTAGCCGTTTTGTACAGTTATGTTGAAATGCTAACCATTTCCACGCCTAAGCATGTAGTGCACCTCATGGCAATCTGACATTTCCTACATGCCACCTTTATAATTATGTAGTTTTAACAGGAAGCAGTAAATAATATATTTAACAGGTAAATTTCCATTTTATATGTAACAATGAAATAAGTATTTGGCACTTGAAAGAAAATAAGTCGTCCGAAAATAATACCAAAATTGGCAAAAAATAATATCGAAATTGTTGTAGAACAAAAATAGGTGTTCCTATCCCTTCAGAAACTAGGTTTTATTTAGTGTGTAGTGGAGAAAAGCGTGTTGAGAATTACTTGGAGAAAGAGAAAAACAAACAAATAGGTCAAGAATGGACAGTAGAGAATGACAAATAATGTAACGAAGCGAATGAATACTGGAAAAATCAATGAAACTCATCATCAGATTCCAATAGATAAGGAAATATAGGTAAGAACCCTTAACTAGATAAGGATAAATTAAATTAGAAAACAAGCAAAACCTATAAGCATTCGTACACCAAAAGATAGTAATGCGTGGAAAAGTCTGCAGTAAGTCATTATTCAATAGTGGATAACCATTGATTAATAATGATGATGATGATAATGACGATGACGTGATGACAATGACGCTGACGATGATGATGGGTTTCGTTAATGCATTACCCCCCTGCTTATTTTGTGAAACGTGTCATGTCTTGTAAAACATGAGACATTGCATTGAGAGCGATGTCATTTAAACAGTGGTAGACTAAACGTACCGAAGGCCCAGGCCGACAAAACCAAATGAGGCCCTCGGTCTCTTTAGAAACATATATTTTTGTAGTACACATTTTCTAAAAAATGAATAATATACATGTAATGGCTCACACAAAAACTAGATATCAATAATATGCGTATTCTATGCATGCATAAGAGGTAGGTGAGAAACTCTAAATACGAATCGGCAATTAGCATGACAACCATCAGCTAGAGTGCAAAGACATAATAAAGAATAGGCTAAGAAAATAACCTTTTATTTTATATATTTGGAAACGTAGCTAGTACAGTTATAATGTCGGTTAATATCGTAAATTTAGTACGAGATAATAGTTACTACTGGTCGTATTGTAGTACATGTTTTCGTAGTTATTTTACTAAAATGGTAACTGAAGAAAACTTCACAAGCCCAGATCACTAAAAAACGTTTTGTCTGAAGACTGGTTTCGGCAGAGCTATGCTATCATCGTCCAATACTGACAGCATAGATCTGTCGAAACCGGTCATCCAATAAAATACTGGTTTAATGATCTTGGCTTGTGAAGTTTTCTTCAGCTACCACGCATTGCAGATCACCCCAGATTGACCATGTAGGGGTCACACATTCTATAGTGACGGTCTCAACATACCGTTCTCTCATTGGGACAAATATGTTTGTCGCCAGGATGACTATGTTGAGAAATAAATTTGTATACATGAAGAATACAGATGTAGAATTTCAGTAACATTTGTTTTATTTACAGAGCTTTAAGAGGTTTCACGTAAAAAACTCGGAGTCATTACTTTTTAGCACATACTCTTAATGGCATTTCGTCCCGTCACCAAAACTCATTCATGGCTTATAACTTGGCGAGTCATTTATCCAAAGTCATTTTTGGAAACTGTAGATATTAGGGTTTGTAACCTCCCCCTCACTTATCGACCTTAATGACAGTGAAAAATGAAACCGCGTGTATCTAATGGGAATTTTGGAAAAGCAATCGTCACCGAAGTTAACCTGTCGGTAAAGAGGGAGGAAAGGGTTACATCTAAATGAAAGGAAAAATGCAAGTGAAACTGGTGGAAATTAATTTTGAAATAGGGATAAAGTTAATAAAGAAAGTAAATGTGCGGCCGTTACGTTAACAATCAACTAGCGGTAATTAGATATTTGAGATTTGGGGGAAATTACGGTCGCCAGTCCTATGGACAATTACTATAATAACTGAAAAAGAAAGGTTATTACACATATAATTAGCACTAGAAGCGTGGCAACTGAAGGTTGACACGTGTAGTGTGAAAACTGAAAGTTTGTCAGAAGTAATAAATTTCGCTACACTTAATTTAGCAAAAGAATTAATGAAACCGGAAAATCGAAAGTTAATTTAGTGACTGAAGTTAATAGTGAGCTTTCTTTCTGAAGCACATCGAAATACAGTTAGTCTTGGACTACCTCAACAATCATTTCTAAAGCTACTTGAATCTACGCAATTTAGAAAGAAGAGATTTAACTTTGAACTTGAATTAAACGATTCTGAACAATTAACAATAGTAAAATTTAGTACGTACCAAGCTGAGCTGCAGTCACAGGTAAGCTAAAATACGGTAACAAAACTCGCATTCTTAATTTGTGCTTGTGTAATCTAACTATTGTAGCCAGCTATGAATACTTAAATTGAACATTGAAATTAAAGCAGTGAAATGGAATTATGCTGGCGTTTGAATTTCAACGACACTCGGATTCATTTCGGAAAAGGAAGGGACCCTGCTTGGCAATGCAATTGGGACAATGAGCAACAAAGGTTCATGCTAAGTTGCTGTAATTTTGCGAGGCAAATGGAACAATTTGAAAAGCTGAGGTCTGCCATACAGTTCTGAAACTTTACGTGCTTTTAGTCTTCCTTGTTGGTTGATTGAAGGTTTGAAGACGTCGATCGAGGAGGTGGCGACAGTCACTCATTGTCGGCCGTCGCTGTTGCAGAAGCTGGATGTTAGCGCGCCTTCTTCTCGACACGGTCACCAGGCGAAACGGGCTCTTGATGTGTGCCAGCTAATGCTTCCCGTCCGCGACACCATGTCAGAAACTATCATCGCGAGTCGAGCGCAATTACATGCTGCCAAACCCCGAAAGCGCGGCAACTCGCGGGAGCATCACACAACACACCTGCTCCACTCGCTACTCCAGCCAGACTCCCACAGCTCTGCCCGCGCTCCACGCGGCAGAGTTAACACTACCAAAGATCCTACACACTTTGAGTCTTCACACGACCTATCGATGTAATCGTTCGATAGCAGTTTTCCCTAGGCAAGACCCAGCGCAAAAATACAAATAATATTTACGAAACAAACAAATTATACATCGACATAAATGCATAAATATATATATATATATATACACAAATAGTAAAACAATTACAATATGCAAAGACACAGAAATGTCATATATTCAGGTAACAAAAATAAGGAAAACAAATTATAGTACAATAGATGGAAATAGGAGGATATGCATTTCCGGCGTTACAGGTTCCATACATCAACCGGTACAAATGGAACCATTATAGGACCACTTTGTTGTTCGTCTGCCTATCTGAGCGAATGCTTACACCTATTGGTTGGCGACTGTTTTCCTCTCTGGAGATTTCTACATCTATATATACATTCACACTCTGCAAGCCACCTGACGGTGTGTGGCGGAGGGTACTTTGAGTACCTCTATCGGTTCTCCTTTCTATTCCAGTCTCGGATTGTTCGTGGAATGAAAGATTGTCGGTATGCCTCTGTGTGGGCCCTAATCTCTCTGATTTTATCCTCATGGTCTCTTCGCGAGATATACGTAGGAGGGAGCAATATACTGCTTGAGTCCTCAGTGAAGGTATGTTCTCTAAACTTCAACAAAAGCCCGTACCGAGCTACTGAGCGTCACTCTTGCAGAGTCTTCCACTGGAGTGCATCTCGAGTGCTTTCGCGATTATTAAATGATCCTGTAACGAAGCGCGCTGCTCTCCGTTGGATCTTCTCTATCTCTTCTATCAACCCTATCTAGTACGGATCCCACACCGGTGAGCAGTGTACTATAACCTACTTCCTTTGTTTTCCGATTGCATTTCCTTAGCATTCTTCCAATGAATCTCAGTGTGGCAATTGCTTTACTGACGATTAATTTTATATGGTCATTCCATTTTAAATCACTCCTAATGCCTGCTCCCAGATAATTTATGGAATTAACTGCTTCCAATTGCTGACCTGCTATATTGTAGCTAAATGATAAGGGATCTTTCTTTCCATGTATTCGCAGCACATTACACTTGTCTACATTGAGGTTCAATTGCCATTCCCTGCACCATGCGTCAATGCGTTGCAAATCCTCCTGCATTTCAGTACAATTTTCCATTGTTATAACCTTTCGATATACTACAGCATCATCCGCAAAAAGCCTCAGTGAACTTCCGATGTTATCAACAAAGTCTTTTATGTATATTGTGAATAGCAATGGTCCTACGACACTCCCCTGCGGCACACCTGAAATCGCTCTTACTTCGGAAGACTTCTCTCCATTGAGAATGACATGCTGCGTTCTGTTACCTAGGAACTCTTCAGTCCAATCACGCGATTGGTCTGGTAGTCCATATACTCTTACATTGTTCGGTAAACGACTGTGGGGAACTGTATCGAACGCTTTGCGGAAGTCAAGAAACACGACATCTACCTGGGAACCCGTGTCTATGGCCCTCTGAGTCTCGTGGACGAATAGCGCGAGCTGGGTTTCACACGATCGTCTTTTTCTAAACCCATGCCGATTCCTACAGAGTAGATTTCTAGTCTCCAGAAAAGTCATTCTACTCGAACATAATACGTGTTCCAAAATTCTACAACTGATCGACGTTAGAGATATAGGTCTATAGTTCTGCACATCTGTTCGACGTCCCTTCTTGGAAACGTGGATGACCTGTGCCCTTTTCCAATCCTTTGGAACGCTACGCTCTTCTAGAGATCTACGGTACACCGCTGCAAGAAGGGGATAAAGATCCTTCGCGTACTCTGTGTAATATCGAACTGGTATCCCGTCAGGTCCAGCGGCCTTTCCTCTTTTGAGCGAATTTAATTGTTTTTCTATCCCTCTGTCATCTATTTCGATAACTACCATTTTGTCAGCTGTGCGACAGTCTAGAGAAGGAACTACAGCGCAGTCTTCCTCTGTGAAACAGCTTTGGAAGAAGACATTTAGTATTTCGGCCTTTAGTCTGTCATTCTCTGTTGCAGTACCATTTTGGTCACAGAGTGTCTGGACATTATTTTTTGATCCACCAAAATTTCTTAGGATTTTCTGCCTAGTCAGTACATAGAACTTTACTTTCGAATTCATTGAACGCCTCTCGCATAGCCCTCCTCACACTACATTTCGCTTCGCGTAATTTTTATTTGTCTGCAAACTTCTGTCAAATCTTACCAGTGTTTGCAACAGGGGCGATAGCAGATAGAGTCAACATATCTGAAATTTTCAGTTAGCACAGCTTGTTAATGTAACTTCAAAATTAGTAAAGTAAATGAAAAACTACAGTAGTGATGCCAAATTATACAAAAAATATAAACTTAAAATTAAAACATTCTCGAAAAGGACCGACATCTTTCCAGTATCCATATCGATAGTAGGCAGCAATTTTCGATTCCTGGGATTGATGAACTATCAATATACGTAATTAAGTTTGTATGGAAGCACCGGAGCGCAACTCCTAGGCGCACTTGTCTGGTTTTTGTTGTAATAACTTTATTCCTCCAGTATCACGTTCCAAAAGTTGATGCAAGTCAAAAAGGTAAATTGAGGTATAGTAGGAAGAGAAAGTTTTCTGTTGATATGGGTCAAGGTTTGCCTTGGCTGGCTCTTGCATATCTCCCAAAGCGCTCACAATTCTTGCCACGTTTAATTTTCTGACTTAGCTGAATTTTAATGAGTACTGTAACGAATATCAGACAATCGTTTCAAACAGTTTCCTGTAACTTCCACCTATATGTAGAAGACGACAGTTCCAAAACTGGTGATGCTACACTGAATGCATGAGAATGCATAAACTTCATACATATTTAAGGAATTATTAGCTTAGGAACTGAACGAAGTTTTCGGCTTGACTTACAGAATTTTTCGTTTTACTCCTCCGTGTATACCTGAAACTGATCCGGCACAGCCTCGAGCCCAGCACAGCACAGTATCCAGCCCATCTTTTCCCAGCTGGTGTTGAATATTTTTTCACGTATCCTCCGCAGACTAAGATGAATTCTTCAATTCCACAATGCCGTCTTCTACACGTGTGTATCTAATCCTTTGACTCACCTGGTCAGCTCCGCTGTCATTGGGAGTGCTGTCAAATATTATTCCGTAGTATTTAGCCTTTTTCATATCTGTGATACTTGTTTCCTTAACAGGTTCACCAAAAACACAAACAAATTCATTTTGTATCGCTTTTGGCAAATGATAAGGCATTCTCCTCGGCCCACAGATGAATTCATCAAGTTTTAAACTATGCTATTTCAATAATGATTCATATTTCGCCATCAATTGCATCAATTCTGAGAAATTTCCTCTGTTTTGCGACGGAACATTTTCATGATAATCGCGGAATGGAAGGTTTTGCTGTGCTAAGAATAGTACAGTATCTAAAAGGTGATGTACAATGTTCCTTTATTATTTCGTCTCAGCATTAAAAATCTTCTGATTAGTTCCGTCAATGGTTGTACTAACTTTGAAGCCCATAGAGAGTGTTTTTCTATCTTTCTAATATTGGTAGATGGTCAGACAACATTCATGCTTTGCTATTTTATGAGTCACTTTTCACCCTGACAGAAGCCAGAAATAAATAAATTATTATCGTACAGTCCTCAGAGGCAAATACTTGTAGCAAAAACATTACTTTTTTGTTGAATGCGCGTATAGCATCCATTTCTTTGAAAATTTAGTCTTGTAAATGTGAGTAAAACCACGACGAAGTAAAACAACGATATGTTCCTTTAGTGTGTTCACTTGGGCTTTCTAAAGACTCAAAAAGTCCCTCCT
Source organism: Schistocerca piceifrons (assembly GCF_021461385.2). Lineage (NCBI taxonomy): Eukaryota > Metazoa > Arthropoda > Insecta > Orthoptera > Acrididae > Schistocerca > Schistocerca piceifrons. The sequence goes on along the minus strand of NC_060139.1, from coordinate 124,199,596 downwards.
TGTTTTGATATACATCACTTTACTTTTCAGTAGCCATAATTCTGGAACGTATATTGGCCAACGTGCAGTATCACTGGATGAAGAAGAGTCGAAGTTAGATGCATCAGAAAAATGTTCATTCTCAGTAATTTTCTCATCATTAACACCCTTCTCATCTTTTTTCAGTGTCATTTACTTAAAATTTTTTACTAAAATCAGGTATAGTGTGCTTGTCACCCATGTTTGTAGTTTCAATATCAATAATTAACTGTACGCTGGAGTGAGATTTGATAGTGTGATTACTCTTTGCTTCACCATCTCCACTTTCTGCACGAGGTATTTGAATAAAGGTATATGAATAACGATTCTGCGAGTCATTTACTTTCTACAGTTTTTGCTTTTCTTAGCTTTCTTTCCTGAGAGCCAGATAAGTGAATGCCTTTTACTAAAAAAAAAAAAAAGAAGACTTGCAAGATTAGCAAGATTATTTCTGTGTCAGAGCATGGCCTACACGTGCATTAACAGTATTTTTTTCTTTTCCTTTTCTTTCTCCGAGTTGTCTTTTGGCTCATAGTAGATAGTAGATATGTACCACAAAATCACGAGTGTATGGTCATTTTCAAATGAATGTATGGTGTTTATAATTTGGGTGACAATAAATCCAAATTTTGCATTGGATAAAGTGATATTTTTATTACTATTTGATAAATCATTATTTTTTGTTAAACATCATGATTCTATAATTTGTAACACATTTTGATAGTACAACAGCGTGTTATTTTCTGGAAAACAGTGTATAGAATGAATCAAATGTTTGGAAATGATTATGGAACTTTAAGTGTCCATGGATTTCCGATCTTCGTAATATATTCTAGAATATTCAATATAATAGTAACCTAATTAGAAAAACGTGTGTTCACTTTTTGGTTCTTCTTAGATACACGACAACACAGTTACTGTTTAAACTCAGTTAACATGCAGCAATAAAAACCAGAGGAAAAGTTAAATTCATTACATAATATTTCTAATCGATCTTTATGAACAATGAAATGAAATCAACTTAACACGAAACGAAGGTATTCTAGAGGGCATGCTCAAGTAATAACAATTCTGATATTCTCTGGAACGGGTATTGGCCAAGGTATTGTATCATTGCATGAAGAGGAGTAGAAATTAAGATGCATCAGAAAAACATTCATTCTCAGTAATTTTCTCATTATTACGATCTTTCTCATCTTTTTTTTCAGTGTCACTTACTTCAAAGTCTAACGTGTGTTCCTCGAGAATTTCAAATGGAAGTCGAAAGAAAGTTCAACGGTGGTTACTATCTTCCTTTGGTCTCCTAACAAGTTGTAAGTTATAATGCAGTTATACGTCAGTAAGGTTCAAACTGATCCCCCTATTTCCTGTTGCTTACTAAATGTGTTCCTTTTACAAAAGGTATCACCATATTGTTCTCTGATGTTCGGGTATATTACTCATCTTTCGCGCCGAAGCCGCCATAGAGCGATGGCGGTGCATCCCTTTAAGGCGCCGACTATCACTAGATAAAGATTTATGCGATGCTGGATGTGATGAGCAGAAGAAAATAAAAAGTTTTTCTACGGATTGTTCCAGCGTATAAAGTCTAGACGACTCTCGCGTTGATGTCTACAGTTAATAAAAAAATCTAAATTACTCCACTCGAGTTTATCTAGTTGGATTTTCATATTCAGAGAAAAACTTTATAATAATTACGTGTAACTTTTGAAAAACTAATTTTAGAATGCATTAGCCGGCCGCTGTGGCCGAGCGGTTCTAGACGCTTCAGTCCAGAACCGCGCGACTGCTACGGTCGGAGGTTCGAATCCTGCCTCGGACATGGATGTGTGTGATGTCCTTACGTTAGTTAGGTTTAAGTAGTTCTACGTTCTATGGGACTGATGACCTCAGATGTTAAATCCCATAGTGATCAGAGCCATTTGAACCAGAATGCGCTACTTTAGTCAAAAAGTTGATAAATCACTGGTTAGCTCTTCACTGCAGTTATGCACACATTTTTAAGCTGGACTTATAGCATACTAAAAGTTAATGCCAGCGGCGTCCTAGGACATATATCGAGAGCATGAGTCAGTCATCGCTCTAATCGTAAGGAAATCAACACAGAGAAGAATAAGAAACGAACGAGCAGATGTGTCCAATTAGACGTTGTTCTGATCACAAGGAAATCAACACCGAGAGAAATAAGAAAATAACGAGCAGATGTGTCTAATTAGACATCCTTCAAATCATAAGGAAATCAACACAGAGAGAAATAAGAAACTAACAGGCAGATGTGTCCAATTAGACATCGTTCTTATCATAAGGATATCAACACAGAGAGAAATAAGAAAACAATGGGCAGATGTGTCCAATTAGACACTGTCTAATCATAAGGAACTCAACACAGAGATAAATAAGAAAATAACGAATAGATGTGTCCAATTAGACATTGTTCTAATCATAAGGAAATCAACACAGAGAGAAATAGGAAACTAATAAGCAGGTGTGTCCAATTAGACATCGTTCTAATCATAAGGAAATCAACACAGAGCGGATGTGTCCAATTAGACATACTAAAATAATCTCCATCTTAGAACTGTTATGATGCTGCCAAGCTAACGTTTTTATTAAGAAGTAGCACTGTGCCCACGGCTCCTCATGCCTATGCATATGTCACTTATATTCCACACACAGGTATTTCACACACAGGTATTTCATGTATATGTAACATATTTAACGAATGTTTTCAACATCTTTCATATATACCATCAGCTGTATAATGGAATGACGACAATGACAATTTGTGCCTTACTGGAACGAGAACCCAGATTTCCCACTTATCGCGACTGGTCACCTTACCATTTGGCTATCCGTACACGACTCATGGCCAGACACAAACTTCCATATGTCGTCAACCATGTGTCTATAAATTGTGTTCGTAAATCCATTATGTATATCCCCGTACAGGGGAGACATTTTACTTAAAAGTCGCTTGCCCCGCGTCGGGAGAAAAATACGATATTGCAGTTGTTGTGTTATCCCTAATTACAATGCAATGTTCCTTCGGATATGGCATCGTAATTCGGCTCTACACAACCACTGCAATATCGTAAAATGAAGAAAGGTCTTTGTGGCACGCGCTACAACACAAGAGAAGACATCATCTTTGCCATAGGGCTGCCCTTGCGAGACATCGACAGAGATGGACGCGCTGACGGTGTGCGACGCCTTCCACTTGCGTGGGGGGAAGGTGATAGAGATGCAGGGCGATTATATTGAGGGCATTCAATATGGTGAAAGTCTATCAACAGAGTATGGTATGAATTGTAAGAGGGTTTAAACTACTTATTTAACCCACATAAAACACCCGGCTACTTTGCTACACACTGTCAAACATCCTCACACTATCACTGATTTGCTATTTCCGAGTCTTTTTTGGTTGCAGCATGTTTTCCTTCCGTTCGAGGCACTGAGTGCTATGACGTTTCCGTTTCAGCTGCTGCGATCTAACCCAGCAGCTTTCATACAGAAAGGGAAAGGACTCTGAGGCGGAGTGGTGTGTTCCTGTGCCACGGAGAACTTGCAGCAGAATTTGTGAGAGGCGTTGTGGCGGCGGACAGCGACAACCGAGCGAAGTTTGCCACCCAAAGCAGGGGCCGGATTACCTTGGCCAGCAGCCAGCTGTCTCCAGGACGCGACAACTGACGTTCTGTCGCTGTGCGGAGCTAACACAGTGGCTGCCTCGCAACTTGTCGACCCAGTTCTCTCCGGCTCTCCGCCACGGCTCGTCGTCCGCACCATAGTTCTCAGTATAAATTGGACGCAGTGATGGAAAGACAGTAATGTTAAGATTCATAATCAGTCTCACACTCTTCGTTATTACACTACTGGCCATTAAAATTGCTACACCAAGAAGAAATGCAGATGATAAACGGGTATTCATTGGACAAATATATTATACTAGAACTGACATGTGATTACATTTTCACGCAATTTGGGTACATAGATCCTGAGAAATCAGTACCCATAACAACCACCTCCGGCCGTAATAACGGCCTTGATACGCCTGGGCATTCAGTCAAACAGAACTTTGATGGCGTGTACAGGTACAGCTGCCCATGCAGCTTCAACATGATACCACAGTTCATCAAGAGTAGTGACTGGCGTATTGTGACGAGCCAGTTACTCGGCCACCATTGACCAGACGTTTTCAATTGGTGAGAGATCTGGAGAATGTGCCGTCAATGTGAACAAAAGGTGACCGAGCCTGTAACCAATGGCACCGCATACCATCACGACGGGTAATCCCCCTGTATGAGTATGACGAACACACGATTCCAATGTGCGTTCACCGCGATGTCCCAAACACGGATGCGACAAACATGATGCTGTAAACAGAACCTGGATTCATCCGAAAAAATGACGTTTAGTCATTCGTGCACCCAGGTTCGTCGTTGAGTACACCGTCGCAGGCGCTCCTGTCTGTGACGCAGCGTCAAGAGTAACCGCAGTCATGGTCTCCGAGCTGATAGTCCATGCTGCTGCAAACGTCGTCGAACTATCCGTGCAGATGGTTGTTGTCTTACAAACGTCCCCATCTGTTGACTCAGGTATCGAGACGTGGCTGCACGATCCATTACAGCCATGTGGATAAGATGCCCGTCATCTCGACTGATAGTGATACGACGCCGTTGGGATCCAGCACGGCGTTCCGTATAAACCTCCTGAACCCATCGATTCCATATTCTGCTGACAGTACTGGATCTCGACCAACGCGAGCAGCAGTGTCGAGATACGATAAACCACAATCGTGATAGGCTACAATCCGACCTTTATCAAAGTCGGAAACGTGATGGTACGCATTTCTCCTCCTTACACGGGGAATCACAACAACGTTTCACGAGGCAACGCCGGTCAGCTGCTGTTTGTGTATGATAAATCGGTTGGAAACTTTCCTCGTTTCAGCACATTGTAGGTGTCGCCACTGGCACCAACCTTGTGTGAATGCTCTGAAAAGCAAATCATTTGCATATCACAGCATTCTCTTCCTGTCGGTTACGTTTCGCGCCTGTAGCACGTCATCTTCGTGGTGTAGCAACATTAATGGCCAGTAGTGTATCTGGGTTGTAATACATCACTGTATGCACCGTACCAAACAGCGAAGAAATTGATGAGAAATATGTTTCGTATAAGTGTTGAATGGAAGTTAATGTCGAAAATTCTAATGTTACGTGATTCACGTTTTGTATCGAGAGAATCAGATTTTCAACTTGTTGCATAATAACCAAGGCGTTGAGAAAATACCACAGGTATCTTCTGATTGTCATTAGAAATATCTTCTACGTGCGGTAGACTGTCGAACAGACAGCAGTCGTATTTGAAGATAATTATAAATAAAATAGTTTATTAGTTTATATCACCGCCTTCGGCATTCTCTTAGTCACCCAATCACCTTTCTCTCCCTATTTTCCTTCTTTTAACCTGACTCCTTCCTTCTTTCACACTACTGCACAACTCCACTCTACGAGATCAAAAAAGCTTGTTGGAAATCGATATACAGGCAGCAGAAGCCCCGAAAAATAGATATCTGTTATTTACAATCCACCACGGTGCGGCTATTTTACGAGTTCAGCAGACAAGTGAAACGAGGGAGGAAACTGTGTAACGAATGTAGAAGTAGTATATTTTGTTAAAAGAATGTTTGGGTTCCTGGGGATGTACAACGTATAGAGGTTTCCTTAAATTGACGCTGGTGTGGGAAGGTCGTAACGTGGGACGAGAAAGCAAATTTCCTTTTATCCGGCTTAGTGTAGACTCTGGACCGCTCGGATTGCCGAAAAACGTGTATAATACAAAATACACGTGTTATTTTTCATATATTGTTATTTACTGTACTCACAAAACACGTCAAATTTGAAAGCCTGCTGCACTACTTACGCGTTACTCGCCAGAAACTGACAATTCATTTAGAAAATTACACTTAGAACACACCGCATTCCTATTACCTGATTGCAATTCAAATTCAGAAAATAGCTGTGCAGCTTTTTCTGTTTGTGTTTTTTCTGGCGACAATTCTCAATTTCCTGAGATTCAAAATATAGGTACATTCAACCGAAATTTGTTAAGTAACAAATCAGTTCTCCGTAGTGCGTCGGTGTGCATTATAACGACTTCCTCGATTGCCTCCTCCACGGACCACACGTTGTCCTCTATATCCGGTTCATGGGCACAACTATTTAAACAGGTTTGAATGCTTCCGTCCCCTACGTCTTGGCGACCAGAAATCTGTAACGTAAACGAAAATATACGTTCTGCTTACAACAGAATACTGCGGGCTTTATTTTCTTTCTAAAATCTCGGAATTATGCATGGGTAAACCGTAAGCTGGATAATTCATTCAGGAATAGCGGAAAGCAGGCTGTTATGAGAGTACATGAAATGGATTATTTAAAAGGTAGGGTGTGCTTGTCATACAAATCTGAAGAGAAAGGTTTCCTTTCTTTTTCATGCAGAACGAGTAATGTACTGTTTTGTGTGGCCGGGTGCTCTTTTTCGACACCAAAATGCCAACTTCCTCAAAGGGAAATAATGTCGTGTAAGCCACTTTCCTGAGCATCGCTAAGCAATGTTACGTACATTTTCGTGTTTACGTAATTTTTATGTTATGTTTCTGATTACTACTTGTGGAACCAGCACTCAATACTCAAACCGTTGGCGGGAACCAGTTACATAGCACATTCACCATGACTGAAGTCTACATCTACATAACTACGCTGGAATCCACATTTAAGTGCTTGACGAAGAGTTCATCGTACCATTCATCATCAGACATCAGATTATTTCTCTACCATTGCTCTCTCAAATAGCATGCGGAAAAAACGAACACTTAAATCTCCCGGGTGAGCTGTGAGTTCTCTTATTTCATTACGATTATCATTCCTCCGTATGTTGGCAGTGGTCAACAAAATATGTTGTCATATGATGGAGAGAGCTGGTGATTGAGATTTCTCGCCGCAACGAAAAACGCTTTTGTTTTAATGTTTGCCAACCCAATTCGGGTACCGGATCTGTGAAAGTAGTACAAAATGAGCTCCTTTGAACTTTTCCTATGCCCTGCGTCAGTTCTATATAGCAAGGATCCCATACCGTGCAGCAGTGCTTTCAGAAGAGGACGAACAAGCGTAGTGTAGGTAGTCTCCTTAGTAGCGTTGTTGCATATTATAAGTGTTCTGCCAATGAAGCGCAGTCTTCGTTCACCTTCCCCACAGCCCTCTGTACGTGATCGTTCCAGTTAAAATTGTTCGTAATTGTATTCCCTATGTTTTTAGCTGAACTAATAGTCTTTAGTGTTATTTGTCATGTAACCGAAATTTGACGGATACCTTGTAGTAATCATGTGGACGACCTAACACTTTCTGTTTGTTTCGACTCAATTTCCACCTTTAGCGTCATACATACACTCCTGGAAATTGAAATAAGAACACCGTGAATTCATTGTCCCAGGAAGGGGAAACTTTATTGATACATTCCTGGGGTCAGATACATCACATGATCACACTGACAGAACCACAGGCACATAGACGCAGGCAACAGAGCATGCACAATGTCGGCACTAGTACAGTGTATATCCACCTTTCGCAGCAATGCAGGCTGCTATTCTCCCATGGAGACGATCGTAGAGATGCTGGATGTAGTCCTGTGGAACGGCTTGCCATGCCATTTCCACCTGGCGCCTCAGCTGGACCAGCGTTCGTGCTGGACGTGCAGACCGCGTGAGACGACGCTTCATCCAGTCCCAAACATGCTCAATGGGGGACAGATCCGGAGATCTTGCTGGCCAGGGTAGTTGACTTACACCTTCTAGAGCACGTTGGGTGGCACGGGATACATGCGGACGTGCATTGTCCTGTTGGAACAGCAAGTTCCCTTGCCGGTCTAGGAATGGTAGAACGATGGGTTCGATGACGGTTTGGATGTACCGTGCACTATTCAGTGTCCCCTCGACGATCATCAGTGGTGTACGGCCAGTGTAGGAGATCGGTCCCCACACCATGATGCCGGGTGTTGGCCCTATGTGCCTCGGTCGTATGCAGTCCTGATTGTGGCGCTCACCTGCACGGCGCCAAACACGCATACGACCATCATTGGCACCAAGGCAGAAGCGACTCTCATCGCTGAAGACGACACGTCTCCATTCGTCCCTCCATTCACGCCTGTCGCGACACCACTGGAGGCGGGCTGCACGATGTTGGGGCGTGAGCGGAAGACGGCCTAACGGTGTGCGGGACCGTAGCCCAGCTTCATGGAGACGGTTGCGAATGGTCCTCGCCGATACCCCAGGAGCAACAGTGTCCCTAATTTGCTGGGAAGTGGCGGTGCGGTCCCCTACGGCACTGCGTAGGATCCTACGGTCTTGGCGTGCATCCGTGCGTCGCTGCGGTCCGGTCCCAGGTCGACGGGCACGTGCACCTTCCGCCGACCACTGGCGACAACATCGATGTACTGTGGAGACCTCACGCCCCACGTGTTGAGCAATTCGGCGGTACGTCCACCCGGCCTCCCGCATGCCCACTATACGCCCTCGCTCAAAGTCCGTCAACTGCACATACGGTTCACGTCCACGCTGTCGCGGCATGATACCAGTGTTAAAGACTGCGATGGAGCTCCGTATGCCACGGCAAACTGGCTGACACTGACGGCGGCGGTGCACAAATGCTGCGCAGCTAGCGCCATTCGAGGGCCAACACCGCGGTTCCTGGTGTGTCCGCTGTGCCGTGCGTGTGATCATTGCTTGTACAGCCCTCTCGCAGTGTCCGGAGCAAGTATGGTGGGTCTGACACACCGGTGTCAATGTGTTCTTTTTTCCATTTCCAGGAGTGTATATGTCTAAATTATTTTCCAATTTATTTTGATCTCCTGATTGCTGTAGTAGACGGTAAATGACTGCATCATCTGCTAACAACCTTAGAAGGCTACTAAGATTGCCTCCTATATCGTTTATAATGATTATGGACACCAGAAAGCCTTGGGTAACGCCAGGCATCATTTATATTCTACAGGGTAACTTACCGTCAGTTGCTACGAACTACGACCTTTCTGAAGGGAAAGTGTGAGTGCAGTTGTACTACGGAGACGATGCTTGATGGGCACGCAAGTTGATTAGCAGCCGCTTGTGAGGAACGGTGTGAAATGTCTTTTGCGGATCTAGCAATATGGAGTCAATTTGAGATACCCAAGCCACAGTATTCATTACTTCGTGCGAATAAAGAGCCAGTTGTGTTTCGCAAGAACGATATTTTTTGAATCCGTGCTGATAATGTCCCAATATATCGTTTTCTTCGTGGTTATTCATAATATTCGAACAATATATCGTTTTCTTCGTGGTTATTCATAATATTCGAACACAGTATACGTTGCAAAATCCTACTGCAAATCGACATCGGCGATATGGGTCAAACAACAGAAACTCCAGGGTGGAATATGAAAAATATTAGGAAACGGATGGATCACTACTCACCTTTAAGATGACACGCTGAGTCGCATACAGGAACAACGAAACGAGTGGTACTCATTTAGCTTTCGCCCAAAGGCTTCTTCATAAAAGAAAACACACAAACACGCGCGCGCGCGTTCACACAAGTAAACACACCTGAAGCACACGTGACTGCCATCCCCGGTAGCTGGGACTAGAGGGCATTAGTTGACAAAACCAGCTGTAGACGTAGCCAAAGCGAGAACTAACTTGGTCACAGGACTAGAGGTACAGCCGCATTCCAGCAGCGCTCTGGAGCAAGGATGTGGGACGTTCCTTTTCCAGCTCATTTGGGCAGGGCGGGCTGTTGTAGGATTCCGTCATTTCAGCCTTATTTACCAACATCTTGTGAATGGACCAGACAGGAACCAAACTCTGAATTTAGGGGAGCAGATATTCAGTTCTGGCATTCGCCTGATGGCCCAGAAAAACATCCCGAAAACATTGGTCAGACTCAGGGATTGGCACTATTTTATTTCTTGAACATGTTGGCCATTGTTAGCCATAAGCTAAATTTGTGTATGTGTGTGTGTCTTTGATAAAGAGAGAGAGAGAGAGAGAGCGAAAGAGAGAGAGAGAGAGAGAGAGAGAAAGTTACTACTACCTCCCCTCCATGTTTTTTGGGAATAAACACGGAAGTGCTGCCACCCTCACCAGGTCATCAGTTCGCATTTTGTTTCGTCGTGGGATACAGTTTCCTGACACTTAATGTACTTCTTGTACAGGAAAAGATATTTCAAAACTACTAGTTAGAAACACGATCTAGTAGTTCCGCCGTTGTCAGCGCGTAGCAGTATTGACAATTAAGTATCGATCACATTGTCGATTAAACAGTTATTTTGTGGTCTGCACCACAGTGACACGAATACTAATTTCCTGCCGGCCGAAGTGGCCGTGCGGTTAAAGGTGCTGCAGTCTGGAACCGCAAGACCGCTACGGTCGCAGGTCCGAATCCTGCCTCGGGCATGGATGTTTGTGATGTCCTTAGGTTAGTTAGGTTTAACTAGTTCTAAGTTCTAGGGGACTAATGACCTCAGCAGTTGAGTCCCATAGTGCTCAGAGCCATTTGAACCATTTGAACTAATTTCCTAAAGCATTTGAACATCAACAAGAAGCTTTAAAGACCGGGTCAAAACGAACTTTTTGTTATTTTCCTTTTTTTTTCTTTTTTTAGAACTTCATCTGTGGAATTTCAACCAGTGTGTTATGCGATGTGCTGGAAAACTGCGGAAGTTGTTTTTTAATAAGCCTCTTTTGAAGTCAACTTTACACCACTACAAGACTTCCATAGGGATGAAAATAATAGATAATCTTGGTGGTGGAATGCCAGGACTGCAACACATCTACTTTACAAACGATTCCTCCTTATAAGTCACCGTAAATGTGTGGTAGTGGTGCCTTGGTGTGATAGAAGACGGCCTGATGCATTTCTTATTGAACTGTTCCGGTTTGCCATATTTCTTCCAAATGAGGGTGTAATCTTTCTGGCTGTTGTTGACAATAAAGTTTAGAATCAGACATTTGAAGTAGCAGTGGATGAATCTCCACGCGCATCAACCGTCTTCAAATGCAGCAGAAGCAGTATACTTACGCATCCGTTCACAGAGTTTCATATTACTTTTTTATGCTTCACTTTCGTACATGGCTAAATTTTGTTGCATATAATGAGCGTATTAACAATTCTGAAAATTCGTCTTGCTTCAGATGTTTTTCGAAAATGTAATTTGGGTCCGTCGTTAGAACGTATGGAATCGACGTGTCACAAAGCTACCTTTTCTGTACAGCTGGCTGTAAGGCAGGCTTCACACGGGGCCACTTCGCAGTGCCGCTCAGTGGTTCGCCAGCAGCGTTTCCGTTGATGTTGGTGGCGCGGCTACAGAACGTAAGGGGCCCTCCAAACGCCCTTTAGTGGCGCTGCAAGCCCTGCTCACCTTGTGTAAGATCTGTCAGTATACCAGTGGACATGGAAACAGAGGCTGATTTTATTCTGGCGACGCTTTTAATTCGCAGACAAAAAAAAAATAGATGAAGAGTCTGCCTTAATCCGCTGGTTTCATAAAGTCGCAATCGAGAACTTTTTCACACATTATTTGACGATTTGCAACAAGGTGACGCTAATTTCTTCATCACTTCTGCATGCCGAGAAATTCATTTCAAGAATTGTTGGCTGGAATCATCAACATCATCCGAAGAAAAGAGACCACCGGGAGACAGGCCACTCCACTAGAAGTAATGAGGTAAGTAAAACAGCAACATTTAAAATATCATATTTTTCATTGTGTATTAGGTACAAAAAAAAATAAACAAAAAACCGCTGCATTAGTCTATTTAGGAACGATGATTAAGGAAGAAGTACTGTCTTCAGATGCATCGCTAGTTACGGAGGTCGTTGCATTAGCACTTTGAAGTAATCCAGTCATTTGAGTTGTTTTCAAGTCGAATACTAAATCGATCACCATCATTGTCCAGGTACGGCAACGGAGTAGTTCCACGATTGATCATCGTTTATTGCTCGCGTAGCTGTAAAGTTGGAGGCCTATACTGTTGATGTGTGTAAAACTACAGAAATTTGGAGGTAAACACAGGACTGTTTAACAGAACAAAGAACTCCAAGTATAAGGCATTTTACAGACACTTTCATGTGGTCTGGTAGAGTCTTTAAATCGTGATGCAATGATAGCAGACTGCATCCTTCTCCTGCTGGCAGCACTTAGCCTTCATGATCTTTGACAGCTCTTCATCTTCACCTACATTATTTCTTCTTATCTTTCCCGCGCTCTTTGGAGGTGTACCATTAAACGTCGTTTATTCTATGCCTCGTACCATGTTCACTTCCTCGCCGCTTAGTGAGTGACTTGTCTACTGTTGATTTTGTAGCAGTATCCAAAAACCTTAACTCTTCATGAAATAAACAGGATGACCAAAAACAGCCTGAAAAGGTTATAGGTTGTTGCAGAGGACGTTATGCTGACAAGGGAATCACGCCATAGCACACCCCTCAGGTTTAGTGGTAAGATGGCCCAGTGGATAGCCCGGAAAAATTGAGCGCAAGTCAAGCATGAAAACAGGAAGAAGGTGTACTGACCTGTGTTGTTCAAATATGTGCGAATTTCAAAGGGACCAAACTGCTTAGGCCATCAGTCCCCAGACTTACGCACTACTTAAACTAAACTTATGCTAAGAACAACACCCACACCCATACCCGAGGGAGGACTCGAACCTCCGACGAGGGGGGAGGGGGGGTCGCAGTCAGTGACATGGCGCCCCAAACCGATCGGCCACTCCGCGCGGCTACTAACCTGTGAAAAAGAAGCAGCCAGCCGTTGTGGCCGAGTGGTTCTAGGCGCTTCAGTCCGGAGCCGCGCTGCCGCTACAGTTGCAAGTTCGAATCCCGCCTCGGGCATGGATGTGTGTGATGTCCTTAGGTTAGTGAGGTTCAGGTAGTTATAAGTCTAGGAGACTGATGACCTCAGATGTTAAGTCCCACAGTGCTCAGAGCCATTTGAACCATTTTGAAAAGAAGCAAAATAGAAGCAGTGAACGCTGCAACCACAAGATATGCAAAATTGAACGGGTTGGAAGAACCGCGCAATCCTGGTTGTGTGATCCTGGTGTTAGACTGCAAAGTGGGAGATCCATGTTGAACTCTCTATCGTGCCCTTTCTTTTCCACAAAATTATGAAGTTTCCGTCCGGTCATTGATGTGTCTGTTCTACTTCTGTAGTCTCGGCAATTATCATACTATACACTGCTAATGGAATATGAATCATGTAGTATGAATATATTACATTCGCATGTCAATGTGACGAATAGTGAGAGCAGGCGAGATTCAACACAGACCTCACACAGAAATGAAAATAACAATAAACGGGTGTGAACTGTGTTACGAAGAAGAAATTCAAGATTCAAAACTTCCAAAACGGAACGAAAGAGTCATAACATGTGGTACCTTTGTAGAACAAATAGGAGGTGCTTACGTTTGGAGGTTCCTTCCGTACACCTCACTGTTGCACACGAACATTACAACACGTCACTGACACAAATTTGAATACGGCGAACAGTCATGTCAATGACCGTACTGACTGTTCATAATCATACATACGAGGTGCATTCAAGTTCTAAGGCCTCCGATTTTTTTTCTTCGGACTGGAAAAAGATAGAAACATGCGCATTGTTTTAAAATGAGGCAGCGTTCATTGTCAATACGTCTCAGGGATGGCAGCACCGTACGGCAGATGGAATTTTACCGCCAGCGGCGAGAATGAGAACTGTTTTAAATACTTAAAATGGCGACGTTTTCCTTACTTGAACAGCGTGCAATCATTCGTTTTCTGAATTTGCGTGGTGTGAAACCAATTGAAATTCATCTACAGTTGAAGGAGACATGTGGTGATGGAGTTATGGATGTGTCGAAAGTGCGTTCGTGGGTGCGACAGTTTAATGAAGGCAGAACATCGTGTGACAACAAACCGAAACAACCTCGGGCTCGCACAAGCCAGTCTAACGACATGATCGAGAAAGTGGAGAGAATTGTTTTGGGTGATCGCCGAATGACTGTTGAACAGATCGCCTCCAGAGTTGGCATTTCTGTGGGTTATGTGCACACAATCCTGCATGACGACCTGAAAATGCGAAAAGTATCATCCAGGTGGGTGCCACGAATGCTGACGGACGACCACATGGCTGCCCGTGTGGCATGTTCCCAAGCAATGTTGACGCGCAACGACAGCATGAATGGGACTTTCTTTTCGTCGGTTGTGACAATGGATGAGACGTGGATGCCATTTTTCAATCCAGAAACAAGGCGCCAGTCAGCTCAAAGGAAGCACACAGATTCACCACCACCAAAAAAATTTCGGGTAACCGCCAGTGCTGAAAAAATGATGGTGTCCATGTTCTGGGACAGCGAGGGCGTAATCCTTACCCATTGCGTTCCAAAGGGCACTACGGTAACAGGTGCATCCTACGAAAATGTTTTGAAGAACAAATTCCTTCCTGCACTGCAACATAAACGTCCGGGAAGGGCTGCGCGTGTGCTGTTTCACCAAGACAACGCACCCGCACATCGAGATAACGTTACGCAACAGTTTCTTCGTGATAACAACTTTGAAGTGATTCCTCATGCTCCCTACTCACCTGACCTGGCTCCTAGTGATTTTTGGATTTTTCCAACTATGAAAGACACTCTCCGTGGCCGCACATTTACCAGCCGTGCTGCTATTGCCTCAGCGATTTTCCAGTGGTCAAAATAGACTCCTAAAGAAGCCTTCGCCACTGCCATGGAATCATGGCGTCAGCGTTGTGAAAAATGTGTACGTCTGCAGGGCGATTACGTCGAGAAGTAACGCCAGTTTCATCGATTTCGAGTGAGTAGTTAATTAGAAAAAGCTCGGAGGCCTTAGAACTTGAATGCACCTCGTACAGGGTGTTTCACTAAATGTGTTTGTCTCTATCAGTTACGAAGTAATTAGACGACGGAAATATTTATTGTGGTAGGTCACCATAAGAAACGTTATACTGTCTGCGGAGCTATGAACATAGTTTATTGTGGTATTATCCAAAGAGTTACAGCAAAAGATGCAATTTTTTAAATGGAACAATAGTTGTTTCTATCATGCAATGGAATCAGTAACGCCAGCTGTGTACACAACAATTTAAATTACATTCATATCACCTTTAGTTTGGGAGCTACAACCCTTCAAAGTTTCAGGGGCAGATACCAGACACGCTGCGCGTAACGCAATCCGCCTTCCATATGTGGTGCGGCCGAGTTGTAAAGTCGCCGGTGTCACGGCGCGAGAAGCTTCCTACATGCGCTGTTAGACTTCCGACTGTCGCCGCACACGGCTGTATACCCGACAGTTCGAGCCACACAAACGAACGGGGCTCAATGTACCACAGTTACTGACATCGGATGAAGGTAGCGTACACGAACACGTTGACATGTTGCTGATGCTCGGTGGCCGGCCTGGGTAGCTGAGCGGTTCTAGGCGCTACAGTCTGAAACTGCGCGATCGCTGCAGTCGCATGTTCGAATCCTGTCTCGGGCATGGATGTGTGTGATGTCCTTAGGTTAGTTAGGTTTCCGTGCGAGAGTTACATTCTGTGAATGGGCCATGCGTATTTTCACGTTGGAGTCTTTACAAGGTGTTATGTTCTCTGATGAGTCCACGTTCACAAACAACGGTGTACTGAATCGTCATAACGTGCACTAGTGGCCCGCAGATAATCCTTGGTGGGTACGACCTGTCGACCGTCAACGTATGTGGTCTATTAATGTATGGTGTGGAATCGTTGGGGATGAAATCATCGGTCCATACTACTTCCCAGGTACACTGACGGGTGAGTTATATCGCGCGTTTACAGCCGACAGTTTGGGTGGCCTCCTTGAAGCTGTGTGTCTACACACGAGAGTCCATATGTGGATGCAACACGATGGTCACCCAGCCCATTCTGGGCGTGCCGTTGTGGAAGAACTAAACAACCGGTTTGCAGGAAGGTGGTTGGGGTGCCATGGTCCTCGTTCATGGCTCGAAAGGTCGCCATTAGATTTATTTTTGTGGGGATATCTAAAGGATCGTGTTTATGTCACTGAGATCACATCCTCAGATGATCTAAAACGGCGCATCGCGGACGAATGTTGCTCCGTGACACTGGCGATGTTACATCTCGTCCGCAGATCCTTTAGAAGGCGCATTGCGTTGTGCATTCAGGAACATGGACACACATTTGAACATCTCATTTAAATAATCAACTTCCCACCGTCAGAACATCCATCACCGACCACACAGCCTTGTATTATGTACAGCGTGTGGTATCTGCCCCTGAAACTTTGAAGGGTTGTAGCTCCAAAACTAAAAGTGATAGGAATGTAATTTAAATTGGTGTAAACACAGCTGGTGTTACTGATTTCAGTGCATGATAAAAACAACTATTGTTCCATTTAACAAATTAAATGTTTTTGCTCTAATTCTTTGGATAATAACACAATAAACTATGATCATAGCTCCGCAGACAGTGTAATTTTTCTTATGGTGACCATCTGTGCATGTCACCAGGTGCCAACATGCGTTACATTGCCCGCCTAAGTGGCGCAGGAGTGGCGTTAGGAAGACATTATGATTCAGTGTCCCCGGCGGTTAGGTGCCCTTTCGCAATCTCGGCCGGGATTCAGACACCTATCTCTCAGTGACCTAAGACTGATATTCTGAGTGTCGGCGTGTTCTTAGCGGTGGCGCAGTTAAATCGCATGTCTGGAAGTTGTAGAGTGACGATTTTTATTTGAGTCGCCACAAGCCTGTCGGATGTGCTGGCGACTTTCTGCACACTGCTACCTTAAGAGGGTTAATCTGTTCTAGCTACATTATAGATCCCCGTATCCAGCATCAGTCGATGGTTTACGCCATGCAACCGAGATCTAGCGGAGAGAAGTACGTTCCGGTCAGTGCGAGGTCTGGGGTGGTTATACGCTGTTGACAATCTGCAGCATATTAACCATTGATGATTGGGACAGGTTTTGAAACTAATTTAAACACTTCGGAGAACTTATTCGGCTGCAATAATAAAGGTGAGCATTACATTTGTTTAATGCATTGGGGTATTAAGAGTTGAACCGGAATATGATCATGAGAGTGGAGGGCTGGATACTAATTCTGAGCAGGTTAATTTGATTTTGATTTATTAAATTAAGGTTTGGATAGAATAACCGAAGATCTCAAAGATGACTGGTTCATGAGTGTCCCCCTGTCACTCCGGGTGCGGGAAGGAGGTCTTCAGTAGTCTGGTTGCAGAGGATCACGCACAGTGGAATCTCAAACATGCTGCCTCAGAAACCTGAAACTATCAGCATAAATCAATACCACTGTCTTGGCTCCAGCTTAGCACAGATCTGACACCCACCGTGACAATAAGAAAAAACACAAAAGACAAACCAGCAGGTTCACTAAATATTAACAAAATCCTTATCTCAGGCAAAACATTTAGCACACATGTCTAATGAGATATCCGCAGCTCGTGGTCTTGCGGTAGCGTTCTCCGTTCCCGCGCACGGGGTCCCGGGTTCGATTCTCGTTGGGGCCAGGGATTTTCCCTGCCTCGAGATGAGTGGGTGTTGTTGTGTCGTCTTCATCATCATCTTTCATCCCCATTACGGTCGGAGGCAGGCAGTGGCAAACCACCTCCGCTAGGACCTTGCCTAGTAAGGCGGCGCGGGTCTCCCGCATCGTTCCCTACGCTCCTCGGAGTATGGGACTTCATCATCATCATCATCATCATCATCTAATGAGACTGTGGCACCCACCTAAAACTAATAATCACTACATTTGCGAGAATTTTTGAAGAGTAGCCTCCAAAAAATCAGATGCAATGAGCAGATTACAAATAAGTTCAATAAAACTATCCGGCCAAATTAAGGCTGCAATAATAACTTTTACGAACAAATTATAAAGGAATAACACCTGGTAATAATAAAATAGGTTCTAAATACCTCAGGCAGCCTTGTCAAGTGATAAGAAACCTTAACTGAAATCCTCTGAGAAGGCAATGAAATACACTACTGTATTAAAACAGTCTCTGAATACGACCACTAAATCCATTAAAAAAAAAAAAAAAAAAAATATCGAAATACCCTGACAGAAAAAGATTTTAACACCAAAAAATAATTAATATATAGTAATGAAATTTAAGGCATACATTTGTCTAGGTAACATATTTAACTAATTAACACTGCAAGATCACTGCTTAATGTAAACGGGAAATAAGCTATTACAAAGGCGAGTTGCTGGTACATTGACAACTAGTGTAACTCCTAGAAGTTTGAACGCAAGCATGCATGAATTGTGTTGTACAGGTGCCGGATGTCAGTGTGTAGTATGGAGTTCCATGCCTGCTGCACTTGGTCGGTCAACACAGGGACGGTTAATGCTGGTTGTCGATGACGCTGGAGTTGTCGTTCGATGACGTCCCATACTTGCTCGACTCGTGACAGACCTGGTGATCGAGCAGGCCATGGCTTCACGACCACCCTCTGTACAGCATGTTGGGCTACAGTAACGGTATGTGGGCGAGTGTTATCCTTTTGGAAAATACCTCCTTGAATGCTGTTCATCAGTGGCACCAGAACAGGTCGAATCATCAGACAGGGATAACCGCGAGAGTGCTCCTGCTATCATACGAAATTACACCCCAGAGCATAACTCCAAACACTGGACTCGCATTCGGGAGGACGACGGTTCAATCCCGCGTCCGGCCATCCTGATTTAGATTTTCCGTGATTTTTCTAAATCGCTCCAGGCGAATGCCGGGATGGGTCCTTTCAAAGAGCACGGCTGACTTCCTTCCCCGTCCTTCCCTAATCCGATGAGACCGATGACCTCGCTGTCTGGTCTCCTTCCCCAAACAACCCAACCCCAACCCATAACTCCAAGTATAAGTCCACTGTGTCCTGCACAGGTTGCCTGCAGGTTCTCAGTTGGCCTCCTCCTAACAAACACACGGCCATTACTGGGACCGAGATAGAACCAGCTTTCATCACAAAACACAACACAGCTCCACCCTGCCCTCCTGTGAGCTCTCACTTGACATCACTGTCGGTGGTGTTGGGTGAGTGGAATGCACGCTACAGGGCGTCTGGCTCGGACCTGCCTTTGAAGTAACCGGTGTGTAACAGTTCGCTGTGACACAGTAGCGTCAACTGCTGCTCAAATTGCTGCTGTCGCTGGAGTACGATTCGCCAGGGTCACACACGGAACACGATGGTCTTCCCTCTCGGTAGTGCCACGTGACCACGCAGAGCCCGATTTTCTTGCAACCATACACACCCATGACCACTGCTGCTAGCAATCATGTCCAGTGGCTATTCCTGCCACGTCTATCTGCAGTATCGCAGAAGTAACATCCAGTTTCTCTTAGCCCTATTACACGACCTTGATTAAACTCAGTGAGGTACTAATAATGGTGTCATTGTCGCCTTAAAGACATTCTTGACTAACATCAACTCAGCACGTCCAATCTTAGAGATAACTACCGCTTCCGATCGTTACGATGTGTGTTTAAAGGAAACCTGCTTTGCATCTTTATTGTGGCGCTATTGTCGACAGCTCGTGGTCTTGCGTCCCACTACGCTCCTCGGAGTATGGGACCTCATCATCATCATCATCATCAGTGGCGTCATTAGCACCACTCTCATGCGACTGACAATAAACCTGAATAGACAACATCTTCCAGATGTAGAAACATGGCTAGCAACTTTCATTTATGTCCCACAACTTATTCTGGGTGTTTCGATTATTTTTCCGTCTACATATACATCTACATCCATGATCCGCAAGCCATCCGACGGTAAGTGGCGGAGGGTACTTTCAGTACCTCTATCGGTTCTCCCTTCTATTCCAGTCTGGTATTGTTCGTGGAAAGAAAGGTTGTCGGTATTCCTCTGTGTGGGCTCTAATCTCTCTGATTTTATCCTCATCGTCTCGTCGCGAGATATACGTAGGAGGGAGCAATATAATGCTTGACTCCTCAGTGAAGGTATGTTCTCGAAACTTCAACAAAAGCCCGTATCGAGCTACTGAGCGTCTCTCTTGCAGAGCCTTCCACTGGAGTTTATCAACCATCTCCGTAACGCTTTCGCGATTACTAAATGATCCTGTAACGAAGCGCGCTGCTCTCCGTTGGAGCTTCTCTGTCTCTTCTATCAACCCTATCTGGTACGGATCCCACACTGGTGAGCAATACTCAACCAGTGGGCGAACAAGTTTACTGTAACCTATTTCCTTTGTTTTCGGATTGCATTTCCTTAGGATTCTTCCAATGAATCCCAGTCTGGCATCTGCTTTACCGACGACCAACTTTATATGATAATTCCATTTTAAATCACTCCTAATGCCTACTCCCAGATAATTTATGGAATTAACTGATTTCAGTTGCTGACTGCTATATTGTAGCTAAGTGATAAACGATCTTTCTTTCTATGTATTCGCAGCACATTACACTTGTCTACATTGAGATTCAGTTGCCACCCCTGCACCATGCGTCAATTCGTTGCACATCCTCCTGCACTTCAGTAGAATTTTCCACTGTTACAACCTCTCGACATATTACAGCATCATCCTCAAAAAGCCTCATCGAACTTCAGATGTTATCCAAAAGGTCATTTGTATATATTGTGAATAGCAACGGTTCTACGACACTCCCCTGCGGCACACCTGAAATCACTCTTACTTCGGAAGACTTCTCTCCATTGAGAATGACATTTTGCGTTCTGTTATCTATGAACTCTTCAATCCAATCATACAATTGGCCTGATAGTCCGTATACTCTTACTCTGTTCATTAAACGACTGTGGGGAACCGTATCAAATGCCTTGCGGAAGTCAAGAAACAGAGCATCTACCCGGGAATCCGTGTCTATGGCCCTCTGAGTCCCGTGGACGAATAGCGCGAGCTTCGTCTTTTTCGAAACCCATGGGGATTCCTACAGAGTAGATTTCTAGTCTCCACTAGATTTGCTCAAACTATGCCCTTTAGCTTGCGTCGGACAGCACTCAACAGTGCCCGTGCAATACAAACACACATAAGCTATAAGGTGGTTAAAATAACAGGGCGGCCTCGCCGCGTAACTGCTACTTCACGTCGTAATAATATTGCCTGTGTACAACTTCCGTCAGCTGTTGTGTGCTGTCGAATAATCAGAAGAAGTGTGTACGGCTAAACACGGTCAATACTTCCGTACACATAATAATAACTATGGTCAACCGATACCATAAATTAAACATCTAACTCAGTGGTGCACCACTACTAAGTTAACCAAGGATTAATAAAACTACTTTCGATAAGTTATCACACATAATAACCGCTACAGATGACGGAACAGTCGCACAACGCAAGATTTTGAAGTTAAACAAACGACGCGGATGTCACTCAGGCATGACCAGACCAAACTATTTTCAAATGGTTCAAATGGCTCTGAGCACTATGGGACTTAACATCTGAGGTCATCAGTCCCCGAGAACTTAGAACTACTTAAACCTAACTAACCTAAGGACATCACATACATCCATGACCGAGGCAGGATTCGAACCTACGACCGTAGGGGTCTCGCGGTTCCAGACTGAAGCGGCTAGAACCGCTCGGCCACACCGGCCGGCAAACTCTTTTCAAAATATAATGCTACTCCCGGAATCGTCTGACAATTCAAGGAGTTAATTCAGACTCATAGCTAACCTTCTACACTACAAGGTCTGCTGGCTCATGACCAAACCGAGATAAAGTGATTGCGCTCTGTCAGGCTTGTCCAAATTATCAACTGCAGAACAATCATATCGAGAGCGTCAAAAGTACCAAGCCTTTTTAGCTGACAGGTGACCCCCAATGCCGTAAAACACGGCTCCTTTGGTTAACTGCGTGAACAAAGCATTAATCCACTCTCGATCGCAAGTAAAACCAAGTAAACATCAACTAATCTCGTCATTCCAGAGAGACCCTAGTGTAACATAAATTGAATAGCCAAAGAAACAGGTACACCTGCCTAATATCGTGTAGGGTACCCGCGAACACGCGTACGTACCGCAGCAAGACGTGGCACGGACTCGACTAATGTCTGAAGTAGTAATGGAGGGAACTGACACCATGAATGCGGTAGGGCTGTCCATAAATTCGTAAGAATACGAGGTGGTGGAGATCTCTTCTGAACACCATGTTGCAAGCCATCCCAGATATCCTCAACACTGTTCAGGTCTGGGGAGTTCTGTGAACAGTGGAAGTGTTTAAATTCAGAAGAGTGCTCCTCGAGACACGCTGTAGCAATTCTGGACGTGTGGGGTGTCGCATTGTCCTTCTGAAATTGCCCAAGCCCGTCGGAATGCACAAGGGACATGAATGGATGCAGGCGATCAGACAGGATGCTTACAAGCGTGTCACCTGTCAGACTCGTATCTAGACGTATCACTCCAACTGCACAGGCCCCACACCATTACAGAGCCTCTACCAGCTTGATTACTCCCCTGCTGACATACGAAGTCCATGGATTCATGAGGTAGCTTTCATACCCGTACACGTCCATCCGTTAGATACAATTTGATACGAGACTCATCCGACCAGGCAACATGTTTCCAGTCATCAACATGTAACCTCCACCTCACTTATCGACCTTAATGACAGTGAAAAATTAAACCGCGTGTACCTAATGGAAATTTGGGAAAAGCAATCGTCACCGAAGTTAATCTGTCGGTAAAGAGGAAGGAAAGGATTACATCTAAATGAAAGGAAAAATGCAAATGAAACTGGTGGAAATTAATTTTGAAAAGGGGTAAAGCTAATAAAGAAAGCAAATGTGCGGCCGTTACGTTAACAATTAACTAGCGGTAATTAGATTTTTGAGATTTGGGGGAAATTACAGTCGCCAGTCCTAAGGACAATTACTATAGTAACTGAAAAAAGAAAGGTTATTACACATATAATTAGCACTAGAAGCGTGGCAACTGAAGGTTGACACGTGTAGTGTGAAAACTGAAAGTTTGTCAGAAGTAATAAATTTCGCTACACTCTGACTTAATTTGGCAAAAGAATTAATAAAACCGGAAAATCGAAAGTTAATTTAGTGACTGAAGTTAATAGTGAGCTTTCTTTCTGAAGCACATCGAAATTCAGTAAAATAAGGTTAGTCTTGGACTACCTCAACAATCATTTCAAAAGCTACTTGAATCTAAGCAATTTAGAAATAAGAGATTTAACTTTGAACTTGAATTAAATGATTCTGAACCATTAACAATAGTAAAATTTAGTACGTACGAAGCTGAGCTGCAGTCACAGGTAACTAAAATACGGTAACAAAACTCGCATCTTAATTTGTGCTTGTGTAATCTAAATATTGTAGCCAGCTATGAATACCTTAACTGAACTTTGAAATTAAAGCAGTGAAATCGAATGATGCTGGCGTTTGAATTTCAACGACACTCGTGCTCATTTCGGAAAAGGAAGGGACCCTGCTTGGCAATGCAATTGGGACAATGAGCAACAAAGGTTCATGCTAAGTTGCTGTAATTTTGTGATGCAACAATTTTAAAAGTTTGAAAAGCTGAGGTCTGCCATACAGTTCTAAAACTTTACGTGCTTCCAGTCTTCCTTGTTGGCTGATTGAAGGTTTGAAGCCGTCGATCGAGGAGGTGGCGACAGTCACTCATTGTCGGCCGTCGCTGTTGCAGAAGCTGGATGTCGGCGCGCCTTCTTCTCGACACGGTCGCCAGACGAAACGGGCTCTTGATGTGCGCCAGCTAATGCTTCCCGTCCGCGGCACCATGTCAGGAACTATCATCGCAAGTCGAGCGCAATTACATGCTGCCAAACCCCGAAAGCGCGGCAACTCGCGGGAGCGTCACACAACACACCTGCTCCACTCGCTACTCCAGCCAGACTCTCCTCTGCTCTGCCCGCGCTCCACGCGGCAGAGTTAACACTACCAAAGATCCTAAACACTTTGGTTCTCCACACGACCTATCGATGTATTCGATCGATAGCATAGTTTTCCTAGGCCAGACCCAGCGTATAAATACAAATAATATGTACAAAACAAACCAATTATACATCGACATAAATGCATGTATATACAAATATTAAAACAATTACAATAAAGAGACAGAAATATCATATCTGCAGGTGACAAAATAAGGAAAAAAATTACAGTACAATAGATGGAAATACGAGAATATGCATTTCCGGTGTTAAAACACTCCAATGTCAGTGTTGAAGGGCCCAGGCGAGGAGTAAAACTTTGTGTCATGCAGTCATCAAGGGTACACGAGAGGGCCTTCGGCTCCGAAAGCCCATATCGATGATGCTTCGTTGAATGGTTCGCACAATGAGACTCGTTAATGGTCCAACACTGAAATCTGCAGCAATCTGCGGAAGGGTTGCAACTCTGTCACGTTGAATGATTCTCTTCAGTAGTCGTTGGTCCCGTTCTTGCAGGATTTTTTTCCGGCCGCACTGGTATCAGAGATTTGATGTTTTACTGGATTCCAGATATTCACGGTACACGCGGGAAATGGTCGTACGGAAAAGTCCCCACTTCATCGCTACTTCGGAGACGCTGTGTCCCATCGCTTGTGCGCGACCATAACACCAGGTTTAAACTCACTTATATCTTGATAAGCTGCCATTGTAGCAGCAGTAACCCATCCAACAACTGCGCCAGACACTTCTTGTCTTATATAGGCGTTGCCGACCGCAGCGCCGTATTCTGCCTGTTTACCTATCTCTGTATTTGAAAACGCATGCCTATACCAGTTTCTTTGACGCTTCAGCGTATAATAGTAAGGCAAAGCAAAGTTGTACTTCACGGCAATGTATCCTCCAGCGCTTAACTTCTTGTAAATGGATGTAAAATGTGACCAATTTGTAACTCTGTAAATTTCACACAAAACTGGCCATGCCACTAGCAACGGTGTGAGGAACTGCAAACACACCAGTGGACACACAGCAACAGCACTATTGAAGAACCGATTGCGCTGGCCCGTAGCAACACTGTGGGCTGGCAACTAAGCAGTCTAGTCACCGCCGTTAAGCAATAAAGACTAATAAACGCTTCACCAAACTCATAGGTGGCACTTCACGCCTCGTAACCTCTCCGGACATCGACAACGCCACCCGACAGCAGCGCGCGAAACACCGCTGACAGACAGATGGCGAACAAGGCAGAGGAACTATTTCAATGAATGGCTAAGGCAGTAATTCAAAATTTCTGGAGAGAAAACATCGAACACATAGTGTAACTAAAGACTGATTTCTTAGCCGAGCCAGGTTCTACTACATACAATTCTTTTACGTTTTTCAATTACTTTTTTAAATCAACAATTATATTGTGATGATTCCTCTTGCAAGTGATTATAAGAAATTACATTGTTATGCTGACAGTTGTTGCTGAGTCACTAGTCTTCGCGCTACCTATTACGTTCCACGTTGCGCAACTTGGTTCAACTTGCGTAAATGATCTAAGTTTAACGA
Source organism: Schistocerca piceifrons (assembly GCF_021461385.2). NCBI lineage: Eukaryota > Metazoa > Arthropoda > Insecta > Orthoptera > Acrididae > Schistocerca > Schistocerca piceifrons. The sequence goes on along the minus strand of NC_060139.1, from coordinate 124,174,066 downwards.
CCTTTGCTACTATTTGTGGAGAGTGGTAAATTAAACATTGAAATATAGATTTGTGAATTTTTTAAATTAGATTTTCCTGGCCTGATACGTTCTACTCACCCAAATCCTCGCTCGTTGTTTCAGATGCTAGCTGCAGAGTGCGGGTGCGTGAATTAAACGCAAGTTTCTAGAATGAAATTTTCACTCTACAGCGGAATGAGCTCTGATATGAAACTTCCTGGCAGATTAAAACTGTGTGCCGGACCGAAACTCGAACTCGGGACCTTTGCCTTCCGCGGGCAAGTGCTCTACCAACTGAGCTACCCATGCACGACTCACGCCTCGTCCTCACAGCTTTAATTCCATCGGTACCACGTCTCCTACCTTCCAAACTTCACAGAAGCTCTCCTGCGAACCTTGCAGAACGTGCTTGGGTAGCTCAATTGCTAGAGCACTTGCCCGCGAAAGGCAAAGGTCCCGAGTTCGCGTCTCGGTTCGGCACACAGTTTTAATCTGCCAGGAAGTTTCATATACGCAAGTTTTCATACCAGGAATGACTGAGTCAGTCAGTCGTTCTAGCTTCAAAACTACCTTGATAGAGCCATATTTTCAAAAAAAGTATTTCATCCTCTTAAGGATGGCATTTTGAACAATCCATTCCTGAATAATGCCTAAAGCATTACATGAACACGCTCTTCAGGTCTCAGATTCTATATGCACTCATGACATTTTCTTTTATACAAAGAGATTTGATTATTTTGATGCCCGGTTTACGACACGAAATTACAAAATTAAAAATTGAATGTTGGAAATTTAGTCTATTAAAAGAACAACGTAAATGTGTGCATTGCTGAACTGGCTGACAACGTGAGTTGAGCGTTGTGTGCATTCGGAATGGTGCGACGAGGTGACGTCTGTGTCCAGCGAGAACCTGTCAATACGTCCATGTCACCTCCCGCTGACAGCACGTCCAGAGCTCTGCGCTTTGAGTTACACGTTTCGCGCACTCCAAAACGCTGAACTAACATCGGGCTACTACACACGCACAGAACACTGCTGCAGTTATCGGTGAGATCGACACGACTACTAATGCATGAAAGTGTGCTCTACTTAGCTATCTCACAAGTAACCTTCCATCCGCTATTCGTTCAAGAATCGAACTCCCCTATTCTTTAATGAATCGAACTGTCATGTATGAATGTCACACCTGATACTTAAGTCTTATCGCTTGAATAACCAATATGTAGTAGGCAATAAACTGTATTCTTTTCTTTATTTTGAGTAACTGTGGGAGGAAAACTCTAGAAAAGGTTCGAAATTATATGTAAAGTTTCTTAGAAGTTGCCAAGTGCAGTCCCAAATCTTCTGGTAAACCTTCCGGAATGTAAGGTCGTGGTCCATGAAACTCTTCAGCTCCTAACGTTTCGTCCAGAGCTGCGCTGGACATCTTCAGAGGGCTGTTTCTCCTCCGGTGAGTCTTGCCGACTGACGGGTCGGACGTCTGAGAGCGACTTATGTATCGTAGAAAGTAGGCGTGACCTGAGTTACACGTGATATGCAGAGATAACCTTTGTCAGAGATAAAACTTAACTATCGATCGTAATCTCGTCACGGATAAAACTGTCTAGCAATTCTGTAGTGCTACTGTCCAAATATCACTAAGTTTCATGGTCTCTTCTCTGGAAAGAAGAGACCATGAAACTTAGTAATATTTGGACAGTAGCACTACAGAATTGCTAGACAGTTTTATCCGTGACGAGATTACGATCGATAGTTAAGTTTTATCTCTGACAAAGGTTATCTCTGCATATCACGTGTAACTCAGGTCACGCCCACTTTCTACGATACATAAGTCGCTCTCAGACGTCCGACCCGTCAGTCGGCAAGACTCACCGGAGGAGAAACAGCCCTCTGAAGATGTCCAGCGCAGCTCTGGACGAAACGTTAGGAGCTGAAGAGTTTCATGGACCACGACCTTACATCCCGGAAGGTTTACCAGAAGATATGTCATCCGATCGTGAAAGCTTTCATACTGCAGTCCCAAATACCAGATGAGTATAGTGTACGTAATTTTCACGTCGTAGTTATGCTGCCTCAGAATATACATTAAGGTGATAAAAGTCATGGAATACCTCCGAATGTCGTGTCGGTCTCCTTTCGCCCGGCGCAGGGCAGAAACTCGCCGTGTCATGGACGCAACAAGTCTTAGGGAATCCCCTGTAGAAACACTGAGTCACGCTACCTCAGTAGGCGTCCATAATTGCGAAAGTGCAGACAGTGAAGAATTTGTACACGAACTGATGTCTCTATTATGTCCCATAAATGTTCAAAGGGACTCATGTCAGGCGATCTGGACAGCCAAATCAATTGTTCTAATTGCCGAGAATGTTGTTCCCATCAGTCGCGTACAATTATAACTGGTACACGGAGCGTTGTAATCCATAAAAATGTCATCGTTGCTTGGGAATATGAAGTACATGACTGGCTGCAAATGGTCTCAAAGTAGCCTAACGTAACCATTTCTAGTCAATGTTTGATTCAGTCAATTCCATGGAAACACAGCCTATACCATTGTCAGCCACCGGCAACTTCCATGGTGCTTCTTGACAACTTCGGTCCATGGCTTCGTGGGGTCTGCGCCGCCTCGAATCCTACCAGCAACTCTTACCAACTCAAATCGGGACTCATCCGACCAGGCCACAGTTTTTCAGTCGTCTAGGATGCAACCTAAATTGTCGCGAGCCCATGGAAGGCGCTGCAGTCGATGTCATGCTTTTAGCAAAGGCACTCGCGTTGTTCGTCTGCTGCCATAGCCCATTAACGCCAAGTTTCGCCGTACTGTCCTAATAGATACCTTCTTCGTACATCCCACATTGGCTTCTGCTGTTAGTTAAAGCAGTGTGATTTGTCTGTTAGCACTGGCAACTCCATGCAAACGCCGCTGGTCTCGGTCGTTTTATGAAGGTCGTCGGTCACTGCATTGCCCGTGGTGAGGGTAATACCTGAAATCTGCTATCCTCGGCACACTCTTGACATTGTGGGTCCCGGAACACTGAATTCCCTAACGATTTCTGGAATGGAATATCCCTTGCGTCTAGCTCCAGCTACGACTCCGCGTTCAAAGTCTGTTAATTTCCGTTGTGTGGCTACAAACACGTCAGAAACCGTTTCACATGAATCGCCTGATTCTAAATGACAGCTCATCCTTTCACTGCCCTTTTATGCCTTGTGTACGGGATACTGCAGTCTTCTATGAATGTGCATATCGCTACCTCATGACTTTGTCGCCTGGTATATAAGAGTGCATTGCCAATGTGCTGCACTTAGTTCACTCATGAGTAACATCCCACCTCCAGTTCTTCAAAGAATGGAACTCCCATTTATGAACGTCACAGTTGATGCTGAAGTTTTACTGCATAACAACCAACATTTAGTAAGCAATAAACTGTATTCTCATCATTATTTTCTAGTCCTGTGCGAGAAGAAGTAGAGGAAAAGTTTGAAATTATATTAAAAATGTTTGTTAGAAGTCGACAAGTGCAGTCTCATATACTGGATGTATATAGTCTGGGTAATTTGTGCATCGTGAGTAATGGTGCCTCAAGACACACACGTAAATTTCTAATTTACTTACGGTGTTAAGCGTTTACTGTACACAGATGTTTAAATTTTTAAATTTTTGTTGCCCTTGGAAACTGTCAGTCAAGCAACCTCCATCTGGTAACTGTTTTAGCCAATCAAATGGTTCAAATGGCTCTGAGCACTATGGGACTTAACTTCTCAGGTCGTGAGTCCCCTAGAACTTAGAACTACTTAAACCTAAATAACCTAAGGACATCACACACATCCATGCCCGAGGCAGGATTCGAACCTGCGACAGCAGCGGTCGCGCGGTTCCAGACTGTAGCGCCTGGTACCACTCGGCCACTCTGGCCGGCTTTAGCCAATCAGTTTCATACACTGTGCAACAGAATTAAAGTAAACCTCGTAATTGTCTCCCATTGCGACCCGTACGTTTGGAACTTGGATCAAAGGTGCCTACAACCTTCATCCGTAACGGTACAAAAGCGTGGTGGCGTGCCAAGTCACCTTTGGGCTCGGTGATGTTTCGAACAGGAGGGTGTCGACACATGCGAAAAAAAGTCCACAGCTGAAAAGATCATGTGAGCTGTAAGGTGGGTTAATGATCTTGCACTGGTATTGCATGTGTGTAAGAGCGACCGTGATGACATTCTCATCGCGTGACAAGTCCACGGTGGACTGGAGTGGAATTGTGAAATTTGGTGGCAATGTGACACCATTATCTCATTTTGCACCTGACATGCACTTTTGAACTGTGGCCTTTTTCACCAAAGCCGATCATGAGGGTGACATGAAAAGGCGTCACGTTTTTGCAGCGTTACGGAGGAAGGTTGTAGGCACCCTTTGGGCTAAATTTCAAACCTATGCCACGCAATAGGAGGCAGTTACGGGGTTTCGAAAAAAAGTGATCCTGTAATTCTGTTGCGCAGAGTATATTACTTGGCAAAACAGTGATGCATGCATCCGAAAAAGCGTAAAACACTGAAACGGATTCATTACTGGCCCATTAATAAGCTGCGCTAACAACATTGTTTCATTTGCACACCTACGTTTGGTTTAGTACGGTATCTCAGTAATGGAACAAGTAATTAATTTTGTCCGAAACGGAACAGCAAACCTTTATTAACGAGCGCTCTGACTTTAGTGAGAAATACCAACTACTCTCACGGGAGTTCTGTTTTAATTAACTTCCGATTAATTCGCTGCGCTGCATTACAAACAGACCATGATTCAGTATCTTTGCATCAGAGCCGGACTGTTTAATTACGTCCAACGGGAAAACACCGAAGCAACGCAGTATAATTATATTCACGTTTTATAGGCGAAACTCGACTACTGCAGTCACTTTTTTCAGGTTTTAAATGAACACTTTGCGATTTGACTGTATTGTTGTTTATTAGTTACGACCTAGGTTTCGGTCTTTTATGCCATTTTTAGGTGGCCGAAACCTGGATCGTAATTAAATAAACAATAATACAGTGAAATGGCTGAGTATTCGTTTGAAAACTATTGCACGACTGTTTCTCAGCAACATTAAAAACTTCGTTTCTGTTGTCGCCGAACACTGCTACCTGCATCACAGTATCTTTTAACTCCTTGAAGGATTGTTTCCTGTGTCTCTGCTTCTCTTACCCAATATTTTGCTTTAGAATGTATTCGTTATTGACATGTTATACTTTCGAATATGGCCTATAAACTATATCTTTCTCTTTTATCTCGCTGATGGGACGCCTTTTGTTATTTACCTCTGTCACGAATTCATATGATTATTTTCTTTCACTAATCAGATCGTTCTAGGTACTTTTCCGTATACTCAAATTTCCTTCACTTCTGTCAGTTTTCTTTCAGTTATCTAGGTCTTCTCTATACAGTAGTACGTGCTAAAGAAAATATTTAGCAAGTCTTTCTGTAATGAATGTTCTTGATAAGCAAGACAATGCAAAGATGGGTCATTGTCAATATTTGCAACAATTATTTCTCATAAGCTTCTTCAGTGTCATTTATCTTTCAGATAACAATAACTTTTATTCACCTCTTTCAACTGAATTTTTATTAGCGTTTTTTCTTAAGCTCAAAAACGGTTCAAATGGCCCTAAGCAGTATGGGACTTAACATCTGAGGTCATCAGTCCCCTAGCTTAGAACTACTTAAACCTAACTAACCTAAGGACGTCACACACATCCATGCCCGAGGCAGGATTCGAACCTGCGACCGTAGCAGCAGTGCGGTTCCGGAATGAAGCGCCTAGAACCGCTCGGCTTTACTTAAGCGTGCTTCACCTAAATGAATTTTTTTTTGTCTTCGAAGAAGTAAAAGAGATATTTGTTTGGTAAGCTACAAATACACTGGTGTGCATATCTTAAGAACGATAACACAGCTCCAGCAAACTTGGAGCACATATGGACAGAACTGATACGCTATATTTCTGAGAACATTTGTTGTGGAGAAAAACAACGGTCTGCCGTTGAGCAGTTGACGTTCGTGGAATCCCAGCAACTGCTCCGTTCGCCGCCACCGCCTATCATCGTGGTATAAATGGTTGTCAGATAGTCACATTCTGACCAAAACCAGAAACCAGTCCCAATAAAAAAAATTTCGCGGTCAAGACTGTGTGTAATCCACTTTTAAATGCTAGAGTATAGTACAGAACGCAACTCAAAAAAATTCACAGTGTGAGGAATAGGAATGACACTTTTATTCATAGACAATAACTACATTGAAGTTGCTGCGATTCATGGTGGTCCCACAGACATTTAAAGAGGCGGCACATGGCCCTTAGTAGTGTGTGCCATCACCACGGACGGCAGTATATAGTTTGCAGCGTGCTCCCATTCTGGACATAACGCTGGTAAGGAGTTCTTGTCGTAGGTGTAAAAGAGTACGTGCCGAGAAGGGGGGATATAATTGTTACATCCCACTCCTGACACCAAATGTAAAAGAGCTCGTGGTTTGGGGATGGGGAGAGAAACTTCTGACATCGATGTTAATGCATAAAATGGCAGGAAAGGGGAAAGAAGGCTGTTAAATATGCCTCGTAGCGGCAGTGTGCAGGAGGTCGAGCGGTCAGGATTTGATAGTGGGCATTCAGAGCTGCCGTTAAAAGACAAAACAGGGAATTAAGTACAATAAGGAGGATATATTTCAATATGCGGAGTACAAACGGCGGGCCTAGGGTCGGAAGTTAGCAGGTTTAGGCCAGTCTAAGAGGTCGAACAATTAAATGAATTCGGCAACGGAAGGGGAAGCGGTTCGTGTTAACTTACGTTGGTGGCCGGTCGTGAAAGCAGAGCCGGAGGCTCTGCCTTCCAAAAGGACGTCTGTTCTGTTTGAGGTCTGGATTACAAGAGAGAGAAGCAACTGTGTTCTGCTCCCCTGGACGCTCCTGCGACCACATGCGTGATCTGTATCCTGTGCACGCTATTGGCTAAAACCAATTCCATGAATTCGCTAACAGTCTCAGCTGAGGTCTCAGGGCGTCTCTTGCCAGTAGCTTTATCTGGACAGAACTGCCTCGGTTTTGAAAGGCAAGCGACTTGTGTCACGTAGACACGGCGTGAATTACCCTGGGAGAAAACTTGTAAAGATTCCATTGGGCCTTTGAAATAAATTTTTTAAACTAATTCCTTAAAATATTCCTTGACTGGCTGCCATCCTGTACAGAGGATTTCCATTCCTTCACCAGCGCGGATGACAACTGTTGAATGGTCATTGGTGCACGTGGCCGTGTTGCAGTTCGTCTTCTCAACGCATCCCACACATGCTGGATGAAAATTAAGCCGGGGGAACGAGCATGCCAGTCCATTCCGCGAATATCATATCGTTTTCTGATCTCCTCCACCTGTGCTTTTGATGCGGTCACCCACTGTCGTCCATAAAAATTAAATCTGGGCGTGATGCACTCCTGAAAACATGCAGATGAAGAAGAACGACGTCGTGACAATACCGTTGAGCAGTGAGTGTACTGTGCTCAAGGACCATGTAATATTATGGCTCCTCACACCATAACACTGCATGCCAGAGTGGCCGAGCGGTTCTAGGGGCTACAGTCTTGAACCGCGCGACCGCTACGACCTAAGGCATGGATGTGTGTCATGTCCTTAGGTTAGTTAGGTTTAAGTAGTTCTAAGTTCTAGGGGATTTATGACCTCGAAGTTAAGTCCCATAGTGCTCAGGGCCATTTGAACACCATAACACCCGGACTTCGAAAACGATGTGTTCGGCAATGTCTCTCGTGCATTCCGTGTTCCCACCTCTTGCCATAAGTAGGTAAGTGCAGTACTGTAGAATATAGCCTGGCATTCGTATGTATTGGTGCCGATGGGCATCAGCTACTGGCATAGTAATAACCAAGGGCAACTAACGGCACGCCACAGGGTGGCTAGCTAAGAGAACGCTCCAGTCACTGTCCCATAAGTCGAAAAACAGAGAGTTGCATATGAAAATCTACACTTAGCATTTATAACAGAATATAGAAGCTTAATACGAAGACAAGACTGACTGATGAAACAAAACAGAAATTTAATGAAAGTAACGACTGAAAACTAATATCAAACGTAGGCTCCCCTGTGATTGGTTGCTGCTTCTCAGATTGTGCTTATTTCTCACGAAGTGTCATCTTCCCAAAAGTCGTTCTCGCTTCTGGTGGAGGGCTCACTTATAATGGAGAACTGGCAGGGCGCACTTCTAGCGCAGACTATGGAGATAAGTTTGCAAAATCAGACATAATGTCTGATGGGATACTGCAGTCACTGGTTATACAATGTTACTTATAATCCGTCTTGATTGCAAAAATGTTTATTCACATGACCGGTTCGGTTCCTCTAGAACCATCTTCAGATCTGAAACGATAATGACACTAATTTACTATTACACAAATGCAAACTTTTTTCATCCTATCCGATCAACATCAAATGTACCAGAACGTACCTGCAATTTCGGTTACAGGAGTAACTCGTCCACACGCAGCAACCTTCACATGCTGCGTCACATAAAATTGTTTGGCAGAATGCACGTCATTAAATCAGTTATAAAACTATTACCGATAGGTGGCGTCTGGTACATTTGTTACGTTACATATGCATATACTGTCTTAAGTAGATTTTTGTAATTTACTTTTATCTCTAAAAGTACTTAATTAAAATCTATAGATGTCAAGGTTAAAATCTGTACTTGTTAAAATTAAAATACACAATAAAATCATCATTTTTGTACGATCTAAAACAAAGGGCGGTTTCTATATCCATGGCGCTGGTGTAAACTTGCTTTCCTCCATGGTCTGCTTCGGTGGTTCCCGCTATTTCGGTGTTGTCCGCGAGCCGTTCAGTCGTCTGATGTCCATCGCCGTGGGTAAGAGGGCCGCCCAGGAGGGCCCCGTCAACGACGTTAGGCGCTGCACGCATCTTTCAGCTTTTTCACTACGCACCATCTCTCATCCTTCGGCTTGTACTTCTATACGCAACAGTGATCATCTCAGTAAGCCGTCATAAATACTAAAATAGGCGTTATGATTGAACTCGCTTTGCTCGTTGAGGATTAAATCCGGATTTCCTTTTTGTGAGTGTGTATTTCATCTTCTCCCAAAATGTTAGAAAACCGTCCCTTATGAGCTCTATGTAGGATGTCTAAATTTTGTTCAATGTTCGTGAATGAGTGCTTTAAGGCAGCCATATGCGCCCCAAACGCTGTTGTTAAAACGGATTATAAGTAACATTGTATGCAGACAAGGATGACAGGCGAAGTGGTCTGCTGTCTTGGCAAGTGGTAGCTACGTTGAAACTACTCTAACCACGGTTTTGATTCTAATTTACATTTCAAATAAAGCTGTAAGATAGAACGACAACTTCAGAAACTTTAATGGTCTCATACGTATATGATGTTACGCATGTAGATTGAAACGGCTAGAGAAAAATTTGTACCAAAACCGGAATTCGAACCCGCTTCACCTGCTTACTAGGCAGGTGCGTTAGCTCTAAGCCACTTTGGGGCAGCAATTCACAGAGCTGCACGAATTACCATGACACAACTCCCTTCTCAATCCAAATTCCCCCATACACGCGAACAGAACTGCTGAGGCTCTCTGTGTTCTGGAACAGTCCGTCAGCATCGAATGTGGAAGGCGGATTCAGCCTGAAACCCATGAGTAGGTAGTTATACAAATTAAATGACACAGCTTCTGAGACTTTATCTGATACAGATATAATTTTATGTATATGGACTGAATCGGCGAGTGGAAATTTGTACTGAGGGCGGGAATCGAACCTGCGTCTCCTGCTTACTATGTAGGTGGCTCAGCCACAAAGCCACCTTGGCATAGCAGTCCGAACAACCGATTTCCGGCCTTGGTTCAAATTTTCACTCAGCGCTTCAGTATATACGCATAAAAGTGGTAAGATGTTAGTGTACAGACTTACAAATTCACATATGTGTTGTTACCAGCAGTATTGCTATGTTGGCATACTAAATAATTCAGTGTGTATAGTTATAGTGAAGATTAAAGTAACCAATTACAGGTTACAGACATATGACGAGTAATGTAATTGTCTATGAGCTTAGAGGCGTATCGAGGTCTGGAAGAGTAACGCAGTAACGAGGCGGCTCTTCGGAAGTGTCGTCAATGCTGACGTCAACTTAAGGAGGACGCCGGTAAAGGGTGAAAATCTCGGAGTATGTTGGTGCGAGAACGGCAGTAGTGGGTACGGGCCAATTGGCGAAAGTGTCGGAGTGCAGATACAAAACATTATCCTCAGATATTATAAGGAAAGATACGAAATTTGCATCCAATTAGCTTATGGAATAAATTAGATAAAACTATGCATTGTGACGCTAAGAAATCAATGCAGCATTTCACGACTCTGTGTGAGCCCTGGTTTTTCGTTAACACTCATTTTGACAAATAAAGACTGAAAGATACTTTAAATTGTACAATTGACAAACAAATGGTTTTAAAATCATAAACAATATGTCAAACTGGAGCAGAATTTCACAAAAAACACGTGCTAACATGGCCTGTTTATCCTTAAATAGATCCAGAACGACGAGGAGTTTGATTATCACTATTCAGTTTTATTGACCAGATCCAGTGCACTCCACAATAAAATGTATCTCGACATCAGCACGCGTCACCCTAGTCCTTTAGTATTTTCCTAAATGTAACTGAGAAAAAAAGAGGAACAAACAGAAGACATGTTCAGGTGTCACTGTAACTTTGCACACATATACACCATCAGCGCTACGTAAATGATTGGCATTGCAACTGTCGGTGACAAACAGAATGGTCGCCAGAGGGCTGCTTTTGTTTACTGTTGTTACCACACCTGGTAGGGTATGTAAGGGGCATGAACAAACAGAGTTTGAAAGGGACCTCATTGTGGGTCTCCACATGGTTAGCAGTTCAGATCGTGTAATATCGAGATTTATGGGGCATCCAGATGAGGCTATGCCTCCATGCCAGACTGCAAGAGAACGTGATGGCAGACATATTCGTCGTCAAGGTACTGGTTGATAACATCTGACCGCCACAACACAGAATCGCCGAATTTTGCACAAGTACATTGTAAACTTTTCACATCTGCACCCCTACAAGTAACAAACTATCTGTAACATTCTGTGTTATCCGACACCATTGGTCAGAGATTATCAGCAGCCAGACTGTGGAATTACCATCCCACATGTAGGCTGTCGTTAAGACAACAACACAAACGACTACGTTTGGAGTGGTATTATGACTGGGATACATGGACTGCTAATGATTGGCACCACATCATATTCAGCAGGAATCATATTTCTGCGCTAGCCCAGAAAACATCGCCGGCAGGTGAGGCGGCGATACCTGTGACGTCACAATCCAAGATGACGATTCAAGATGGCGCCGTGGGCACCCTGGGCAACCTGTATGCCATCGGAATCAAAGATTTTGACCTGATCACAGTGGAACAGACGCATCCACTCATATAGAAAAAGGTGTGTGTAATGCAGCTGTAAATGTACATAGTAAACAATTGTATGTATGACAGTGTAAAATGAAAGACAAAAATAGTGACAAGAGTATAAGAAATCAGACGTACTTGTTCTTTTTTATTTTCTTTAAAATAATTTTACCGTTTCTGATAATACGCTTTCACGAAAATATATGTGCTACATGTCAGATTAATTCAGATAACATGTGTTTCATCAGGAGGTGAACTATTTCACAGGCAAAGAAAAACAAAGTACAGAAAACTGTATGTACCACTTTTACAAAAATAATTAACCGTTAAATAAAATAAGAGTCACATGCTAATATCTTTTTACAGCTGATGAACTTTTAAGTTCTTTCCCTGCAGATTAGAGCAGTGATAGCAATGTTTACAAAAAGAAAAACAGCTGATTGCGAACTAACATCCCAAAGATGTTCGGGCTGAGATGCGCTTCCTCTCTTTCGAAATGTCTTGGCTTAAACTCGTCTAGGAGTTGAACCGAACGTGTCGCATTACACGCCCTTAAATTAGACACTTGTGACCTTTTGATTAAATTGTCTGGCTGATGGCAAGTGTGCGAAATACAAAGTTAACATAACATACAATAACATTAATAACAATATCGGGAACTAAATTAACGACCCATAAATGACGTAGGCCACACAGTTGCAATTTGGTTAGAACAATTTTTATCCATAAAGCAAACTAATAGCGAAAGTGGTCGTATTTAGAATTACTATTACACTTGAGCGCATATCCATTGGACACAGTTCAATCATTCACAGTCTCATCGCGAAACGCGAGTCCGATACTTCACGTTGTTAATTATGCAAAAATTAGAGTTCACACCTTGTGTGCGACTGCTCCCCAGTCACAGACTAAGTCCCGCCATACCACACAACGCTAAATTTTCTACCACACAGCACTAAATTTTCTGAGTGGTTTCACTGCCTAGCTGCCTAAAGACCAACCGTCCGCTTTCGCGTCTGTATCCGAACTCTTCACTTTGGTGTCTCCAGCCGTACTGCCCTCTGCCCGTCCCCTGCCGCGTTTCCCGCGCGCCGAACATCCTTGCTCAACTGACTGGTGCAGTTCCCTTTCCTGAAGCCGTCCATCTGATTAGCTACAGCTTATTCTACATTACTTTACGTTTTAACATATTTAAATAAGGCTTGACCACTGTCACATTCTAAATAAAGTAACAATAATATCCATTACATAATAAACGTTAAATTCTGTCACATAAAGCTAATACAATTTCCATCTTAACTTTGAATGTCACGGCCAGTAACTTTGCACCAATGTTCTTTCTGATAAATAAATAAAGAACAGAAGTAACTATTATTTGATGCAGCTCTCCATGCCACTCCATCCTGTGTAAGCCTCTTCATCTCCTAATACCTACTGCAGCCTACATCCTTCTGAATCTGCTTAGCGTATTCATCTCTTGGTCTCCCTCTTCAATTTTTACCCTCCACGCTGCCCTCCAATACTAAATTGGTTATCCCTTGATGTCTCAGAACATGTCCTACCAACCGATCCCTTCTTTTAGTCAAGTTGTGCCACAAGCTCCTCTTCTCCCCAATTCTGTTCAATACCTCCTCATCGGTTATGTGATCTACCCATCTGATCTTCAGCATTCTTCTGTAGCACCACATTTCGAAAGCTTCTATTCTCCTCTTGTCTAAACTATTTATCGTCCACGTTTCACTTCCATATATGGCTACACTCCATACAAATACTTTCAGAAACGACTTCCTGACATTTAAATCTATACTCGATGTTAACAAATTTTTCTTCTTCAGAAATAATGTTATGGAGGTAATATTTACAACATTTGTCATTTTAATGATGCGCTTCTATCTGAAATGTCGATTGTTAAGGTCTAACAAAGCGTTCAGATTTTAGCACTCAGGTCTTTGTTACAAAACTTGTTAGTTTCACATTAACAGTAAAATCTAAACTATTATTGATATGATCAATATTCAAGTTTTATTGGGATCACCATGAAAATTTATGGAGAATGGCAGATTAAAATTACTGTGGCTTCAGAATTAAATAGTTTTCATAAATGTTTTCCTTTATGACCAATGTTAGGTCCGCCATATTTAACACTGCTACATCTCCTCGGCCACAGAAGCCATCTACTCGGATTCCATATGACGTAGGTTCTCGTCTGTCTCACTCGCACACTACAGCGCTTAGGCCTCACTAGACAATAGACACCTGTGAATTTCGCCATCTCGTCGTGAATCTGCGCCCTTTGTGGCACGCTGTCCTGGACAACAGGGTTCGTTTCACAATTCTTGTTGGCTGACTCTTTCGGCCATATATTTAAATAAGAGAGCAATGCTCGTTAACTCACATGATGGACTTACAGGTTTTCTTGGAATAAAATTAACAGTTGACAGACTTTAAGTACAGTTGACATGGAATATATTTATGCTTCTCCTGTGAGATATAACACTAAATTAATTATGATCCTATTTCGGTATGATTAGCAGCAGTGAAACTTAACCTGGATTTTTTAAAATTTCCCACCAAGTTTTTAAATTGTCGCCCATTTTATACATTGGGAAACTGGCCTATGTCACACGCGTTGGCGGAAACGTAATGGAGAGGGGGGGGGGGAATCTGACAAAAATACCGACAGCCCTAAAACTTGTCTTCGCTATACCACTTACGATGGCGTACACTACAGACCGTCTGCAAGACTTTCCGCACGTCAACCGTGCACCTGCCGGGTGGACTGTCCGCCAGCGGGTTCAAAATGGCTCTGAGCACTATGGGACTCAACTGCTGAGGTCATTAGTCCCCTAGAACTTAGAACTAGTTAAACCTAACTAACCTAAGGACATCACAAACATCCATGCCCGAGGCAGGATTCGAACCTGCGACCGTAGCGGTCTTGCGGTTCCAGACTGCAGCGCCTTTAACCGCACGGCCACTTCGGCCGGCCCGCCAGCAGGTGTATGTTCTGAAACAGACTAAGGAACGGCGTATAAAAATAAACGAAACACAACTCAGATATTCCAATTCATGTTCATGTCAATGACGTATAAACATGAAATACACGTATAATAAATGTGAAACGCGAAGTTAAATAGTTGTCGCCGACGAAATTATCTTATTATTCTTCTACTGAAGAACTTACTTGCGTCTTGCAGTACCATTTGCCTAAGCTGCTGCAAGTACTACATTCTAATATTACTACTAATATCAATATAGCTTTACTTTTCTCGTACGTCGAACTTGTCTGTTAACGTCACGATTTGCTGAGAATAGGTAGCAGATGACCAAGACCTCTGTTAAACACAATTCCGTAAAATTGCATTCGTCAACAACACTGGCAGTTGGGTTAATAATAACTATAAATCCCATAAAAGTACACTTAAAGATTGAAAACTCGGAAACAAATATGTTGACTAGGTTTAGCTATTAAGGCAGCTGTATTTCTGTAAACAATACAATAAATCAGGACTCACCAACAGAATACAAGCACGTTCTAAATTTTCCCTCTATGTTCGTGACTTTTACGTCAAGTTTTGACATATGGTTCGAAAACTGTGACAAATAAAAGAGAGGCTATTTAAAAGACAGCAGAGTTAAGATATTAAAAAAAAGGAATCTGGTGACAATTTTTCTACAGAATAGTACCAGGCGAAAGTTCCGAATGATGATATTTGGGAGAAATGGGTGTGATAGTTCATTTAGATCAGTGGTTACGAACATTTCTGACCTCATTACCCTGAGTGCAGTCAGACATAAGCTATATTTCTCATTAGATACTCAAGCATATGTAATGCTTGTGTCTCAGTTTTACTGTCATAAATGCATGGCACAGATTACACAGTACGTGTGGACTACGTGAAGGAGATGTAGCTGATACATTCGTTTCACAAGCTGTAATCTCCATCACATTGTGTTACTCATTAACGATAGTGTTTGAAAAATAATGTAATTATTGGTAACTTATGTATTCAGGATTACAACTTTACGTAAAGCGATAATAGTAAAGCACTTTTCATAATAAAGTAGTTTCGCGGTCGAAACACAGTGGAACGCTTTCGATTCCACGACTCTGGAAATTGCTTTTTACCCTTTAGGAGGTAATTACCCCAGGTTGGGAACAACTGATTTAATTGAATTTTAATTGGAAAAGTTGTCTGCGTATCAATCATTCTTTGGTTAAATGCCTATGGGTGAAACGTGCTATGGACAGCGGCCGCATCTCAGCTCGAGAATAATGGTGCATGGTGAAAGAGGTACGTATTGTGCAGCAATGTGGCATGGCCAGAAGACTGGTTTACCTACGCGTTCCTCTAACGACAGACGTAGCAAAGTAAACCAGTCCATAGTAATGTTTGCTGAAAAACTTAGGCAATACCTGGAGTAGTTGTGGAACGTTGGTGGCTACGGAATCGATGAGGGTAATTGTAGACGCCAGACCTGATGTGGTGGATAGAAGGTGATTGGCGAAGGGAACATTGTGGCGAAAGACAGCAGAAAGTCAGCAAGAAAGCAGCGCCGAAGAAGGGTTTGGCAGTACAACACGAAGTGGAGGAAAACGCAGTGCAAGATAAATTGCTGGCGGGGACTGTAATTAATTGAGAGTTAGCTAAGCGTTACGCTCCACAAGGAGTGAAGGTGTGAAGACGGAAAATACGAGAAATAAACAAGCGCCCCTCCCTTTTAATTTCTGTTGGCGTATCGTTCTTACTATTTAGTCTTTTCGTCTTTAAGTGTTTATAGGAGGTATTTCGTGTTGGTGCTGTATTTCCACTTTGTGCCGTCATCTTTGTCTGTGGTAGACACAAGTGGACGGAGTGCTGTCAACGTACCAACAGAGATGTCCCTGCAGTCAGGTGATCCTTCGAGGCAATCAGAGAGCCCCGACCTTTCCGACCTTTTATAGGAAGGCTGGTAACCAAATTCATTTCAGTTAGAGGTCTTGGTGGGCCGTGTTGTAAGCAGTCCAACTCGAATATGTTATTTACATTTCTAAAAGCGAGTAAAATGCTGGCACCTTACAAACACCCCAAAAGTCATTTACAAAAGCCTGTGTATATACAGACTGAAGTGACAAATGAAATTTTCATTCATCGCTGCAGTCTGCATGTCTATCAATGGAGGTTTAAGACTTGAAAATGCCTCTGGAACCACACAGTTTCATTTGATTAAAGCAGCTACACCTGGGTTTCAGGCAGGATGTCTCGTTTCATTCGGTCCTGAGCTGCTATTCCAATACAGTTGGAGAGCCTCTGCAATGCAGTTTGAGCGTAGGGGAATACGAAGTGGGCTGAGACATTATGGAACTTTGGGCTGAGAAGGGAAGCATGATAGGGTAGTCCGTGAAGATGTACAGTACAAAGCCACTGTGCCACGGTAGTAATTAGTGCATCTGCCTTGTGAACAGGAGACTTTGGTTCGAATCCTAGCCTTCGTAAAATTTTAATTCGTCGCTTCAGTTTGCTTACTTACATCACAGATGTTTGCGACTGGAAAATATTTCTGGAGCCATATAGTTTCATTTGATCATTTACAAAAGGGGCATAAATATTAGTGTTATGAAAGAAGATGAACGGACAGAAGGACCAGGAAAGTGCACACACAAACGTATTCTGCTTACTGGAGTGACAAACAGGTAAAGCGCATATAAACTCCGGTACAAAAGTAGGAAACTACAGTTTACTGGGTTGATGGCTTACACAAAATCACCTCCGTAGCCGCGATCACTTACACAGTCTTGTGTGTTAGCATTCGACTCGGATGTACCGTGGTCGAACACAAATGGTGGAGATATTTCCGCTGTCAGTGTTCGGGCGGTAACGGGAAAAGGGGTGGTGGCGTAAAGTTCCTGATCAACAGACCCTGTGCGAATACACATTTTCAAATTACAAACCTCTCCGCAGTGTCTCACGTAGTAAAGGCAGATGACACTGTCGATGGTGATCCGCCCGGCGAATGTTTGCTTGCTTAAGTATAAAAAGGTCCTTCATACTAGATTACATAGCTTCAAAAAATTACAGACCAATATCCTTAACATCGGTTTGTTGCAGGATTCTTGAACATATTCTCAGTTCGAATATAATGAATTTCCTTGAGACAGAGAAGTTGCTGTCCATAGATCAGCACGGCTTTAGAAAGCATCGCTCCTGCAAAACGAAACTCGACCTTTTTTCACATGATATCTTGCGAACCATGGATGAAGGGTATCAGACGGATGCCATATGCCTTGACTTCCGGAAAGCGTTTGACTCAGTGCCCCACTGCAGACTCCTAACTAAGGTATGAGCATATGGGATTGGTTCCCAAATATGTGAGTGGCTCGAAGACTTCTTAAGTAATAGAACCCAGTACGTTGTCCTCGATGGTGAGTATTCATCGGAGGTGGGGGTATCATCTGGAGTGCCCCAGGGAAGTGCGGTAGGTCCGCTGTTGTTTTCTATCTACATAAATGATCTTTTGGATAGGATGGATAGCAATGTGCGGCTGTTTGCTGATAATGCTGTGGTGTACGGGAAGGTGACGTCGTTGAGTGACTGTAGGAGGATACAAGATGACTTGGGCAGGATTTATGATTGGCGTAAAGAATGGCAGCTAACTCTAAATATAGATAAATGTAAATTAATGCAGATGAATAGGAAAAAGAATCCCGTAATGTTTGAATACTCCATTAGTAGTGTAGCGCTTGACACAGTCACGTCGATTAAATATTTGGGCGTAACATTACAGTGAGATATGAAGTGGGACAAGCATGTAATGGCAGTTGTGGGGATGGCGGATAGTCGTCTTCGCTTCTTTGGTTGAATTTTGGGAAGATGTGTTTCATGTGTAAAGGAGACCGCTTATAAAACACTAATACAACCTATTCTTGAGTACTGCTCGAGCATTTGGGATCCCTATCAGGTCGGATTGAGGGAGGGCATAGACGCAATTCACGGGCGCGCTGCTAGATTTATTACTGGTAGGTTTGATTGTCACGCGAGTGTTAGGGAAATGCTTCAGGAACTCGAGTGGGAGTCTCTAGAGGAAAGGAGGTGTTCTTTTCGTTAATCGCTGATGAGGCAATTTAGAGAACCAGTGTTTGAGGCTGACTGCAGTACAATTTTACTGCTGCCAACTTAGATTTCGCGGAAAGACCACAAAGATAAGATAAGAGAGATTAAGCTCGTACAGAGCCATATGGTCAGTCATTTTTCCCTCGTTCTGTTTGGGAGTGAAACAGGGAGAGAAGATACTAGTTGTGGTACGAGGTACCCTCCGCCACGCACCGTATGGTGGATTGCGGAGTATGTATGTAGATGTAGAAAAGCTTTCCTTGTAATTTCAAAATGACACTCTTTTCTATATGTATAGGGTTAAGCTGTGAAGGAGGAACCCGTGGTAAGTTACCAGCAAAGAAATGAGCTCTCAAGCGCGAGAAATTGAAAAAAAAAGATAAAAAATTATCCAAGTGTTTTTCGGAGAAGTAGCTGAAACGACGTAACTAAGAAGTGGGTCTGGAAGAACAGAGAAAAGTCATACCTACTTCGATCAGATGCAATTTTCACAACCTCTTCTTTCTTCAGCTTTGATGGGGGCCTATCCTGTCCCAAGCGAGGATTTTCGTGTTTGCTCAGTTGTAAAATAATTCTTGTATACTTGTCGCCCCATTTTGTGTAAATGAGTACTTTCAACAACGCCATCCATTTAAAATTGTTCCACCAGTGAACATTAGTAAAATTGTGTTCAAATTATTCAAATACTCTGAGCACTATGGGACTTAACATCTGTGGTCATCAGCCCCCTAGAACTTAGAACTACTTAAACCTAACAGAAGGACACCACACACATCCATGCCCAAGGCATGTTCAAAGTGCCGTCAATGCGACCCTAACAGTAGGGCGGTATATAACAGCTGCGTGTACTGGACGTTTAGTGTAAAGCTACACTGCTGGCCATTAAAATTGCTACACCAGAGAAGAAATGCAGATGATAAACGAGTATTTATTGGACAAATATACGCTCCTGGAAATTGAAATAAGAACACCGTGAATTCATTGTCCCAGGAAGGGGAAACTTTATTGACACATTCCTGGGGTCAGATACATCACATGATCACACTGACAGAACCACAGGCACATAGACACAGGCAACAGAGCATACACAATGTCGGCACTAGTACAATGTATATCCACCTTTCGCAGCAATGCAGGCTGCTATTCTCCCATGGAGACGATCGTAGAGATGCTGGATGTAGTCCTGTGGAACGGCTTGCCATGCCATTTCCACCTGGCGCCTCAGTTAGACCAGCGTTCGTGCTGGACGTGCAGACCGCGTGAGACGACGCTTCATCCAGTCCCAAACATGCTCAATCGGGGACAGATCCGGAGATCTTGCTGGCCAGGGTAGTTGACTTACACCTTCTAGAGCACGTTGGGTGGCACGGGATACATGCGGACGTGCATTGTCCTGTTGGAACAGCAAGTTCCCTTGCCGGTCTAGGAATGGTAGAACGATGGGTTCGATGACGCTTTGGATGTACCGTGCACTATTCAGTGTCCCCTCGGCAATCACCAGTGGTGTACGGCCAGTGTAGGAGATCGCTCCCCACACCATGATGCCGGGTGTTGGCCCTGTGTGCCTCGGTCGTATGCAGTCCTGATTGTGGCGCTCACCTGCACGGCGCCAAACACGCATACGACCATCATTGGCACCAAGGCAGAAGCGACTCTCATCGCTGAAGACGACACGTCTCCATTCGTCCCTCCATTCACGCCTGTCGCGACACCACTGGAGGCGGGCTGCACGATGTTGGGGCGTGAGCGGAAGACGGCCTAACGGTGTGCGGGACCGTAGCCCAGCTTCATGGAGACGGTTGCGAATGGTCCTCGCCGATACCCCAGGAGCAACAGTGTCCCTAATTTGCTGGGAAGTGGCGGTGCGGTCCCCTACGGCACTGCGTAGGATCCTACGGTCTTGGCGTGCATCCATGCGTCGCTGCGGTCCGGTCTCAGGTCGACGGGCACGTGCACCTTCCGCCGACCACTGGCGACAACATCGATGTACTGTGGAGACCTCACGCCCCACGTGTTGAGCAATTCGGCGGTACGTCCACCTGGCCTCCCGCATGCCCACTATACGCCCTCGCTCAAAGTCCATCAACTGCACATACGGTTCACGTCCACGCTGTCGCGGCATGCTACCAGTGTTAAAGACTGCGATGGAGCTCCGTATGCCACGGCAAACTGGCTGACACTGACGGCGGCGGTGCACAAATACTGCGCAGCTAGCGCCATTCGACGGCCAACACCGCGGTTCCTGGTGTGTCCGCTGTGCCGTGCGTGTGATCATTGCTTGTACAGCCCTCTCGCAGTGTCCGGAGCAAGTATGGTGGGTCTGACACACCGGTGTCAATGTGTTCTTTTTTCCATTTCCAGGAGTGTATTATGCTAGAACTGACATGTGATTACATTTTCACGCAATTTGGGTGCATAGATCCTGAGATATCAGTGCACACAACAACCACCTCTGGCCGTAATAACGGCCTTGATACACCTGGGCATTGCGTCAAAGAGAGCTTGGATAGCGTGTAAAGGTACAGCTGCCCATGCAGCTTCAACACGATACCACAGTTCATCAAGAGTAGTGACTGGCGTATAGTGACGAGCCAGTTGCTCGGCCACCATTGACCAGACGTTTTCAGTTGGTGAGAGATCTGGAGAATGTGCTGGCCAGGGCAGCAGTCGAACATTTTCTGTATCCAGACAGGCCCGTACAGGACCTGCAACACGCGGTCGTGCATTATCCTGCTGAAATATAGGGTTTCGCAGGGATAGAATGAGCCACGGGTTGTAACACATCTGAAATGTAGCGTCCACTGTTCAAAGTGTCGTCAATGCGAACTAGAGGTGACCGAGACGTGTAACCAATGGCAAGGGTAACCGCAGCCATGGTCTCCGAGCTGACAGTCCATGTTGCTGCAAACGTCGTCGAACTGTTCGTGCAAATGGCTGTTGTCTTGTAAACGTCTCCATCTGTTGACACAGGGATCGAGACGTGGCTGCACGATCCGTTACAGCCATGTGGACAAGATGCCTGTCATCTCGACTGCTAGTGATACGAGGCCGTTGGGATCCAGCACGGCGTTCCGTATTACCCTCCTGAACCCACCGATTCCATATTCAGCTAACAGTCATTGGATATCGACCAACGCGAGCAGTAATGTCACGATACGATAAACCGCAATCGCGATAGACTACAATCCGACATTTATCAAAGTGGGAAACGTGATGGTACGCATTTCTCCTCCTTACACGAGGCATCACAACAACGTTTCACCAGGCAACGCCGGTCAACTGCTGTTTGTGTATGAGAAGTCGGTTGGAAAATTTTCCTCATGACAGCACGTTGTAGGTGTCGCCACCGGCGCCAGCCTTGTGTGAATGCTCTGAAAAGCTAATCATTTGTATATCACAGCATCGTCTGCCTGTCGGTTAAATTTCGCGTCTGTAGCACGTCATCTTCGTAGCGTAGCAATTTTAATGGCCAGTAGTATATATCTCGAGAGAAAAATCAAAAGTGAGAATGTGGACGATACTGGATCGATGTATTTGCATTAACTTGATTAATTATGGTGATTGCGGCCTCGCATGTACACAAGCGAACGAGATGAACGTTTAAACAGTCTGTGTGGAGAGACGTTGTTTATTGACTGCGTACTAAATTAACCACTAGCTACACTGAGGCGAGCAAATATAATAGTGTGAATGAGCCACACGGTTTACGCGACGCAATCAGGTTTTGGCGAAACGTAGTTGCCGTCGTATATTTCATTCTGTCAGCGCAGGAGAACTTGCCTATTAAAGATTATGGAATTGGCAATTAAGGCTTCCGAAGACCACAGAGAACTCACCTCTTTCAGCAATATCTTTATGGAAACAAAGCAGCGTCACAAGTTAGGGCCCTCAGGCACGGTACAGGAGCACTTTCAACTGACCATTACAGTTTTTCCAGTTCTAGAGCTTTGGATAAAATATTCATATATCGACATTTCTTCCAAAAAATATCGATGTAAGCCGACGATATTTTTGCCCCTAAATATCAATATCAATACGGCAATATCGAGTGCCTATATTTTTATTTTACATTATATTTTCTTCATAATTTTCGGAAAATATTTGAAGTTGTTTTGAAACTGTAGCAGGACAAAATTTTACTTTCACTGTGTGAATGAGTATTGCGACTTTTTGAGCTTTCATCACGTCCAATCTTTCTCTTTGACTGCGTAAAGCAAGTATTGTTGTTGTTGTGGTCTTCAGCCCTGAGACTGGTGTGATGCAGCTCTCCAAGCTACCCTCTCCTGTGCAAGCTGCTTCATCTCCCAGTGCCTACTGCAGCCTACATCCTTCTGGGTCTGCTTAGTGTATTCATCTCTAGATCTCCCTCTACGAGTTTTACCCTCCACGCAACCCTCCAATACTAAATTGGTGATCCCTTGATGCTTCAGAAGATGTCGTACCATAAGATCCCTTCTTCTAGTCAAGTTGTGCCACAAACTCCTCTTCTCCCCAGTTCTATTCAATACCTCCTCATTAGTTATGTGATCTACCCGTCTAATCTTCAGCATTCTTCTGTAGCACCACATTTCGGAAGCTTCTATTCTCTTCTTGTCCAAACTATTTATCGTCCATGTTTCACTTACATACATGGCTACACTCCATACAAATACTTTCAGAAACGACTTCCTGACACTTAAATCTATACTCGATATTAACAAATTTCTCTTCTTCAGAAACGCTTTCCTTGCCATTGCCAGTCTACATTTTATGTCCTCTCTACTTCGACCATCATCAGTTATTTTTCTCCCCAAACAGCAAAACTCCTTTACTACTTTAAGTGTCTCATTTCCTAATCTAATTCCCTCAGCATCACCCGATTTAAAAATGGTTCAAATGGCTCTGAGCACTATGGGACTTAACATCTTAGGTCATCAGTCCCCTAGAACTTAGAACTACTTAGACCTAACTAACCTAAGGACATCACACACATCCATGCCCGAGGCAGGATTCGAACCTGCGACCGTAGCAGTCACGCGGTTCCGGACTGCAGCGCCTAGAACCGCACGACCACCGCGGCCGGCCTCACCCGATTTAATTCGACTACATTCCAGTATCCTCGTTTTGCTTTTGTTGATGTTCATCTTACACCCCCATTTCAAGACACTGTCCATTCTGTTCAACTGCTCCTCCAAGTCCTTTGCTGGCTCTGACAGAATTACAATGTCATCGGCGAACCTCAAAGTATATGTGGCACAAAAGAAGAACATTGACTGCACAGAGGGGTGGCGGTGTGAATGGAATAACAAGATTTCCCATGTTAAGAAACAGCACACCAGTTGCGGTAAAAAACAATTTTTAACGCAACTAGTGTGCTATTTCTTCACATCGACATTCTTCAGAACAGCTACTGAAAATGATGAACAAAAATCTAATTGACAAGATTGGTCGTTGCAGTGGGCGGAAACGTGAGAGGGGAAATGTTGACGTAATCGGCGCTCGGCGCTGCCAGCGGAAAGTGGAACGTTTAGCTTCATCAGACGATTTTGACACTACAACTGCTAGGTCGCTAGCGTTTTCAGAAATGAAAAAAAAAAAAAAACAAGAAGTTGACATGAAGTGTTCCGGACAAATCCGATATGTGACGAAACCGAACGATGGACCAATTAGAATCATTTTGTTGTGCCACATACATGCAGTTACCACTGTTAGCAAAATGATTACTGCCAAGCGTGAACGTACATCGTTTTCCTTTCAATTCTTACTCTAAGGGGGATATGCAGGCTGCTAACTTGATTTACTGGATAGCTAATAATAAATCAACACTTAAATATACAGCTCTTAAACCTGCAGGACATTTACAACGTGCAGTGGATATTTTGGTAGGCTGGTTGGTCGATATTTTCTCCGACGATATATCGATACGTCAATAGTATTTCGAGTACGTCGTGAGCCGCAATGATATTCTTTTAAATATCAACACAGCGGATTTCCGATATTTTCAAAAAATATCTACAGTCCCATACCGGTTTTCTGGAGTGTATTCATTACAAGGAAACCAACAGTCGGCAGTTTATATTTGGTAGACAGCTTTAAGTTAGCCTGTAACTTGATGTAACATCTGTAACCTCCCTCCACCTACATTTTGCTGATTCTTAACAGAAATAGTTTTCTTTGTGGCGATCGGACGTGGTTAATGGATGGTCAACGGAGCGAACACGCTTCCCGTGAAAACTTATCCTTGTCGTCTAAAACGGAAACATGTCTCTTCAATTTCTTTCTCCAATCTCAACTGAAATATGTTGCTTTGTAATGGTTGCTTTTAAATGATGACAGATCGTACCATTTACATCATTTATTAATTCTGCAAGTAACACACATCTTAACACTGGCTACACTTAATCATGCTCATTCTAGCAGTTAAATTTAGTTCCGCTATCATACTAGACCTTAGTCCACCACTGCAGTATTTCTTTTCTAAATTAAACTGTCACGTTGTAACACTTCACAGGAGCTTAAGCAAATGATAAAATAAAAATATAGCTCAGCAAAGGAGGTGCACGAATAGATCGATTAACCTCTCACTGTTGCCCTTCCAATCGACAGAAAACTTCCGAAAACATATTTTATAAACAACTGCAAACAGTTCACATATTTCTGATGGGACTCGACTGCATAATATGACCTTCCCAAGATAAACATGAAATATCGATCGCCCTCGCCTTGCATAAAGGCGTCAAACCGGTAGCGCTTAGGTATTGCACAGCGCCCCTATCGTAAAACGTGAGAATGTTCCAGAGAATCAGCGTTGCGTAAAAGGCACTGTTGAATACATCACTACGTCATAACACTATCGATGTTAGTATCACTTACTCACCATTCATTTTAAAATTCGCCTCACGCTGAAATACCAGTCGGTATTAATTCCTTGACAGCTTGTTACACTACAGCAGTAGCAATCTCATTTTCAAGACAGCCACATCTTATTTCACAACGAGACAATAATGAAGCCAGCACACGTCTGAAGTTACTGTCAAAGGCATCAACACGGCAGTATGGTACGAGTTTTGAGCTTGGCTACGGACGACGACATATGGTGTTTGGCTAATGCTTCTTTGCCCACGAAAGCGGTACTCACAAGGAATACAGAATTTTCTAATGAAAACACCGTATGATCAAAAGTAACCGGATACCTATTAGTAGAAATTACTACGGAGTGCGTCCACCCTTCACATTATTGACAGCTTGAACTCTGCCGAGGACACCTGTAGTGAGGTGCCTGAATCTCTGTGGGGGAATGCTAGTTCATTCTTCCTCAAGAGTTGAAACCAGAGAAGGTAGTATGTTCGACTCTAGGGTCTGGAGGAAATTAGGCGTTTAAATGCGTCCCAAATGTGTTCCACTACATTCGGGTTCGAACTCTGCGCTGGCTAATCCATTTCAGAAATGTTACTGTCCACAAATGATAGCCTCACATACGCTGCCTGACGACGCAATGCACTGTCAAGCTGATACAAAGAGTCATCATCATCGTCCAACTATTCCTGTACTGTACACAGTACACAATCCACATCTACATCTACGTGATTACTCTGCTATTCACAATAAAGTGCCTGGCAGAGGGTTCAACGAACCACCTTCAAGCTGTCGCTCTACCGTTCCACTCTCGAACGGCACGAGGGAAAAACGAGCACTTAATTTTTTCTGTGTGACCCCTGATCTCTCTTATTTTATCATGATGATCATTTCTCCCAATGTAGGTGGGTGGCAACCGAATCTTTTCGCAATCGGAGGCGAAAACTGGTGATTGAAATTTCATGAGAAGATCCCGTCATAACGAGAAACGCTTTTGTTTTAATGATTGCCACTCACGTATCATGTCTGTGTCACAATCTCCCCTATTTTGCGATAGTACAAAACGACCTGCCCTTCTTTATACTTTTTTGATGTCATCCGTCAGTCCCACTTGATGCGTATCCCACACTGCACAGCAATACTCCAGAATTGGGCGGACAAGCGTTGTGTAAACAGTCTCTTCAGTAGACCTGTTGCACCTTCTAAGTGTTCTGCCAATGAATCGCAGTCTTTCGTTTGCTCTACCCACAATATTATCTATGTGATCGTTCCACTTTATGTTATTTGTAATTGTAATCCCTAAGTATTCAGCTGAATTTACGGCTATCAGATCTGTGTGACATATCGCTTAATCGAAATTTAGCTGATCTCTTTAGTACTCATGTGAATAACTTCACCCTTTATTCAGGGTCAATTGCCACTTTTCACGCCATACAGATAGCTTATCTGAATCATTTTGCAAGTCGTTTTGATCATCTGATGACTTTACAAGACGGTAAATGACAGCATCATCTGCAAAAAATCTAAGACGGCTACTCAGATTGTCTCCTATGTCGTTAATATAGATCAGGAACAATAGAGGGCCTATAACACTTCCTTGGGGAACGCCGGATATTACCTCTGTTTTACTCGATGACTTTCCGTCTATTACTACGAACTGTGGCCTTCCTGACAGGAAATCATGAATCCAGTCGCAAAACTGAGGCGAAACTACGTAGGCACGCAGTTTGGTTAGAAGACGCTTGCCCGCATCTCGTGGTCGTGCGATAGCGTTCTCGCTTCCCACGCCCGGGTTCCCGGGTTCGATTCCCGGCGGGGTCAGGGATTTTCTCTGCCTCGTGATGGCTGGGTGTTGTGTGCTGTCCTTAGGTTAGTTAGGTTTAAGTAGTTCTAAGTTCTAGGGGACTGATGACCATAGATGTTAAGTCCCATAGTGCTCAGAGCCATTTGAACCATTTTTTAGAAGACGCTTGCGAGGAACGGTGTCGAAAGCCTTCTGGAAATCTAAAAATATGGAATAAATTTCACGCAGTGTTGCTTGTATGTTAGCACCGACAAACCTACGCAAACGCCGCTGCATTTTCCATGGTGAGAGGTAACATTGAAAGTTGGTATTCTGTGCACACACTTGACAGTGTGGATCTCGTAATATTGCATTGCCTACTAATTTCCCATGCATCTAGCTTCAACTACCATCCAATATTCAAAATCTGTTAATTCACGTCGTGCGCTCATAATTACGTCAGCAACCTTCTCACAGAATGTCCTGAGTACAATCGACATCTCCACGGATGCACTGCCCTTTTATAAATTGTGTATGCGATACTGCTGTCATCAGTATGAGTGCATATCACTATTCCATGACTTTCGTCGCCCCAGTGTAGAGACTTGCAACAAACCTTGAACATTATTTCACCCTCATTCCAAACATTTTCTCTCTTACAGCCACCTAAAAAAATGAAAGGAAAACAGGTGAAGGTTTACTAAGAGTCCCTTGTTCACATAGTAAAACTTCAGCATCAAGCATGACGTTTCAATCTACTACGTCTTCATTAATAACTACACTCCTGGAAATGGAAAAAAGAACACATTGACACCGGTGTGTCAGACCCACCATACTTGCTCCGGACACTGCGAGAGGGCTGTACAAGCAATGATCACACGCACGGCACAGCGGACACACCAGGAACCGCGGTGTTGGCCGTCGAATGGCGCTAGCTGCGCAGCATTTGTGCACCGCCGCCGTCAGTGTCAGCCAGTTTGCCGTGGCATACGGAGCTCCATCGCAGTCTTTAACACTGGTAGCATGCCGCGACAGCGTGGACGTGAACCGTATGTGCAGTTGACGGACTTTGAGCGAGGGCGTATAGTGGGCATGCGGGAGGCCGGGTGGACGTACCGCCGAATCGCTCAACACGTGGGGCGTGAGGTCTTCACAGTACATCGATGTTGTCGCCAGTGGTCGGCGGAAGGTGCACGTGCCCGTCGACCTGGGACCGGACCGCAGCGACGCACGGATGCACGCCAAGACCGTAGGATCCTACACAGTGCCATAGGGGACCGCACCGCCACTTCCCAGCAAATTAGGGACACTGTTGCTCCTGGGGTATCGGCGAGGACCATTCGCAACCGTCTCCATGAAGCTGGGCTACGGTCCGGCACACCGTTAGGCCGTCTTCCGCTCACGCCCCAACATCGTGCAGCCCGCCTCCAGTGGTGCCGCGACAGGCGTGAATGGAGGGACGAATGGAGACGTGTCGTCTTCAGCGATGAGAGTCGCTTCTGCCTTGGTGCCAATGATGGTCGTATGCGTGTTTGGCGCCGTGCAGGTGAGCGCCACAATCAGGACTGCATACGACCGAGGCACACAGGGCCAACACCCGGCATCATGGTGTGGGGAGCGATCTCCTACACTGACCGTACACCACTGGTGATCGTCGAGGGGATACTGAATAGTGCACGGTACATCCAAAGCGTCATCGAACCCATCGTTCTACCATTCCTAGACCGGCAAGGGAACTTGCTGTTCCAACAGGACAATGCACGTCCGCATGTATCCCGTGCCATCCAACGTGCTCTAGAAGGTGTAAGTCAACTACCCTGGCCAGGAAGATCTCCGGATCTGTCCCCCATTGAGCATGTTTGGGACTGGATGAAGCGTCGTCTCACGCGGTCTGCACGTCCAGCACGAACGCTGGTCCAACTGAGGTGCCAGGTGGGAATGGCATGGCAAGCCGTTCCACAGGACTACATCCAGCATCTCTACGATCGTCTCCATGGGAGAATAGCAGCCTGCATTGCTGCGAAAGGTGGATATACACTGTATTAGTGCCGACATTGTGTATGCTCTGTTGCCTGTGTCTATGTGCCTGTGGTTCTGTCAGTGTGATCATGTGTTGTATCTGACCCCAGGAATGTGTCAATAAAGTTTCCCCTTCCTGGGACAATGAATTCACGGTGTTCTTATTTCAATTTCCAGGAGTGTATATTCGGACCTATTTTGCAGACGATATCAACATAAATCTTTGAAGATACCTAGAAAATTATATAATGGCACCACTTATATTATACGAGAGAGTCTACCTTTTCAAAAAAAAGTTTGTTTTAGACTTTCTCATTGGTCTGTGATGGATAATCCGAAATTAATCAGCTAAACATACGAGGGGCGGTCAGTAAGTACTGCAACGCATTTTTCTCGGTCAGTTTCGATTGAAATATGCGGGACTTGTTGAGGGACATCGTGGAATACTTCCGCTTCAGCCGCTATAGTTTCATGAACTTCCGATAGGTCGCGGCAATATACGTAGCCTTCAGAATGGCGTATGTAAGGGTGGTGCATTCCAAGCAGAGAGCTGTCATTGATTTTTATGTGGCGGAAAACCAGAGCACTGCAGATAATCACGGGCGCTTGCAGAATAAATACCGAGATCTGACAGTGAACAAAAGCAGGATGATTCGTTGGGCGAGGCGTCTGTCATCATCGTAACGAGGTCGCTCACAAACCATCACTGGACTGTTCTTCCTCATACACCTGACAGCCCACGCCTCGCACCTTCCGGTTTCCATCTGTTGGGCCTAATGAAGGATGCATTCCGCAGGAAGCTAAAAATGGATATTTGTGGGGGAGGGGGGGGGACGAGGGGGTTATTGGTGCACCAAGACGTTGACTCTGACGTTGACCAGTGGAGAGCTACCATGCGTGCGTTCTGGCCTTCCCAGTAAGGTAGAGTTTGGCCGTCTCAAGGAACGGAGATTGTGTTGAAAAATAGGGTTGGTTTGTTTTGGGGGGAGAAGACCAGATAGCGAGGTCATCGGTCTCATCGGAGTAGGGACGGACGGGGAAGTAAGCCGGTCGTGCCCTTTCAAAGGAACCATCCCGGCATTTGGCTGGAGCGATTTAGGAAAATCACGGGAAGCCTAAATCAGGATGGCCTGATGCGGGATTGAACCGCCGTCCTCTCGAATGCGAGACCAGTGTGCTAACCACTGCGGTACCTCGCTCAGTGCTGAAAAGTGGGGTTTTATAGTCAAAACAGTTGGTAATAAAATACTATGTTTTTGTGCTGACGTAAGCTATCGCCAACACACAGTCACCAAAGAGGTTGCAAGAAGATTGATAATCAGCGCTGAATCACGCACGCCTTAGCTCACTTATTTGTTTATAGTTTAATTCTTAATTTCGTTGAGTGTTTTTGGGTACTTGCATAGTTTAATTTACAAATTTCTGGCGTATTATACTATTTGAGAGATGTAGCATCGCGTTTTAGTACCTGTATAGTGTAAATTCGCATAGTCGTGAGTCATCTGTTTTGAACGGCTTGTGAGATAGAAGAGAGGAAAAAAAATTGTTAGCGATGGATACGGACTGTGCCTATTGTGTACGGATTCAGGGAGAATTGGCCACCGTCCGTGAACAGCTGGAAGCTGTGTTGGTCGTGGTCGACAGGCTCTAGTCTGTTGCCATGGCAGCGGTGACTTTGGGACACCCGAGGCGAGAGCTTTGGCACCCCCGGAACCGATAGCACCGCCTGGGATCTCTGATACTATTGCGCCCTCGGATTCGGACGTCCCTGCCGGTCGACACTTGCCTGACGGTGATTGGCGAACCGTGGCGGGGTCGCGAATCCCTTGGCGGAAGTCGGAAGTTGGTGCTGGCCCCAAGGCTGTATGTACCCTTACGCCTCCGTAACAGGTTTGAGATACTGTTCACTGCTGAAAGTACTTCTGAGCCACCAAGGGCGGCCTCGCCTGTTGCGGCAGTGGCCGTTCTTCCTGAGAGGTCCGAACAGGCGCAGAGGTTCAAATGGTTCAAATGGCTCTGAGCACTATGGGACTCAACTGCTGAGGTCATAAGTCCCCTAGAACTTAGAGCTACTTAAACCTAACTAACCTAAGGACGTCACACACATCCATGCCCGAGGCAGGATTCGAACCTGCGACCGTAGCGGTCGCGCGGTTCAAAACTGTAGCGCCTAGAACCGCTTGCCCACAGGCGCAGAGGGTGAGATTGCTTGTCATTGGGAGCTCCAATGTTAGGTGGGTGATGGAGCCCCTTAGGGATATGGCAGCTAAGGACGGGAAGAAAGCCAATGTGCACTCCGTGTGCATGCCGGGGGGAGTCATCCAAGATGTGGAAAGAGTCCTTCAGGATGCCATGAAGGGTACAGGGTGCAGCCAACTGTAGGTGGTGGCAGTAATGACGTATGTCGCTATGGATCTGAAGAGATTCTCTCTAGTTTCCGGCGGCTATCGGTACAGACTGCCAGTCTTGCTAGGGAGATGAAGGCAGAGCACACCATCTGCAGCATCGTCGACAGGACCGATTGCGGACCTTTGCAACGGAGTCGAGTGGAGGTTCTGAATCAGAGACTCAGGCGGTTCTGCGACCGTGTGGGCTGCAGATTCCTCGACTTGCGCCATAGGGCGATGGGGTTTCGGGATCCGCTAAATAGGTCAGGTGTCCACTACACACAGGAGGCGGCTACACGGGTAGCAGAGGCTGTGAGGCGCGGACTGGGCTGTTCTTAGGTTAGACAGTATCGGGAAAGGTCAAAAAGGGCTCCAGTCTCAAAAGGTACAGGGTAACGAAACGACGAGAATAGACCAAGCAACAGTCGGTATTGTAGTTGTAAATTGTCGTAGGTTTGTTGGAAAATTACCAGAGCGGCAGCGCTGATAGAAAGCAATGAAGCTGTAATCGTTGTAGGAACAGAAAGCTGCCTAAAACCGCAGATAAATTCCGACGAAATTTGTACAGAGGCCCAAACCGTGCTAAAAAAAAAAAAAAAAAAAAAAAAAAAAAAAAAAAAAAAGCTCTGGAGCACTATGGGACTTAATATCTATGGTCATCAGTCCCCTAGAACTTAGAACTACTTAAACCTAACTAACCTAAGGACATCACACAACACCCAGTCATCACGAGGCAGAGAAAATCCCCGACCCCGCCGGGCGGGAATCGAACCCGGGAACACGGGCACGAGAAGCGAGAACGCTACCGCACGACCACGAGCTGCGGCAAAACCGTGTTCAGAAAAGATAGATTAAATAAAGTAGAAGGTGGTGTGTTTGTGTCTGTTGGTAGTAGTTTATCTTGTAGTGAAGTTGACAGATAGTTCCTTCGAATTACTATGGGTAGAGGTTATACTCAACAGCTGTACCAAAATAATAATTGGCTGCTCCTACCGCCCCCCCCCCCCTCCCCCCCGACTCACGTGATGTAATAGCTGAACGGTTCAAAGAAAACTCGAATCGTATTACAAATAAGTACCCCAATCATACAATTATAATTTGTGGAGACTTAAATCTACAATCAATTTGTTGGCGAAAATACATGTTCAAAGCAGATGGTAGACTGAAAACATCTTCCGAATATGTACTAAATGCTTTCTCTGAGAATTACTTTGAACAATTTTTTCTTGAGCCGACACGAATAGTAAATGGCTGCAAAAACACACTTGACCTCTTAGCGCAAACAAGTGCCGCTTATCATATGTCTCATGCGACGCCCAGTGTCGACTGGAATCGCTGGTTTGTCTCCTGTTATCCATAAAATTATTTTTAAATTGAAATTTTGCTTGCCCATTCGAAAGAGCGGCGCCAGATTAGTATTTGCAGGATTTGTTTCATCTATACGTACAAACAGGGGCAGTAAAACACGAAGAATAACCAGAACACCAACTGCGACAGCACAGACATGGCGTTAATGAGTCGCTGCTGGATTTCAGGATATTCTTCGTGTTTTACTGCCTCTCTTAATATGTATCTATAGAACAAATATTGCAACAGACTAATCTGGCACCGCTCTTTCGAATGGGCTTCTAAAATTTCACTTAAAAATCATTTTGATTGTAGCGTGTAAGAAACCGGCGCTTTCCGTCGACACGAGATGTCGCATGAAAGACGTGATGAGCAGTATTTATTTGGACTGACTGCAGCTACACCCTGAAGAATTTAAATTGCTAATATCTCCAGAAACACCACAGAATGAGTTGCCTGACGATTATTTGGAGAGACACGCTGTACATGAGAAGCACATTTTCGTACGGTTCTGAGGGTTTAGGGTGACGCACTTCCCTTCTGAGTATGTGTTTCTCTAGTAGTTGAATTGTTTTATGGATATCTTTGTTAATACTGCCTGCGGCTTGTGACTTTTTCCCTTCAGCCAGCATATACAATAACCCCTTTCTGAGGGCTTTGCCTTTGACTGTCTGGGTACGAAGGAGACAAATGACATACTCGGACTATATTTTCGAGCCGAATATTTACACCCGCCAGCGCAGCTCCTGCGTGGCCCAGAAATATTCGGCTTGGCAGCGCCTCCCACGGACCAGCGCCGGCTCGCGCACGGCGGCGCCGTCCCGGGATGACAGCCAGCGCGCCGCGGGGCATTTTTCCACATCACCGGCAGACGTGACTGGGCCGCGGCGACACGGCCGCGGGGGCGGGGGCGGTGGCGGGGGCGGCAGCCCGAGCCTCACACGCGGCGACACGACACGCAGCGACACGACGCCAGCCGCCGGCAATCCGTTCAGGAATGCGCGCCGCATACCGCGAGCGGGCGGCGCGCAGAGCGAGGCGTGGGCGGGTCGATGCCGCTCGGAGGGGGTGGCAGGCGGGGTGGCAACGCCGTCAGTCCCAAGGGGGCGGCAACGAGGCCGGCGGGCGTCGCGTTACGACGGAACGGGGACAACACCTGGGCGAGCAATCTGGCAGCGCCGTGTGCAACTGAGCACCCCAACCTTAATAGGAGGCAACTAGTAAACACATTCTCTGCCACCACGATTATTTAAGGAATAAAAATCCCATGTATGAGATAGCTTCAAACTCCTGATTACCTGGCAATGTCTTGTTAATGTGTTTAATATTAGACATCAAGCTTGCAAAACCTCTATGGCTGAAGACACAAAATACTAATTGCGAAGGGCGTTCAATATCTAATACACTACTGGCCATTAAAATTCCTGCACCAATAAGAAATGCAGATACTAAACGGGTATTAATTGGACAAATATATTATACTGTAACTGACATGTGATTACATTTACACGCAATTTGGGTGCATAGATCCTGAGAAATCAGTACCCAGAACAACCACCTCTAGCCATAATAATGGCCTTGACACGCCTGGGCATTGTGTCAAACACAGCTTGGATGGCGTGTACAGGTACAGCTGCCTATGAGTCTTCAACACGATACCACAGTTCATCAAGAGTAGTGACTGGGGTATTGTGACGAGCCAGGCCGGCCGAGGTGGCCGAAAGGTTCTACGCGCTACAGGCTGGCACCGCGCGACCGCTACGGTCGCAGGTTCGAATCCTGCCTCGGGAATGGGTGTGTGTGATGTCCTTAGGTTAGTTAGGTTTAAGTAGTTCTGAGTTCTAGGGGACTGATGACCTCAGACGTTAAGTCCCGTAGTGCCATTTGAACCATTTTTTGACGAGCCAGTTGCTCGACCACCATTGACCAGACGTTTTCAGTTGGTGACAGACCTGGAGATTGTGCTGGCCAGAGCAGCAGTCGAACATTTTCTGTATTCAGAAAGGCCCGTACAGGACCTGCAACATGCGGTCGTGCATTATCCTGCTAGAATGTAGGGTTTCACAGGGATCGAACGAAGGGTAGAGCCACGGGTCGTAACACATCTGAAATGTAACGTCCACTGTTCAAAGTGCCGTGAATGCGAACAAGAGGTGACCCAGACGTGTAACCAATGGCACCCCATACCATCACACCAGATGATACGCCAGTATGGCGATGACGAATACACGCTTCCAAACACGGATGCGACCATCATGACGCTGTAAACAGAACGTGGATTCATCCGAAAAAATGACATTTTTGCCATTCGTGCACCCAGGTTCGTCGTTGAGTACACTATCGCAGGCGCTCCTGTCTGTGATGCAGCGTCAAGGGTAACCGCAGCTATGCTGCTGCAAACGTCGTCGAACTGATCGTGCAGATGGTTGTTATCTTGCAAACGTCCCCATCTGTTGACTTAGGGATCGAGACGTGGCTGCACGATCCATTACAGCCATGTGGATAAGATGGCTGTCATCTCGACTGCTAGTGATATGAGGCCGTTGGGACCCAGCACGGCGTTCCGCATTACCCTCCTGAACCCACCGATTCTATATTCTGCCAACAGTCATTGGATCTCGACCAACGCGAGCACCAATGTCGCGATACGATAATCCGCAATCGCGATAGGCTACAATCCGACCTTTATCAAAGTCGGAAACGTGATGGTACGCATTTCTCCTCCTTACACGAGGCATCACAACAACGTTCACCAGGCAACGCCGGTCAACTGCTGTTTGTGTATGAGAAATCGGTTGGAAACTTTCCTCATGTCAGCAAGTTGTAGGTGTCGCCAACGGCACCAACCTTGTGTGAATGCTCTGAAAAGCTAATCATTTGCATATCACAGCATCTTCTTCCTGTCGGTTAAATTTTGCGACTGTAGCACGTCATCTTCATGGTGTAGCAATTTTAATGGCCAGTAGTCTACAATACATCTTTTTTTTCTGAAAGCACATTGGTTTTAATCAGGATCGTAATAAAACTTTCGTGTCGTCTTTGACACTGTAGAGTCTTGTGCCAGGGGAAGGGAAGAAAGGATGTTGTCTGGTGGCCAGTATCCTCTTTCTACAACAAAACTGCACACTTATACTAATAGGGTTCTTTATTCATAAGAACAAGAAGCTACTTATCTTGAAGCAAATCTTTGTCGTACAAGTTCTTCCGTAATAGTCCATGTTAACCCGACTGCTGGTGAAGTACAAGTCCCAGTTTAAAAACTAGACTCTCGTAGCTGGTGACATGAACTGACAGACACCAACTAGGATAGTGACTGGGACTCTTGAATCTCTCTGACAGACTGCGACTGCGACTATCCTGACTGCCTGTGGCTGAACGGGCCCTCTGGTCTGCGGCCGCGATCCAAGTACTGGCGGTCGAGAGGGCGTTGGCGGCACATTGCATGCAACTCTGTCTTTGGCCTCTCTCCTGATAGGCGTGCTTGATTCAGCGCTTTTTATCTATCTTCTAGCAACCTCTTTGGCGACCAGTGTGTTGGCGATAGTTTATATCAGCACAAAAACATATTATTCCCTACTGTTTTGACTATAAAGCCCTACTTTTAAACACCGAGCGAGGTGATGCAGTGGTTAGCACATTGGACTCGCATTAGAGAGGACGGCAGTTCAATCCTGCGTCCGGCCATCGTGATTTATGTTTCCCGTGATTTCCCTAAATCGCTCCAAATGCCAGGAAGGTTCTTTTGAAAGGGCACGGCAGACTTCCTTCCCCATCCTTCCCTAATCCGATGAGACAGATGACCTCACTATCTGGTCTTCTCCCCCAAAACAACCCAACCCTGTTTTTCAACATGGTCTCCTTCCTTGAGATAGTCAAACTCAACCTTACCGGGAAGCCCAGTATGCACCCGTGGTATCACTGGTCAATGTCAGACCCAACGTATTGCTGCGCCAAAAACCTCCTCTCCCTCCTCACAAACATCCATTTTCAGCTTCCTGCGGAATGCATCCTTCACCAGGCCAAACAGATGGAAACCGGAAGGTGTAAGGCCTCGGCTGTCGGGTGTATGAGGAAAAACAGTCCAGTAATGTTTTGTGAGCTCTTCTCGGGTGCGTCGGCTTGTGTGGGGAGTTGTAATGGAGAAGGAGAAGTTCGTTTGCATTTTTGTGGCAGAGAACACGATAAAGTCGTTTCTACAACTTCTTGAAAGTTTCCCAGCATGCAGGAGACCGGACAGGTTTGCGCGACCTGGTCGCGATGATGACAGACGCCTCGCCCAACGGATCATCCATCTTTTGTTCACAGCCGGATCTCGGTAGATATTCTGCAAGCGCCTATGAATACCTGCAAAGCTCTGGTTTGCCGCAATATAAAAATCAATGACAGCTCTCTGCTTGTTGGAACGCACCACCCTTACAGACGCTATTATGAAGCCTATGTATAGTGCCGCCACCTATCGGAAGTTCATGGTATAGCGGGTGAAGTGGGAATATTCCACGATGTCCCTCAACAAGTTCCGCGTTTCTCAACTGAAACTGACCGAGAAAAATGTGTTGCATTACTTACTGAACGCCCCTCGTATGTTGAACTGATTAGTTTCGGATTATTCATCATAGACCAATGAAAAAATCGAAAACAAACATTTTTTGAAAAGGTAGACTCTCTCGTATAATTTAAGTTGTGCAATTATATAATTTTCTAGTTATCTTCAAAGATATATGCTGATATCGTCTGCAAAATAGTTCCGAGTATAGTTATTAATGAGGACTTAGTAGACTGAAACCTCATCTTTGATGCTTAATTTTTACTACGTGAATAACGGACTCTTACAAGGGGAGGCCGCCAATTGTGAAATTCAGATTCGATTCATACTGCGCATAATGAAAGCTCATGGCCAGAGGTGTAATGTGGCAAAGCACCAAGATGCACTTCTCAGGCGTTGTCGAGAAAATCGAAAGTTAAAAAAGTAACCCTTGCGGTGAAATACTCTCTACGATTGATAGTTTCCTACAGCGTCGTGGCGCAGCGGTAAGTGCTGCGGTTCGTAATCTGAAGGTCGCCGGATCGAATCTCGCGCCATGCAAGTTTTTTTATTATTAGGTTTTTGTAATATATATATATATATATATATATATATATATATATATATATATATATATATATATATATAATTCCCGGTAATCAGTTGCAACAATTATGCATATAGTAAGTTGTTGAAAGTCGTTTGTCGTCGACAAACTGGCTACTTCGAACATCATGTTTTCCGCAAAGAAAGTTGTATTTCACAAATGTTATTAATTGTCTTCATAATGTTAACCACGTATAGTTAACGGAAGACGTAGAAACGATATTCCGGAACGAATACGTATAGCGTAAGTCAAACGTTCGAATTTGAATAGAGACCCCACCAACACAAATTTGCTGTGTCAGGTATGAAACGTAAACTCCGTTACTCGCTCGTTACACTTGAAGGACAGATGTTGAATGGGCCGAAACGAGCCGTCGCATAACAGCGTAGTTGCCTGCTAACTTCGAAAGAAGGTAGATGCGGTCCCTAACGCAACATCGTCGAAAATCAGTGCGGACGGGAGAGCTTTGGTACACCCTGTTAAACAAACGGAAAAATGGAGGCGGTACAATTGGAGAGCGATCCGCCTTCACCAACGTGCATAAGCAATTCATTAATGTTTGAATTACAAAAAACTAATAATAAAAAAAAGTTGCATGGCGTGAGATTCGATCCGGCGACCTTCGGATTACGAACCCGAGCGCTTACCGCTGCGCCACGACGCTGTACAAAGTATTAACCGTAGAGAGTATTTCATCGCAACGGTTTCTTTTAACTGTCGATTTTCTCGACAACGGCTGAGAAGCGCATCTTGGTGTTTTGCCACATTACGCCTCTGGCCATGAGCTTTTATTATGCGCAGTATGAATCGAATCTGAATTTCACAATTGGCGGCCTCCCCTTGTTAGTAAACCCTCACTCGTTTTCCTTTTATTTTTTGAGGGGCCTGTAAGGGAGAAAATGTTTAGAATAGGTGTGAAAGTTTGTTGGAAGTCTTTACACCGATGTGAGAAGTCATGGAATAGTGATATGCACACATACAGAAGATGGTAGTATCACGTATACAATATATAAAAGGGCAGTGCATTCATGGAGCTGTCAATTGCACTCAAGTGATTCATGTGAGAAGGTTTCTGACGCAATTATGACCGCACAACGTTTCGGAAATCGTTAGGTAATTCAATATTCCGAGATCCACAGTGTCGAGTGTGTGCCCAGAATACCGGCTTTCAGTGTTACCTCTCACCGTAGACAATGCAGCGGCGTTTGCGTAGTGTTGTCGGTTCTAACATACAAGCAACACTGCGTGAAATAAGCACAGACATCAATGTGGGACGCACAACAGACGTATCCGTTAGGACAGTGCGGCGAAATTTGGCGTTAATGGGCTATGGCAGCATACGATCGACGCAAGTAGTTTTGCTAGCAGCACGACGTCGGCTCCAGCGTCTTACCTGGGCTCATGACCATATTGGCTGGACCCTAGACGACTGGAAAACCGTGGCTTGGTCAGATGAGTCCCGTTTTCAGTTGGAAAGAGCTGATGGTAGGGTTCGCGTGTGGCGTACACCCCACGAAGCCGTGGATCCAAGTTGATAACAAGGCATTGTGCAAGCTGATTTTAGTTTTATAATGGTGTGGGCTGTGAAATGAAATGATCGTATGGCATTGTTGGCCGGGAGGCCCCATGCGGGGAAGTTCGGCCGCCGTATTGCAAGTCCTGTTTTAGTTGACGCCACTTCGGCGACTTGC
Source organism: Schistocerca piceifrons (assembly GCF_021461385.2). Taxonomy (NCBI): domain Eukaryota; kingdom Metazoa; phylum Arthropoda; class Insecta; order Orthoptera; family Acrididae; genus Schistocerca; species Schistocerca piceifrons. The sequence goes on along the minus strand of NC_060139.1, from coordinate 124,134,299 downwards.
GAGTCAATGATGATCAAATGATGATGAAGAACACACAACACCCAGTCATCACGAGTCGAACCCGGGACTCCGTGCGCAAGAAGCGAGAACGCTACAGCAAGACCACGGGCTGCGGACGGTGTGGGCTGTGTTTGTCTGGAATGGACTGGGTCTTCCTGTCCAACTCAACCGATCATTGACTGGAAATGGTTATGGTCGGCTGTTTCAAGGCTTTTTCCAGCCATACATGGACTTTATGTTCCCAAGCCACGACGGAATTCTTATGGATGACAATCCAATACATCATCGGACCACAGCTGTTAGCGATTGGTTTGAATAACGTTCTGGATAATACGAGCTAATGATTTTGCCAGTCAGATCGCCTGATATGAATCCCATCGGAAATTTATGGGAGATAAGCCAGAGGTCGGTTCGTTCAGATTCCTGCACAGGCAGTACCTTCGCAGTTATGGACGGTTATAGAGGTAGCATGGGTCAGTGTTTCTGCAGGGGATTTTCTACGGCTTGAGCTCATGCCACGTCGATTTTCTGTGTTACACCAGACAAATGGCGGTCCGATACCATAATACGAGGGCAGTGCAATAAGTAATGCAACACATTTTTTTTCTGAAACAGGGATTGTTTTATTCAGCATTGAAATACACCAGGTTATTCCCCAATCTTTTAGCTACACAACACTATTTTTCAACCTAATCTCCATTCAATGCTACAGCCTTACGCCACCATGAAATGAGGGCCTGTATGCCAGCACGGTACCATTCCACTGGTCGATGTCGGAGCCAACGTCGTACTGCATCAATAACTTCTTCATCATCCGCGTAGTGCCTCCCACGGATTGCGTCCTTCATTGGGCCAAACATATGGAAATCCGACGGTGCGAGATCGGGGCTGTAGGGTGCATGTGGAAGAACAGTCCACTGAAGTTTTGCGAGCTCCTCTCGGGTGCGAAGACTTGTGTGAGGTCTTGCGGTGTCATGAAGAAGGAGAAGTTCGTTCAGATTTTTGTGCCTACGAACACGCTGAAGTCGTTTCTTCAATTTCTGAAGAGTAGCACAATACACTTCACAGTTGATCGTTTGACCATGGGGAAGGACATCGAACAGAATAACCCCTTCAGCGTCCCAGAAGACTGTAACCATGACTTTACCGGCTGAGGGTATGGCTTTAAACTTTTTCTTGGTAGGGGAGTGGGTGTGGCGCCACTCCATTGATTGCCGTTTTGTTTCAGGTTCGAAGTGATGAACCGATGTTTCATCGCCTGTAACAATCTTTGACAAGAAACTGTCACCCTCAGCCACATGACGAGCAAGCAATTCCGCACAGATGGTTCTCCTTTACTCTTTATGGTGTTCGGTTAGACAACGAGGGACCCAGCGGGAACAAACCTTTGAATATCCCAACTGGTGAACAATTGTGACAGCACTACCAACAGAGATGTCAAGTTGAGCACTGAGTTGTTTGATGGTGATCCGTCGATCATCTCGAACGAGTGTGTTCGCACGCTCCGCCATTGCAGGAGTCACAGCTGTGCACGGCCGGCCCGCACGCGGGAGATCAGACAGTCTTGCTTGACCTTGCGGCGATGATGACACACGCGTTGCCCAACGACTCACCGTGCTTTTGTCCACTGCCAGATCACCGTAGACATTCTGCAAGCGCCTATGAATATCTGAGATGCCCTGGTTTTCCGCCAAAAGAAACTCGATCACTGCCTGTTGTTTGCAACGCACATCAGTTACAGACGCCATTTTAACAGCTCCGTACAGCGCTGCCACCTGTCGGAAGTCAATGAAACTATACGAGACGAAGCGGGAATGTTTGAAAATACTCCACAAGAAACTTCCGGTTTTTTCAACCAAAATTGGCCGAAAAAAAAAGTGTTCCATTACTTATTGAACTGCCCTCGTAGAAGGATCCTATGAATTTTGTCACCTCAGTTTAAGTGCCTTCATTCTCAAATACCCGATTAATATAGCCTGGGTAATTTGTGGCCATGAGTTGCACTGTTTTAAAACATATGGGTGTGGTCTAACTGTAATACTTCACTTATTGTGTTAATTCTATAATGTAAGACCATAACCCTTAATGAGTGGCTTATGAAAGGATGAAAAAATTTTTAAACTCGGTCGATATTTATATGAAATAATGAAAATAAATATTTTGATGGCCCTGGAGGGCTTTAGATAAGCAGCCTCTAACTGAGACCATGTGAATGTTTCAGCCATTTAGTAACGTCGATTCGGTGGACTTACATACCACTTTTTTTATTTTTTGCTGTTTTTTGTGGGCTATTTTCCATACGCATATCCTATGAGCTACCATTTCCCATCCCTTACCCTTGGATAACTCCTCCCCCCTCCGCCCACACTCACAGTTCGTTTTCATTCGATATGAAACTGATTTGTCTGAAATCTGAGCTCAGAGAGATTCTAAAGTTGTTGGTTAGGGGCAGTTATTTAAATAAATGAATGAATGAGAGAGGAGAATGTATTGTTTTTGTTACACTACCAGATGTTAATTTGATTCACACTCTCAAGCCTTTCCGCACCCCGTTTGTACAAACTATCGAAACTGCATCTCCTGTCTGCAGGAAATCATTATGTGTGCTGTACGTATTGCAGAACTTGACCGAGGAGCTGGGAATGGTAAGATGCCAAGCCACATACAACATAACACATCATCCAAAAAAGATAAATTAATCTTATTTTTAAAAGTTGCAGAAACTGGTATTATGAATTATTTGTTTTAACACGTCAAATATGCCAATCTCAGATTAATTGTTGTTGTTGTTGTGGTCTTCAGTCCTGAGACTGGTTTGATGCAGTTCTCCCTGCTACTCTATCCTGTTCAAACTTCTTCATCTCCCAGTACTTACTGCAACCGACATCCTTCTGAATCTGCTTAGTGTATTCATCTCTTGGTCTCCCTCTACGATTTTTACCCTCCACACTGCCCTCCAATGCTAAATTTGTGATCCTTTGATGCCTCAGAACATGTCCTACCAATCGGTCTCTTCTTCTTGTCAAGTTGTGCCACAAACTCCTCTTCTCCCCATTTTTATTCAATACCTCCTCATTAGTTACGTGATCTACCCATCCGATCTTCAGCATTCTTCTGTAGCACCATATTTCGAAAGCTTCTATTCTCTTCTTGTCCAAACTATTTATCGTCAATGTTTCACTTCCATACATGGCTACAGGCCATACAAATACTTTTAGAAACGACGTCCTGATACTTAAATCTATACTCGATGTTAATAAATTTCTCTTCTTCAGAAACCCTTTCCTTGCCATTGCCAGTCTACATTTTATATCCTCTCTACTTCGACCATCATCAGTAATTTTACTCCCCAAACAGCAAAACTCCTTTACTACTTTAAGTGTCTCATTTCCTAATCTAATTCCCTCAGCAACACCCGACATAATTCGACTACATTCCAGTACCCTCGTTTTGCTTTTACTGATGTTCATCTTATATCCTACTTTCAAAACACTGTCAATTCCGTTCAACTGCTCTTACAAGTCCTTTGCTATCTCTGACAGAATTACAACGTCATCGCAAACGTCGGAGTTTTTATTTCTTCTCCGTGGATTTTAATACCTACTACGAATTTTTCTTTTCTTTCCTTTATTGCTTGCTCAATATACAGATTGAATAACATCGGGGAAAGGCTACAACCCTGTCTCACTGCCTTCCCAACCACTGTTTCCCTTTCATGCCCCTCGACTCTTATAACTTCCATCTGGTTTCTGTACAAATTGCATATAGCCTTTCGCTCCCTGTATTTTACCCCTGCCACCTTTAGAATTTGAAAGAGAGTATTCCAGTCAACATTGTCAAAAGCTTTCTCTAAGTCTACAAATGCTAGAAATGTAGGTTCGCCTTTCCTTAATCTTTCTTCTAAGGTAAGTCTTAAGGTCAGTATTGCCTCACGTGTTCCAATACTTCTACGGAATCCAAACTGATTTTCCCCGAGGTGGGCTTTACCAGCTTTTCCATTCGTTTGTAAAGAATTCGCGTTAGTGTTTTGCAGCTGTGACTTATTAAACTGATAGTTCGGTAATTTTCACATCTGTCAACACTTGCTTTCCATGGGATTGGAATTATTATATTCTTCTTGAAGTCTGAGGATATTTCGCCTGTCTCATACATCTTGCTCACCAGATGGTAGAGTTTTGTCAGGACTGGCTCTCCCAAGGCCGTCAGTAGTTCTAATGGAATGTTGTCTACTCCCAGGGCCTTGTTTCGACTTAGGTCTTTCAGTACTCTGTCAAACTCTTCACGCAGTATCATACCTCCTATTTCATTTGCATCTACATTCTCTTCCATTTCTATAATATTGTCCTCAAGAACATTGCCCTTGTATAGACCCTGTATATACTTCTTCCACCTTTCTTCTTTCCTTTCTTTGCTTAGAACTGGATTTCCATCTGAGCTTTTGATATTCATCAAAGTGGATCTCTTTTCTCCAAAGGTCTCTTTAATTTTCCTGTAGGCAGTATCTATCTTGCCCCTAGTGAGATAGGCCTCTACATCCTTACATTTGTCCTCTAGCCATCCCTGCTTAGCCATTTTGCATTTCCTGTCGATCTCATTTTTGAGACGTTTGTATTCCTTTTTGCCTGCTTCATTTACTGCATTTTTATATTTTCTCCTTTCATCAATTAAATTCAATATTTCTTCTGTTACCCAAGGATTTCTACTAGCCCTCGTCTTTTTACCTACTGGACCCTCTGCTGCCCTCACTACTTCATCCCTCAGAGTTACCCATTCTTCTTCTACTGTATTTCTTTCCCCCATTCATGTCAATTATTCCCTTATGCTCTCCCTGAAAGTCTATACAACCTCTGGTTTAGTTAGTTTATCCACGTCCCATCTCCTTAAATTCCCGTCTTTTTGAAGTTTCTTCAGTTTTAATCTACAGTTCATAACCAATAGATTGTGGTCAGAGTCCACATCTGCCCCTGGAAATGTCTTACAATTTAAAACCTGCTTCCTAAATCTCTGTCTTACCATTATATAATCTATCTGATACCTTCTAGTGTCTCCAGGATTCTTCCATGTATACAACCTTCTTTTATGATTAGCTATGTATAAGTTATGATCTGTGCAAAATTCTACCAGACGGCTTCCTCTTTCATTTCTTACCCCCAATCCGTATTCACTTACTATGTTTCCTTCTCTCCCTTTTCCTACTCTCGAATTCCAGTCACCCATGACCAGTAAATTTTCGTCTCCCTTCACTACCTGAATAATTTCTCTTATCTCATCATACATTTCATCAATTTCTTCAACTGCAGAGCTAGTTAACATATAAACTTGTACTACTGTAGTAGGCATGGGCTTCGTGTCTATCTTGGTCACAATAATGCGTTCACTATGTTGTTTGTAGTAGCTTCCCCGCACTCCTATTATTTTATTCATTATTAAACCTACTCCTGCGTTACCCCTATTTGATTTTGTATTTATACCCCTGTATTCACCTGACGAAAAGTCTTGTTCCTCCTGCCACCAAACTTCACTAATGCCCACTATATCTAACTTTAACCTACACATTTCACTTTTTAAATTTTCTAACCTACCTGCCCGATTAAGGGATCTGACATACCACACTCCGATCCGTAGATCGCCAGTTTTATTTCTTCTGTTAACGACGTCCTTTTGAGTAATCCCCGCCCGGAGATCCGAATGGGGGACTATTTTACCTCCGGAATATTTTACCAAGAGGACGGCCTTATCATTTAACCATACAGTAAAGCTGCATGCCCTCGGAAAAAATTACGGCTGTAGTTTCCCCTTGCTTTCAGCCGTTCGCAGTACCAGCACAGCAAGGCCGTTTTGGTTAGTGTTACAAGGCCAAATCGGTCAATCATCCAGACTGTTGCCCCCGCAACTACTGAAAAGGCTGCTGCCCCTCTTCAGGAACCACACGTTTGTCTCGCCTCTCAACAGATACCCCTACGTTGTGGTTGCACCTACGGTACGGCCATCTGTATCGCTGAGGCACGCAAGCCTGCCCACCAACGGCAAGGTCCATGGTTCATGGGGGGGGGGGGCTCTGATTAATACAATTATTTAAAACAATCTAAAAAATTTTGAATTTAGCAATAAACTGTCAGAATTTCAAAAATTAATGAACATTAATTAGAGATATTAAGTCGTAACCTTGCATACAGCTGCCACCAACTTAACTCTATTAATTCAGGTACTATTAAAAAAGACAGAAAAAATATTTCATTTAACACATGCTCCACAATAATACATCAAACATGAATAAACATTTGGTTAACACATCAGTTATTACCCGTAGGCATACCTGATGACAATAGATATCGAGCAACAGTGGAAACATTTGTGAAATATACCTTTACGTAAATTATCGAAAGACTATTCAACTGTTAATGGTTAATGAAAACGGTTATAACTGTATTATTGCACATTTATTGTGTTACGACCTGTTACGTTTGTAGATCATCTTCAGGTTGCCGAGTGATGACACATATAGTCTGGTTGTCCTGTGTGATGTTAAAGAACAAATCCAAATCCGGCTGGCGGAAAGAAAGCGAGCAGACACGGCATGCTGCGTACAATGAAATGTTTAGTGTAGCACAACCCCGCAACTTTAAGACATTCTACTAACAAAACTGGTCGTAACACCATAAATGTGTAATAATACAATAGAAATTGTTTTTACTAATCATCAACATTACTGTCAGCTGGTTTGCTCAGTGTAATGAAGATTATGTCCTATTTTAGCTCTCTTAAATAGGTAGCATGTGTCTCCTTAAACAGCCCGTGATTAGGAACAAATAGCCAAATCTCAGCCAAGAAAGAGTGGACTATTGTATGAAGCTTGGTTTTAAGCTGTCATAGCTCAGGTTAGTTGTAAAAAAGAATGAAAGAATAAAAAAAGAACCAATAAAATTTGAACAACAATGACCACATGACTTAAACTAAAATACCAGGTAGTAACATTTACCTTACATAAATTATAGGTGCCAAATAAATTACACATAACTAGTGCAAATAATATTCATGAATTATCAAGAGGGCTCCAATCCGATAGGCAGGTACTAAACACTGCGGTCCAAATAACTATAGTATAAAAAATTTTAAAAATGTAGATTTGTCAACCTAGAACCGGTAAACTCTTCAAATAAAATCGAGGTTACCTCAAACCTAAAACAATATAACACACATACAGTGTTTTAAAAACCCTAAGGTACAGCAGATAGCTACAAATAGTTGTTTTTAAAGTCTATACACTAAGGTGCTCACCAAATAAGTCCAATAAGCTCCGTGTAGCGGGACTTTGAATTTCGCCGCGCTACACTCGTTCCCTCAGATGTAAATTACACCGTCGCAGTTGTATGAGCGCTCAATGGCAGAGAAAATATATAAGAAAATGAAGGCTCAAAAATTGTAACGTTTTTGTTTTCTACCCGCTCTTGTCTCTTGAGAGCGGAAGCTTAACTTACTTATTCGCTAGTCTTTGTATGATTCAGACGTAAAGACTTATTCGTGTGCAGACATATGGTATTGTGGTAGCTTGTATGAAATTTGGAGGATGAAGCAGCCGTAAAATACATTGCATTCAACACCAAGATGGTTTTAATTTGTAGACATTAGTAATTCCTGGACGATGAAATTTACTACAAGATTTTGGAGCAGCTGCGACTTTTCATGCAGAAATGAAGCAGGAGATTGTTGGAGAACAAGACCTGGACGCCGCAGGAGAGATGACGTATTAAATCGGTAATGAATGAACTCTTATTTACGCCAATTCCCCCTGTTAATCATATTTGTTATTCTCTATTCTCTTTCAAATAATTTTTGTAGTGGGAATTGGTTTGACTTTTGCTCAGAAACGCCACAAGGACCACCCCAACAATAGCTTTTCCGAATCACGAAGTCCGATAGCTTTTCTGTAATACGAAATCCGATTTGCATTTCATTCTTTCCCTTTTTCGCGCTCATTAACGATTTGAAAACCCCCTTTTTATTCACCATTTCTTCCCACATTTTCAACCTGTTCTTTTCTTTTCTTCTCTTTCTCATTTTTGATTAACCACTACAGCCGATTACTATAGCTGACTAATCCAAGTTTGCCCACGAATTCTGTAGACACAAGTATCAGACGAAGTTACAAGGCCGTCTTCCACCGTATCCGAGCCCTACCTACTCGGGCATCTAATTTGGTAGATAGAGAATTAAACACGCGCTCAGAGTCATATTCATACTGGCAAATGCTTATAGGATCCACATGGCACATGACTGGCAGCACTTGTCCTTGGATGGCCACACTGCAGTTATCTGTGGTAAAAAAACTGACTCTTGCATTAAGACGACACGGTGGAGAGCATTCATGCTCCGTGGCAGGACGCGGAAGAGGAAGTGTAAGAGGTGCCTTAGTAGCTTTCCAATTCGTATACAAGTACCGCATAGTTCAATGAGACATGTCCTCAACGTTTCCGACACACGCGCAGAGACCTTCGCGACTGATTCGTCGGCCCCTACAAAGAATGACTATAAAATCATTCGGTTAACATGGAATATAATCATAGGTCCGTAGAGGAGGAGAAACCTCAAATCCAATGACTGCATAGATTTAATAAGTCAGGAAGCGTATTGTGCAAATTTCCACTTGTTTTATAAGTAACACCGAAATCCTTTATGCAACTTAATTTAATTTTCCCAGATACGTTTCGCATTTGTCTTTGCTCTAAGGCATCTTCAGTGGGATCTATAATGATAGAGTTTTGTTACTTTTAGATTATCATGAGAGTTGGCAATACTCTCTTAGGATTTAAAGGTTGGCCACAGCGCGTATACACAAGCTCTGGAATCTAAGATATTGTTGTCGCGCTTCGCAGCGCACGGATTAACTAGTAGCAATTTGGAGGCCAGTGTAGGAGCCCGCCTGCTGTTGTGCGCACGTGTGTTGGGCGAGGGGTCGTCGCCGAGCTGCCGTACTGCCGTGTCCGCCAGGCTTTGGTATTTAGTTGATATTTTTTTATAATTTGCAGCGCGCTTATTAATTTAAAGAAAAGGATTTGTGTATATGCGTAGCAGCAGACGGTAATTTTGATAATGATAGGAGTTGAATTCTTAAGGGAAAACCATTGTTAGATTAAGTACTCATTTTTGTCATTGATTTCTTTTGTAATTGTCAGGGAATTGTTTCACTATATATTCAATTGAGAAGTATTTCAGTCTGTCTCAAGAGTTTGATTAATTTGTAGTATTGCTTTAATGCCACTGGAGGCAGATTTACAAACGAAGCGATTGTTCAAAGAGCTTCTAGCGTTTTGTTAATTGAATGAGAATATAGTTTTTTGTTTGGGTTATCATTTATCGAGTTTAGATTTGACCAAACCCTTTCTCTTGAATTATATGTAGTTGTAGTAAGCAGCAGCTGCCGCAGCAACAGCAGGAGCCGCCATACAGAACATGCATTGCACTCAGCATTAATAATAGTTTTTTTTATGCTTTTGTTAAATAATGGAATGCAGCAGATCAAGCAGTGGCAGCAGAAAGACCAAGTAAGTTATTTGTTTCGCACAGGACCAATAAAAAAAAATAAAGTTTTGGCGACCTCTGTAATAGTAAAGTTAACAAGAGTACAAGCACGAGATTTTCAGTAGAAAACACGAGATAAGAAGATAGAGCTCGCAACTTCCAATCAAACAGTTTGCAAGATTCCGCTCTATCAATTACAATCAACACTTTAATAAAAATGGCAGAGGTAATTTTCATCAGAACACTGGGAGGAGTTGTGGTCTAAATAACAATAGATTTATTAACATCACAAGACAAAAAATATTGGCTAACGAAACGGAACACACAAAAAATTTTTATTGTACAAACGCTTTCAATGATATGCGCTCTATGGCGAACAAAGTGATCAGCTGGGGATCAACGCACGACACTAACCAGAACTAACCACTTTACCTGACTTCATACATGTTAATCCGTGGTATGGCCCAAAAACTACGCAACTATCAAGCATCTGTACTCCACTATTCCATAAAGAAAAATGAGGTTCCGAAGAACAGGGTGCTGAGAAGCATATATTGGAGCCCTAAGCCGTAGCAGCGAATACTTTACCCTCCTGCTGGTCAGGGCGGCACACCTCGATGTGCTCAGCGACTGGAGTCATAGACGGCAACTATCTCTTATTAATGGCGCACGCCCAAAAAAATGCAAGTACGCAGTCTCGCGTTCAATTAATTCGGAATACATGTACTTCCCTGTGAGCTTCTGAAACCCCACCGGATTCCAGTGTGCGGGTGGACCCATTTCCGAATTTGACTCTGTGGCACGACTATGCATGACAGAGCATGTCAAACGTTTAGACGGCCAACTCAGACTAAATAAGTACACCCACGTCTCACTCATTGTGTATATGATTCAAAAGGCTGTACCTCTGACGGTTCAGACGGTGACTGACACTGCCTCTAAGTGGCACTCTAGCAAAAGACACAAGCCTCACCATTTAGGTAAAGACCTGCCGATCTTTATTAGTGAAGTGCTAGTACAAGAGAGATTCCTCTTCCCGTTCTCTCAGCTTTCCTCGCCAGTTCGGTAGCATAGCGCATTTACATGCTTAGACTACACTCACTCCAGCCCAAGCCAATCATGAGCTGGAGCGCGGCATTCAAAGCTGGAGCCCCTTGCTCTGCGTACACAGATTTGACCAATCAGCGACTTTAAAAATTAATTGGAAGAGAAAAGGAAAAACGATTCAGCTTGGTGGCTTCTTTCCCACACGTTTATGCTGTGTCTTTGCTAAAAGTATGGCCTGAATGTAACCACCACCCTCAATAGAAAATTTGTTATCGCCCCTGTAGCGTCCATTTCGAACTTTCCAAAGAACGGCCATAAACTCGCTAAAAGCCTCGTACCTTCCCAAATATGTTTTGTAGCAGAGACTGGACGCCTGGGCACCACTGACCTGTCCCACGGAAATTCGCAGAAACTTACAGTCATCTCATCAGCTTCCTGGCTAACAAGGGCCCATCCTCTGCTGGGCATTCCGAAAACGTTTTCACTCAAGTTCCGCAAAAAAAAAAAAAAAACGCTCTCCTCGGCTCTCAGCCACCGTACGCTTTTACTGCAGTCGTTTAAATCGGCATGCTTTGAATGCAAGTAAAGCCTACCACTATTCCTCCAGTAAAACACACAAGCAAGACGGTTAACTACTGCCAACCATTTCATCATATGAATGATGTCAGATCGTATCCAGTATAGCAACCAAGAAATAAAGATCATCTTCCCTAAGAACATTAAGTGACACGACAGTGTACCAGAAGTGAGAGCGCCCTGCAATCTCTCAAGTTCATGTCGCGTTTTTTCATGTATTAAATAATTACTTACAGTCTGCCGTGATCTGTGTTTACTCTCATCTGGTATGAAGAAACATGGTGAACAGTGTGAAAGAGTTTCGAATACATAATCGTGCTTATATTTCGAAAATAAAGTTACCTGCTTCAAATTGACTTTGCAGCCACACTGTCACGGAACGGGGTGTCTTTTATGGGATGTCAGAGTGTCGCCACTTCAAAATAGGCAACCCAGGAATCAGAGAGCTGGCTCCACCGCCTAAAAGGCAGTAGGAGAGAGCAGCAACGCTCAATGCCAATACTCATAACACAAAGAGGAGACGAAATTAATGGTTTCATAATAGCTGTAACAGGAAGCCTACATACCACATGACAGAAAGCAGTACCTGATCTACTACTGAAGGAAGACGCTCTGTCACAATAATGTTTGCAGTTCCAAACTGCAGGTTAAAATCGAATAAAATTTATGGAAATAATCCGCAGTCACCGTTAAAAAAGTAAAGTAAAGAGATGTTTATTTCCAGAACGAGATTTTCACTCTGCAGTGGAGTGTGCGTTGATATGAAACTTCCAGGCTGATTAAAACTCGAGACTCGAGTCTCGGTCCGGCACACAGTTTTAATCTGTCAGGAAGTTTCAGATATTTATTTAATAACACGTAACTTAAAATTATGGTTAAAATATACACGTATTAGACACTCTATGTACCATTTCATTGTGTAGCGTAACAGATACATCATGATGTTACATTATCTCCTCACCCCTACTGTATCACTCCCAGCTTACCCCTCTCGGCTACGTTCTTATGATAAACTCGGGGATTGTGTTCAGCTATCTTTGACACAGAAGCCAACCAACTACACTCAGTTCTACAACTACCGTTAGCGAATTACTCCTTATGCATTGTCATAAGAAGCTATTGATATCTTTAAAAATTTTCACTGAATATGTAGGCACGACCTTGTACCTTCTTTTGCTGTGGGTTGGTTTCAGAAATGATAACATTCTTTTTCAGCGTACTGCAAACTAACTAGCAGTTTTAGGTGATAAACAGCTCAAAAAATTTGCATTACCTGCGTGTCTGCAAATGGATGGGCGGTTACATTCCAGGAAAGCACTGCAGAATTCGGACCCCACCAATAAACAGGACGTCAACTTATCGGCAACTGTGACTGTGGAGAAATTAAAAATCCGGACCATTTTGTTCGCCACTGTAGTCACTCCAGAGACGTTACCGAATACGAAAAAGTTGAAGCAGGGGATGGGTGAAGCAATATACAACATAAAAGTTCCTGGCAGATTAACAGTGTGGGCCTGATCAGCACTCGAACCCGGAACATTTGCCTTTCACGAGAAAATCTCTACCGATTGTGCGGTACAAAACACACGACCCAAATTCACAGCTTTATTTCTGCAAGTTCCTCTCACATATTTTCCAAAGTTCACTTTGCTATAGCGTATATTTCATTCTGAAATACAGACTTCTTTTTGGGTCTCACGATAGCTGCTGTATGTTCGCATAATGCCATTGTGACCATGTCACTTCGGCTGGCAACTTCCCATGCTGACAAGCCTTCTTGCCGTAAAGTGAGACCGTACGGACAGTCTACGAGAATGGACCTTCGAGTCACGTTGGTAGACAAGCCAGTCTACAGAGGCCGCTTCTTTCACGGCAGGAGAGACAGAATCGGTCTGAGAATGCAGGTTTACTTCAACTTCGTTAGGCACGTGACAACATGTAGCGATTTACAGTGGTCACAAGGCTACGAGAGAGAGTATTCCGATAACGAAAAACTGTGCAGGACATGAGACAGGCGAATAATATATTTTGAGCACGTTTCATTTGCTTGGAATAAATCTTGGAAGTGTGGGGCAGTCTGGAGTGGCAACACTCGAATACAAAGTGGACAGTCTGCCAAGAGGATTGCAAGCATATTACAATGCACGACATGGAGCAAACGATACTGAACGTCACGCAGCAGCAGATTTTCATTTCACTAATGTCCAAAGATCTCCGTTTACTATAAGACTGTATTGTTTGGTTAATGCTTCGTTTTCAAATTTCACAGTATTTTAATCTACACCCATACTCCGCAAACCACCTTATAGTGTGTGGCGGAGGCTATAATATGTACCACTGATACTTCCCTTTTTCCTACTCCAGTCGCGAACGGTTCGCGGTAAGAGCGATTACAGGTAAGCATCCATGTGAGCTTGGATCCCTCTAATTTTCCGTTCACGGTCTTTTCGCGAGATATATAGGGTGGCGCCCGGTAAGTCACCTGATTTGCTTCATGAATAACACATTTGTTGTTGTCAATATTTGTAATTTATTGATGTAGAAGTAAAGAATACAGCTTGGAAATACAACATAATGACACATGTTCAATACGAGTGCCGTTTTGGTTTACAACTTCTTCAAGTCACACACGTACATTTGTGACGACTCTCCGACAGAAATCTTCTGGAATGGCGCGGCGTAACTCCACAATCATGGCTCTAAGTTGCACTGCATTTTCGGGTTTTCTGTGGTACATCTTCTCTCTAAGGAACCGATGAAAGAAGAAGTCACATGGGTTAATGTCCGGGCTGTGGGGCGGCCGCATTCCTCCTCCTGCATAACGTTCTGGAAATCTGTTTGACAATACCCTAAGGCCAAAACGTTCGTGTAGGAAATCAAGCACAACGTTGGCAGTATGAGGGCGTGTTCCATCCTCCATTAAGCATTGTGTCTGCATTGGAAGACATGCGCCCATGAGTTGAGTTAAGAACTGGTTTCGCAGCATGTGTAAATAGCATTCACCGGTTATTGCAGCATCGAAGAAGAATGTACCGGTGATTCCATGGCTTGACATCGCGACCCACACGCACACTTTCTCCCCGTAGGTGTCTTTCGTGTGAATTATTCGCGGAGCTTCACGCGCCCAGAATCGAACGTTCTGTTTGTTCACGACACCGTTCACGTAAAGATAAGCTTCGTCAGAAAACCATGTGTTGTGTAGCACTGCCTCTTGGTCTTGCTCGATTGCCCACCTAGCAGACTACAGTCTTCGATCCTTACCTCTCGCAGTATGCTTATGTGTCACAGTCATCTTGTATACCGAGTGAGGTGGCGCAATGGTTAGCACACTGGACTCTCATTCGGGAGGATGACGGTCCAATCCTGCGTCCGGTCGTCCTGATTTAGGTTTTCCGTGATTTCCCCAAATCTCATCAAGTAAATGCTGGGATGGTTCCTTTGAAAAGGGCACGTCCGATTTCATTCCCCATCCTTCCCTAACCCTATGAGGCTGATGACCCCGCTGTTTGCTCTCCTCCCCCAAAACAACTCAACCCCTCGTCTTGTACGGATACAAGCGAAGGTCAGATTGAATAATTCTGTGTACAGATCGGCGTGAAATTCCCAACTCGGCACTGGATCTTCTTGTTGACCAACTGGGACTACGAGTGAAAGCCACTCGAACTGCTTCAATGTTTTGCAGCGAACATATGGTACGTGCATGTGGCCGCTGACACTCCAAAACAGGTCCAGTATCTTCAAACTTTTGATGTAATCTGCGTATTTTCTGTGGGCTGGGAGCCCACCGTGTGCTTAAATGAGCACGAAACCTTCTCTGTGTCAATGTAATGGTGTTCGTCGCCGCGAACAGTAGCACAGTCTTCGTCTTTTGTGCGACGGTCAACCGTCCATTGTCCGCCATTGCGGCAAGCTGAAATGGTGAACTCACAACGGAAACGATGAGCTCGCAACGACATCTGGCGTAATTTCCATGAACTGCATGAAGTTGAGTTCACAATTTGAAAGCTATTGCCCCAATAGTATACTTGTAGAATCAAAGTTCAATCGGGTGACATATCGTGCGCGACCCTGTGTGTAGGAAGAAGCAATATATTGGTTGACTCTTCTAGATATATACACAGTCTCAACTTTAACAGTAAAATCACTGTGATGCAGAGCACCTCCCTGGCAGTGTCTGCCATTAGAGTTTAGCTGAGCACCTCCGTAAAGCTATCCAGTTTACTTAGTGAATCTGTAACGAAAACCGCTGTTCTTGTTTGGATCTTCTCTATTTCTTCCGTCAATCCTATCTACATACCCTGTGAAGTTGTGCTACAACGCTCTGGGCGCTATATATCAAGGCAAATCTAGTTTCGTTCTGATACCAATCGGCACAGTTTAGTGTACTGCCACGCAGTGTATTGTTGTATAGCATAGTTTAGTCCAGAATCACAAATGGTAAAATCTGTGACGTAGCAATGTGCCATAGTTTAGTCGACCAGCAGCATGTGCCTTCTGAATTCCAGATGAACACATATCTGTACACCAGATGGCCAAAGGGTGGCATATAGATTTTAAAACTATTTGAATTATTTTTTTAGTATATGTTTTATACATTTTTTCTTAAACATCATCATTCTTACTCAGTTACAGTAACTCATTTGAAATTGTAAGAGGTATGCGCTGCCTGCGATATGCAAGGTATAAGAGAATCGCTGACCAGAGAGCAGTGTTGTCTGAGTACGAACTGTGTAGCTGAAGCAGTTAGTTGTTGCTTGTCGCTAGTCTGCGGTTGTCTGCAGTGTGTGTCTGGTCTGGAGCCTGCTCTAGTCTGGTGTATCATGTTGGCTGGGCCGGTCGCGGTGCAGCGATGCCGGAGCCTGAGTATTATTGTATAAGGTAAAAAAAAACAGCCTCGCGCATATCTAGTAATATTATGTAAACTCCCATGTATATCTTTTAAAAATGTCCTAATAATAACAAGCATCCATTTCAATTTAAAGAATTTAATTTTTTGTAATGCATGATCATTCCGATTGTTGCAAGAGAAAAATCATTTGCTTCCTTTCATAAATAACAAATGTATAGGCCAGCATTGCACAGAGCTGTGCCGGAAAAGAGCTATTGTAAGAGCAGATAGTTGCCGACTTTATCGAGGTGAGAATTTTTGCTTTTTTTATTCAGAATGATCTTACAGGGCCATGACGCAGCACTGCTGTCGTCCAAATTTTACCAGGTTACTGAATTTTTTTTTTTTATTACGAGGTTTAGGAATTTTTCTGTTTCGAGCTTATATTAAATGAGAAAAGAATTTTGTGGTCTACATTAAATGGGAACCAGTTTTGTTGTGAGGTTACACTAAAATTAGAATAATTAACCAAATAATTATTTATTTATATAAATTTCTGTAGAGAGGTTACACTAAATAAGAATCACACTCATTATTCATATTAATATTTATTATTATTTTTTTATACAATTTTTGTGGGGAGGTTACAAAATGTTAAAATATTGTTTGTTGTATTCACATATACTAACACATGTACTTACATTTGGACCATCCTTATAGCTACGTAACAGACTAAAATAGCAGATAAGTAATGTCAATCCCCTCAGGCACAGATTCCACACAGAGAAAGAGAAATAACATGTAACAAATTACGACGTTTCTTACATGCACAAATCACGCTGAGAATAAACCAATTCTAGGCAGATGACATACGTAACAGGAGCTATTCTTCATCATGAACTTTGTGGCGGGCCCACCTGCATTAGCATAGGCGATGCAGTTTTGGCACGCCCTTGCACAGGTAACTACACTGCATTGTCGACTGACAAACAGGCTGCAGACGGTTGGCTGTGTCATTAACGAGTGTTGCATGTCACGACTCCCATAGCACACATTCCCAAGGGGACGGCTGCCTTGACATTTAGACAAGTGTAGTAGAAGCTCAGACGTGTGAGTCGCTGTTGTGTAACGACCGTGTTAAATGCACTACTCGTCATACCGAGCACAGCTGGTAAACCAACAGATCCGTTTGAGAGAGGAGTTGGTTTCAATCTCCGTCCTACCAGCTGTGTATGTAGTTGGTGAAGACCCTCCGGATATGGTAAATTTAAAATTCATTAAAAAAAATGAAACAGCGATAACAACAGAACCAAAGACCGACTATAAGCGTCAGCAAAGACATTAGTTATGAATGCTAAGTAAAACGTAGAAAAATGACCATAAAACACCATTCACGTTTTTGGACATGATTTTGTTTCACTCTCTCTCGAATGCAGAAGTTTTGTTAAGATGTACTGTTCGAAGTATAATGGGCTACGAGTGTTTTATATCATATGTATTTCTGAATGAGAGAAGACTTAAAACAGTATTAAGTATTACTATTAAAGTGAAATAGAATTAAGAAGAATTACTTCTTAATTTATATCATCTTCAGAGGTACTGGTGTTCCCTGGAGTCGGTTGCCCGCCTCTGCAATTGAAATGGAGGAAAAGAAGTCCACGGTCATATTTCCGTAAAATTAACGGAAGGAGAAGCTTCCAGAAGACTACAAATATCGCCCGCATCTCGTGGTCGTGCGGTAGCGTTCTCGCTTCCCACGCCCGGATTCCCGGGTTCGATTCCCGGCGGGGTCAGGGATTTTCTCTACCTCGTGATGGCTGTGTGTTGTGTGCTGTCCTTATGTTAGTTAGGTTTAAGTAGTTCTAAGTTCTAGGGGACTTATGACCACAGCAGTTGAGTCCCATAGTGCTCAGAGCCATTTGAACCAATTTGACTACAAATATAATTAAAATATATATAGTGTTGGGCACAGAAAAAGAAACGACACAAGGTAAAGTGAATGAACAACAGCACAATTTCGTACATGCGGAACATTTCATAATAATGCAATTGTACTAATATTCTCTTTTCATTGCAAGCAAAGGACAATTAAAAATCAAATTTCCATTATTCTTTCCGTTTAATTATATTTTATTATTATTATAATACAACTGGCGACCTTAGTGCCACGACTTCAGGAAACTGCTTGTAAATAGGGTTTGTTAGCTACTGTTATAGTAAGAAACTTCTATGACATTGTTATTAGTCATAAAAACTAATTGTCTGTATTTTCTGTTTGCATGGATCACAACGGGGAGCAAGTAAAGCAAAAAGGCAAAAACTGAGGAGAAGTTTTAGAAAGAAATTAGAGTTGGTCCCAGCTTACGTAAAATTTTCCATAGTGAGCTGTTTTGTTCGGCGCAGCAAAGGTAGGACCGCTATGCAAGTTGCTTGCATGGTTACGCTTGGTAGCGCCTCTTGTGATGTAGGTAGAAACCTTTCCCTCATTATTCTCTTCCTTGAATTTTACTGTGGAAAATTTACAGGAATTTTTCAGTGTGATACGCATTGTCAGTAAAACACAAAGAATTGCAACACAATAGTTTGCGTATCACAGACGTAAAGCAGCCTTTGACATCGCGTAAACTACAGTTATGAAGTGTAATAATAAGAATAAGAAATTTTTCTATTTTTTTTTTTTTTTTTGTAAAAATTTTATTTTTGCATATTGATACAACATGGCAGAAAAATATAAGCGCATTGTTGATAGCAATAGCGAAAACACAATCAGCCAAGATGACGTAGAATTGCGCAATCGAATAATTGAAGTTCAGGTGCCATGCATGCCTACCACAGAAAGTTTAAGGCGGTCAGAAAGAGTGTCGCAGATATGACACATGATAGCTACTCTCTACAGCAGAATATCTTTGACGACACAATGTTTACAAATGATGAGACAATGTCACACATCTCACAGCGCGATGTACCGCTCATGAATGAAACACTGGAGAGCGATACAAATATGAATCTTGACAACACGTTTCAAACACCACTTGTTTACAACACAAACATTAACTTGGAAAGTACAGCTGCCAGCGACCATAGTAGAACAACTGACGCACTGCTATGGCACTATTTATCTAACATAAATACGAAATTAGATAATATGAACACGAATTTCAGAGATACGAAACAAGATATGAACACGGTAAAACAGCAACAAAACACTGTTACACAAGATCTAAATACAATGAAACAAGAACAAAAACAAGTACTCAAGGATTTGCAAGACACAGTGTCACAGAAGTTCAATGACTTAGCCAAAAATTTTCGCCCTGTAATCGAGGAAAAATTGAATGATATGAAAAAATAAGTAAAGCATGAAGTACGTTCTGAAGTTAACAGTAACATTACGCAGTTAAAGCAGAAGGTAGATTCTTTTAACGACAATCATGATCTAGTAGAGCAACAGGTAAAGAAAATCGCAGACACGAACACAAACATTGAAGCCACACAGAACCAGTTGTGTTCGACAGTAAAAAAGGTACTAAACAAAGACTATGAAGGTGCATCTCTAGCTGTAGAAGAGTTTACTTTAAGGTTAACAACATCAGAAGTTCACGCAGCATGTGCTAAGAAGAAGAGAGAGAAGATCAATGAAAATCTAAGTGATATCAGTAGTCAAGCTGAAGCAGATACGGTAGTAAAGAGTAATACCATTGCATAGAAGTTAGTAACCGATTGTAAGTTATACACAGATGTAGTAGAAAAGGCTATTCAGAAAAAAAAATGAAATAGTGAACAAGGTAAACATTAACCTACAAGCTGCGGAAGGTAGGGTCCGCAATCTTTTAGAAGAAAATATTGCCAGATCTAGAAATATGCACGTAAATAATACACAGGCTACAGTGAACAAACCACAACGTTATTTAGGACTAGTATCCGTTTTTCGTAAATTCGTACCACAGCAACTGATGGAAAGTGATGCGTTTCTCAATTTGCTACGAAAAAATACACCTTGGTTGTGGCATGACAAGTGTCAGGAGAACTTTAATGACATTAAGCAGGCATTAGTCAATATAAATATTCTTAGGCGCCCTGACATGTCGAAGGATTCTTGCATATGTAAAGATGCCTAGTCTCAGGGGCTGGGGCATGCTTGTTCCAGATGCGAGAAGAAGAAGGAAAAGAAGTACCCAAGGTCATCAATTTTCTTGGTCGAACATTATCAGAAGCAGAAAGACCTTACCCTGTGTCAAAATTGGAAAGTTTAGCTGTAATATGGGCATTTAAAAAGTTTGAATATTTTTTGTGGGGTAAAAATACCAAAGTTTACTGTGACCATCAGTCACTGTCATTTCTTTTAACATGTACACTATTGCACCATAGATTAGCTAGGTGGTGTCTATATTTACAAAAATACAGTTTCGCGATCATTTATATTCAAGGAAGTCAAAATGTTATAGCAAATGCCTTGTCTAGGTTACCACAAGGTTTAGATGCATGTAGTGAATTAACAGAGCAAGATGCAGAAATCAAAACGTTATTAATGCAATGTACAACACAATAAGTTTTGTAATCAAATGAAAATTATACAACAGCAAGATCGCAGATTGAGTAAAGTCATGCAATACCTTAAGCAAGATGAATGTGAAAAGGTAAGTAAATGGTATCAGGAGTACAAGGGCATTTTATCTCATAGGAAACATGAAAAATGTGATCAGTGGTGTGTGTGTATTCCTGAAGATTGTGTCGACAAAATTACAGACACACATATGAAATATGGGGACATTATGAAGTATGCAACAGTACTGGAAAAATTGCAACATTTTGTTACTTTTCAAATTTGAAAAGGCGAATCCTACAGGTATTAAGTAAGTGTGCAATATGTCTAAAATCATAACAGTCCAATGTGTCAAAATATACTGAACTGCACCCAATACTCACAAAAAACCCGCTACACATAGTATCCCTGGACCTAGTTGCTACATATTCAAGAAATAAAGGGGGTGTAATACACGTAATGGCACTGTACGACATCTTCTCGAATCACATCAAAATGTATTACATTAAAAATGCAACAGCCACAAATACCAGAAAAAGAATTGAGGAAGACTATTTGAGAAGAATAGGTAAACCAAAAGTACTACTTATTAATAATGCTTCATATTTCGTTGGGCAAAAGTGGAAACAATTTACGACCTTACAGGGCATAAAACACGTATTAGTAAGCTTTTTTCACCCTGAAGCAAGTCCAGTAGAACGAGCCTTTAAATAATTTAAAGAGTTTATTAAGACATACACCCCTCACAAACACACCCGATGGGTAGAATACGTAGTTCCTTTCACGAAAATTGTCAATAACCTTCCACATTCTTCAACAGGTTTCACACCTAACGAACTGATGTTCTGGACGAAACAAACGAATGAGTGGGAGTCGCCCATTCCAAAAGTACCCACTACAGAAGTAACACTACAAGACAATATCAAACAAGCTATGATTACACTCAAAAACAGTGCCGAGTATAGAAAGAAAATTTACGATACGAAACTGAAATCTATTACACAATTGTTTGAAGGTCAACGAGTCCTCTTACGGACGCACACTAAATCGACAAAAATTGGCAAACTGAATAATAAGTGGCAATTATTTCATTCAGAACCATATATAATTCCTAGAAAAAACCTTACCCTGAAATCTGCAGATTAGTCTATGAGAAAACAGGGAGAGACTAGGGTCTCTAGCCTTACAAAGATATAAAAGCCATTATAGAATGATGAAGCAAGGTAGCATTTTTCTTTCTATCTCAAGATAATTGTACATAATGTACATAACTCTAAGAGCAATTTTTTTCTGTATTATTATTATTATTCTGGATTTACAATGTGAGTACATTTTTCCAGCACCTATTCTAGATTACAGTAAGTCACTAATTATTGTCCTCCACTCTTCTCTATTTGTCCATAAATCTTCAGGAATGTTGTTCTTCCTCATTGCTGACTGAACTCCCTGTATCCATGTATCAGGTGGTCGTCCCCTTTTTCTTCTTCCAATTGGTACCCAGTCGATTATGCATTTTGGTAGCCTTTCCTGTTCCATTCGTTTGATGTGTCCATACCATTTAAGTTGTTTGTGCTCGATGAAATCAATAATTGAATTTTTACATTTCATCTTGTCTCTGATTACTTCATTTCTTATTCTTTCTCGTCTTGATATTCTTGCTGAATGTCTCCAGAAATCCATTTCTGTGGCTAATAATTTTGATTTCAGTTGCCATTTTGTTGTCCACACTTCTGAACCATATGTAATAATGCTCCTAACTATTGTTTTAAAAATCCTTATTTTGTTATCAGTTGTTATGTGTTTGTCCCAGAGAATTCCATTCAATAAAGAGATTGTCATCATTCCAGAATTTATTCTTGATCTAATTTCTTTGTCCTGTTTCCCATCATTTGTAATTTTCACACCTAAATATTTATATTCCTCAGTAGCTGTTATTGTTCCCATCCCTTCTTCTAATATTAAGTCTCCATTCACTCCACCAATTACCATGTACTTTGTTTTATTCATGTTTGCATTTAGACCTGATTTTTTATATTCTTGAATCAATTTTCTGGTCATATACTCTGTGTCCTCATAGTCGTGGGCTATAATCAGTTGGTCATCTGCAAATTGTAACGAGTATATTGTTCTATCATTTATTGGTATTCCCATAGCGTGACATTTTTTCTTCCAATTCTGTAAAGTTACTTCTGTATATATTTTATACAATGTAGGTGAGATGCTACATCCTTGACGTAATCCTTTTGTGACTTGGAATCCATGTGATAGATATTTACCAATTTTTATTTTTGAAATAGAATTTTTATATAAATTTTGAATTGCTTTAATCATTCTTGGATTTATTCCTACTGATATTAAAGCTTTCCATAAACTGGATAAAGGCACAGTATCATAGGCTTTTTCTATATCTATGAATACTAAATGTATAGGTTGTGCTCGAACCATTTTTTTTTCAATAATTTGTTGTAGGTAAAAGATATGATCAATTGTTGATCTTCCAGCTCTAAAACCTGCTTGTTCTTCAGCCTCCTTTTCTTTGTATTCTTGTTCTAACAAATATTTAATAATTCTTCCATATAATCTACTGAAGGTATTGGTCACTGTTATTCCCCTATAATTTTTACATTCATCTTTCGCTCCTCTTTTATGTATCACTGAAATATATCCTACTTTCAAATCATTTGGGACATCTTCCCCATTTAAACATCTTTCGAAAAGGTTTCTTAACAATTCCATTAATTTCTTTGTTCCTAATTTTAATAATTCTGCAGGAATACCTCCAATGCCTGTAGCCCTTCCATTCTTTAAAGATTTTATTGCAGTTTTTACTGTCTCTATTTCCAAACGGATGTAATTCTCTGCTTGTAGATCTATCATTTCATTATATTCAGGGTTTCCCAAGTATTCTTCCCTGTTTTCTGTTAATAAACTTTTAAAATATTTTTCCCAAGAGTCATGAGTAATATATTTAATATGTGTTGTTTCTTTGGAATTCCTTCTTAAATTTTTTATAGTTTTCCATGCTTCTGTGTTTCTTTTACCACCAATATAGGATCCAATTTTTTGACATGACTGTTCCCAAACTTTGTTTTTTGCTTCTGCAACCTTTTTCCAGATTTTTGCTTGTTGTGCATTAAGCTCTATTTTATCTTGAAGATTTCTGGTATTTAACCATTTTAAATATTTTTCTTTCTTTAATTTCACTTCCTTTTTAATTTCTTCATTCCAGTAGTATAATGGATGGTTTGTACATATTTCTTCTGTTTCTCCTAAAGCTTCCTTGGCAGCTTCATGTAGTTTATTTACAATATAGTGATATTGATCTTCTGTATTATCAGACTCTGTTTCTACCAGTTTTTCATCTAATCTCTTTTGATATAAAAATATTGTGCTTTCATTCTCAAAACTATTCAAATTATATTTAGGAATTTTGAATTCTGTTTGTATATTTTCTATAGGACAATTTCGATTTTCTTCAGTGCTTTTTCCTCTGAAGGGGAATAAAAATTTGGAATTTACCAAATAATGATCGCTAAGAGTTACCCCTCTATATACTCTTATGTCATGTATTTTTATCCTTGTTTGCTGTTTAATTATAATATAGTCTATTATTGATTTTTGATTCAATGTATCTTTATGCCATGTGTATTTATGTATTTCTTTATGTTGATAAAAGCCATTTAATATTTTCAATGAATTTTGTTCACAGATATCAATAAGTCTATTACCATTATCATTTATAACATTTTCTCCAAATGGTCCTATAATTTTATTTCCAATTTTACTTCCAGTTCTACTGTTAAAATCCCCTGCAATAATAATCTCCCTGGTTTTCCCGATATCCTCTATGATTCCATTTAAATTATTATAGAAATCATCCTTTTAACAAATTGGTTCATCTTCGCTTATTCCATATACTCCTATAATAGTAATTTTGTATCCATGAATATCAATATTAATTTTAATCAGATTTTCATCAATAGGTTCCCAGTTTGTGACCATTCTTTTGAATTTGTTTTTCATCAATATCGATATCCCTCGTTTTGCTGTTTGATTTTTTGGGACACCACTATAGAAATGTGTATATGATCCTATTCTTTCAATACCTCGTCCTTTATTCTTAGTTTCTGGGAGTATAATAATATCTTGATTTCTAGCCTCCATTTATTTAATCACTTCTCCTACTTTATTTTGTAATCCTTGTATATTCCATACACCAATTAAGACAGTCCGTTTTCTTAGCCTTTTTTGTCTCCTATTATACCCGTCCTGCTGTAATCTTATAGGCTTTTTAACCAGTGAGGTTTTTCCAATGAATGGGGAGTTGGCCCATCGCATTAACCCCCAACCTGGATGACCAGGTAATTTTTGCTCAAGGTTTTCTTCCTTTAGCCTTTGGTAATCCAATACCTAAACTACAAGGCAGTAGTTGCTAGTTTTGGTCCACCCCGGGTATTTTATATCCCCGGTACCCTCCATATCTGGTGGGCATTCCCCTATCCGCCACCTGGGGAGGCGCCCGATGGGAGACTAGCAACTCCACACGGGTTTTTCTGTATTTTAGGATAAAGTAATGTGTATAGGTATAAGTAATTCTTTTGATTTGTACACATAAGCATAAAATCAACAGGAATGAAAAGTAATACACTGCTTCACGCAAATCGGAAGTATAAACAGAATTAGCTTATGGCACACCTGTGCACACTTAACAATACAGCCTGACGTTAGTAGCAGGACAGGAGACACTGACTTGTGCGCATGCGCGACAGAGTGGCATAAGGCGCAATCAAATAGGAATGCAATATGTACAAGTACCAACTTAAACACAAAGTAAACGGAAATACTAAG
Organism: Schistocerca piceifrons; assembly: GCF_021461385.2. Classification (NCBI taxonomy): domain Eukaryota; kingdom Metazoa; phylum Arthropoda; class Insecta; order Orthoptera; family Acrididae; genus Schistocerca; species Schistocerca piceifrons. The sequence goes on along the minus strand of NC_060139.1, from coordinate 124,108,938 downwards.
CAATTACATCTACTGTCTAAGAACCACGGAGCATATTGATGTATGTACACACAGATTTAGCCGGCCGCGGTGGTCTAGCGGTTCTGGCGCTGCAGTCCGGAACCGCGGGACTGCTACGGTCGCAGGTTCGAATCCTGCCTCGGGCATGGGTGTGTGTGATGTCTTTAGGTTGGTTAGGTTTAAGTAGTTCTAAGTTCTAGGGGACTTATGACCTAAGATGTTGAGTCCCATAGTGCTCAGAGCCATTTGAACCACACAGATTTAATTAAATACTAAGCTATATACAGCACATTTACAAGAAAAAGGAACCATTATGAAGAAATTTATGAGATTTGTAAGCTAAGAAGAAACGATAAAATACGATAAAATGTCAAATAACTCTCTTTGCAGGGTAAATGATCATAAAGGGTAACAGAATAAATGAATGTGTATGAATTTAAACAAAGTATGGAAATATCGGCGGATGGATGTAATGACCAAATGTACCAGTGGCCACCGAGTTACATAATGCAGCTAGTTTTAAGTTAGTTTTAAGGTTTTTATTTCAGCGACCAGTGCATTGTCATGGGACAGAAGAAGAGAATTACGTCGAGAGTAACAGGTACGAAATGAAGAAATGGGCAGCACCTTAAGTAAACAATTTACTTATAAGTATATTTATACAAAGGTCTTAAGGCAAATGAAAAATGAAAATCTGCATCATGACAATATAGCTCCGTGACATTTCACTGCAAAGTGCATATAAACATTTAAGCGTGTGATTTTACAAAAACCAATTAATTTTTATTGTGTCACATGAAAGCATAAATAATGACATTTCCATGTTTTCGAGAAAGATAAATCTATGATGGTCGAAAGTCCTTCATAATTAACATTTAGTTACACATGAATTGAAGCAAACAGCACTAGTGCATGAAGAAACAACATGATAGTACATGAATGATTAGTCAGTACACATCATTTCCATGCAATAAGAGTTCCTTGGCAACTAGCCCATGATTGTACGAGTAGCATTTCCTCATAAATACTTGAACCAGTAGATGAGTATGTCCTTTCTTCCCTCCCAAACAAAGGAGGCAGCGCCAAGCGTAGTCAGGCCAGCAATGTGCAATGTTTTATTCCTGTTTTGAATGTTTTTCTCCCTCTTCTACCTAAGGAAAAAATGAGCTCCCATAAAAGTGACAAAACCATGTCTACCAAATGAAGTACAAATGTATCATACGCATGTATTGTACCATATTAATGTATTATGTAATTAATTTGTATATGTTGTAGCTCTCGCTGCCAAATGTAGATGTTGGCATGCGGTGGAGGAATGTAGGACATGGAAGAAAACTGTCAGGATGTGCCGTATTAAAACTCTGCCATGCTTTATTATTCCCAGCTACAGTGCCGCTTTTCCCTCTGTGTGAGTCACAGAGTCCACTTCACTGTCTGCAAAACAGCTTGATGCGGAAGGGCAACCTCAGCGACGCGTGCAACGTACTGTGGCGTGCCAGCCATGTACAGCCACGGAAATTCGACATCATCAGGATGAGCCGCCGGCCGACTCAGCAGCCTTTGTCCCCATTGCCTCAGCGCTCGGTGGGAGCCACGGGGTGGCTCACTGCGTGCTTCTTCACCGTCGTGGTTAAGATCACGGGCGACAGTAAGCGCCTGTGATCCAACAGCCAAATCTTCGGCCATCACCTTCGGATGCCTCCGGCGTGTGTTAGGAGCCAACAAGACTGCCCGCGGTAGCGAGGTGTCGAGTGGCCCGCCTCTGGCTGACTACGGACCCCGCATTGGCCTTAGAGGGTCGAACCAGCGACCCGCCGTGGACTGGAACGCTAGCACCCCATCTGCTGCTGCATGTAGCTGGTGGTGTGACATGCCCCGCCGTTCAGAGGAGCTGTCACACTTGAATCCCCCTTGTTAGAAAACCGGTACCTATTTATACGTGGCTGGGAACCTTTTGCTAACGCACTGCTCCCAGTCACGTACTCATAAAACCTAGGTCGCACCAGTGGGCCCCTTCTGCCTGTAAATTGCGACATGCAAACTGCTGTGTTTACTCTTTTCAGCAGTTTGACGGCCCTGTGATGTCCACTCTACTTCACAACCACTGGTCAGTGTAACTTACTGTCGACAGGCCTGCGCCTGGCTGTAACTTGTGCACTGAGAAATATTGCACCGAATCTAAGTTTGCTATCTTAAACGGTGGTGCCGCTACATTATTCCCCCCTTCGGAAAGAGCTGGTCCCCAGGTTGACCTCTAACTACTCTTAAACTTGTTTGGGTTGGCACGTACTTATGACATATTTACTACTACTATTAGAAACTTAGATGTGGTCTAGTCCTCTTAAAACACATTACTTGTGACAAAACGTAAAAATTCCTTACTAGATGACCACTCCACTTAATGCTCGATCAACCATTTACCTACCTGTCTTACGTCCTTGGTATCCAATCCACTAGGATTTGTACTACCGTTGGTTCCCTCTTAGAATTGGCTTTGCACCTGATCAGAATGAAAATAACACACACCAAAGTTAAGGCTGCGATGGTATGTGGCACAGAGGTACTCAAAACGATCATTACTTGCCGTTGCCTTTCCCTATATTGAGAGACATGCTGCACAAGCAGTTAGGCTGATATGCGTCCCTCTTGCTCTGAAATCAACTGGTTTACGGATCTCAGCAGACCTGACTCAAGAGTTTGGTTTAACAAGGTCATATTCTGCCTTAGAAAAACTCTAAATTTGCTTCTGGCCAGTACAGCTGTGGCTGTGTAACATTGAATTGTATGACTCCTGAAATTGATGCTGGCAAACGGAATGTTGGTCCTATTATGTTACACGCAGTTCCATTGATTAAAATTCCGCTCCCCTCGCGCTCTATATGTTTCGCTTCAGCAAACACTCCCTGCTCAAAACAACTTCCTACTACTATCAGATTTTCATAGGTGGAGAAGATCCAGTGCATCCCGACCCATTGCAATCGCAATTTTGGCTCCACAATGTCCTTTAGACAGTCTATTTCTTTCCTCCTCACTAAAAATAACTGCACCGTGCACGTGTCTGGACTGGTGCTTATCACCCTGGCTGCACATACCGTTACCTTCCCACTATGCCAGCTCAGTCGTTCCTCCCTTGTCATCTCGGCATACCAACTGTTAACTGCCAAGATCAGCAATACCTGCTCAGTTTTTACTTCTACCAACTTGCTCAAAGCTACCCTTTTCAGTGATCTGAGAACAGGCATCACCATCACCCTTCCTCCTTCTTCAAAAAGACTGCTGTCGCCAGCAGGCTCACAATACTCGAAAACACACGCAACATATGAAAATTAATCTATGCAAATCCAATGATACATAACAAGAAAACAACTCTCTCTTTCATCCTCTTCCCTTCCTGAGACATACATGGAACCACATCCAGACAACCCTTAAATGGTCGCACCTGCCCAATATGCACTATCCTTGTTCTAGTTGGCAGCTGAAGCTTAACATTAATGGGGTATGTGCTTTCAACTAGTTGGTACAGCCCTTGATACCTCGTGATGAACTTCTTCGTTTTCCCTTTTGGCGTATAGGGGCTGGATAGCATTATCCATTTCCCTACTCTATAAACTTCCTTTCCGCCTCACTACGTCTTCTTGCCTTTCCAGTATCTTCATATTCGCCTTTTGTACCGTTTCCAAACATCCCAAATTGTCCTTGTCAATTGACATACAGATTCACCGGTCCTTCCTTTCTGTAGGTTCACTAAATCAAATTTGCGCGACCATTGCTGCCTGTTGATTTGGCATAGCCACCATCTCCATATACCTCGAAAAATGGTCTATTACTGTCAGAACGTATGCATTCCCCATTATTGTTTGACTGAAAGGTCCTACGATACCAATTCCCAACACAGAAAATGGACATGTCGCTTCCGGCAATCGTTTTAGCTGTATCTGTTTCCGACTCAAATCTGCTCTCTGTGCACATGGTATACAATTCTGGACAAACTGGTCCACATCTACTTTCCTACCCCTCCAACAATACCTGTCCGTCACTCTCCTATTCATGGCTCTTCTCCCACCATGGCCAGATAACACGTGATCATGTGCTTCTTTTAAAACCTCATCACTCAGCTTCGCTGGCGCTACTACCTTTGGCCCTAACTTCTTTTCCCTGCACAGAAGACCGTCATAGATATTAAATTGTGGCTATGTCCAATACAACTTACAGTCGTTGTCAGCATCCTGTAATTCTTGCCATACTGCTAGATAATAACCTATGACTTCTACTTCTGCCTTCTTTCTACACAGTACATCCACATTACCATGCTATTTCCCAGGCATGTGCACCATCTCGTAGTCGAATTCACTAAACCTCACAGCCCACCTAGCAAGTCTAGTGGACGGGTCCTTCAACCTCAGCAGCCACTTCAACGCTGCATGATCTGTCACTACACAAAATCTTCTCTGATATAAATGACATTTAAAATATGTGATCCACTGATTATGCTAAGCATCTCCCTCTCTGTTGTTGAGTAATTCCTCCCTGCTGCATTCAGATGCCTAGATGCATAGGCTGCAGGATGTTCTTTCCCATCAATTTCTTGACTAAGAACACACCATAATGCTTGATTCGATGCATCATATGCTAGAACAAATTCCTTTTCAAAATCTGGAAACACAAGACCCGGACTTGATGTTAACACTTCTTTCAGTTTATCAAACGCTTTCTGACACTCTTCTGTCCACTCAAATTTCACACGCTTCCATAACAATCGCATCAATGGCTGTGCTAAATCTGCGAAACCCTGCACGAACTTTCGATATAAATTGAAAATTCCGACGAATAATTGCACTTCCTTAACTGTTTTCGGCTCCCGAAAATCCCTTACAGCCTGTACCAACCTTGGATCTGTTCACACCCCGTCCTTACTGATGATATGTCCTAAATATTTCACTTCTGCCAATGAAAAATGACGCTTCCCCAGGTTCAACGTCAAACGAGCTGCTCTAACCTCATAAAGACTTTCCTTAACTGCTGTCTATGCTGCTCCATATTACTTCTTAATCTCATAAAGACTTTCCTTAACTGCTGTCTATGCTGCTCATACAAGTAGACAAGACACTGCTGTGGTTTCAAAACCCTTAACACACTGTCTAGCAACCTCTGAAACGTTGCCAGAGCGATGTTCAAACTGAATGTCATTCTGATGTGCTGGTTATGGCCTCCAGGAGTAGAGAAAGCCGAGTGTGGACAGTCCTCTGGAGCCACCTTTAACTGATGATAACCACTTGTCACATCCATCGTAGAAAAGTACTGGCACTGTCCTAAGTGATCCAAAGTCTCCGATTTATTTGGAATGGGGTATGCGTCTGTTACTGTCTTATTATTGAGGTATCGGTAGTCACAACAGAACCTGTATTTCTTAGTTCCATCCATAGATTTTTGAGGCACAATGACAATGCCTGCTCCGCAAAAACTATTACTATGCTCTATAATACCATCCGCAAGCTGCTGATCAATGAAATCTTCCACAATCCGCTGAAAATACCTCAGTATTCTGTATGGTTTATGGTAAAAAGGTGCTTCGTTCCTTGTTGGTATCCTGTATTGAAATAATGGAGATGCTGGTAACAGCCCGCGCTGAAAAAACAAATCATTAAATTCCCACAACAATACTTCCATTTGCTCTTTTTCTCATCCTTTCAAATGCTTAACTTTTATACACAATGCAGTTCTATCGGCAGTTAGTGGTTGATCGCTACGCCTATCTCTCGAACACCAGTCTTCATCATCTGGTACATCCAAATTCGCGACTAAAACTCTTTTTCCCAAATTCGCGTCTACAGCGCTAAAATTATCCAAGTTCATGAGGAATACTCGCCAGCTGTTTCCCTCTTGTACCCATACAACACTAAGTTTCACAAAACTTCATTATCATCCAATGGTTCAATAACAGGATCAGTGTTGGGGCTGCTCCTGTTCCTTATTTATATAAATGATATGCCCTCTAGTATTATGGGTAACTCTAAAATATTTCTGTTTGCTGATGACACTAGCTTGGTAGTAAAAGATGTTGTGTGCAACATTGACTCGGTTTCAAGTAGAGCAGTACATGACCTCAGTTCATGGCTTGTAGAAAATAAACTAACGTTAAATCACAGTAAGACTCAGTTTTTACAGTTCCTAACACACAATTCAACAAAACCTGACGTTTTAATCTCACAGAACGGGCATATGATTAGTGAAACTGAACAGTTCAAATTCCTAGGTGTTCAGATAGATAGTAAGCTGTCGTGGAAAGCCCACGTTCAGGATCTTGTTCAAAGACTTAATACTGCCATTTTCACTATTCGAACGGTATCGAAAGTGAGTGATATTTCGACACGTAAATTAGTCTACTTTGCTTATTTTCATTCACTTATGTCGTATGGTGTTATGTTTTGGGGTAACTCTTCCCATTCAGCCAAAACCTCTCAGACAAACAGAAGCTAAACGATGTCAAAGTTAGCGTAAGGAGGGCTATGCGTGAAGCGTTCAGTGAATTCGAAAGTAAAATTCTTGACAGAAAATCCTAGGAAGTTCTGATCTTACGTTAAATCAGCAAGCGGCTCGAAACAGCATATCCAGACACTCCGGGATGATGATGGCATTGAAACAGAGGAGGACACGCGTAAAGCTGAAATACTAAACACCTTTTTCCAAAGCTGTTTCACAGAGGAAGACCGCACTGCAGTTCCTTCTCTAAATCCTCGCACAAACGAAAAAATGGCTGACATCGAAATAAGTGTCCAAGGAATAGAAAAGCAACTGGAATCACTCAACAGAGGAAAGTCCACTGGACCTGACGGGATACCAATTCGATTCTACACAGAGTACGCGAAAGAACTTGCCCCCCTTCTAACAGCCATGTACCGCAAGTCTCTAGAGGAACGGAAGGTTCCAAATGATTGGAAAAGAGCACAGGTAGTCCCTGTCGTCAAGAAGGGTCGTCGAGCAGATGCGCAAAACTATAGACTTATATCCCTGACGTCGATCTGTTGTAGAATTTTAGAACATGTTTTTTTGCTCGAGTATCATGTCGTTTTTGGAAACCCAGAATTTACTATGTAGGAATCAACATGGATACCGGAAACAGCGATCGTGTGAGACCCAACTCGCTTTATTTGTTCATGAGACCCAGAAAATATTAGATACAGGCTCCCAGGTAGATGATATTTTTCTTGACTTCCGGAAGGCGTTCGATACAGTTCCGCACTGTCGCCTGATAAACAAAGTAAGAGCCTACGGAATATCAGACCAGCTGTGTGGCTGGATTGAAGAGTTTTTAGCAAACGGAACACAGCATGTTGTTATCAATGGAGAGACGTCTACAGACGTTAAAGTAACCTCTGGCGTGCCACAGGGGAGTGTTATGGGACCATTGCTTTTCACAATATACACTCCTGGAAATGGAAAAAAGAACACATTGACACCGGTGTGTCAGACACACCATACTTGCTCCGGACACTGCGAGAGGGCTGTACAAGCAATGATCACACGCACGGCACAGCGGACACACCAGGAACCGCGGTGTTGGCCGTCGAATGGCGCTAGCTGCGCAGCATTTGTGCACCGCAGCCGTCAGTGTCAGCCAGTTTGCCGTGGCATACGGAGCTCCATCGCAGTCTTTAACACTGGTAGCATGCCGCGACAGCGTGGACGTGAACCGTAATTGCAGTTGACGGACTTTGAGCGAGGGCGTATAGTGGGCATGCGGGAGGCCGGGTGGACGTACCGCCGAATTGCTCAACACGTGGGACGTGAGGTCTCCACAGTACACCGATGTTGTCGCCAGTGGTCGGCGGAAGGTGCACGTGCCCGTCGACCTGGGACCGGACCGCAGCGACGCACGGATGCACGTCAAGACCGTAGGATCCTACGCAGTGCCGTAGGGGACCGCACCGGCACTTCCCAGCAAATTAGGGACACTGTTGCTCCTGGGGTATCGGCGAGGACCATTCGCAACCGTCTCCATGAAGCTGGGCTACGGTCCCGCACACCGTTAGGCCGTCTTCCGCTCGCGCCCCAACATCGTGCAGCCCGCCTCCAGTGGTGTCGCGACAGGCGTGAATGGAGGGACGAATGGAGACGTGTCGTCTTCAGCGATGAGAGTCGCTTCTGCCTTGGTGCCAATGATGGTCGTATGCGTGTTTGGCGCTGTGCAGGTGAGCGCCACAATCAGGACTGCATACGACCGAGGCACACAGGGCCAACACCCGGCATCATGGTGTGGGGAGCGATCTCCTACACTGGCCGTACACCACTGGTGATCGTCGAGGGGACACTGAATAGTGCACGGTACATCCAAACCGTCATCGAACCCATCGTTCTACCATTCCTAGACCGGCAAGGGAACTTGCTGTTCCAACAGGACAATGCACGTCCGCATGTATCCCGTGCCACCCAACGTGCTCTAGAAGGTGTACGTCAACTACCCTGGCCAGCAAGATCTCCGGATCTGTCCCCCATTGAGCATGTTTGGGACTGGATGAAGCGTCGTCTCACGCGGTCTGCACGTCCAGCACGAACGCTGGTCCAACTGAGGCGCCAGGTGGAAATGGCATGGCAATCCGTTCCACAGGACTACATCCAGCATCTCTACGATCGTCTCCATGGGAGAATAGCAGCCTGCATTGCTGCGAAAGGTGGATATACACTGTACTAGTGCCGACATTTTGCATGCTCTGTTGCCTGTGTCTATGTGCCTGTGGTTCTGTCAGTGTGATCATGTGATGTATCTGACCCCAGGAATGTGTCAATAAAGTTTCCCCTTCCTGGGACAATGAATTCACGGTGTTCTTATTTCAATTTCCAGGAGTGTATATAAATGACCTAGTAGATAGTGTCGGAAGTCCCATGCGGCTTTTCGCGGATGATGCTGTCGTATACAGAGAAGTTACAGCATTAGAAAATTGTAGTGAAATGCAGGAAGATCTGCAGCGGATAGGCACTTGGTGCAGGGAGTGGCAACTGACCCTTAACATAGACAAATGTAATGTATTGCGAATACATAGAAAGAAGGATCCTTTATTGTATGATTATATGATAGCGGAACAAACACTGGTAGCAGTTACTTCTGTAAAATATCTGGGAGTATGCGTGCGGAACGATTTGAAGTGGAATGATCATATAAAATTAATTGTTGGTAAGGCGGGTACCAGGTTGAGATTCATTGAGAGAGTCCTTAGAAAATGTAGTCATCAACAAAGGAGGTGGCTTACAAAACACTCGTTCGACCTGTACTTGAGTATTGCTCATCAGTGTGGGATCCGTACGAGATCGGGTTGACGGAGGAGATAGAGAAGATCCAAAGAAGAACGGCGCGTTTCGTCACAGGGTTATTTGGTAACCGTGATAGCGTTACGGAGATGTTTAACAAACTCAAATGGCAGACTCTGCAAGAGAGCCGCTCTGCATCGCGGTGTAGCTTGCTCGCCAGGTTTCGAGAGGGTGCGTTTCTGGATGAGGTATCGAATATATTGCTTCCCCTTACTTATACCTCCTGAGGAGATCACGAATGTAAAATTAGAGAGATTAGAGCGTGCACGGAGGCTTTCAGACAGTCGTCCTTCCCGCGAACCATACGCGACTGGAACAGGAAAGGGAGGTAAGGACAGTGGCACGTAAAGTGCCCTCCGCCACACACCGTTGGGTGGCATGCGGAGTATAAATGTAGATGTAGATGTAGATATTTTTGGCTCAGAAACGGGCGGTTCGGGCAATAAGTGGTGTGAGTTCACGAACCTCTTGTTGACCTCTTTTCACGAGTCTGGGTATTTTGACATTGGCCTCTCAATATGTATATTCCTTATTGTCGTTTCTTGTTACCAATATTAGTTTATTTCCTACAATAAGCATCTTTCACTCGGTTAATACTCGGCAGAAATCAAACCTCCTTTTGGATCGGACTTCCTTAACTCTTGTGCAAAAAGAAGTGCAGTATGCTGCTGCATCAATTTTCAATAAGCTGCCACTCGAATTCAAAAATCTTTGCAGGAATCCAGGCGCTTTCAAATCGAAACTGAAGAGTTTCCTCATGGGTCACTCCTTCTATTCTGTCGAGGAGTTCCTTCAAAAATTAAGATGATTCTCATTGTATTGCTGATAGCGTCTGCTTAAACTTGTGGACTGATTTTCTTGCGGGTTCATGAACATTTATTTTTATCTGTTATTACTTTTTATGTTGTAAGTTCATGTACTGACACGTTCCATGAACTTGGAGATTTGCTGCTCAATTTGGTCCTACGGAACTTGACATTTAAATAAATAAATAACACATACAGTACCCACACATAGACTTGACCCTACACCTACCCAAAGTGACTTCCTGGTACCACTAGACACACAATCATGCGAGTTAAGCCTTAATGATAATGTACACGGTTCAATTGGTTTGTTCATTACGTTGAGCGCCCCTCGTGACAGCCCTGCATCGACAACAGTTTCCCCTAGCTGAAATAACATTCCACCAAGTTCCACAGATCGTTGTCCAAGATCAACTTTGGCATGATGTTGATGCAAGAAATCTACTCCTAGGATCACTACCTCCATTCATGCATGAAACCGGACTTTCCCTATGTGAAGGTCAACTGTCACTAATCCCAAAGGTGGGACCTCCTTATTCCCCACTCCACACAACCTATAATGTTTTGGGTCTAACTTCCTTCGTCCCATTAAACTCTTAGTAGCCACTGGCACTTGCGCCCCTGTGTCCAACAAAATCTTAAACTTTTTAGTTCCTATGGATCCTACCACTGAATATTCCACCTCTACATACGTATTTGTAGCAGTGAAATTAAATGGGAGCTCCATTAGGTGGGTCTTGGGCACCCTATGCCGCTTAATGATTGTCCACCTCTATTAACTCCACTTCTCCATCCTCCACATTGCTGATTTCCACTCCTTCCTCTATTCCTCGGTGACTGGGTACATTGCATCTGCACATGTCCCGTACGACCACACTCAGAACGTTCATACCCACTATAAAGACGGTTTGTCTATCACGTACCCCCGCTGCCACGTCTATTTCCTCACATTTGATTGGCAACTGAATGGTTGAATACAAATCTTTCGGAGTCCCTTCATGTACTTACTGCCCATATGCGCTAGTAACCCACTCAAAAATGCATCAAGTGCCCTTTTTTTCTCAGCCTCTTCCAACAGAACACCATTCACTTCATCGCTCTGACCCAACTCGTAAGTATACTCATCAATTTCCCTCCCTTATCCTGTCCGCAAATTTTTCTATCGTTTCCCCCTGTCTCTTTCACATTGTACTTAACTTCTCTCTAAAGTCCGAGCGCTATTCTGTTTTTTGTACCTTTGTAAAAGCCCTTCCTTTAACTGCTTAAACTGCCTCACCTTCTTTAAGGCCTCAGAACACCTTACATATGTCTTCGCTTCACCATTTAATCTAATCTTGGCTTCATGTAACAACTGTTCATCAGTCCAACCATTCATCACAGCTGAAATTTCCAAGTCCTCCACAAACGAACGCACATCCTCAGATGCCCGGCCAGAAAATGGAATAATCAAACTTGCAGCAGCTGGATTAATCTCCTGCTGCGGCACCCTAGGCAACAACGACTGATCAGATGCGGTTTCCTGCTCACTCCTAGATGTTAATTCACTTCTCAACTGCATATTGTCCGCTGTTAATTGTGATACCTTTTCCAACAAAATCCGTACCGCTTCTAGTTCCGACACACCTTGCGTCCTTGACTCTGCCATTGTGTTGCTTTCGTTCCCAGTTAGTCCCATTTCAACCCATAAAATCCCACAGAAACAAAACATTTAACTACAAAAATAAACTCACTTCCTACAGCTCAGTATCTCATCTTACGTTTTATGCAGTGATGTAATAGGAGGAGATAAATAAAAAATCAAAAAGAAAAATTGGTCAACACTCACCACAGTTCGTGACTAATGCAGGCAGTGGGCTCGAACTTCTTAGTGTACAGATGATGCCAACTATTCTCACACCAAATGTAGCTGTCACTGCCAAATGTAGATGTTGGTGTGCGGTGGAGGAATGTAGGACATGGATGGAAACTGTCAGGATGCGCGGTATTAAAACTCGACTCTGATCTTCAAGTGTTTTATTATTCCCAGCTACAGTGTTCCTCTCTGTCTACGTCACAGGGTCCCGCAATGCCGAGGATGGCACTTCGCTGTCTGCAAAACAGCTTTGCACGGAAGGGCGACCTCAGTGACCCATGCAACGTAATGTGGCATGCCGGCAGTGTACAGCCGTGGAGTTTTGATGACGTCAGGATGTGCTGGCAGCCTACTCAGCTGCCTTCGTCCCCATTGCCTCAGCGCCGCTCGCTGGGAGCTGCAGGGTTTTCCCGCTGCGTGCTTCTTCGCCATCCTGGTTAAGATTGCGGGCGACAACAAGTGCCTGCGATCCGACAGCTAATTCTGCGGCCTTGGGATGCATTCGGCGTGTGTTGGGAGCCAACAACACTGCCCGTGGTAGCGAGCTGTCGAGTGGCAACAGACCCCGTGTTGGCCACGAGGGTCGAACCAGCAACCCGCCATGGACTGGAACATTGGCGCCCTATCTGCTGCTGTGTGTAGCGGGTGGTGTGAAACACCTTGCCATCCAGGAGAGCTGCCACACTTGAATCCCCCTTGTTAGAAAACCAGAAACTATTTATACGTGGCTGTGCACCTCTGTTTTGCTAATGCGCCACTCCGAGTCACATACTGTTTATCACCTAGGTTGTGCCAGTGGTCCCCTTCTGTCTGTATCTTGCGCCATACAAACTACTGCATTTACTCTTTTCAGCGGTTCTATCGCCCTGCGGCCTCCATTCTATTTCGCAACCGCTGGTCAGCGTAACTTACTGTTAACAGGCCCGCACCTGGCTGTAACTTGTGCACTCAGAAATATTGCACCAAATCTAAGTTTCCTATCTTAAACGGTGGTGCTGTTACAATGTGATATGAATGAAGATAATGAAACTAACAAACAAACTGTAGTAACCTAAACCAGTTAATAAGAAATTTATTTTCATATTGTAAGCAATGGATGGAATGTAAGCCATAGATATAAGATATCATGTTATATATTGTTGTAACTGAATACTTGTATGAATTATCATTGAAAATCAAAATTTGTAAAAGAGTGAACTTTAAAGAGAAGCAATCTATACGATGTTTTGAACGGCAATATGAGTCTTTCAAAAAGTGGACGGTGAAGTGCAGCGACATTAACATGCATGTACAACGATATAATTTCTGAGTATTGTGCCTGACAACGCCTGATACATTAATAAGTGAACTATAGATGTTCGAACCAGTACTTACCACGTCGACGGATGCTACTGGCCTGGGTTCTCTCCGCTGAAAATGCGAATACGATGGATAATAATGGTGCCTGGGCCATACGAATGGAGACCTTCTGCCACAGCGTCGGATGTTGAACAACAAGCACACACACACTGCACCCAGAATAAGACAATCGCCACAGCAATCCTTTAATATGTAATACTCAGGTGAAAGTGTGACACTCAATGTGAAATTAACATTGAGAAACCAGTGCACGCACGTCCGACGGTAGCAACTAGCATGTTAACCGTTAGCAACTAGTTCTTAGCCACCAAACACACTAGTGCGCTGGCACAAAACCTGGCAACGAACCTGAAGCAAACTGAACATTATAGTCAATGCGCTAAATTCATATATGTTATGAACTATCATGCATATAATCGTTTAATTTCTTGCAGAACTCTAACATACATAGGATAAGCTGACATATCCATTCCATTAAATAAAAGATAAGCCGACAAATAAAGGGAATCGACCCTAATCGGCAAATGTAAATATAAGTTACGTATATACAAAAATACTGTACGTATCCATACCATGTCAACGTACAGTGTGGGGTCAGTCGTGTAGGTACATGGTGAAAGACCCCCCTGATATGGTAAAGTTAAAATTTATTTAAAAAATGGAACAGCGATAACAACAGAATTAAAGACCTACATAAGCGTTGGCAAAGACATTAGATATGAATGTGCAATAAAGCTTAGAAAAATGACCATAAAACATCATTCACCTTTTTGTACATGATTTTGTTTCTCTCTCTCTCTCTCTCTCTCTCGTATGTAGAAGTTTTGTTAAGACCTACTGCTCGTAGTATGATGGGCTACGAGTCTTTTATATCATATGTGTTTCTGAATAAGAGAACACGTAAAAACAGTATTAAGTATTTTCATGAAAGTGAAGTAGAAACAAGTTAAGAAGAATTCCTTCATAATTTATATCATCTCCAGAGGTACTGGTGTTCCCTGGAGTCAGCTGCCTGCATCTACAATTGGAATGGAGGAAAAGAAGTCCACGGTCATAATTTCGTAAAATAAACGGAAGGAGAAGCTTTCAGAAGACAACAAATTAAAATATATATAGTGTTGGACACAGAAAAAGAAACGACGCAAGGTAAAGTGAATGAAAAATAGCACAATTTCATACACGCAGAGCATTTCTTAATAATACAACTGCACAGATATTCTATTTTCACTGCAAGCGAAAGAACAATTACCAATCAAATTTCCGTCATTCTTTCCTTCTAATTAATTCATTTTATTTTAATACACATCCTGATAAATATTTACACGATTTTCCCAAATTCTTTAGATACTATGACGTTTCTTACGTCATCCTTTTCCGTTACGAGCAAATCGTCCATCACTAATGACCTCGATTTCTAAAGGACGTTAATCTCTAGAAATTCATTTCAGTTTTGCTATGAGTTGAACATTAGTATCACTAGCTCCTCGGCTTCAGCCAAACAAGGTGTGGAAGAATTACTGGACTAAATTAATAGTATGCTGACAGGGAAATAAGTAACGTTAAGGAAATATAACACAAATTATTAGGAACACTATAAACTGCAATTACACCGTATGCAGTATTATACGGGATGAAATTCAGGAACGAATGTCAATGTTAGAGTATTGTCTCCGATAAAAATAAACTTTAGAATGAATTTGTAACCCAAATGCCACGGTACTCCCGGAGTACTCTTCAAATATTAATGAACACGCAGCACATACCATCAATGAGTAAGAAAGTAACGGTCACCGCAGCATGTTAATTACCAGTCACTGTGTCCGATATCAGAATTAAATTTTTTGGAACTGTTCCGTCGTAATACCAAGAATGTTTTAGGCATTGAGACGGGCCAGTACAATACCAATCAAACAAATATTTTTTAGGAGAGGCAAGACCAGGAAGACATTGTTTAAACGAGTAGCCAATAGAAACTGCCATTTTTAAGTGTTTTATTTAAAACACTGTAGATAGCGACCGATACGGTCCAGTTTCAGTTAGCGTTGCCCTCTGCTGTCGCAAGATAGGCAAAGATGGCAAACCTAAGTTTACAGGATTTGTAGACTTACGGAAAGCTTTTGACAGTGGTGACTGGAATTGCATCTTTCAAATTCCGGAGGCAGCACAGGTAAAACACAGGGAGCGAAAGGCTACTTACGACTTTTACAGAAACCGCCCGGCAGTTTGACAGCCGAGGAGCATGAAAGGGAAGCTGTGTTTGAGAAGTATGTATGGAAGTGAAACAGTGATGATAAACAATTTAGAAAGAAGAGAACAGATGTTTTTGAAATGTGGTGCTACAGGAAAATGCTGAAGATTAGATGGGTAGATCATGTAACTAACAAGGAGGTACTGAACAGAACTGTGAAGACAAGAAATCTGTGGCAGAACTTGTTTAAGATAAGGGATTGGTTGATAGGAAACATTGTGAGATCCCAAAGGATCACCAAATTAAAACCTGATGGAAGTATAGGGGGTAAAAATCGTAGAAGGACACCAAGAGAGGAATACAGTCAGCAGATTCAGAAGGATGTAGGCTGCAGCAGATGATGAAGCTTGTACAGGGTAGGGTAACTGGGGAGCTGCATCAAACCAGTCTTTGGACTGGGGAGCACCACCACCACAACAACAACAACAACAACGATGTGTGGAGCCAACACAACAATTACACTCATCAAGAATGTTGTTATGATGTGAAGACAGCTCGCGTGTAGTTGAAACTAGCAACTTAAATAAATTTTTTTTACGATCTTGTCTTCGAGGATTTTCAACCATTAATATAAGAATTACGACAGATAGCTTGTCTACAACGCTGACAATGCCATTAAACATTACCATCTTATTACGCTGGGTCTATAACAACCGGCTATCACGTACGCACCACGTCGTCGTCATGACTTATGCGGGTAGCAAGCTTTCAGACGACCGCCTGAACCAGTTCTACACCACCTACAGCGTTCCAAAGTGGGCTGTGTGTTCAAAGCAGTGAAAAATATTTTGTCCGGTGAACTTACTAATGCGCGTAACATTCAAATGAAACTTCCGAGCTGCAGCTCGTAATGAAGAGTTGAACTACGAGTAGATCCGGCTCCGGCATTCATATGCAGGACGCATGAGTGGGAAACTGGAGACTAGCGGACTCTGCGGGAGGACAACTGTGTATTGTAAGACTCAGAAGTACGTATACTCTCGTTATAGTGTCCAGTTACGTGAAAGGTGTCAGTAAGAAATCCCGCCAAGCGTTGTGATCCATTTCCTACTCGTGAAAGGAGCAACACCTACCGAAATTTTGTCGCGAAATCAAAAGGGGTTACGCCGAAAGTGTTGTGCACATAACGAGAGCAGTTGAGTGGTACATTGAGTTGGCTGGAGGCAGAACTAGTGTTCATGAAGAGCGGAGTACTGAAAGACGTTCGATTTTGACTTATGGGTTCGTGCAAAAAGGCGAGGTAACTGTTCATGGAGACCGCCGATTGATGTAGATGAAATTTCTGCGATGTCTCCATAACTCTCTAAAACTCTCTTACACGAAAACACTCACAGAACGGCTGAGATACCGGAAACTGTAGTAGGATGGGTCAACAAAGAGCTGAAAGAGCAGCATCAGAAAAATCAGTTTATTAGCGCTCCTGAGTTTCTTGAACGACTTGAATTTAAAAGTGAGGACCTGTTCAGGTCTATTGCGTCTGAAAAAGAAACGTGGGTGGCTCATTACACGACTGAGACAAAAAAACAGTCGTCACAGTCATGGCCTTAGTGTTTTTCTTTAACCGAAAAGACATCGGTTTGTCGAATTTCCGCCTCCGGGAAGACCATCAATGCTCAACGATTTGTGAGACCCTAAAAAAACTCAAAAGGGACGTTCAAAATAAAGGAAGGGGAATGCTGAAGAGAGGAATGTGCATGTTGCACGACAAAGGCCGTCCTCCAAGGCTCTCTAGGGCTTATTTGGCTGGAATATTCTGAACCACCCCCATATTCTCCTGACTTAGTGCATTCAGATTTTCATCTTTTCACCTCCCGGAAGGCACACATGAGTGGAATTAAATTTTCAACCCACGAACAGGTGGAGATAGAGGTTCTGAAGTGGGGAAAGGAGCTGGCTGGAGAGTTCTTCGAGTAGGGCACAAAGAACTCTGTGCCATGACTCATCACATGCAGTGAAAGAAATGGCGATTACGTGGAAAAATGCTCTACAAGTGCATGAAGAATATTCTGCTTTTTTTTTGAGATGTGCTTTTTCTAAAAAAAATATAAAAATCTGATATACGTACTCTATTTACTCTATGAACATGCGTCGTATAGTAATTCTCGGGCCTGGTGAGAGTGCGAAAGCGGATGCCTGTCAACCAAAAAGTCGCCGGATCGAATCGAGATGCCACCATCAAATTATAATTCTGACTACAACCTAGTCTGCTTCTCTCAATGATATGGATATTCCCGAGGAAAGTCACATGTTCCGGGTTCCTAGTTAAACTGCAAGTCTTCTTTCCCCGAGAGCATTACTGCTGTAGGACAAGGACTACCAAGTCACCGAAGTGGTGTTCAGTTAAAAAGGTTTGCTTCAGCTCGTTGAGCCACAGTTATTATGTTAAGTAGTCAGCTCAGATGAGGGCCTGTGAAGATGAGGCGGGATGTAGGCAAACAGTCTTTTACCTGGTTAGCTCCCACTCCGCGGCTGCCTGTGAACGTCTGAAAAATGCCCTACAAGTAGACATCGTAGCCAGCCTTGCTGAGTCATGTTTCGTTTTTCGCATTCAGTTCAGTTTCTACTGAGAGTTATCGTTTTTGGTGTGCTACAAAAAATTAGTTTTAGGAAATGAAATACGAATAACATTTGACATCCCACGCTTTACATCATGTACCTGTGGTACGAGGTCTTCCGTGGAGAGTACATGTGACTCACGTGTAACTAACAACTAACAACTTCATATAAACCAGCACGAAACAAAATCTACACATCACAGACGACAGCGGATTATTTTTCAAGGTACATTCACAAAAGTCAATTTTGAAAGGAAATGCACACACGTGAGTCCGGCCACTGAAAGAAATGTTTCTATTCTCCATATGCTCAGCGGCATAAGGACTATGATTATAAATGAAGATTCTGAGTTCTAGTTGATAGACGTTGTTGTTGTTGTGGTCTTCAGTCCTGAGATTGGTTTGATGCAGCTCTCCATGCTACTCTATCCTGTGCAAGCTTCTTCATCTCCCAGTACGTACTGCAGCCTACATCCTTCGGAATATGCTTAGTGTATTCATCTCTTGGTCTCCCTCTACGATTTTTACCCTCCACCCTGTCCTCCAATACTAAATTGGTGATCCCTTGATGCCTCAGAACATGTCCTACCATGTCCTACCTCCTCATTAGTAATGTGATCTACCCGTCTAATCTTCAGCATTCTACTGTAGCACCACATTTCGAAAGCTTCTGTTCTCTTGTTGTCCAAACTATTTATCGTCCACGTTGCACTTCCATATATGGCCACACTCCATACAAATACTTTCAGAAACGACTTCCTGGTACTTAAATCTATATTCGATGTCAACACATTTCACTTCCTCAGAAACGCTTTCCTTGCCATTGCCAGTCTACATTTTATATCTTCTCTACTTCGGCCATCATCAGTTATTTTGCTCCCCAAATAGCAAAACTCCTTTACTACTTTAAGTGTCTCATTTCCTAATCTATTTCCCTCAGCTTCACCCCATTTAATTTGACTACATACCATTACCATCCTTTTTGGATTTGTTGATGTTCATCTTATATCCTCCTTTCAAGGCACTGTCCATTCCGTTCAACTGCTCTTCCAAGTCCTTTGCTGTCTCTGACAGAATTACAATGTCATCGGCGAACCATAAAGTTTTTATTTCTTCTCCATGGATTTTAATACCTACTCCGAATTTTTCGGTTGTTTCCTTTACTGCTTGCTCAATATACAGATTGAATAACATCGGGGAGAGGCTACAACCTTGTCTCGCTCCCTTCCCAACCACTGCTTCCCTTTCATGTCCCTCGACTCTCATAACTGCCATCTGGTTTCTGTACAAATTGTAAATAGCCTTTCGCTCCCTGTATTTTACCCCTGCCACCTTCAGAATTTGAAAGAGAGTATTCCAGTCAACATTACAAAAGCTTTCTCTAAGTCTACAAATGCTAGAAACGTGGATTTGCCTTTTCTTAATCTAGCATCTAAAATAAGTGGTAGGGTCAGTATTGCCTCACGTGTTCCAACATTTCTACGGAATCCCAACTGATCTTCCCCGAGGTCGGCTTCTACCAGTTTTTCCATTCGTCTGTAAGGAATTCAAGCTAGTATTTTGCAGCCATGACTTATTAAACTGATAGTTCGGTAATTTTCACATCTGTCAACGCCTGCTTCCTTTGGGATTGGAATTATTATATTCTTCTCGAAGTCTGAGGGTATTTCGCCTGTCTCATACATTTTGCTCACCAGATGGTAGGGTTTTCTCATGACTGGCTCTCCCAAGGCTGTCAGTAGTTCTATTGGAATGTTGTCTACTCCCGGGGCCTTGTTTCGACTTAGGTCTTTCAGTGCTCTATCAAACTCTTCACTCACTATCATATCTCCTATTCCATCTTCATCTACATTCTCTTCAATTTCTATAGCATTGCCCTCAAGTACATCGCCCTTGTATAGACCCTCTATATACTCCTTCCACCTTTCTGCTTTCTCTTCTTTGCTTAGAACTGGGTTTCCATCTGAGCTCTTGATATTCATACAAGTGGTTCTCTTTTCTCCAAAGGTCTCTTTAATTTTCCTGTAGGCAGTATCTATCTTATCCCTAGTGAGATAAGCCTCAACATCCTTGCATTTGTCCTCTAGCCATGCCTGCTTAGCCATTTTGCACTTCCTGTTGATCTCATTTTTGAGACGTTTGTATTCCTTTTTGCCTGCTTCATTTACTGCATTTTTATATTTTCTCCTGTCGTAAATTAAATTCAATATTTCTTCTGTCACCCAAGGATTTCTACTAGCCCTTGTCTTTTTACGTACTTGATCCTCTGCTGCCGTCACTACTTCATCCCTCAAAGCTACCCATTCTTCTTCAATTGTATTTCTTTCCCCTGTTCTTGTCAATTGTTCCCTTATGCTCTCGCTGAAACTCTGTACAACCTCTGGTTTAGTCAGTTGGAAATGGAAATGAGCGTTTGGCGTCATTGGCCGGGAGCCCCTCGCGGGGCAGGTCCGGCCGCCATATCGCAGGTCTTATTACATTCGGCGCCACATTGGGCGACCTGCACGCCGGATGGGGATGAAATGATGATGAACACAACACAACACCCAGTCCCTGAGCGGAGAAAATCTCCGACCCAGCCGGGAATCGAACCCGGGCCCAGAGGACGGCAATCCGTCACGCTGACCACTCAGCTACTGGGGCGGACGTTTAGTCAGTTTATCCAGGTCCAATCGACTTAAATTCCCACCTTTTTGCAGTTCCTTCAGTTTTAATCTACAGTTCATAACAAATAGATTGTGGTCAGAGTCCACATCTGCCACTGGAAATGTCTTACAATTTAAAACCTGGTTCCTAAATCTCTGTCTTATCATTATATAATCTATTTGAAACCTGTGAGTATCTCCAGGCTTCTTCCATGTATACAACTTTCTTTTATGATTCTTGAACCAAATGTTAACTTTGATTAAGTTTTTCTCTGTGCAAAATTGCACCAGGCGGCTTCCTCTTTCATTTCTTACCCCCAATCCATATTCACCTACTACGTTTCCTTCTTTTCCTTTTCCTACTATAGAATTCCAGTCACCCATGACTATTAAATTTTCGTCTCCCTTAACTATTTGAATAATTTATTTTATCTCATCATACATTTCTTCAATTTCTTCGTCATCTGCAGAGCTAGTTAACATATAGACTTGTACTACTGTCGAAGGTGTTGGCTTCGTGTTTATCGTGGCCACAACAATGCGTTCGCTGTGCTGTTTGTAGTAGCTTACCCGCATTCCTATTGTTTTTATTCATTATTAAACCTACTCCTGCATTACCCCTATTTGATTTTGTATTTATAACCTTGTTTTCACCTGACCAGAAGTCTTGTTCCTCCTGCCACCGAACTTCACTAATTCCCACTATATCCAACTTCAACCTATCCATTTCCCATTTTAAATTTTCTAACCTACCTGCCCGATTAAGGAATCTGACGTTCCACGCTCCGATCCGTAGAACGCCAGTTTTCTTTCTCCTGATAACGACGTCCTCCTGAGTAGTGCTCGTCCGGAGATCCGAATGGGGGACTATTTTACCTCCGGCATATTTTACCCAAGAGGACGGCCTTATCATTTAACCATACAGTAAAGCTGCATGCCCTCGGGAAAAATTACGGCCGTAGTTTCCCCTTGCTTTCAGCCGTTCGCAGTACCAGCACAGCAAGGCCGTTTTGGTTAGTGTTACAAGGCCAGATCAGTCAGTCATCCAGACTGTTGTCCGTGCAACTACTGAAAAGGCTGCTGCCCCTCTTCAGGAACCATACGTTTGTCTGGCCTCTCAATAAATAGCCCTCTGTTGTGGTTGCACCTACGGTACGGCTATCTGTATCGCTGAGGCACGCAAGCCTCCCCACCAACGGCAAGGTCTATGGTTCATGGGGGGGGGGGGGGGGGAGGAATTGATAGATATATTTGGTAAAGTTTCACATGCGCAACATTGTTATATTCGTTATGTTAATACTAATAACACATCTCTCTATCCCACAGAGCACTATGAGTAGTTGAGAGGCGACCTTTACGGTAAGTTCCTATAAAATTGTCTTTCGTCCTGACTTTTGATAATCAAAATAATTGCACGCCACAAAAGTGGAAAATAATTGTCACCACTTGCCACACAGATTTGTTAGCGTTACAGGCGGCACACTAACAGTTACTTCTGCGAAATCTAAGCGATCCAAGATGGTGTACAGTCCTCGCGATTTCACTTCCTATTTGTACGAAATTATACGTTTAGCAACAGCCTGTCGCTGAGGTCAACCGAGGCAGCGCGTACTCCGGCATTTGACTGACGTGGATCGTACGGTGCCCTGGTGCGAAGTGAAACCTAATCTTGCCTTTTGGGCTGTATTCATATACTGGCGCAGCGGGCGACCAAGGGGAACATCTGCTGTTATCCGCTCTATGCCCACAGTAGCAGCCTCTAAACGGCCGCTTTCTCGGACACATAATATTTTATAACAATGTCAAAAATCAGTTTTGTCAAAAATCAATTTAGAATTTGAACGAGTGTAGTTAAGTTGGTTAAAAACACAGAAAAAGTTTTAACTCGCCTACATATAAACTTTGCCGTATAGAATTTTTGTATCGAACTGACAGTCGAACATGACCTCTAAACTACAACTTTAAGAGACATTGTATTTGTTATTATTTACATCAAGGCCTTGAAACTTGTTATAGCTCTGTTATTTAATAGGTTTCTACACGTGCTGTAACCAGAAATTTCTAGTATTAATATAACAGATACTTAATCTACTACAAATAAGGACGTTTTTGCTCCAAGTTTAGTTTTCAACAAATTGCTCGAAAACTGTTAAAGGTAGCTCAGTAGGGTTACATAATTAATGTTTTTATATTAAACTGAAGCTTCATACAAATTTTCATCTTTCTAAGTCTAATATTTAGCGCCTTCAATTTTTCTTAAAAACGTAGATTCCGACAGAATATTGCTTTAATCACGTTGAGAATTCTGCGAGTTAGTTTTGACATACGTCTGCAGATTATGACCAGTTTTTGGGTTCCTAACTTTTTAGGCTTCCAAAGGAAAGTTTCCGCCGAGCCCCAAGTACTCCGGCTAACAGAACACATCTCCCAAAATATGGTCTACGAAAATTCAACAACCGCCATCTTACTTGACTGGGAAAAAGCGTTTGACAAAGTGTGGCATCAGAACCTAATATGGCCAATCCCAAAGAAAGCAGGTGTTGACAGATGTGAAAATTACCGAACTATCAGTTTAATAAGTCACAGCTGCAAAATACTAACGCGAATTCCTTACAAACGATTGGAAAAACTGGTAGAAGCCGACCTCGGGGAAGATCAGTTTGGATTCCGTAGAAATATGGGAACACGTGAGGCAATACTGACCTTACGACTTATCTTAGGAGAAAGATTAAGGAAAGGCAAACCTACGTTTCTAGCATTTGTAAACTTTGAGAAAGCATTTGACAATGTTGACTGGAATACTCTCTTTCAAATTCTAAAGGTGGCAGGGGTAAAATACAGGGAGCGAAAGGCTATTTACAGTTTGTACAGAAACCAGATGGCAGTAATAAGAGTCGAGGGGCATGAAATGGAAGCAGTGGCTGGGAAGGGAGTGGGACAGGGTTGTAGCCTCTCCCCAATGTTATTCAATCTGTACACTGAGCAAGCAGTAAAGGAAACAAAAGAAAAATTCGGAGTAGGAACTAAAATCCATGGTGAAGAAATAAAAATTCTGAGGTTCGCCGATGACACTGTAATTCTGTCAGAGACAACAAAGGACCTGGAAGAGCAGTTGAACGGAATGGACAGTGCCTTGAAAGGAGGATATAAGATGAACATCAACAAAAGCAAAACTAGGATAATGGAATGTAGTCGAATTAAGTCGGGTGATGTTGAGGGAATTAGATTAGGAAAAGAGACGCTTAAAGTAGTAAAGGAGTTTTGCTATTTGGGGAACAAAATAACTGATGATGGTCGAAGTAGAGAGGATATAAAATGTAGACCGGCAATGGCAAGGAATGCGTTTCTGAAGAAGGGAAATGTGTTAACATCGAATATGGATGTAAATGTCAGGAAGTCGTTTCTGAAAGTATTTATACGGAGTGTAGACATGCATGGAAGTGAAACATGGACGATAAATAGTTTGGACAGCAAGAGAACAGAAGCTTTCGAAATGTGGTGCTACAGAAGAATGATGAAGATTAGATGGGTAGATCACGTAACTAATGAGGAGGTATTGAATAGAATTAGGGAGAAGAGGAGTTCGTGGCACAACTTGATAAGAAGAAGGGACTGGTTGGTAGGACATGTTGTGAGGCATCAAGGGATCACAAGTTTAACACTGGAGGGCAGCGTGGAGGGTAAAAATCGTAGAGGGAGACCAAGAGATGAATACACTAAGCAGATTCAGAAGGATGAAGGTTGCAGTAAGTACTGGGAGATGGAGAAGCTTGCACAGGATAGAGTAGCATGGAGAGCTGCATCAAACCAGTCTCAGGACTGAAGACCACAACAACAGCAACAACAGCTTTATTTTTTAGTGCCACTTTTTCTCTTAAAAGGATGTATTTAGGGGAATCTGATCAGCCTGGTTCAAAATGGCTCAAATGGCTCTAAGCACTATGGGACTTAACATCTGAGGTCATCAAACCCCTAGACTTAGAACTACTTAAACCCAACTAACCTAAGGACATCACACACATCCATGCCCGGGGCAGGATTCGAACCTGCGACCTTAGCGGCCGCGTGTTTCCGGACTGAAGCGCCTTGAAGCGATAAGCCACAACGGACGGCTGATCAGTCTGAGATTTGGCAATTTACACATTAATATACTAAAGCATATGTTGACAAAGTTTGGAAAAGTAACTTTAACTTTTAATTCCATTCTTAAATTATGGTGCAATACTTGTGTGCTACGTGCAGACGCGTTGTGGCTTCGTGGCGCGACGTGGCGCAACTGTCAGTGAACTGGGGTATGTCCCGTCACACTCGCTCGCCTCTGTATCTCTCAAATGATACAGCGCTTGTTTCGCCACAAGCAGAATTCGGGGAGTGGAACAATTGTTATGTTAGTATTTGTCGATGACTGAAAAATTCTTTTCTGCTTCCCACTAGGGATAGTGCGTAATATTATCTCACGCTCACTACGAAGCATCAAAGATGATTCGAGACCATATTTGTCAGATAGGTAGGCGTTGCAAATTAAGAGCATGAAGTAGGGTGTAAAGGTAACTTTGGTAACCATACAGAAACATATACGAGGTCTGTTCTAAAAATTGCGGACATTCATAATTTCGATCCAGTGTGAGTTGGAGCGAAATGCAGTTGGCATCCCTGCACACGCCTGTATTTATTGCGTAACTGCCGGAAGTTTCATTGTTGTGCGTCTCTTTGGTGTCGTTCAGTGCTGTATCCAGTGTAACGTTGCGTCGCACAGTTTGCAAATTTCGAGAAACGCGTCTGCATTACATTTTGCGTGAAACTAAAGAAAACCGTTACAGTAACACACCAAATGACGCAGGAAGCAACGGTGAAGAGTCCTTAAGCGTTACTCGCTGTTACGAATAGTTCACATGGTTTAAAAACGGTGGGACGGAAGTTAAAGATGACCCTCGTTAAGAACGATCAAAATGGTTCAAATGGCTCTAAGCACTATGGGACTTAACATCTGAGGTCATCAGTCCCCTAGACTTAGAACTACGTAAACCTTACTAACATAAGGACATCACACACATCCATGCCCGAGGCAGGATCGAACCTGCGAACGTAGCAGCCGCGTGGTTCCAGACTGAAGCGCCTATAACCGCTCGGCCACACCGGCCGGCGCTGAGGACGCCCTTCGACGTCTACCGACGACGCTCATGTCAGGAACGTCAACGAAATTATTTGTGTCAATAGAAGACTGACTGTCCGAGAGATTGTTGGAGAATGTAACATTTCAGCTGGATCATGTCATGAAATGCTGACACACAATCTTGGAACGCATTGTGTTGCCGCAAAGTTCGTCCCACGACTCATGAGTCGACATCAGAAAGACCATCTCCTCGCAGTCTGTGAAGAACTCTTGGATCGCGAAAATGAGAAGATGATGTTCCCTAAGAGAACCATAGCTGGTGATGAGACGTGGGTCAACGGCTATGAAGTTAAGACCAAGGTTCGATCTTCAGAATGGGTCGGGAAGGGATCACCAGGTGAGGTCAAATGTCAAAGCCATGCTGATAGTTCTCTTTGACTTTGAAGGATTAGTTCATCATGAATTCATGCAAGATGAACAAACTGTTAAGATATGATAGTATCGTGACGTGTTGCGGCGCCTGCGAGAAACTGTGAGAAAGAAACGGCTTGAAATGTGGCGAGACAATTAATAGTTCTGGCATAACGATAGCAAATCCGTACATTCATCCCTGTTGGTGCGTGACTGTTACACAAACAACGAAATCAGTATTCCGCCTCGTCCCCCATACTCTCCAGACCTGGCCCCTGTGACCTTTTTTTTTATTACGAAAGTTATAAACCCCGTCGAAAGACGAAGCTTTGTAACGGTAGACAAGATAAAAGAAAATTTGCAGACGGCGCTTGACGCGATCGAGCAACATGCACAATAAGTAAAAGTAAAAGCAGAGAAATTTTGAGGACGAAGTTCAGGAATTTTTTATTCAGACATCGTATAGAGTAAAATCAGTTATGGACATTACATAGTGAGTACTATGGTGAGAGGAAGGGTCAAGTTGAGGTCTGGAGGAAAACCAGTCCTTAGATCTACAACCGATATGATAGTTCGGATTGCAATGTGTTGAAAAGAGTGTATTCTTGCACATCAAACATCTGAAATGCTTACTGCTCTCCAAACAGCAATTTCTGTAAATATAACTAAAGTAAATTGATAGTATATGTCATGAGAGTCAATAAATTTTCCCCGCCATAACGGGAGACTATCAATTCATCCAGCAGAGAATCACTGATCTCGCAAAGCATTACACTCCTGAGTTACGCACGCAAAACAGCTGAATTTTGTCGTGTCACGCAAGCTACAAATCGTTGGCCTGGAGCTGGATTACAGAGCACGACGTACGATTGCTCGGGTCATGCGAATCTTGTGCATTACTCGGAGTTTGGCTGTGAGCACCATTTTGTCGTCCGATATCCCAGATATCAGCATTCAGTGGAACTACGGCTTAGGCATGATCATGCGCCACTGAGTATTGCGTTGTAATACTTACGTTATGGACGGCTATCTTGCCACAGTAAGCTACAGTAAGAATACAAAAGAATAAAGCGAACGAACGTGTTTAGCTATGTTTTTGACGTAGATTGTATCTTTCATGGTGTCCCCCTTAACCATATAGGTTACAGAAATGCTTCCCTTAGTACATTACACCGATCTCAAACGTCCTGATTTCCATGTATCGAATGGATGTTCTCTTGGAAGACAACGTATCCTGACCCTTCCAGTAACGTCATACACATCGTATATCATTACCTGTATCTTCCTCCATTGCTTCATCACCGAGGCACGATGTTTTCACTGCGGTCCTAACTATTTTGTGGGCTTCATTTGGTCTCATGTACAGGCACTCTGTTGATAGTCTTATCTGAAACAAACGTGATACAACCAACAGAAAAATGCCACCATCACATCGCAAAAAAGGCGAGTATGATCCTGTTTATTAAAAGACTAACTTAGAAGTGGAGTACCAGCTGCCTCATTCAACTCTTCCGCACTTTCGAATTTTTCCCAAAAATTTTGGCACGAGAACATATTTAGCATGCAACTCACCTCCCACTCCCTCAAGATCTCGTAACTGTAGCTCTCTCACACTCACTAGTCCATCGCTGTAAGTTGCAAATACTGCCCATTCTCACTCACTAACTCAGTCCAAGTAGTTGTCATTATCTCCCTGTAACTTCTTCCTGGCACACAGCCACAGTCTACTTCGTTCCGTTCTGCTACTACTGTCTTCTCTCACTGTCACTCCGTCCCTCTTGTTCTCTCGTAGTACTACTATCTCATTCATTCCGTCTCATTGCTGCTGTCTCTTCTCACTGTCTCTCTCTCTCTCTCTCTCTCTCTCTCTCTCTCTCTCTCTCCACCTCA
Organism: Schistocerca piceifrons; assembly: GCF_021461385.2. NCBI lineage: Eukaryota > Metazoa > Arthropoda > Insecta > Orthoptera > Acrididae > Schistocerca > Schistocerca piceifrons. Next base: position 124,080,756 of record NC_060139.1, on the reverse strand, counting down.
CTGTCACTGTCACAGACTCTGTCTCCCATTACCACTGGCTCTCACTCACGTCTTCTTTCTCCTTCCCTGTACCCCTCTCTCACTGGCACATTCTCCTTTACTCTTTTTCTACCAATGTGTTGTCACTGTCAACTATGTTCCAGTGCCACTGGTACTGTATCCCTCTCTTCCTCTCACACTGCCATTGCCTCCTTCTCTCTTTCTATACCAGAACCATATCTACTACCTTCCAGCATTTATCACTTTTCCGTCTCTTTCCCACTGCCATTGTCCCTGTCTTCCTCAGCACAAGAAACAGCGAATATATTTGCATGCTGCAGTTCTCGAGGAATTATTAATGTTGCTGAGGAAAGTCGAATGAGGCAGCTGGTACTCCTCTTTTCAGCCAGAGTCTATAAACAGGAGCATATTCGCCCTTTCTGTGCTCCGACAGTATTTTCCGGTGGTTCCCTTCTTTTCCCTACCACAGCAGGACATGCGACTCGTATGGAAAGAACTTTGTGGGACATTAAAATTTTGACAGTTTACTTGTGTGAAACTCACAAAAATTTGCATGTACTTCAGTACAACAACACTGGATTACCAGAGTGCTTCTGGTGATAAGACATTGTATAGGATATTTCACCGTGCTACGTCACTTTACAAACCGCGTTTTCACCCCATAACGGATTTCATGAGTACAAGTAGGGTAACTTACAAAACTCTGTATCTCGGAAACGGATAAATATATGAAGAAAATATTCAAGTTCGATCTAGATCGTGATCGTAGTAATATATCGCAACAATTACGCCCATTTTCTGGGCATAGCCGTCATTGAATCTGGAGCTTGGTTTTGGAACCCAAAAACTATGTTTTCGGCGTGTTTCGATATCGGATGAAGATTTTTGAAAAAAGTAAGATTTCACTTCTACATATATGCCTCGAAAATAACCATTAAAATTTGAGCAGTTTTACGCGCAGAAGTAGGGTACCGTTGAACCTTTACAAGTGGGAAATGGATAAAGATATCAATAGAATTTTCGAGTTTTTAGACACCGGGATGCTAGGAGTATATCGTAAACATTTCAGACATTTACTGCGCTCAGCCACCTTGGAATCCGCGGCTAGGTTTTGTTACGATAATATGGTAAAAATTCTTTTTTGGGGGTTTCCAGCAGAACCGCTCGTGAACTAATGGTGCTTCCATAAGGCCCTTAATGTTTACCGTAGAACCGCATCAAATACAAAAAGAACGAAACGACCTGCTCCATTTGCCTAAGCAGAAGGAATTGTGTGATATTCATACTTTGACCCCATGTTGTAGGATAGTGACACTAAGGGGATTCATCTATTGTGTATACAAATAAACCCTAGACAAAGGGATGTCCAAATCTCGTGACCCTCCCTTTCTACCATCAATAAAACCAGAGGTATGAACTCCGCAAAATTCCCGTTTTTATGAGTGACATTTTGGAACATATTAGGCAGCGCATGCTGTCGCATGCGTACCGATGAACGGTGTACGCGGCAGTATCTGCATAACATCCAGACTTTTACAACGATCTCACTTGGTGCACTGTGCTGCAACTGCTGCCTTCGAGTGTCCACGTATCTAGCCCTGACAAAACGTTCAGGTGCCACCCTAATCCAGTAGAAAACGAAATAAATAAAATAAAATATAGATGCAATAAATTGTCAATTATTCGTGTAGAGGTGCAATAGATCTCAATCTAACCTCTCAGAAGATAACACGTTCTTTGAAACACTATATAAGCAATTCTGAAAACCATCAGCACTAGCGTATCTGATCGAATTGGTAAATAAGCTTTCCAACACTATAACATTATAACGATCCCACGGATCTTATTGAGTTAAGCTCCTAAACAATTATAGAAATCATCAAGACACTACAAACGAGTGTACCATACAAATTACTATTAATGAAAAGTATACTTGACAGTCTTACTCTACCATGTCATATTGGGGTCTAGTGAAGCAGGGGATACAAACCGTCGGCTTTGACCAATGACGTCATACATTACTCGTAGATAATAATGTCTTCACTTTCAGCCATAGACAGTAACACAGTTCTGTGTTCCGGATAAACGCTATCATTGTACATTAAAATAATTGAATGTTATTTTAAAAGAGATCGCTACATATTGCTCAAAATATTCTTCGTGTGCATTTATTTTAACAAGCTGGCCAGAGGGGCCGAGTGGTTCTAGGCGCTTCAGTCTAGAACCGCGCGACCGCCACTCTCGCAGGTTCGAACCCTGCCTCGGGCATGGATGTGTGTGATGTCCTTAGGTTAGTGAGGTTTAATTAGTTCTGCGTTCTAGGGGACTGATGACCTCATATGTTAAGTCCCATAGCGCTCAGAGCCATTTGAACCATATTTTAATAATTGGTTGTTTGCAATTCATTCGGTACTTAATTTCATTCTTAGCGATATTGAGGTAATTTGAACAATTAGTTTCTTATTTTAGGACAATTTTTATGGTAGTATCTCATTTTCGTTTGTAGATATGGATTTACCTGTTCCGATGAACCTGGATGATTTGAGAGAGGCTATGGGGATAGACATATTCGCCACGATTTGTTTTTTTACAAATGTGTGGTCTCGTTGCCGTGTATGTTCGATGTCGTGAGTGACGCGAACATATGCGCCTCACAAGTGTATCTCATCGCGTGTACTCACGACTTATTCGTATGGTGCTGCAGCAAAGATCGGCTGTGGTGGTCAATTAGACGAGGGACGTGGTTCAAAAAAATCTAAGCTCGCCTTGAGACACATTATGAAAACCACGTACTGTTCGTGTTTGAGATATCCTGTGTGGCTGTGTGTCTATGAATGTCATGTGAGTAAGCGTACAGTTGTGGAATGGTACTCTTTTTGTAGGGAAGTTTGTGGCGAATACATGAAATATAGTTGGCCTTTGGGGGGGGGGGGATTATGTTCGAAATTGACTAGTGGCATTTCGGTAAAAGGAAGTACAGCAGGGGGGAGCCTCCGGTGGGATTATGGGTTTGGGGGGCTGTAGATTCAGGTCAAGAGTGTGACGATGTGGTGTTTAAAGTACTACCCAATCGAAGGAAGCAAGTTTTGTCAGCTTACATCTACATCTACATTTATACTCCGCAAGCCACCCAACGGTGTGTGGCGGAGGGCACTTTACGTGCCACTGTCATTACCTCCCTTTCCTGTTCCAGTCGCGTATCGTTCGCGGGAAGAACGACTGTCTGAAAGCCTCCGTGCGCGCTCTAATGTTTCTAATTTTACATTCGTGATCTCCTCGGGAGGTATAAGTAGGGGGAAGCAATATATTCGATACCTCATCCAGAAACGCACCCTCTCGAAACCTGGCGTGCAAGCTACACCGCGGTGCAGAGCGCCTCTCTTGCAGAGTCTGCCACTTGAGTTTGTTAAACATCTCCGTAACGCTATCACGGTTACCAAATAACCCTGTGACGAAACGCGCCGTTCTTCTTTGAATCTTCTCCATCCCCTCCGTCAACCCGATCTGGTACGGATCCCACACTGATGAGCAATACTCAAGTATAGGTCGAACGAATGTTTTGTAAGCCACCTCATTTGTTGATGGACTGCATTTTCTAAGGACTCTCCCAATGAATCTCTACCTGGTACCCGCCTTACCAACAATTAATTTTATATGATCATTCCACTTCAAATCTTTCCGCACGCATACTCCCAGATATTTTACAGAAGTAACTGCTACCAGTGTTTGTTCCGCTATCATATAATCATACAATAAAGGATCCTTCTTCCTATGTATTCGCAATACATTACCTTTACCTATGTTAAGGGTCAGTTGCCACTTCCTGCACGAAGTGCCTATCCGCTGCAGATCTTCCTGCATTTCGCTACAATTTTCTAATGCTGCAACTTCTCTGTATACTACAGCATCATCCGCGAAAAGCCGCATGGGACTTCCGACACTATCCACTAGGTCATTTATATATATTGTGAAAAGCAATGGTCCCATAACACTCCCCTGTGGCACGCCAGAGGTTACTTCAACGTCTGTAGACGTCTCTCCATTGATAACAACATGCTGTGTTCTGTTTGCTAAAATCTCTTCAATCCAGCCACACAGCTGGTCTGATATTCCGTAGGCTCTTACTTTGTTTATCAGGCGACAGCTTAATTGAAGATCACGTTGCAGAGGGTTCCACTGTAATTTCAGATGGTTTTTCTTCATATAGGGGCTTCGGGGAAAGGGGTTATCACCATCTCGTAGTTAATCACAACATTGAGTTCAGATCATTATCCACAGTGGCTTGCACAAATAGCATAGAGGGTTACTGGTCAGCTGTGAAATCTCTTGTAGGGAAGGGGAAACGCCGGATTTCCACACTTCAAGGTCACATAGACGAATATTCATGGAAGCATAGTATGTCCCAAACATATTGCCCGTTTAAATGTTTTCTTAAACGTGTTGGGCAAATGTATCGTCCGAAATGTGTTAGCTAATTTCACATTAGGATGGGGGGGGGGGGGGGGGGGGTGAATGTGTGTGTGTGTGTGTGTGTGTGTGTGTGTTCGCAATGTTTTGTTTGTTGTGTATGTGGCTATGTGATTTTTGTTGATGTCTTTCTAGGCGAGCTTCGGTTCTTTTAAGAAGTTCCCGTGTTGTAAGTTCAGTTTTTCATTTTTTTCTTTTACCGCATTTGACTATTTTGACGTATTTCATTCTTGTATTACGCCATTACGTATGTTTTCGTGTACTCCACTACGTAATAGAAATTTCGCAGCTGTCGTTCTCCTTTCGTTTCCCAGCACTAGTGTCAGTACAATGTTTTCGAATCTGTTCAAATGGTTCAAATGGCTCTGAGCACTATGGGACTCAACTGCTGAGGTCATTAGTCCCCTAGAACTTAGAACTAGTTAAACCTAACTAACCTAAGGACATCACAAACATCCATGCCCGAGGCAGGATTCGAACCTGCGACCGTAGCGGTCCTGCGGTTCCAGACTGCAGCGCCTTTAACCGCACGGCTTTCGAATCTGTACTAGCAATATTAAAGGCGAGACGCCCGACACAACTAAAATTTGTATCCCGTCCTTCAGTTGACCTTTACACTGACACTGCCGATTCGAAAAGAACGACGTATGTAACATTGATGAGATTTACCTATGTATGTCAACTGGAGAGCAGGATACAAATGTTGTGTACAGCTATATAGCTCAACTAAACAATGGGATACTCTTGTCACTGCTGTGATCAAAAGTATAACTTTCAATCGATATTATTAGCATCGAAGGCGAAAAAAAAACTGTACCGCATAGTGAAGTATGGGATACAAATTGTATATGTCATCTTATGGCCTCTTCACGTAGTTCAACTGAGGTACAGGTTGCAAATGTAACGTACGTCAACTTGCACGTTTTAGTTTTCAGTGTACATATATATAGGTCAACGGAAGTTTAGGACACAAATATTATGTACGTAGCTCCTTCCGCCATCGGCAGTACTACTATCTACGTAAGAACAAACTATTTGTGGAAACGGAAGCGAAAGAAACAACACATGTAAAATTTGTATCCTGTGCTTCAATTGACCAATATAGTTCAACTGAACAACAGAATATTAATGCTAACGAAAACGAAGAAATCGACGTACGCTAAACTTGTATCCGGTACTGCAGTTAACCAATACAGTTCGAATGAGGTTTGAGATACAACCCACATATATGTGACGTGAGGTATTCTATGATACCCATATTTCCATCAATTTTTCCCTTAATTTTCCACAGAAATAATACGATAGAAACACGAGATATCGTTAACGTGAAAATACTACTTGCCTTGATATATGTCAAGCATATTTTTCGTCTCTCGTATTCCTTTGTTTCTGAACAGTCTTGTCAGCTCTTTCATGTGTGTAATAAATGATCTCTGGCCAATTCTGACGTCATTTGTCAAAGCTGACGGGTTGTATGCCCAGCTTCGCTAAACCCTAATATTGTCACCTCTTAATTCGTTACTCAGATAATGACAACGTTGGACTTGGCATTAAATTACTTAATTTTGTTAATCTACGGTCGTTAACTGCAGCACTTACGCGTTCCAAAATGTGTAAAAACGTTCTGCATTTCATTATTTTTTAAAGCAGTTGGCGCCTCAGGCCAAAGATGTATTTGTTGCTATGGAAATAAACAACAATTACTTACATCTCCGATCACCGATACTTAAACTTTCTTTGCGTATTGGGTTATAATTTCCAACTAAAATATTATTAACTGTAACTCTAATGTTACTTCTCAAGAAATTAGGTAGATAGTAAACTTCGGGTCGTTAAACTTTAATAAAACACTTTCCTGATTTATTTTTAAAGACACGTCGTCCATATATTTATATTATATCGATGACTTGAGCGTGCTTGATCTACTTGTAAGCCATTCCACTAATCTCTCAACCTTTATTTTTTTACCTTTCCAAAGTTCAAAATTGGAGTATTCTCTTTCACTTTATTTAGAATAACGGATAAAATGATAATACAGGGACTTGGAGTTTATTTTAGCTCCTTAAAATGAATCAGATCTTCGCGTACATAAAAGCTGATGTGAGCGAGTGGCCACAAATCTAATCACCACACCGAACGAGAGAGGAAAAAAAGTACGAAAATAAAAAAGGACGACATTTCATTGGGAGAATATTTGTTGCTGATTCTGGTTTACACAACAGGCAACCGTCCGAAGTTCATGTTATTTGATGAGGCACTGTCATTTATCATCTGGTCGAGTACTAGTACGTCAGTTTCGATAGATGTTGATGGCAGCAACACATGAGGACCTGAAAAACTTCACTGTTTGTGTCTCCTCACAGCCGCTACGCAACACCACCCACCCATTGCCAAAGTAGCTTAACACAATGACTGCCGGCTGGAATGGCCGAACGGTTCTAGGCGCTACAGTCTGGAACCGCGTGACCGCTACGGTCGCATTTTCGAATCCTGCCTCGGGCATGGATGTGTGTGATGTCCTTAGGTTAGTTAGATTTAAGTAGTTATAAGTCCTAGGGGACTGATGACTTCAGAAGTTGTCCCATAGTGCTCAGAGCCATTTGGACCACAATGACTGCAACGAGGCTGCCGGCAGGCACAGCAGAGTCTCACGCCTGAATCCATGTGTCCAATTACGGACACAAGTTTATCTCCATTTAGTACAATATATCTTTGGTTAGCGTGTCTGTAGTACAGTAATATTTGCATGCGGCTTGTTGATGAAGCATATACTGCGGTTGAACGTGGCCTGTAAATACAGTCTTGGGTCGAAGAGGTATTATCACTTTAATCTTGGTACGAGTAGTGACTGCTTACAGCTCCATTTGCTGTAGATTTCGTGCAGTCCATTACCATCACCACAATCGACACGTTCGTTGCCATCAGATGTATACGCACAGATCACAAAACTGTCGTAAATGACGGGCCAGCAGTTTGTGGTTGTGGAATGGCCACTGACAATCTCGAAGATGTTTCCATAGGGTACATATTAGGTGAATTTGGTGGCCAAGGCATGAAAGTGTGTTCGTTATCACGCTCCTGAAACAACTGCTGCACGATTCATGTCTTTTGAAATTTTGGAGATTTGTTGTAAGTTCCTGTGGGACCAAACTGCTAAGGTCATCGGTCCCTAGCCTTACACACCACGTAATCTAACTTAAACTAACTTACGCTCACGACACCACACACACACACCAATGTCCGAGGGAGGACTCGAATCTCCTACGGGGGTAGCCGTACGAGCCGTGGCAAGGCGCCTTAGACCACACGGCTACCCCGCGCGGCTCTAGTGAACACGAGCAATTATCCTGTTAGAAGATGCCATCAGCGCCGAGGAAGCCATCAAGCATTAAGGGACGAATGTGGCAACCGGTAATTTTTGCAGTGCACAGACGTCACGGCGCCTTCGCATACCGCCACAGATCCCATGGAAGCCCAGGATAATGCGCCCACAGCGTAGCACCATTCTCAACAGCCAGGGACAGTGCCACGATGAATGGTTCGAGTAATCGTTCACCTGTATGGCGGCATAGCCAGACACAACCATCAACCAGGTGTAACGAGAAACGTAATCATCTGACCACGCGACGCATTTGCATTTATATCCAGTCCAATCTCGATGATCCCGCACCCACTGCAACCGTAATTGACCGTGTCATTAGGTCAACACTAGAATACCTAGAGATCGTCTCCTGTGGAGAACCATGTCTAACAATGTGCGCTGAGCAGCAGGTTCCGAAACACTTGCTTCTGCACAAGCGTTGAACCCTGCCGTAGATCGCTTGCATTCTGCGATGAGGCATGGATGTCCAGTACCTGGTCGCCCACTCTTAGTTTCACCATCCTCCAACCAATTTCCGTACATGTTCTCGGCATCATCACGCGAGCAGCTTACCAGTTGCGCCCTTTCCGAGATCCTTGTTCCCAGGGGCCATGTCATAGCAATCTTCCCCTTGCCAAAGTGTCCGTTGCTTCAGACATGGCAATAAAAAAAAAAAAAAGATCAGGTAGCAAAATGTGCAAGCATAAGGGTTGTGGACTTGTAACACCATAGCTCTAATACTCCACTGATTTATTTTGTCTTTGTTTCATTTAATGTTAAGTCGTTGAGCTTCTGTAAATATGTTGGATTGAATCGATAACACTGAATTGTATACTCCTTTCTTCGTAAAAACTTTGATGTCGTTGCTTGATTCTGTGCAATGTAGTATATCTGTCATTTAAATTCTTTGTCCCATTTGGAGGGAGCAAAACTTACTGTATATAATTGTAATTTCTGTGTGAATAATTTTTAGTAGAGATATCAATATGTGCTAATGTTCTGTTTTATTTAAAATGTTTGTTTGCTGTTATGTAAACTGCTGATCCTCACTAAGGGTTCTTAGTTATTCTGTATGCAAAAGTTGTTGTGGTCCCCCTTGGGAATGATACTGTGTAGCGCGCGCAAATTGTGGTTGGCCTAGGTAGAAAAGGTGGAACTGAGAGTCAGTCGGGGACGAGGTACCAAACTGTGCACGGCCATGTAAATTGCGTTGGTTCCGAGAGAGGCTTTTTCTGCCACTTTCCAATACCTCGGATGGATGGATAAATAGCTGGAACCATTCTGGAATTGGTATCAATCATCGCCACCAAGAAGGGACAGAGTCCAGCAATTCTGTCTGCAAATCCGCCTACCAACATGCAGTTGCCACCACATTGCGCAATCACTGTAACGGAATACTATAATGATGTACAGTGAAGGATCATCTTACTGGATGTTTTAGTGTGCACAAATATAATGTAACTTATAACTGAATTTATGTACCTACCTTGATTTTTTTCCCTATCACAACACCTCTCAGGTTCCTCTCCATCTGAACTATTATTACCGAGTGTCTTATTTTGTGGAAAAAATGAGAGCCTCAAAGTTAGACAGTTAATTACATAATGTTGTTTGATCTTTGATGAGAAGGGCATATTCAGATTTACTGTGGATTTAGTGAAATTGTGGGAGGCAGTAAATGTAGTTTTGTGAAGTTTCAAAGTCACCTATTTAATCATTTACTTGAAAATAGAAGACTGTGGTAATAAAAACAATTTGCTGTTTATTTTATAAATTAAAGTTCTTAAAATTGAGGCTTATAAAGCTTTGCTTAGTTTAGGATTATAGTGCTGCCTGTAGTAAATTTTAAAAGGTGAGTCAGTTTCTTGTAAATTTGTCAACATTGTGTCTCACTGTAGTAAAAGTCGTGAACTGCATTTATGGAAAGTTATACACTTATGCTTGCTAATCACTTGTTTCCTCCGGGTATTGAAAGTGCATATTAATAGTGTAATATAATCCACAGGTTATCCTTTACCACTATTTATGAAAACAAGAATTTCTTTATTCAAAAGACGTTGTGAAGTAACTTGTAAGTGAATTCCATTTAACTTTCATTATAAACAGAATAGTATTTAGTTGAGACCAGTTCATGATTTTGCCGTGAACTACATTTATAATTTCATGCCAGCTAGGAAAATGTTTGAACAATAATACTGAACCTATGTCCAATTAATGATTCTGCAGTGAATAGTAATAATAACGTTATAAAGACCATTCAGTTTGAATAAGCACTGAAAGTAATAGTGTGTTTCGTTATTCGTTATATCTATGCAAATAGTTTGTGCTGCTCTAGCCGTTAGCTTCAATCTTACCGTAAACATATGTATATGTCAGAGTTCATTGCACTCGCGTGTGGCCAAGGCTAGGTTGTGTTTGTCCGTTAAAGTTACTCATACCTGCTTTCTTAAAAGACAACGTTAATCCTCCTCTTGCCTAATTAGGCTGGCGACCGTTTTCCTTATTCTTTAAACAGTATAGCTAGTCAAAAAATATTGTTTGTTACTTTTCAAATATTTACGTAATTCTGACTTTCACTTCCGATAAGCCACTTCCGTTAGGCACAACACGGTCAACATAACAAAATTCCTCTCAGAGGGTAACACTGCTCTGTTGCTTTATACCATAATTACTTTAACAAGATAGTTTTATTTCACTACCTGCCTTCAACTTAAAGGTTATGGTATAGCAGTAGCGGACGGTAGTGTTATAGACTCCATGATGTATGGAAGTTTGGGTCAGTGATGGAAGCGTGCTCGGATAGTCGAAGTTGTTTAAGGCGACCGTTTGCGATAACAGGGACATTCGGGTACGGGTCTGGGTCCGGTACAAACTTCCGTTTGTCACAAACAGTTAAATTCAATCTGTATTCTGAAAATGCGATTCTATTTCGTACAGGAAAGGTTCAAATTGAGAGTTAACGTTGCGTCAATGTCGAGAACGTGAGGGGTTCGTCTTAGAGCCTTTGGGTAATAATTATAGAGAAAATCACCTTTTGCGTTGTTAATGTGGTCACGGGACGTTCGAAGTAATATTAATCTTAAAAGAACGGTGAAATGCAGTCATACGATCGGAACGTAATTTCCGCAGTTGGGTTTGCCACTGTGCAAGCGGAGCGTGTGGGGCTGGTCCTAGATTTGTGGGCGGCGCCATCCAGGGCCATGTGTGGCTCGCTATCAGCGGGCCCAGAACGATACCGTGGGGGCGTCTGTGACCACTTCGCTCTGGCAGCGATCGCATTTCCGTGCGCCGAAGCGAGCTCCCGCAGGAATCGTATATTACGCTGTAAAGTAGGCCAGATTTTACACAATTCTGTACTAGCACACAATTCTAACTCCTAATTATTCTTTGAATCATCTCTAAATGCAACCCCCATCCTTCTCCCTTTTCGATTCCCATCGCAGCGAGAAAACTATGATGGGATTACTTTACAAATAAGACAGTGTCAGTTGTCTTTTGCACCTGAATTTTTTTCCGTAAAACATAAATGTTTCGCCTAATTTCTGTAGTCCTCTTACGTACTCTGCAACTGAAATAGTCATTACAATCAGTCACTTCTCATAAATAATATATTTTCAGTCGTTTTGTTGAGTTATTTGGAGTTTCTTGGGAGCATATTTTGAATGTGGAACACATGTATCAGCAGTTCTTCTCTAGCAACTGAGAAAAAAATACAATAAGTACAAATAAGAAAAGTTATATATTTATGGTTCAAATGGCACTGAGCACTATGGGACTTAACTTCTGAGGTCATCAGTCCCCTAGAACTTAGAGCTACTTAAATCTAACTAACCTAAGGACATCATACACATCCATGCCTGAGGCAGGATTCGAACCTGCGACCGCAGCGGTTGCGCGGTTCCAGACTGTAGCGCCTAGAACCTCTCGGCCACTCCGGCCGGCTATATATTTATGACAGTAGAACGTTGCAATAGGTTGCGCTATTTTATTGACTGGAATACAGGCGCTGAAGTCGAAATATGCCCTTCCTCGCTTCGGCGAAACGCGACCTAATTTTAATCAACGAAGAAATTTTATAAAACAAATCACACAATCTAGTTTGATGATAGGGTCGTTCCGAAAGTAAAGCCTCTTATTTTTATTCATGGAAACTACAGGAGATACGTAAATCGCAACAGCACAGCTGAACAGAGCAATATTTCAGCTATAGATTGTCATTTTTCCACATAGTCACCACCATTTGTTACGTATTTTTGCCAACGATGAACCACAGCCTACGTACCTGCTTGTAAAAATCGGAACCAGCTGAGACTAACCACCTCCTTACAGCTTTGACAACAGCTTAAGAGTCTTGAAAATGTTCGCCACGTAGTCTATGTTTCAGAGGCCCTAAGAGATGGTAATATGAAGGCGCTAAATCGGTACTGTACGGTGGATGTGGTAAGCCAGCGCAGCTGAATTTTGCAATGAGTTGCGTGGTCGCAAAACTGATGTGGGGCCTGCCATGCGGGTGAAAGTTGGTTTTCCTCTCTGATCTTACCCTGGAAATTCGGACATTCAGCTAATCAATGTCGTCTTGTCCCGTGCTGAACTGACAGTTTCTCCAGGCTCCAGGAGATCCAGAAGAACCACACCCTGGCTATCTCAGAAGACCATGCAGATCACTTTGCCTCCAGACAGCTGTGTCTTGAATTGTTTCTTTCACGGAGAATTTGCATGTCGCCATTCCATGGACTTTCCTTTTGGAATGCGGCTCGCAGTGGTGACAGCGCGTCTCATCTCCAGTGACGATGATATCCAGAAAATTTTCACCTTCAGCTTCATATTGGTCCAGCAAGGTGCCAGCAAATTTCTATTCGATGAGTTTTTTGTTTTTCTGTAAGCATTGCAGCCAACATCCAGCTTTACTTACAGTTCTCTGGTCGCTATACGCTGATCAGCATAGATGAGTTGATCACGACGCTCTTTATTGCGAACTATTACTGCTGAAATGGTCGACCAGCTGTGGCTTATCATTCACAACTTTCCACCACCTTGAAAATGCCATACCCATCTCATCACATTGCTCATGTTTATTGTATCGTCTCCACAAATCTTCAGCAATTTTCGATGGATTTCAATTGGTGAAATTTCGTCAAAAGTGAGGTATTCAATCACAAACCACTATTTTATATGCGGGTCCATATCAGACTCCACTTTGGAACACTCCTCTGCTGGCGCCAAATACCGCAGAACAACGGAACCACCTGCACATCAAAGAGTAAGGCTCAAGCATTAGCACTACACCAATGACTTCTTGCACGGACATGCTAAGTCACCACAAAAAATTGGAAGCATTACTTTTGGAAGAACCTTCGTAGTAAAGAATACGAGGTGCATTCAAGTTCTAAGGCCTCCGATTTTTTTTCTCCGGACTGGAAAGAGATAGAAACATGCGCATTGTTTTAAAATGAGGCCGCGTTCATTGTCAATACGTCCCAGAGATGGCAGCACCGTACGGCAGATGGAATTTTACCGCCAGCGCCGAGAATGAGAACTGTTTTAAATACTTAAAATGGCGATGTTTCCCTTACTTGAACAGCGTGCAATCATTCGTTTTCTGAATTTGCGTGGTGTGAAACCAATTGAAATTCATCGACAGTTGAAGGAGACACGTGGTGATGGAGTTATGGATGTGTCGAAAGTGCGTTCGTGGGTGCGACAGTTTAATGAAGGCAGAACATCGTGTGACAACAAACCGAAACAACCTCGGGCTCGCGCAAGCCGGTCTGACGACATGATCGAGAAAGTGGAGAGAATTGTTTTGGGGGATCGCCGAATGACTGTTGAACAGATCGCCTCCAGAGTTGGCATTTCTGTGGGTTCTGTGCACACAATCCTGCATGACGACCTGAAAATGCGAAAAGTGTCATCCAGGTGGGTGCCACGAATGCTGACGGACGACCACACGGCTGCCTGTGTGGCATGTTGCTGAGCAAAGTTGACATGCAACGACTTTCTTTTCGTTGGTTGTGACAATGGATGAGATGTGGATGCCACTTTTCAATCCAGAAACAAAGCGCCAGTCAGCTCAATGGAAGTACACAGATTCACCGCCACCAAAAAAATTTTGGGTAACCACCAGTGCTGAAAAAATGATGGTGTCCATGTTCTGGGACAGCGAGGGCGTAATCCTTACCCATTGCATTCCAAAGGGCACTACGGTAACAGGTGCATCCTACGAAAATGTTTTGAAGAACAAATTCCTTCCTGCACTGCAACAAAAACGTCCAGGAAGGGCTGCGCGTGTGCTGTTTCACTGAGCCAACGCACCCGCACATCGAGCTAACGTTATGCAACAGTTTCTTCGTGGTAACAACTTTGAAGTGATTCCTCATGCTCCCTACTCACCTGACCTGGCTCCTAGTGACTTTTGCCCTTTTCCAACAATGAAAGACACTCTCCGTGGCCGCACATTCACCAGCCGTGCTGATATTGCCTCAGCGATTTTCCAGTGGTCAAAACAGACTCCTAAAGAAGCCTTCGCCGCTGCCATGGAATCATGGCGTCAGCGTTGTGAAAAATGTGTACGTCTGCAGGGCGATTACGTCGAGAAGTAACGCCAGTTTAATGGATTTCGGGTGAGTAGTCAATTAGAAAAAAAATCGGAGGCCTTAGAACTTGAATGCACCTCGTACATGCATTAAAACCTGGATGATGTGGCATTTTTTCACGTATCTCAGTGTGTATGACGTCATATCTCTTGAACTAAGAGTTGTACAATAGTATATTTGTGTTGGCGTGTTCAGCGGCACATGTGGATACTGTCTGCGAGATATGTTGCGAATGGAGTTAGTAGCAAAGACGTAATAAATTTAAATCTCATGCAAGATGCGGCAGTTTCCCACGCTTCTCAGTGTTCACAGTGGCATATCTCCTGAACTATGAACGGTACCGTCATATATTTTTGTATGTGAGTTTAGAGGCACATGTGCATACTGCCTGTAAATACACTCCTGGAAATTGAAATAAGAACACCGTGAATTCATTGTCTCAGGAAGGGGAAACTTTATTGACACATTCCTGGGGTCAGATACATCACATGATCACACTGACAGAACCACAGGCACATAGACACAGGCAACAGAGCATGCACAATGTCGGCACTAGTACAGTGTATATCCACCTTTCGCAGCAATGCAGGCTGCTATTCTCCCATGGAGACGATCGTAGAGATGCTGGATGTAGTCCTGTGGAACGGCTTGCCATGCCATTTCCACCTGGCGCCTCAGTTGGACCAGCGTTCGTGCTGGACGTGCAGACCGCGTGAGACGACGCTTCATCCAGTCCCAAACATGCTCAATGGGGGACAGATCCGGAGATCTTGCTGGCCAGGGTAGTTGACTTACACCTTCTAGAGCACGTTGGGTGGCACGGGATACATGCGGACGTGCATTGTCCTGTTGGAACAGCAAGTTCCCTTGCCGGTCTAGGAATGGTAGAACGATGGGTTCGATGACAGTTTGGATGTACCGTGCACTATTCAGTGTCCCCTCGACGATCACCAGTGGCGTACGGCCAGTGTAGGAGATCGCACCCCACACCATGATGCCGGGTGTTGGCCCTGTGTGCCTCGGTCGTATGCAGTCCTGATTGTGGCGCTCACCTGCACAGCGCCAAACACGCATACGACCATCATTGGCACCAAGGCAGAAGCGACTCTCATCGCTGAAGACGACACGTCTCCATTCGTCCCTCCATTCACGCCTGTCGCGACACCACTGGAGGCGGGCTGCACGATGTTGGGGCGTGAGCGGAAGACGGCCTAACGGTGTGCGGGACCGTAGCCCAGCTTCATGGAGACGGTTGCGAATGGTCCTCGCCGATACCCCAGGAGCAACAGTGTCCCTAATTTGTTGGGAAGTGGCGGTGCGGTCCCCTACGGCACTGCGTAGGATCCTACGGTCTTGGCGTGCATCCGTGCGTCGCTGCGGTCCGGTCCCAGGTCGACGGGCACGTGCACCTTCCGCCGACCACTTGGGACAACATCGATGTACTGTGGAGACCTCACGCCCCACGTGTTGAGCAATTCGGCGGTACGTCCACCCGGCCTCCCGCATGCCCACTATACGCCCTCGCTCAAAGTCCGTCAACTGCACATACGGTTCACGTCCACGCTGTCGCGGCATGCTACCAGTGTTAAAGACTGCGATGGAGCTCCGTATGCCACGGCAAACTGGCTGACACTGACGGCGGCGGTGCACAAATGCTGCGCAGCTAGCGCCATTCGACGGCCAACACCGCGGTTCCTGGTGTGTCCGCTGTGCCGTGCGTGTGATCATTGCTTATACAGCCCTCTCGCAATGTCCGGAGCAAGTATGGTGGGTCTGACACACCGGTGTCAATGTGTTCTTTTTTCCATTTCCAGGAGTGTAGTTAGTAGCACAGAAGTAAGATGAGCATTTAAATGTCGGTATGATGCGGTAGTTTTTCACGAATCTCATTATTTATTATGTCATCTCTTCTGAACTATGACTCTCACAGTGATTGTTGCCTGGCCGTAAGGGATATGGTACCAAGCGTGGTTGAAATTGATCCAGTGACTTACGAAGAGGTGTGGAACATACACCACACATACACACACACGCACACACACACATATATATATATATATATATATATATATATATATATATATATATATATATATATATATTCCATTTTATAACGTGTAAAGATTGATCTGACGTCCTGCAATTGCGTGCCCTGGTGATACTAAAACGAATAGTGAAATATAGAATACAATGATTGTATGCACGTATTTGATTATTACTTATTAGGAAAATAGGGTTCCGAAGAGGGAACGGAACCAACGAAACAGTAGTACAGCTTATTGCAGGCATCAAGAAAGCCTAGCCTCAGCAGAAATTTCCAATAGTAGTGTATACAGACACTAAGAACGCCTGACGGTACTGCTGAACTGTATACGAGGTGTGGCTAGAAAAAAACCGGACTAGTACTGGTGAAACAATAAAACGAATGCAATAAGGCTGAAAGTCGCGTGGCCTGTCACGTGACTCTCGCTCCGCCTACTGCTCGAGTTTCATCTGCCTCCTGCACTCAGTCTGCCCGTGGCGTCTGTTTTAAGTAGTTGACGTTTTGTCTGTGCGTCTGAAAATGTTGAGTGTACAGAAAGAACAGCGTGTTAACATCAAATTTTGTTTCAAACGAGGAAAATCTGCAAGTGAAACGTTTGTAATGTTACAACAAGTGTACGGCGATGATTGTTTATCGCGAACACAAGTGTTTGAGTGGTATAAACGATTTAAAGATGGCCGCGAAGACACCAGTGATGACACTCGAACTGGCAGACCTTTGTCAGCAAAAATTGATGCAAACATTGAAAAAATCGGTAAACTTGTTCGACAAGATCGCCGTTTAACAATCAGAGCAGTGTCTGAGTTAACAGGAGTTGACAAGGAAAGTGTTAGGCAGATTCTTCATGAAAGTTTCAACATGAACAAAGTGTGTTCAAAAATGGTTCCAAAGTGTCTCACAATTGAACAGAAGGAACGCCGAAGAATTATTTGTTCTGACATCCTGGAAAACATTGAAAGTGATCCCATCTTCTTACAAAATCGATGCATTGGAAAACTCCTGGTTCTCCACGACAAAAAAAAAGCACGAATGTCAAAATCGAAATTCAAGGCAATGATGATTGTTTTTTTTTTTTGACATCAAAGGGACTGTGCACATTGATTGGGTACCAGAGGGATAAACAGTGAATCAGCATTACTACATTAGCGTCCTGGCTACCCTACGTGAGCGAGTACGGAGAAAACGGAACGATTTGTGGAGAAAAGTCATGGATCCTTCGCCAAGACAATGCCCCAGCTCACAGTGTGTTGTCAGTGAAGACGTTTTTGGCAAAACACAACATTCCCATCTTAGATCATCCACCCTACTCACCTGATTTGGCCCCCTGTGACTTTTTTCTTTTCCCGAAAGTCAAGTCAGCTTTGAAAGGAACTAGATTTGAGACTGTTGAAGCAGTAAAAGAAAAAGCGACGGATGTAATGTATGGACTTACCGAAAATGATCTGCAGCATTGCTATGAACAGTGGAAAATTCGTATGGAGCGGTGTAGAGACCGAGGAGGAGAGTACATTGAAGGAGATAACATGAAATTGTAAATAAATGTTTTTTCCAGCATCAGTCCAGTTTTTTTCTAGCCGCACTTCGTATTAACCAAGAGGATGGAGAGATAAAATATTCCACGTACTTAATCTCACTCCTCTTCTTCTCCAGGACGCAATTGACAGTAAGGGCTTGGTAATAGGCAGGACGAGTAAACAAATTCCGCGAGGATATATGAACTTTCCAATATAGCAGACAGGCACGCAATCTTCGACAGCAGCATCAGATTACTTCAAAACGCTGACTATTTGTATATAGACACACAAACTGTATGCCAAAGAACATAGCAGAACAAGTTTCTTATCACCATCAATGATAGACGTGGAATGCAAGAGGTCTTCTTTATTATATTACAAACATATGTTCTCACGGTGGTGAATTACCTTCTCCTGCATTGACAGCACATGCATAAGAACGAGTAGCAAAAGGTGAGTTCACATTAATGGACTAACAAAGATGACAGGCGCCACATACAGTGCGAACCACAAGATTTGCGTGAAACTTTATCATACAATAGCATGGTCGCACCTGGACTATGGAAACGTATGCTACACATCTGCGAAGTACATCTTACTACACAAATTAAATAATGTATAGTATAAGGTGGCTACAGAATGTATGGCACCAAGAAGTCAACGCCAATGTATGCCTCGCCTACAGAAATTAACCAACAACCTACAGTAGTGCAATCACTGAAGTTCTTGATGAGATAGTCTAATTTTAGGAGGAATTTCAGTTAGTTCAACACTCAGGAACTTACCGTAATTTGCTAACACATCCAAATACCGGTTGTGCAAGCATCATCCTCCGTTCTCAAGAGAAAATGTAGAGGCAGCTCTCTGCATTCGATTAGCTGGTTCTGCAAGACTACTGCTCAAGTCTTAGTGAAGTTAGTTGCTGCACGAACTTAAAGTCGGCGCCGAGAGGCGATACCGTTACTTTGACTAGTTCAAACAGAGATGGATTGTGTCAACTCCTAGCGAAGCAACCACAGCCAAGGGTACCCTTATACCGACGTTTCGTTGGTTGGGGTTTAATGACAGCTGAATCTGTAACATTCCTCTGGTTCCCTGTGGTTTCTTCCTCGTACGTGAAAGTGTATGCTTAAAAATCGGACATCAACGATCAGTATGCTTCGTAATATACTGAAGAGAGTTTTTCTGGATTACTTCAGTCTGCATCACATCAAATAACGGAAATTAAGTATGTGCTCCTAACTTTTATTGTTGTTTTAAAAAATATTCATAGATGTCATCTATCACGCAGAGTTTTTTTATTTTCATAATAGAATAAGGCTTATTTTTTTCAGTTATAGTAACTTGTTTAGGACAGCAAGCTGGATAAACGAAAATGCCCCGTGTTTATGCGAGTGGGGTAGCCGGCCCAAGGTGAAGCTCTGGAGTACAAAGGAGTGACTAAATTGGAGCCGTTTTGTGTCCGGAACTAGGACATCAAGGATGAACCTCTCCCAGACAACACAAGATTATTATTTGGACAACAACATTCAAAAAGGACTTGATGAAGCAGTTTGCAAGGGCTCTTCCACAAACGGTATCCTGGTTTATTTCATCATACAAGAAATATTGAAAGTTGGAACTTTAGTTGGTCTCCAAATTCAAAAATTGTCGAAGGATCACGAATTTGAGAATTAGAGAAAAAGATGCATAAACTACCCTCAGGACTGTTACTAAAATCTTTCTATGGAATAAAAAACATACAAATTACAAGAACATTGTCAAAACTATGTTTTAAAATTTTAAGAAGTTCCTACATTCGCACATTGTCTACTTCCCTCAAAGTCTGGTACATTATAGTGAAGAACAAGGAGAATGCTTCTACCACGACCTCAAAGAGATGAAAAAGAGATAGCAGGGAAGATCGACCGAAAGCTGGATGTTGAAGACATACAGCAAAGATGGAAGTTCTATGAGTCAAACAAAAAAAAGGAAGTTTGAAATTTAAATGTAACAGACAACTCATAATGGTGATAAGACAACTGTGACAAATGTTTTTAGTGTCCCTGTAAAACATAGAACAATTTTAAAAATATGCCCATGAATGAAATTTTATTTTAATATTTGTGCTTCAATTAGTTAAACCTTGAAAATAATATATATTATATTGAAGAAATATTAACGTGATAGAACTAAATGAAATTTAGTAATCAGCATTTCGCACTGACCCCAGAATACTTACTTTTCAGAAACCATTTGACAAAAATTTAAAATATGCCTGCTTATCTTATAGTTATTTCGTGCCAATTTTGTCCGTAAATCAACGAGTGCGAAACGTAATCTGTCTAATGATACTCCATTCTTAATTGATGTGCACGTAATTGGATGTGTTACTTGCAAATAGCTGACAAGCGGGATTTATTTAGTTATAATAAGCACTCCAATATTTCGTGCAACCCAATTGAAATATTTTGCTTGGATGTAAATGAAGCAGCTGAATAAATTTCTAGGGTTTTAGTTAGATTAGTAAGAAGGAAACTGATTTGTATCTTCCTCCAGATTACTTACAAACTACTGTATATTTATTAGTCAGCGATTTATTTTTGCTTCCAGCATATGATGAATCCAAGCAGGTAAAGATACTTTTGAAGTACTACCTCTTGTCATACATTATTACAGAAAAAGTTACTTTTCAATATGATTACTATCTTTTAATATACTAATTCTATCTGTCTGCGATTGCATATCTGCAAACACATATCTTCTTACTCTTAATGTGTTTAGTCTTTCTGATATTACAGAGTAATTAATGAAGTTAGATCCTAGTACGAAGAGGCAACTTCATTTCAATAACAGACTGTAAGATTATTTCAACAAAATATACAGGACTTACAAAACTGAGTTTCGATAAATAAAACATTCACATATCATAATAACCCTTTGACTTTACTTTTAAAAAATCATAAATGCTACGTGCTTCCGCCACTTGCACACGTACAAAAAAAAAGAAAGAAGAGAATTTTTCTCCTTATTTCAACCTTCACCTCTAAAGTAAAGTTTACTTATAAATGCAACGTGCTTCCGCCACTTGCATATTTATAAAAAATTAAGGAAACTTTTCACCTAACTCCCATGTTTATCTCTAAAATAAAGTTTATTCATTTAAGAGATCATATTTAGGATTCAAAATTACAGTCTTCCTTCTTTAGTTAGCATATGCTGTATGTCCTTGCATATACACATCTACTTCGAATTGTATATATGACTGGAAGTTTCCTCGGTGTACCCCAATGATAAAATCTTCGCCTGAAGATAATGGGTACGAAACCCATTGACACGATGTGACAAGACAACGCCACCCCTCAGCTGATCACACCAGAAGATTTTATCATACTTCGAACAATCTTTCTCAACAACAAACAAAAAAAGCACTAATCTATCTTATATGACTCCATACCTATGAATGACGTGCTCACCCAAACCTTGATTAATCTGATGATGATTTATTAATCGAAACGTGTAATTAAAGAAAGCAGTTACCACACAACTTGTGACTTTCATCCATTTTTATAGCGTCCATAATACCACTGATATAACCCGCAATTTGAGGAAAGGGGGTATACCTGAAAAATGCTATAAACGTAGATTTGCCTTATATTCTATTGTACTGCACGTGAACCGAGGACCTAGAAACGAAGGAGAGGCTCCATCCCCGCCGCAGCCGCAGTGGTCCACAACCACACGACGACGACAGCAGTCCACTTCACTCCGCCGCCCCTATGTTTGCGTGGTAGAGTAATGGTGGTGTACGCGTACGTGGAGAACTTGTTTACGCAGCAATCGCCGACATAGTGTAACTAAGGCGGAATAAGGGGAACCAGCCTGCATTCGCCGAGGCAGACGTAAAACCGGCTAAAAACCATCCACAGACTGGCCGGTGCACCGGACCTCGACACAAATCCGCCGGGTGGATTCGTGCCGGGGTCCAGGCGCTCCTTCCCGCCCAGAAAGCCGTGCGTTAGACCGCACGGCCAACCGGGCGGGGTATATTTGCCTTTCTTCAGTCTTCTAAGACATGTCGTAAGGTCAGTACTGCCTCGCGTGTCCCTACATTTTTCTGGAAGCCAGACTCATTTCAGATGAGGTTAGCCATGACTTATTGATGGATCGATAATATTCAAACACATCGACACCTGAAACTTCCTGGGAAAATTAAAACCGTGTGAAGGGAACGACACTCGAACTCGGGACCTTTGCCTTTCGCGGGCAAGTGCTCTACCTGTGAAGCTGTGAGGACGGGTCGTGAGCCGTGCTTGCGTAGCTCAGACGGTAGAGCACTTCTGCGCGAAAGGAAAAGGTCCCGAGTTCGATTCTGAGTCGGGCACACAGTTTTAACCTGCCAGGAAGTTTCATATCAGCGTATACTCCGCTGCAGAGTGAATATCTCATTCTGGAAACATCAGCAGCTGCCTTCTTGGGCATAGGAGTTACTACATCCTTCTGAAGTGTGAGGGACTTTCACTTGTCTTATATATCTCGTGCACTAGGTGGAATAGTGTAATCATGGATGGCTCTCCCAAGAATTTCAATAATATGGAGTGAATGGAGTGAATGTCATTTACTCTAGGAGCCTTGTTTGGACTAGATACTCAGTGCAGTCTCACATTCTCGCGATATCCGAGCTCCCATCTCAAATTCATCATCTTCCTCTTCTCTACGTTCCAGCATAGTGAGCATGTGATTTTCCTTAACGTGCTGGGAATATCATTGTTTTATTTTTAGTCATAGTGTGTGACAGAAAGATTGTAGTCATTCCAGAAAAAATTAGTAAGTAACTTTGTAGCAGATAGATTCAATCAATCTCGGCTTATACAAAACTAGATCGTATTTGTGGGGATAAAACACATTTGACGTATTTTAATTTCATTCCTACAGCTGGCAAACCTAATCTGTTTATTTTTGTTTATTGAAATAGTAGCACCTAAGCTCATTGTTTATAACTAAGAAAATTGAATTATGTAATTTAGCTCACCACATACGTAGATTCCCAACCTAGGACTAACAAACCTGGAACTACAAACTTCACGGTTTTATGAGCTGGCTATGAGTGCGAAAGGTATCAGCAATTACATTTCAGAAAAACGACAACAGTGTAC
This sequence comes from Schistocerca piceifrons, assembly GCF_021461385.2. Taxonomy (NCBI): domain Eukaryota; kingdom Metazoa; phylum Arthropoda; class Insecta; order Orthoptera; family Acrididae; genus Schistocerca; species Schistocerca piceifrons. Next base: position 124,057,642 of record NC_060139.1, on the reverse strand, counting down.
ACAAAGTGTAACCACACTCTCTCTAAGCGAAATATCTTCCAACAACACACGTGGAAACAATTCGAGAATAAACAATCTCAGCACATTTTCCCCCTAAAGATGTGTCGAACATGTTTTGAAGAAAACCTAATGAAAGTGTTTATATTTCTCGTACAAACTGTTAAATTTATCGATTAAAATGAAGCCTATAACTTACCGTCGATGACGGCGGTAAGTCCAAGAGTTAACTTACTTGTTGCCAACTTTATTACAGAAACTGTAAAAACGCTAGAGAATGTGAAATTCGAAATGTGGTTGATGAACTGCACCGTAGATTCGATGAGGGTCACTATCTAACGGGTCCTTCGTTGATATCCATCCAGACGTGTTTTCTACCGAAAGGCACAACTGCAAGAGTGAACATTTCGACCAGTGAAGAATAACTTATCACCTAATAAAGTTTACTTAAAGCTACAGACGTTGAACAAAAATGTGGAAACACCGAAAACGGAACACACTACCTCGCCTAAAGCGGTGTAGGAGACCCCTCTGCATTTAAAATATCTTCCAGTCATGGACCAATGCAGGTCGTGTACAAATTTTAAAAGCATCCTACAACATTTGCATGCAGAACAGTGGCAACTTTAGGTAACCAAGATGGAGGCCGGATAGCGATCACACATCCATCTCTCCGAAACACACCACACATGCTCAGTAATACTGAGAGGAAGATGCGACAGTACATCCTCGTGCTCACAAAACCAATCCTGGATTATGGGAGCGATGTAAACAGGGCTGCGTCGTCTTGGAACATAACTTCACCATTGGGGAACAAACAATATACCATGGGGTGGACCTGGTCAGCCGAAAGTACCACATGAGCCTTGGCAGTAATGAGACCTTGCGGCATAGCCATGGGCCCATGGAATACCACGGTATATCTGTCCATAGCATAACCGACGCCCACCCATGTTTCTCACTTGGGACACTAACTCGGCCAGAAGTTTCAAACGGTATGAAATAAGACTAATCCGATCAAATTACTATCTTCCATAGGTCCATAGCCCAGGTTTCATTACTCTGGTATCACGTTTTCCTGTTACGGGCATTTGCATCACTGATGTATGACTGGAATTCCAGTTCGCAGTGCAATTCGCTGCTTATGGACCTCCCTTCGTGTAGTTTTGATGCTGGCAGGGTTCGCGAGTGGGACATTCAATTTTCCAGTGACTTTTGCAGCTATTGTCCTCTTATTTTTCCTGACAATCCTCTTCAAAGGCCGCCTGTCACTTTCACTCAACATACGCTTTTGTCGGCATTGTGTCTCAGCAGATGATGTTTTCCCGCCTTTCGTGTATGCGGTACGGAGGAAATACACCGTATGAGCACTAACAGTTGCACATGTTCGAATGCACTTAGTTCCGACATAACGCACTCATAACTACACAGAACACTGCTCTGACCCCAAATGACAATTACAATGTATTGAGGACACTGCACAGGCGGCGTTCATAATCATATGTAACAGCGCAACTTGCAGCTATTCCAGTGACTCAAATACTAATGGGTGATTCAAAAGACCGTTTCTTTCTGTTATACTATCTGTAACAAATACGGTTGCAGTATGCGAGCTTCGTTTTTATTTATACTTTCCATCCCACTTACTTTAGTGACGTCCTCACAGTTATTCCAAACGAGCCATATACGACACACGATAGCAATGATCTTTTTGCTCTATGCACCTCGTTTTGCTTTCTGGTCTCTAGCGTCCGCCAGTGGTTCCTTGTTTACAGTGTCGCTTATTTGTCAGTATCTCTCTTCATACTCATTTCTTCTTCCCGTGTGAAAGAAAATCATTAGTACAGCTGTAACATACAGTTTGAAGAGCATCGCAGTTTTTATTTCATTCCTAACTGAACCCATAATTTACATCACCTTCCATTAAATAGTTTTCCGTCATTTTTACGTACAGGTGCTTCCCATTTCACTTTACCTTTCTGTTTCAACACCACCAAATTGTGATACTCTGAGAAGAAAACCCTACATGCTGCCACATACATCCGGTTTGCCGCATAACACAGACTACGTGTGTGTGTGTTTTCTTAATGCATGAATTCTATACAAAAACTGCTAGTAGCCCCTAATGAGTAGGAAAGTTTCTCTTTTTCATTAACACTTGCGTAATAACCTGATTGACACTGAAAAATCAAATCCTAAACTTCCTTCTTTTGATATATCGGTAACAACACTTACTATCTGAACGATTTCCTTCGATGGAACGTAACAGAGATCCATTTTGTATCTGAGAAAACACGAGAACTCGTTTCAGTGTGCCATCGCTCTCTTTCGAATCTAATAGCCTGCACGCGTCTGCTTTTCTGAAGCCCACCGCTTCCAGTATCGATTTAAAGGAAGCCTGCAAACGTCTGAATCTGATTTGCCCTCTGTAATTGCATAGTCGCGCTTCTATAGCCGGGCTTCTTCTGCCTGATATAACAAAATGTTGGATGACATCCCTAGTTACTAAGAACTGGCACAAGATGCTGTCCTACTTCAGTGTGCCAGCAATATTTATTCTTTGAACATGATGATTATTCAGCTTAGGCCATCAGCGGAAGATGTGCAAGAAGTAGTTCAGTCTTCTCGCCATTTATACTTACAAATTAAATGCTTGCTGCAGAAAGGCAATTAGGTTTAAATTTATTAATTTCCGATTTTTGACAGTTATGTTTCTTAGTGGACCAATACATCGTTTCCCGCAAAAGGTAAACGACTTTGCGCGATAACACAGATCTGGCAACGCCGTCAGTTTTCCGGTTACTAAAAAAAATGGTTCAAATGGCTCTGAGCACTATGCGACTTAACTTCTGAGGTCATCAGCCGCCTAGAACTTAGAACTAATTAAACCTAACTAACCTAGGGACATCACACACATCCATGCCCGAGGCAGGATTCGAACCTGCGACCGTAGCGGTCACGCGGTTCCAGACTGAAGCGCCTTTAACCGCACGGCCACACCGGCCGGCCCGGTTACTAAAGACAGGGAACTAGCCTGGGACATGCGCGTGGGGGATGACGTTGTTGAAGCCACAAAACATTCCTCAAAAAACGATAAAAAGTTTTCCATCGTTCAAATGAAGGTGGATTCTTCTATCCACTACAGTTCCTGGTGGTCTACATTGTATAAAGAGGCTGCCTGCGCGATTATTCTTACGGTAAAGTCGTTCCTAGACGTCTAACAAGGATGGTCTATTTCGAAGTAGTATGAGATAAACTTTTCAACTGAAAATCAGCACAGTGTTAAGCGCTGCTTGCCGCTGTGGCTGAGCGGTTCTAGGCGCTTCAGACTGGAACCACGCGACCGCTACGGTCGCAGGTTCGAATCCTGCCTAGGGCATGGATGTGTGTGATGTCCTTAGGTTAGTTAGGTTTAAGTAATTCTAAGTCTATGGGACTGATGACCTCAGATGTTAAGTCCCAATAGTGCTCAGAGCCATTTGAACCAATTTTTAAGCGTTGCTTCAATGTTGATGACTTGACGATACACATTTTTAGGCTGAGAAAAGTTGTACAGCCTTTGAAACTGCATTCAAAAAAAGCGTACATGTCTGCACCTCCTACAAATAACAACAAAATATATGAAGTCAAGAAACCTTTGGTTAATTTCTTCAAGACATGATGCAGTTTTAGAATTCTGACACATCTTGGCTGACAACAACAGCATCTCGTGATATAGATGAAGACAACTGAATAAAACAACTATGCAAAACTTGAAATATTATTCACAACTAAGTAAGAAACAATGTTTATTACAAGAAAAGACGTTCTTATATTCAATTCTATTTTACAAAAAGTAAATGAATCCTAAAATTAATTTGTAAATTCACTGTATTGCAGAAAGGGAATGTGTCTAACACTAACAAAGTCGTCCCCCTCTTTCCCCTTACTTTGTACTTGACTTTCACGTGTATATACTAAGCAAGTATGCCTACATCAAGAAACCAGAAATACTTGTCAGGAGATAAACTGCATTAAATCTGTTTGATTCAGTTTTTTGTCTCTACTGTTAGATCGGGAAATGTGGAGTTGCTGCCTTTCTGCAACAAACGGATCAAAAATTCTATGTATTTCGTTTCTGATTGTACTGAAAGTACAGAAGCATACAGACAGCTACTTTCCCTCGCTCAGTTTTCGAACGGAGCAGGACAGAAGATCGATAATATTGGTAAGATATATCCTCCGCCATGCACTGTACAATCGCTTGTGGGGTATGGCTATAGATGTAAACACAGTTAACATATCTTTATTATGCTTTACCGGTTTCGACAAATTAATTTGTCATCTTCAGAAGCCTACAAATTAGGTATGTTATAAATGTTTAGACGTTGGCTATAATTTATAAGAGTAAGAAGTATGTTAGAGAAATTTACTTAGTATTGGTTTAGCAGATGTCAGTATCTTCTTCATATAAACGTAATGTTATCATATGTCCATTAAAGCACATATTGTACGTGATTACTGCAAACACACATTGCCGGCCGGGGTGGCCGAGCGGTTCTAGGCGCTACAGTCTGGAACCGCGCGACCGCTACGGTCGCAGGTTCGAATCCTGCCTCGGGCATGGATGTGTGTGACGTCCATAGGTTAGTTAGGTTCAAGTAGTTCTAAGTTCTAGGGGACTGATGACCTCAGAAGTCCCATAGTGCTCAGAGCCATTTAAACCAAACACAGATTGACAATGTACAGTAACTCTCATCTATGCGTACGTCAAGCTGCTGTGCTAGCTGCAAGGTACATATATAAAAGTATGTAAAAATATAACCAAGGTATATAAAGTAGGTGTATATAATATATTTGAAGAAAACATGGTACATAGTTCTAGTTTGTAAAAGTACTGGGTTAATTGTCACTTTTTATGAGAGATAATACGCAGTCAAAATAATGTCTGTTTTTTTAATTCTCTAGCTTTTCTAAACTATTAGAAATAAAAAGTGAAATTAAAGTACTGTGCAGTCACTTGCCGCCAATTACGCCCGCCTAGAACAGAACGACCAAGAGCAGCCGTTTGCGCCCCATTGTGAGCCCTCGGTACGCCCGCCAAACATTATAACGATCACAAAAATACATTAATTGTCTACCGTGCGAAATAAAAATCACAAATACGACATAGAAGTTAAAGAAGCGCCATTTTTTGCCGATTCCCCTCACGCTATACACAATGTCCTGTGTCTAATGGTTTATACAGAATTAATTAAAACATGAAATTTGCACACAGGTACTCTATATTAATGAAAAGAAATTATTGTTGATTGATTATAAAAAGACTCATAATTTCAGTAACTTTACGCAGCAGACAGCTCGCCAGAATACGTGTTACGTCACGCTCAGCAGAGTTCAAGTCAGCATAAAGGTGAAAGTTGTGTGGTACCCCATATTAACGTTCACTTACAGATGTCTCGATACTTTTGATCATATAGCGTACACTGATGAGCCAAAACATTACGACAATGTGCTTAATGGCATGGTTTTCCTGTCCGCCTTTGGAACGAAATACATCACTGGTTCTGCTTATATGGGATCCGACATTTACATCAGGTGAATTGAACGCCGAGACATCAACGATAGTTCATTATAATGCTCCTGAAACCTCTGTAGCATGGTTCTGGCTCTGAGACACGGGCACGTATACTGCTGAAAGATGACATCGCCGTCGGGGAACACATTAAGCATGAAAGGATGCAGGTGATTCGCAGCTCTCAGCGTTTCTTCGAATACTATCACAGGCCCTATCCAAGAGCAGAAGAATGTGTGCCATAGCATAATACCGCTCCCACCAGCCTGCGTCCGTGGCGCGTAGAAGGTTTCGAGCCGCCGTTCACCTAGATGACGGCCTTTGTGATGACGGCCATCGACCTTGTGCAGCAAAAATGTGATCCACCCGAAGAGCCGACATGTTTCCATTGATCAACGGTGGAAAGCCTATGGTCCCGTGCACTCTGCAATCATAATTGACGGTGTCGTTGGTTCAACATGTGAACACTTAGGGTTGGTCAGCTGCAGAGCTCCATTTTCAACAATGTGCAATGAACGGCGTACTCCGAAATACTTGGGCATGCACCGGCATGGTGATCTTTCGTGAGAGAGGCCACTGACCACCATCTATCCTACCTCACAAAGCTAAAAGCCTGCGAATCCCACGTTCTTTGAAGAGTCGTGGACGTCCAACCATTTAACGCCTATGTGTAGTTTCGCTGTCCTTCTACGTCTTTCCGTAGATGCTCACAATAGTAGCACGCGAACATTTGACCATCTTTGACGTTTTCGAGATACTCGTTCGCAGGCTGTGCGTAATAGTAATCTCTCCTTTGTCAACGTCTCTTATGACAATGGATTTCCCCAATTCCTGCCCATGTCTTTGTTACGATGATCCCCTATCCGTGTCTGCTCCGTTTACATACTTTGGTTATTGCATCACGTGCGTGCAACGCCACCAGGTGGCATCCAACGTCGCGATGGGCAGCGGTCATAATTTTTTGGCTCGTCAGTATGTGTAGAGAAGGAAGAAAACGGTCACTATATTTCATAGTGAGAGCTTGATTTCTTTGTGGTGATATTGTGCTCCGCAGTCTTAAGACTGGATCCATTGAGCTCTCCACGTTAGCCATGATCTGCAACCGTCCTCAACTCTCCATAATTACTGCAGTCTACATCCGCTTGAACCTGCTTTCTGGTATTCAGGCCTGGGTCCCCAACGGCAGTTTTTATTCCTCGCTCTTCGTTACGTTACTAAATTAGCAATTTCTCCAACTACATCTACATGATTACTCTGCAGTTAAATTAGGTGCCTGGCAGAGGGTTCACCAAACTGCCTTCAACTTATTTCTCTGCAGTTCTACTTTCGAACAGCTCGCACGAAGAACGAACACACAAATGTTTCCGTGCGAGCCCTGAGTTCTCACATTTCATTATGATGATCATTTCTCCCAATGTAGACGGGAGTCAACAAAATATTTTCGAACTCTGAGGAGGAAGGTAGTGACTGAAATTTCATGAGAACATCCCGCTGCAACGGAAAAAAAGCTTTTTTTTAACGATTGCAACCTCAACTCGGGCATCATATCCGTAGCAGTCCCTCCTCTATTTCACGATAACACAAAACCAGCTGTCCTTCTTTGCAGTTTCTCGATGTCCTCCGTCAACCCTAACTGATGCCGAACCCACACTGCACAGCAATACTCCAGAAGAGGATGGACAAGTGTAATGTAAGAAGTCTCTTTAGTAGAGCTGTTGCATTTTTAAGTGTTCTGCCAATATCGCTGCTTTCACCACAACGTTATCTATATGGTCGTTACAGTTTAAGTCATTCCTAATTGTAATCCCTATGTATTTAGTTGAATTGACAGCCCCTAGATTTTTGTGCTTTATCGTGTAATCCAAATTTAGCAGTTTGCTTTTCGAACCCATGTGCAATACTTCGTAATTTTCATTATTTAGAGCCGATTTCCACTTTTCGCACCGTACAGATTTGCAGTTCATTCTGATCATCTGATGACTTTATAAGACGGTAAATGACAGCATCATCTGCAAACCATGTAAGTGCGTTGCTCAGATTGTCTCCTAAATCATTTATGTGTACCAGAAACAGCAGTGGGCCTGTAACACTGCCTTTGTGAACGCCAGATATTACATCTATTTTATTAGATGACTTTTCGTCAATTACAACAAATTGTGGCCTTTTTGAAAGAAAACCAAGAATCTAGTCATACAAATGAGGCGATACTCCACAGGCACGCAATTTGATTAGAAGTTGATTGTGATGAACGGTGTCAGAAGCCTTCTGGAAATCTAAAGGTATGAAATCAATTTGAAATCCCCTGTGGATAGCTCTCGTTATTTCGTGAGAATAAAAAGCTAGGTATGTTTCACAAAACGTTATACTCTGAATCCGTGTTGGCTGTTTCTGAATGCTTCAAGATGTCTTACAAACCGATCCCTTCTTTAAACCAGACAATTGCAAACATTTCTGTTTTTCGCAGTTCGGTTCTGTATCTCCTCATTTGTTGTTGGAACTACCTACACTGAAGCACCAAAGAAACTGGCATAGGCATGCGTATTCAAATACAGAGATATGTACACAGGCAGAATACGACGCTGCGGTCGGCAACGCCTCTATAAGACAACAAGAAGTGTCTCGCGCAGTCTTTAGATGGGTTACTGAGGCTATAATGGCAGGTTATCAAGATGTGAGTGCATTTGAACGTGGTATTATAGTCGGCGCACCTCCGAGGTAGCGCATTTTCCCTTACCACTACTTCAGGAGTGTACCGTGAATATCAGGAATCCGGTAAAATATCAAATCTCCAACATCGCTGCGGCGGAAAAAGGGCCTGCAAGAACGGGACCAACAACGAGATTCGTTCAGTGTGACAGAAGTGCAACCGTTCCACAAATTGCTGTAGATTTTAGTGCTGGGCCATCAACAAGTGTCAGCGTGCGAACCATTCAACAAAACATCGTCGATATAGGCTTTTGGAGCCGAAGGCCCACTCGTGTACCCTTGAAGACTGCACGACACAGAGCTTTACGCGTCGCCTGGGACCATCAAAACAAACATTGGACTGTTGATGACTGGAAACTTGTGGCCTGGTCAGACGTGTATTATTTCAAATTGTATCGTCAGATGGACGTGTACGGGCATGGAGACAACTACATGAATCCATGGATCTCCTGCATATCAGCAGGGGACTGTCCAAGCTGGTGGAGGCTCTGTAATGGTTCAAATGGCTCTGAGCACTATAGGACTTAACAGCTGTGGTCATCAGTCCCCTAGAACTTAGAACTACTTAAACCTAACTAACCTAAGGACGTCACACACATCCATGCTCGAAGCAGGTTTCGAACCTGCGACCGTAGAGGCTCTGTAATGGTGTGGGCCGTGTGCAGTTGGAGTGCTTTAGGACACCTGATACGTCTAGATATGACTCTGACACGTGACACATACGTAAGCTTCCTGTCTGATTACCTGCATTCTTGCAACGTGCTGTTCAGAAGAGATCTCCACCCCTCCCCCCTGTACTCTCACGGATTCATGGACAGGCCTGCAGGATTCATGGTGTCAGTTCCCTCCAGAACTACTGCAGACAGTCGAGTCCATGCCACGTCGTGTTGCGGCACTTCTGCGTGCTACACAATATTAGGCAGGTGTATCACTTTCTTTGGCTCTTCAGTGTATGTAATCTGCAGCATTCTTCCGTAGCACGACAAGCTTGTATTCTCTTCTTTTTTGAACTATATATCGTCCACGTTCCAGTTCTGTACAAAACTACACTCCAGAAAAACATGTTCATAATAAACGTAACATTTAATTTTAAATCCGATCTTCAATAACTCTTCTTTTTCATAAATCCTTTTCTTTTTATTGGCGGTTGAATTTTATATTCTCTCTACTTAGTCCATCATCAGTTATTTTATTGCCCAAATAGAAAACCTCATCTATTACTCTGAATGTCTCATTTGCTAATCTAATTCCCTGCATTAATTTGGGCTAAATACATTATCTACTACTACCACGACTTCTAATGTCTGATTTCGTTATCTGATTCCCATCATTAATTCGGCTACATTCCATTTTTCTCGTTTCAGTTTTGTTGATTTTCATACGATAACTTCTTTTCAAGATGCTATCTACTCCATTCAAGTGCTTCTCCAAGGTTTTCGCCGTCTCTCATAGAATTAAAGTGTCATCAACAAGCCTTGGAGATTTATTTTCTTCTCCTTGAACTTGAGTTCTCTTTCCAAATTTTTCTTACTTTTCTTCACAGTTTTCTCGATGTACAGATTAAGTAACATGTGTGACAGGCTACAAACCTGTCTCACTCCCTTCTCAAATACCACTTCCTTTTCATTTCTATACTCAAAACTGCAGTGTTGTTTATGAACAAGTTGTGTATAATCTTGCGCTCGTGTATTTTATTCTTGCCACCCTCGGAATTTTACGACGTGTGTTCCAGTCAAACTTGTCAAAAGCTTTCTCTAACTGTACATATGCTATAGAGGCCAGTTTGCCCTTCTTAATGTATGAGTAATAGTATCAGCATTACATCACGTATTGATGTGTTTTCTAGAATCCAAACTTATTTTTTACGATTCGGCCTCTACCAATTTTTCCAGTTTTTTTAAAAAATAATTCTTGTCTGTATTCTGCAATCATGAGTATTTAAACTGATGGTTTGCTAATTTATCGCCAGTCGACACATGCTTTTTGTAATTGAAATTATTAGATTCTTCACACTGAAGATACTTCGCCTGTATAATATATCTCCCATACCAGGTGGAATAATTTTGTCCTGGTATTTTCTCCCAAGGATCTCAGTACTAGTGAGGGTATATAGGCTACTCCAGTTGCCTCGTTTCGAATTCGATCTTTCAGTGCTCTGTGAAATTATTGTCTTAGTCACTACTCCGACTTCATCTTGATTTGCTTCCCTTTCAATATGGCCGTCAAGCTCATTTCCCATGTATAGCTCTTCTATACAGGGTTATTCATCTGCCCCCTGCTGCTGGGTTTTAGGCAGCCCGCAACGCCTTCAAATATCCTGTGCAAGATTTTTATATTTTTTCGCTCACTACGTGCAAACTGTTAGTCCTACAGAAAGCCGAACGAGACCTTTTTGAAAATTCGAAGGCTACTGCCTCTAGTGAAAACACGTACCAGTGCCAAATATAACTACATTAAATTTTGTACGAAACGACCCTTTTCATTTTTCTGTAGGACTAATGGTTTGTGCACAGCAAGCGAGAGACTACGGAAACGTTGCATGTGGTATTTGAAGGAACTGTGGGTTGAATAAAATCCAGCTGTAGGGATAGTTGAATCATCGTGTATATTCCTCCAACTTTTCAACTTTATCTTCATTGCTTACTACTTGCTTGCCATTTAAGCTCTTGTTCATACATCTGAGTTCCTTTATCTCCAAAGAGCTCTTTAATTTTAGTGTAGTTGCAATCTGTTGTACTCATAGTCATGCATGCGTCTACAGCATTTTATTGTCCGCTAGCCGTATCTGCTTTACCATTTTGCGCTTTCAATCCATCTCAGGTTTACACGTCTATATTCCGTTTTTGTATGCCTCATATCTACCACTCTTGTCTCTTCTTCTTTTGTCAATTAAATTCAGTATCTCTGTGGTATACAAGGATTTTCTCTGGGCTTGTCTTTTTACCTACTTGCTCCTATGCTGCCTTTACTATTTCATCTCTAAATTATACCCATTCGGCTTCTGTTATATCCATTTCCCCTATCTCAGTCAAACGTTGCCTAATGTTCCTTCAGAACTCTCAATAGTCTCTTGTTTCTTCAGAGTACTCTGGTCACATCTTCTTAATTGCTATCTTACTCCAGTTTCTTCTGCTTTCATCTGCAGTTCATAACCAACCAGTTCAGCCCGGAGACGCAGTAGGAAATGTGAATGATAAAGCCGCACGCACAATAGTGTTTCGTTTTCTGTTTTTTTTTTTTTTTTGGGGGGGGGGGGTTCTAGATACTGGGTTCCTATTTGAGCTAGGAACAAGGGGATAAGGTTTTTGGTTTAGCCTGCGCCAGCGGCCATTTGTAAAGCCATTTGAACATTTGGCTTACTGCAGCTATGTTACAGTATGTTAACCAAGGTTAAAACGACGAATCAGAGCTGGCGCCCAGGAAAATTGCGCAAATCAATTAACTTTTTATGGAAAAGATTTTAGTTGCTCTGAAATTAATGCTCAGTTAATGGCGCCATTTGTATGTTCGGTAACTCCGGACTGGAGGGAGACTGACGATACAAATTTGATCCACCGGTATATCCGACCTTCAGCCAACATAGGTTTTAACCGGTTGAAAAAGGAAAATACGTTTTTATGGGAGGTTTTTGAAGCGAAGTAGTTACATACTATAAACCTGTACGAATCGGTTACCGGCCGGAATGGCCGTGAGGTTCTAGGCGCTACAGCCTGGAACCGCGTGACCGCTATGGTCGCAGGTTCGAATCCTGCTTCGGGCATGGATGTGTGTGATGTCCTTAGGTTAGTTAGGTTTAAGTAGTTATCAGTTCTAGGGGACTGATGACCTCAGATGTTAAGTCCCATAGTGCTCAGAGCCATTTGTCCTGAGCAGAGGTATGGATGTAAAAGAAGGGAACTGGCTTTCTGACTTATGTGTCAGCTTCAAAGACATTTAAATGAAAATGTCTTGACACATTAAACCTTTTTGTGAAGTTAACCCTACTTCCCCAGCGCAGTGAAATCCCTTAGCTGCAAGGTGTTGCCACACCTGCAGCTTGCGGTTCATAGGCTGATCCTGTGCCAAAAATCCAGAATATTCGCCAGCCACAGTAAAAACGTATAGTATCGTATGGTGGAAGAGTGTACATGTAACAGCTAAGAAAGCTTTCCTTCGAGGAGAAGGGGAGTGAAGGGAGGTGGGAGGGGGGAAATCGCGAATATATCAAGATTTTTTATTTAAATGTCTTTGAAGCTGCCAGATACACTATGTGATCAAAAGCATGCGGAAAACTGGCTGAAAAATAACCTAAAGTTCGTGGCGCCCTCCATCGGTAATTCTGGAATTCAGTATGGTGTTGGCCTACCCTTAGCCTTGATGACAGCTTCCACTCTCGCAGGCATACGTTCAGTAAGGTGCTGGAAGGTGTCTTGGGAAAAGGCACCCCATTTTTCACGGCGTGCTGGACTGAGGAGAGGTATCGATGCCGGTCGGTGAGGCCTGGCACGAAGTCGGCGTTCCAAAACATCCCAAAGGTGTTCTATAAGATTCAGGTCAGGACTCTGTGCAGGTCAGTCCATTAGAGGGATGTTATTGTCGTGTAACCACTCCGCCACAGGCTGTGCATTATGAACAGGTGCTCGATTGTGTTGAAAGACGCAATCCCCATCGCCGAATTGCTCTTCAACAGTGGGAAGCAAGAAAGTGGCTAAAACGTCAATGATAATTCCACACAAAACAACAAGGGGTGCAAGGCCCCTCCATGAAAAACGAACCATACCATCACACCACCGCCTCCGAATTTTACTGTTGGCACTTCACACGCTGGCGGATGACATTCACCGGGTATTCATCATACCCACACCCTGCCATCGGATCGCCACATTATGTACTGCGATTCGTCACTGCACACAAAGTTTTTCCACATCGTCCAATGTTTACGCTTCTTACACCAATGCCAGGCGTCGTTTGGCATTTACCGTCGTGACGTGTGGCTTATGAGCAGCCACTCGACCATGAAATCCAACTTTTCTCACCTCCCGCCTAACTCTCATATTACTTGCAGTGGATCCTGATACAGTCTGTAATTCCTATGTGATGGTCTGGATAGATGTCTGCCTATTACACATTACGATGCTCTTCAATAGTCGGCGGTCCCAATCAGTCAACAGGCGAGGTCGGCCTGTACGCTTTCGTGCTGTACTAGTCCCTTCACGCTTCCACTTCACTATCACATCGGAAATAGTGGACCTAGGGATGTTTCGGAGTGTGGAAATCTCGCGTACAGACGTATGACACAAGTGACACCCAATCACCTCACCGCGTTCGAAGTCCGTGAGTTCCGCGGGGCGCCGCATTCTGCTGTCACGATGTCTAATGACTACTGAGGTCGCCTGTATGGAGTGCCTGGCAGTAGGTGGCAGCACAATGCACCTAATACGAAAAACGTATGTTTTTGGGGGAGTCCGTATGCTTTTGATTATGGTTCAAATGACTCTGAGCACTATGGGACTTTACTTCTGAGGTCATCAGTCCCCTAGAACTTAGAACTATTAAACCTAACTAACCTAAGGACATTACACACATCCATGCCCGAGGCAGGATTCGAACCTGCGACCGTAGCGGTCGCGCGGTTCCAGACCATAGCGCCTAGAGCCGCTCGGCCACCCCGGCCGGCCTTTTGACTATATAGTGTAAGCAGAAAAGCTAGTTTTCGTCCTGTACATGCCTAACTCTGTGCAGGATATACTCACCTTCCTTGTGCAACGATAGGACCACTTTTCATTCGGGTAAATTGTGGCCAGAGTGCCCATCTGCCCCTGGAAATTGAGCATATCTTCGGGAGTACCCCTCGTGTAACGCGCATTTGTTTCATTTGAGCGTTGCTTCCACACTAGCTGAGTTGCTAAGCGGCAGAAGCGGCGGTCACGCCCGATGGCGGGTATTCCCGGCTTGCGCGCTATTTCTGCTACCGCCGCCCACACGACAGCAAGTGGGCCAGGGGCTGCCGGCCGCTGTCCGCCGGTTCCGCTTATGTTGGCGGCGGCGGCGGCGGAGGCGGCTGCTCCAGCATAGTGGGTGGCCGTCTGAAGGCTGGGCAGAGAGGGCACACCTGCCTGCCTGTCCATCGCCTGGCAAGACGCGTCGGGCCCATAACACAGCTGCTGCTCTCAATCCACTCTTCTCCTACACTTGTTATTGCCCAATACCGTATTCACTCTATAGCGTGGCGAGGATTCCACTCTGCTTTCTGTCTGCAGTGATTACCGCGCCTGTGGCTGGGTCCTGAGTTTATATTTGTTTAAGCTGACAGGAAAAAATACACTACTGGCCATTAAAATTGCTACACCAAGAAGAAATGCAGATGATCACCAGATATTCATTGGACAATATATATTATACTAGAACTGACATGTGATTACATTCTCACGCAATTTGGGTGCATAGATCCTGAGAAATCAGTACCCAGAACAACCACCTCTGGCCGTAATAACCGCCTTGGTGCGCCTGGACATTGAGTCAAACAGAGCTTGGATGGCGTGTACAGATACAGTTGCCCATGTAGTTTCAACACGATACCACACTTCATCAAGACCAGTGACTGGCGTATTGCGACGAGCCAGTTGCTCGGCCACCATTGACCAGACGTTTTCAATTGGTGAGAGATCTGGAGAATGTGCTGGCCAGGGCAGCACTCGAACATTTTCTGTATCGAGAAAGGCCCGTACAGGACCTGCAACATTCGGTCGTGCATTATCCTGCTGAAATGTAGCGTTTGGCAGGGATCGAATGGAGGGTAAAGTCACGGGTCGTAACACATCTCAAATGTAACGTCCATTGTTCAAAGTGCCGTCAATGCGAACAAGAGATGCCCGACACGTGTAACCAATGGCACGCCATACCATCACGCCGGGTGAAACGCCAGTATGGCGATGACGATTACACGCTTCCAATGTGCGTTCACCGCGATGTCGCCAAACACGGATGCGACCATCATGATGCTGTAAACAGAACCTGGATTCATCCGAAATAATGACGTTTTGCGATTAGTGCACCGAGTTTCGTCGTTGAGTACACCATCGCAGACACTCCTGTCTGTGATGCAGCGTCAAGGGTAACTGCAGCCACGGTCTCCGAGCTGCAGTCCATGCTGCTGCAAACGTCGTCGAACTGTTCGTGCAGATGGTTGTCTTTCAAACGTCCCCATCTGTTGACTCAGGGATCGAGACGTGGCTGCAGGCTCCATTACAGCCATGCGGATAAGATGCCTGTCGTCTCGACTGCTAGTGATACGAGGCCGTTGGGATCCAGCACGGCGTTCCGTATTACTCTCCTGAACCCACCGATTCCATTTTCTGCTAACAGTCATTGGATCTCGACCAACGCGAGCAGCAATGTCGCGATACGATAAACCGCAACCGTGGTAGGCTACAATCCGACCTTTATCAAAGTCGGAAACGTGATAGTAAGCATTTCCTCCTTACACGAGGCATCGAAACAACGTTTCACCAGGCAACGCCTGTCAACTGCTGTTTGTGTATGAGAACTCGGTTGGAAACTTTCCTCATGTCAGCACGTTGTAGGTGTCGCCACCGGCGCCAACCTTGTGTGAATGCTCTGAAAAGCTAATCATTTGCATATCACAGCATCATCTTCCTGTCAGTTAAATTTCGCGTCTGTAGCACGTCATCTACGTGGTGTAGAAGTTTTAATGGCCAGTAGGGTACTATTCACCCTTCGATCGACGGTATTGGTGTCAAGAAACACTGATTTGGAGTACAGGTGGGAAAAATGGAGCTCTGAAAACTGATACCCGGATTTTAGTTCTGAATAACTGGTGTTTTTCTGCATTCGTTTAGCCACGCGGTGTAGCCGTGTGGTCTAGGGCCTCTTGGCACGGTTCGCGCGGCTGCTCCGTCGGAGGGTCGAGTCCTCCCTTGGGCATGGGTGTGTGTGTTGTCCTTAGCGTAAGTTAGTTTAAGTTAGATTAAGTAGTGTGTAAGCCTAGGGACCGATGACCTCTGTAGTTTGATACCATAGAACTTACCACAAATTTCCAGTATCAGTATTTGTTTGTAACAGGTCTTTCTTTACTTTTTCTAATAATCGAGTAAAAAAAGTGAAATATCATTTAACCGTAACAATAGTGCTAAAACGTTTACATTTTAAATAAATCCTTAGCTTAAGAAAATAGTATTTTTTATTCGTGGAATTTGCATTGGTTTGATATATGGGAAAAGCGATCACCACTATTTTAATAACTATGCCGACAGAACGAGCAACAAACACATGGCATAAGCAGACAATAAGTGCCTTGTTTCCGTGTGTTGTGGCTTAAGGTAAGAGGATGGAAATTACGGTAACAATAATAAATTAAGAATTTAACAACAGTTCATTCATAGTATGCAATAAACGTAGAAAGTAGCTGATATTCTGCCTGTGTCTACATAAAATGCCTTTACCTTCTGGTAGGTCTCGGAAACGGGCAAATTAACACGAAAAACAGAGTTATTTAGCCTCAGTTTTCACCCTTTAGCACTCACTATCCGTAACGCTCAACTAGTGTTGTGATCCCCAGTTACATGATTTTTGAGCATAGTTTCAAAAAACTAGAATCAGTAGGCGAATACTGGAAATTTTTTTAGTTCTACACCACTTATTTTTTTTGAGAAAAGCAGCGAACGGTGGACAGATTAAGTTTACTTTTATTTGCTTATTCAAATTAATATGCTTATTCTGTGTATCTTGAAGCCAAGAGAGTCAAAATTTTTCACTCATTGTTCGATTTCTATATTCATCGCAGGAAGTAACAGCAATAGTGAAGTGTTGGCAGAAGAGCCAACACTGTGTTGCTAGAGGAGGCCGAAATGCACGCTTTTAATTACACGCTGACTGGCGCGAGGTCTGGAACAGTTAAGGGAATTAATACTAGCAAATAAAGTACGTAGTTGATATAATACTTAACTTTAATCCACAATTGGTGTACATCGCTCTTGACGGTACATGTTATAATCTCAATATCAAATGCTATGGCGCCTTGCTAGGTCGTAGCAAATGACGTAGCTGAAGGCTATGCTAACTATCGTCCCGGCAAATGAGAGCGTAGTTGTCAGTGATCCATCTCTGGCTAAGTCGGCTGTACAACTGGGCGAGTGCTAGAACGTCTCACTAGACCTGCCGTGTGGTGGCGCTCGGTCTGCAATCACTGACAGTGGCGACACGCGGGTCCGGCGTATACCAATGGACCGCGGCCGATTTAAAGGTTACCACCTAGCAAGTGTGGTGTCTGGCGGTGACACCACAAATAGAAAACCGACAATGTGTTATTTCAGAAACCCGATATTTTGAGCGGTTTTGACAGTCAGGTTAAACTGACGTCGAAAAACTGATGTAACCGAAAACTGGTTGTTTCATGGTTGTTTCAGCGATAATCGCCATCCCTAGTATACAACAAGCTACACTTATCTTTGAAATTCACTGATATGTCATCAAATTCCACATACTCGGTGGCCGGCACAACAACCTCATCCACAATTTTTTTTTTAGAATTAGTTCATAAACGTCAGGAACCCCATTTACACTGAAGAGCAGACTACAAAACTTATTTTCTCAAAATGTCAAAGCAGTGTGAAATTAAGGATGAGAAGAGCATCATGGTCGCTTTGGGTCGCTGCAGATGGCACAGAACTAGTACCACGTGGTCACGTGACACTCCACTGCTGGTGTGTCAAAGCCGTGAAGTGCGACGTAGCCGCCGGTCGGTTGTGCGGAATCACAGTCGTAATGTCAATCGATGTGCACACGTGGGATTCATCTCTGTAATCGTGTTCCAAAAAATCGTGGTAGCGCACCACATAAATTAAAAATTTGGTGTGTTAGAAGCTGTTCTGTGTTTCAGTGATAGAAAACAAAACAAAAAATTCAGTGTACAGGAGGGACTGTCTCGTTGCAAGGTAATAACAGCCCAGTACACAGGTCTGCACGAACTCAGACACCCAGAGCACATCGACTGTCCCGATAAACCACCAGATCTTAGAGCAGTAGAAAATATCTGAGACTGTCTGAGCAGTGGATGAAACTTGGCAATCAGCGTCCTCAGACACAGATAACTCTAGGGGAACGGGTCGTCAGTGAGTGGGTTCACCTCCATCTGCTGCATGCCTGAAGAAACTTGTGGATTGTCTTCCTCGCTGAACTGAGGCCGTCATCCGGACGAAGTGCAGTGTTTCACGGTATTAGTGCCATTTCTTCTATTGGTGACTGATTTTTTGCATGGCGAGCTTACCACTTGCTTCCGCGTCAACACATTATTTGACGGGTCATCATTCATCTACTTTGGCACATAACTGACGGTTCTGGTCTCACGAGACAGAAAGAAAGCTTCTAGAGCAATGTACAGGGTGATTCAAAAAGAATACCACAACTTTAGGAACTTAAAACTCTGCAACGACAAAAGGCAGAGCTAAGCACTATCTGTCGGCGAATTAAGGGAGCTATAAAGTTTCATTTAGTTGTACATTTGTTCGCCATTTCAGCCAATAATGTTTTTGGTCCCTTTTTCTTCGAAGGTGCTACTGTAACTGGACTACAGTACCTGGAGATGTTAGAGAATTGGCTGTTCCCTCAGCTCGAACAAGAAGCACAACAATTTATATTTCAGCAGGATGGAGCGCCACCACATTGGCACTTATCTGTCCGTAACTACCTGAACGTCAACTACCCGAGGCGATGGATCGGCCGCCAGGCAGCCCGTGACAGAGCACTTCATCACTGGCCTCCAAGAAGCCCTGATCTTACCCCTTGCGATTTTTTCTTATGGGGGTATGTTAAGGATATGGTGTTTCGGCCACCTCTCCCAGCCACCATTGATGATTTGAAACGAGAAATAACAGCAGCTATCCAAACTGTTACGCCTGATATGCTACAGACAGTGTGGAACGAGTTGGAGTATCGGGTTGATATTGCTCGTGTGTCTGGAGGGGGCCATATTGAACATCTCTGAACTTGTTTTTTAGTGAAAAAAACCCTTTTTAAATACTCTTTGTAATGATGTACAACAGAAGGTTATATTATGTTTCTTTCATTAAATACACATTTTTAAAGTTGTGGTATTCTTTTTGAATCACCCTGTATATCATATTCCTCGCGACACTCATCGATGTTACGCTTTTCGAATTGATGCCCCCTTTCAGCCCACATTTTGTCGCATTTTGTTAGACAGTGTATGAAGGATCACGCTGCCGCAAGTTAGCGAGCAAGCAACGTCAGTAGAGTAGTCCACACCAAAACGACAGAGGATTTGAGAACGAAGTCGAGTCGTGCTGAAGAGTTCATAAGGAAAGCTGTGAATCACGTGTCAAGCTGTCTCCCCGCGCCACGTGAAAACGCTCGTGGACGAGGAACGCGTGAAGTCACAGCGAGGAATTCCGCGTCCCACTGCAATGCGGAGGGTGAAATGGAGAATCTGGCAGATCAGATTCTTGCCTCTTGGGGAGGAACGTGGCCAATGAAGTGCGACATCGTACTATGTAAAAGCAAAACATGCGTACCGTCATATTTTATTGACTTAAGCTACTTATTTGGTGGGCATTTGGTTTATCACATTTATGATATGAATCCAAGGTATTTCAGAGCATCAGAGAATTGAGGATATCTCGAAAACGCTTTACGATTTGGTATAATAAAGTGACGGGAAAGTTCATAATGACTTTCTGTATTTAGGTTTCCTACTTTTATAACTTCGGTGCGACGAAAGTACGCCGTTTCAATGCTACGGCACAACGATGATCTATTAAAAGTGCATCGTTTTCATATAACGTGTCATCGTTAGATACAAAATAATGACTTTGTAGTTATAGTCTTTACTTAGTATATAGCGAAATCGAGAGGGCTTACCAACGCGCAGAAGTGGTAGCCGAGTCGGTAGCGGCGTGGGCTTTAAAGTGAAAGAAACGGGTTCGATTCTAACTCTTACCGATTTTTTCCACATTTTTCTAAAAGATTTATTAATTTAACAGGAGTATTATCACAAAAGTCGATGTTATTTGTTATAAATAATGTATTTGCGGCATATATGGTCGCAAAGGCCAGCGACTTGAATGTTTCCGGAGTGGCCAGAACCCTTAACGAAACTGCCACTCTGTCAAGAAAAGCACACAAGCTACACACTGGTTCCTTAAGAAACTCTGTGTAAAATATATATACCTATCACGTAGTTTTATGGATTGCCTCGTATATCATCTCGGTAAATATCTATCTCAATGATGGTGAGCAGCTTCGAGAAAGTCCCCTCTTCCACTGAAATGAAATTATGAAACGAATTTCGATCTTGAAATCTGTGTGGCGAAGTACGTTACTTCAAAGTCAATGCAGCATCTAGAATACGGATTTTATGTATGTGCATCTTCGCGATTTCCTCCGCTCTTCTTCGACTAAAGCTAACAGAGTTAAAGCAGAATTTTAGACACGTCCATTTTTGCAAAGCGGCTGTGTGGTTTTTTGCCCCAATCGCCGCTGGAGAACGTCGAGAGCGCAAATCACGTTTAATCAGCTCGTACCGTGTGCAGAAGGCGCAGGTGCGATGTCGCGTCAGCGGCGCTAGCTGCCTCGCCCGTGTAGGACGGCTTTAGCATTGGCGCAAAGCGCATAACTTGGATTATTTGTATTTTCCGCCTAAATGTTCAATCTTTCAGGTAGTTCACTTACACAGTACAGGGCAAACTTTCAGGCAGTTCACTTACGCAGCACAGGACAATTTTCAGGTAGTTCAGTTACACAGTACTGGACAAACTTTCAGGTAGTTCACTTACACAGTATAGGACAAACTTCCAGGTAGTTCATGTAAGCAGTATAAAAAAAACTTTTAGGCGATTCACTTATGTAGTACAGGACAAACTTTCAGGCAGTTCACTTACACAGTACAGGACAAACTTTCAGGTAGTTTACTTATGCAGTACAGGACTAATTTTCAGGTAGTTCACTTACGCAGTACTGGACAAACTTTCAGGTAATTCACTTACACACCACAGGACAAATTTTCAGGTAGTTCACTTACACAGTACAGGACAAACTTTCATTCAGTTCACTTACAAAGTATAGAACAAACTTTCAGCCACTTCCTATCTTTCACACCAGCAACATATTCGTGATACGAGTCGATATTTTGTCTTATTCAGATTATGTTGAAGTTGAAACTAGCCATGGAAAGCGTTTTTAAAGACAGTCTGGGACTAGTTTTTCGAGAGGCAATACGCGTCTGTCGAGAATGTTACATTATTTAGCGTAAAAGTTAACTATCAATTAAAAGTATCTCAGGGACGTTTATGTGCGGTTACTATATGTCAGCATACTAGTGTGGTGACAGTTTTTGCACATTATTATCATTCTGGATAAGTTGATTATTAGATTCCGCAATCTTTGATGCAACTGTTTTCCACCGATTGCATGCTTCATTCAGGAAAACAAATGGCAGTTGGAAAATACGAGATTCATGCTACAGGATGGATGAAGGAGAACACTTCAATGATGTTTCGTGAGCTCCTCCAAGGTGTGCGGACTTGTGTGAGGCCTAGCGTTGTCATGGAGAAGGAGAAGTTCATTCACTTTTTGTGGCGACGAAGTAGCTAAAGTCTTTCCTTCAATGCTGTGAGAGGAGCACAGTACACTTCCGAATTGGTCGTTGCACCGTGAGAGAGGACGTCAAACAGAATAACCTCTTCTCTGTCTCAGAAGACCGTCACCACGAATTCACCAACTGCGGATGCAGTATTGAACTTTTTCTTCAGAAGAGAGGTGATGTCGCACCACTCCATGGATTGCCGCTTTGTTTCCGGTTCGAAGTGATGAATCGAAGTTTTATCTCCTGTGACAACGTTCGACGAAAAGTTGTTACGATGAGCCTCGTGACGCGCAAGCCATTCCCCACATGTGGTCCTTCCATGCTCTTTGAGGTCGTCTGTTAGACGGCAAGGAACCAAGCGGGCACTCGTTTTTGCGTACCCCAAGTGGTGAACGAGTGTGATAGCACTACCAGCAGAGACGTCCCGTCGTGCTGCCAGGTGTTTGATTGTGATCTGTCAATCACTTCGAATGAGAGTGTCCGCACGTTCCAACAATGCAGTAGGAGTCACACCTGCGTGCGGACGGCCAGCACACGGCACATCGGGCAGGTTTCCGTGACCTTGTTACGACGATGACAGACGCCTCACCAAAGACTCACCGTGCTTGTATTCACTGCCAGGTCTCCCTAGACATTCTGCAAGCGCCTCTGAATATCTGCGATGGTCTGGTTCTCCGCCAAAAGAAACTGAAAGACAGCTGTCTACATGCAACACAGCTCCATTACAGACGCCGTTTTGTAGTCTACGTATAGCACCGTCATGAATAGAAATTTCATGGAACAATAGGGGCTGGAGAGGAAATATCCCACCATGTCCCACAACAACCGCATTCTTCCAACCGAAACAGGCCGGGAAAAAATATTTGGCATTACTTATTGAACATCCCTAAAATATGATATTCTCCAAGATAATGATTGATGTTACGTGTGGGGCATTTACGCCTCGTTTCATCATTGAGTGCATCAAGACTCACGCTGCTGTAAACTACAGCGCAAGCAATAGCAGCAGAATACACCAGCACAGGCCGGCCGAAGTGGCCGTGCGGTTCTAGGCGCTGCAGTCTGGAACCGCGAGACCGCTACGGCCGCAGGTTCGAATCCTGCCTCGGGCATGGATGTGTGTGATGTCCTTAGGTTAGTTAGGTTTAAGTAGTTCTCAGTTCTAGGGGACTTATGACCTCCAGAAGTTGAGTCCCATAGTGCTCAGAGCCATTTGAACCATTTTTGTGAAGACCAGCACACAGACAACAGATGGGCAGAGATCGTGAGAACGAAGCCGAACCACGCATAGAAAGCTGTGATTCACCCGTTAGCATTGGCCCCAAGAGGGTAACTTGTATTATTTATATTTACTGTTTAAATTTTTGTGCTGAGTCCCAATTATGGTGATTCTCACTGACGGCTTTCTAACTATGATTTCATTAACTCTAATGTCATAATCAAGGCCTAGTTAAAGATTTCACTTAATGTGATTTATCATTGGTGGACGGAATCGTCCAGTCACGGAAGCACCATGAGTGGGCAGGCGCGAAACAGTCAGGCTCTCCGATCAGTCAGTTCAGAACAAATTTTCAAGCTGTCGACTTATGCAGTCTAGGACAAACATTCAGGCAGTTCTTAATCACACCAGCAACAAATTCATGATACTAAACGATATTACGTGTTGTTCAAATTAGGTTAAACTTTAAACCAACCTGGGAAAACCGTCTGCCACTGGTTTTCCGAGAGGCAATACGTGTGTGCAGATATTGATACGTAATTTAGTGTCGAAATGAATTGTTAATTAAAACTGGCTCGGCAATATTTACGCGCGCTTTCTTATATGTCAACGAATTTGTGTAGTGACAGTCCTTACATATTGTTATTGTGCTTCATAAGAGACAATTAAATTCTGTAATCTTTGATTATTAAAAGTTCATTTTACGTTTCCTGGTTCGTATATTAAAATAATAAAAAACAGGTTGCATCCTGAACTTTCATTATCGTCGTGTCGAAATACTCCTACATGCTATTCCAAACATTCTGCTTAACGCATCTGGACTTGCGGCTGATGGAGAAGAAACACAGTATGGACAGAGAGACAGCAATAAAACAGACAAGGTCAGCGTACCTCTCCATAGCGACGCTAGGGGACTATCTGGGCAAAACTCTGGAGTGTTTTCTCACGAAATACTCAACGTTGCCCTCCATATGCAACAATTCGTAAACAACAACTTGCGCTGTCAGCATGTCTGACGCAGTAATGTGCAACGGCAATAAAATTCCATATCTCATGCTACTTAGTTCATTAGTCAGGGAAGTGTAGGAACCGCTACACGCTGTTCAGCATACACCTCTAGTTTAATTTCATTTGTACGATTCTTTCTGCAGCTTAGCGGTCTGCAGTACCGTTATCGGTTTGTGAAAGTTTCTACCGCTGCTTCTCGCTGTAGAGCCTGTGAAGCTGTGGCAGCCTCCAGTGTATAGACCACTGATTTACCGGCCCCTGGCGCACCCTCCCTCAAAGGGTAATCTGCGGTAGTGTGTGCACGCGGGACCCCACTGGCGGAGAGTACCAAAGCCGTGTGTGGAATTACGCGCGCGCGAGTAGCTGTGTTGCGGGTGGCGGTCCCGCCGGGGTGCAGGGGCCGTCCATTCCGGTCGGCCTCCCCGCCGGCCGCTCGCAGCTCACAGTGGCGGCGGCGACAACGAGCGACACGGCGGGGCAGGGCGGCGCAAATGCCAGCGGGTCAGCCGCGCTCTGACGCGCTCTAACGTGCCTCCAGTTGATTTATGTCTGGCCGTAGAGTGGCGTGTCGCTGCCTAAAAGGTTAAACAGCTACGCCGGGCTCAAAAATACGTAAAGCGCGTCGAGGGGAAAACGTTTTAAAGGTGGCACCTCTATTACGTATGGACCGTCGTTTATCTAATAGTCAGGTGGGTTTAATATTTCAGTATAGAAACGGAAAGAACACATTAGCAAAATTTCGTGACGGGCAAAAACTAATTACGAAATAGTTTAGACAACATCCAGTATATACACTACTGGCCATTAAAATTGCTACACCACCAAGATGACGTGCTCAAACGCGAAATTTAATCGACAGGAAGACGATGCTGTGATATGCAAAGGATTAGCATTTCAGAGCATTCACACAAGGTTGGCGCCTGTGGTGACACCTACAACGCGCTGACATGAGGAAAGTTTCCAACCGATTTCTCATACACAAACAGCAGTTGACTGGTGCAAGGAGGAGAAATGCGTACCATCACATTTCCGACTTTGATAAATGTCGGATTGTAGCCCATTGTGATTGCGGTTTATCGCATCGCGACATTGCTGCTCGCGTTGATCGAGATCCAATGACTGTCAGCAGAATATGGAATCGGTCGGTTCAGGAGGGTAAAACAGAACGCCGTGCTGGATCCCAACGGCGTCGTATCACTAGCAGTCGAGATGACAGGCATCTTATCCGCATGACTGTAACGGATCTTGCAGCCACGTCTCGATCCCTGAGTCAACAGATGGGGACGTTTGCGAGACAACAAACATCCGCACGAACAATTCGACGACGTTTGCAGCAGCATGGACCATCAGCTCGGAGACCATGGCTGCGGTTACCCTTGACGCTGCATCACAGACAGGAGCGCCTGCGATGGTGTACTCAACGACGAACTGGGTGCACGAAAGGGAAAACGTCATTTTTTCGGATGAATCGAGGTTCTGTTTACAGCATCATGATGGTCGCATCCGTGTTTGGAGACATCGCGGAGAACGCACATTGGAAGCGTGTATTCGTCATCGCCATACTGGCGTATCACCCGGCGTGATGCTATGGGGTGCCATTGGTTACACGTCTCGGTCACCTCTTGTTCGCATTCACGGCGCTTTGAACAGTGGTCGTTACATTTCAGATGTGTTACGACCCGTGGCTCTACCGTTCATTCCATCCCTGCGAAACCATACATTTCAGCAGGATAATGCACGACCGCATGTTGCAGGTCCTGTGCAGGCCTTTCTGGATACAGAAAATGTTCGACTGCTGCCCTGGCCAGCACATTCTCCAGATCTCTCACCAATTGAAAACGTCTGGTCAATGGTGGCTCGTTACAATACGCCAGTCACTACTCTTGATGAACTGTGGTGTGTTGAAGCTGCATTGGCAGTTGTACCTGTACACGCCATCCAAGCTCTGTGTGACTAAATGCCCAGGCGTATCAAGGCCGTTATTACGGCGAGAGGTGGTTGTTCTGGGTACTGATTTCTCAGGATCTATGCACCCAAATTGCGTGAAAATGTAATCACAGGTCAGTTCTAGTATAATATATTTGTCCAATGAATACCCGTTTATCATCTGCATTTCTTCTTGGTGTAGCAATTTTAATGGCCAGTAGTGTACATGCTGTGAATAGTGGCAATTCACCTTGAAAAATAAAAAGGTATGAACTCCTCCACATCAGTACTGAAATAAATTCTTAAATAATACGGATAGTTAAAGGGCCAGGCTACAAAAACATAAAACATCGTCCAGAAAAGATAATTTATTAACAAGTTTCGCCAAAGTCCTTATGAATTCCTTTTTTAAATTTAACATTCAACATATTCAAGCAAATGGGAGAAAGCTACAATGAATCATTGTTATCTTAAATCTAAACGATAAGTTTTGAATCGGTGGCGTTGTGTCGATCTTCTATCAATATATGAGGGGCGCTCAGTAAGTAATGCAGCACATTTTTGTCCTGATGGCAGGTTGATTTTATTCGGGACTTCAATACACTACGTTATTGCTCACTCTTTTGTCTACAAAATCCTATTTGTCAACATAATCTCCGTTCAATGCGACAGTCTTACTTCACCTCACTAGGGGACCCTGCATGCCCGCAGGAGGCCGCGGTGGCCGAGCGGTTCTAGGCGCTTCAGTCCGGAACCGTGTGACTGCTGCGGTCGCAGATTCGAATTCTGCATCGGGCATGGATGTGTGTGATGTCCTTTGGTTGGTTAGGTTTAAGTAGTTCAAAGTTCTAGGGGACTGATGACCTCGGATGTTAAGTCCCATAATGCTCAGAGCCATTTGAACCATTTGTATGCCCGCATGGTACCATCCAACTGGTCGACGCCGGACCCTACGTCTTGCTGCATCAATAGCCCGCCCATCACCAGCGTACTCCTGCTCGCGATCATCCTTCATTGAGCCAAACAGACGGAAGTCTTCTGTTCGGTGGCGAGCAACCCAGAGGACACACGCCCTTTATTACCCTAACTGTCGGGAGAGTGTGTCAGCACTACCAACTGAGACGTCCAGTTGGTCAGCGAGGTGTCTGATTCTGATCCATCGATCCCCCTAATGAGAGTGTCCGCACGTTCCAATACTGCAGAAGTCACAGCAGTTTGCGACTGGCCGGCACGTGTTAGAGCGGACAGGTTTGAACTACAATGTAGCTATAATGACAGACGCCTCGCCAAACGACTCAGCGTGCTTTTGTTTACCACCAGGTCCAGTAGATGTTCTGCTAGGAGCTTATTAACATCTGCGGTTCTCAGGTTTTCCGCCAAAAGAAGCTCAACGACAACTGTCTGCTTGGAACACACCTCCATTAAAGACACCTTTTCGCTTTGAAGACTGCGTATAGTGCTGATAGTTATCGGAAGTTCATGTAACTATAGGGAATAAAGCGGGCATATTCCACGATGTCCCGTAAGAAATTCCGTATTGTTTCAACCGAGAAAAGGAAAAAAATGTGTTGGTTTAGTTACTGAACGTCTCCCGTAATTTCAATAAGACAGTCTGAAAATTCAGGCATCATTAGAATAAACACAAAGGTTTCAGTTTAGGCAAGCCCCAAAGAAAAATACATCAATAGCCAGCACAGTTCAAACCTGTAGGCCTAGCAAATTTAAATAGCCAATGGGCGACCATAACATAGAAGCCTTAGCTGAATCAGAAAAATAATACTCGAAGTTTTCAGATAAAATACAAATGGCTCAGGTTGATTGCACAAAAGAATTTGTAAAAAACTTTGAACACCAACGCCCGCAAGGCTTCCACTAAAGGTACGCGCAATTAATACTGAGTAACTAATTGAATGACACAAAGACAGCACAAATACTGATAAATTAAAATCTGGTCTCAAACCTTGTACACAAAACTGTGACCTGAACAGAAAGAAGGTACTGGCAGTGTGTGTTAGTCTCTGGTAAAGAATAAAATTACCTCCGACACAAAGCACACAATATAATAATCCTTACATTGCAGTAGATAGCTCCGAATGTTTGTACAGTCTACACCAGTGTGCTCACCAAGCCAGTCCAAAAGGCGCTAATGAGTGTGATTCAACAACTCCACTTCCACGTGAATTCTGCAGCCATAAGTAACAGGTACAGTTCCAGGCCCGTCATCAACCAAACCCGGTCGTATAAAATCATAGAATAGCGGCAGTTGGTCGCTCGAAATAATATTCAACTCTAGCAGTTGCTCGTAGTGTCCATGTCGCACGTGACTGCCAGCACTTGTCCTTGGACGGTTATCCACCAGCCATTTGTGGCAAACGACTGAGAGAGAGCTGATGCCTGTGGTCGGTAAGTGAACGTGGCAGCAGAGCGCGCGGATGCTCCCTGGCGTGATGCGAAGCAGGCCTTTGCTTAGCTGCAGCCAAAGGGGTTACGTCGCGCTTTCGATTATATATATGTAGAAACAGCACGTGTGTCAGATTCTGTCAGATTTCGTCTACAAGAAAAATTACACATATTACACATATTTCACTGAAGTGACGAATGAAAATTTGTGTCAAGATCAGGATTCGGATCCAGAACTCCTGCTCACTGGGGAGATGCGTAATCCACTACGTCACTCTGGTACAGTGCTTTGCATAACTGCACGAACTACGCTATCACGCCTCCCTCTTCAGTACAAATTCCCATTCACGTCTCAGAATACTTGCTTGCTAGGATAGGCAAAGCAGTTGTGCAAAGCCACTATGTCAGGGTGGTGTTGTGGATAGCGCATCTGCCTAGCGAGCAGTAAATCTTCAGTTCGAATCCTAGCCTTGGTAAAAATGTTCATTCGTCACTTCAGTCTCCGTATACACATCATACATGTTTGAGACTGCAGAGTGAAAATCTTATTTTGGAAACACCCCCCAGGCTGTGGCTAAGCCATGTCTCCGCAATATCCTTTCTTTCAGGAGTGCTAGTTCTGCAAGGTTCGCAGGAGAGCTTCTGTAAAGTTTGGAAGGTAGGAGACGAAGTACTGGCAGAAGTAAAGCTGTGAGTACCGGGCGTGAGTCGTGCTTCGGTAGCTCAGATGGTAGAGCACTTGCCCGCGAAAGGCAAAGGTACCGAGTTCGAGTCTCGGTCGAGCACACAGTTTTAATCTGCCAGGAAGTTTCATATCAGCGCACACTCCGCTGCAGAGTGAAAATCTCATTCTGGAAACACCCCCCAGGCTGTGACTAAGCCATGTCTCCGCAATATCCTTTCTTTCAGGAGTGCTAGTTCTGCAAGGTTCGCAGGAGAGCTTCTGTAAAGTTTGGAAGGTAGGAGACGAGATACTGGCAGAAGTAAAGCTGTGAGTACCGGGCGTGAGTCGTGCTTCGGTAGCTCAGATGGTAAAGCACTTGCCCCCGAAAGGCAAAGGTCCCGAGTTCGAGTCTCGGTCGGGCACACGGTTTTAATCTGCCAGGAAGTTTCATATCAGCGCACACTCCGCTGCAGAGTGAAAATCTCATTCTGGAAACACCCCCCAGGCTGTGGCTAAGCCATGTCTCCGCAATATCCTTTCTTTCAGGAGTGCTAGTTCTGCAAGGTTCGCAGGAGAGCTTCTGTAAAGTTTGGAAGGTAGGAGACGAGATACTGGCAGAAGTAAAGCTGTGAGTACCGGGCGTGAGTCGTGCTTCGGTAGCTCAGATGGTAGAGCACTTGCCCCCGAAAGGCAAAGGTCCCGAGTACGAGTCTCGGTCGGGCAGACAGTTTTAATCTGCCAGGAAGTTTCATATCAGCGCACACTCCGCTGCAGAGTGAAAATCTCATTCTGGAAACACTCCCCAGGCTGTGGCTAAGCCATGTCTCTGCAATATCCTTTCTTTCAGGAGTGCTAGTTCTGCAAGGTTCGCAGGAGAGCTTCTGTAAAGTTTGGAAGGTAGGAGACGAGATACTGGCAGAAGTAAAGCTGTGAGTACCGGGCGTGAGTCGTGCTTCGGTAGCTCAGATGGTAGAGCACTTGCCCCCGAAAGGCAAAGGTCCCGAGTTCGAGTCTCGGTCGGGCACACAGTTTTAATCTGCCAGGAAGTTTCATATCAGCGCACACTCCGCTGCAGAGTGAAAATCTCATTCTGGAAACACTCCCCAGGCTGTGGCTAAGCCATGTCTCCGCAATATCCTTTCTTTCAGGAGTGCTAGTTCTGCAAGGTTCGCAGGAGAGCTTCTGTAAAGTTTGGAAGGTAGGAGACGAAGTACTAGCAGAAGTAAAGCTGTGAGTACCGGGCGTGAGTCGTGCTTCGGTAGCTCAGATGGTAGAGCACTTGCCCCCGAAAGGCAAAGGTCCCAAGCTCGAGTCTCGGTCGGGCACACAGTTTTAATCTGCCAGGAAGTTTCATATTAGCGCACACTCCGCTGCAGAGTGAAAATTTCATTCATGAATGTTTTAGTTGGACCACTATTTTCGCTTTGTGATAGACGGCGCTGTAATAGTCACTGTAACGTTCCCTGGCCGCACACACACTATTAATAAACTAAAATTTAATTGTACTATATACGCCGCTATGAAGCAATTTGTATATACTGTAATTATTTAACAAAAAATATTATTTAATTTTGTGTAAAGGACATTAGTTATTATTGTATTGTTTTCTGTAAAATATTATCGATGTATTTATGATTGTAATATTTCTATACTCATAATGAAATTACGAAATGTGTCAATATCTGCTATAACAAAAATGTAAAATACAGCCGCAGATTGCAAAGAGACAATAACGGTTAATAGTCGTATAAATAGGAAAACATAGTGTGCATTCTTTGTCGTCTTCCTCGAGAGCTGAGAGAGAGAGGAGCCTGTGACGTAGCATTTTATGAATGGGTAGACTTCACTTGTCTGTATCTAGATTTAGCCGCCATTAGAGGAGAAATTACAAACTAATATAAGTGTAATTATTGTTGTGGTCTAAATACACTATAATTTATCAAAAGTGTGTATTACTAATGTAAATTAGCTTGCCCATGTCATCTATAATATTTCTTTAAAGAATTTTCAGCATTTTTAGCGGTGTTGCTGGGCTGTGCCGCGACCGAACGATTTGCAGCGGCGGCACATTTAAAAAATTGTTCCGCTAAGAAAAATTTAATCAAACCCGTAAATCGGGAGCAGATAAAAATTAGCAGTGAATTACGAAAATGTTTTTCTTTTACAGCGATCCAGAGACTGACGGAATTTATTACTAGTTTCACATTTGTGCATTCATAGGCGGATAGTTAACGTTGAAATTTAACAAATAACTTAAATGTGTTTTATCAATGATAACTAAACGTCAGCTTGGCAATATTTAACCATTTTCTGCTAATAGAGACAGTCTTGTGTTCCATAGCTAACGCCGGGAAGGAATTCAGTAAATATTAAAAAAAAAAAAAAACACTGCATTTAGAAAATGTGTGCCAAGGCCGAATTATGTAAAAGATTTAATTCTCAACTAAATATTCTTAATCTGTCAATATTAATTTATCAGCATGAGAGGGTTGACTAAGTTCACGTAATTTTAAATGTACTTAATTCTGTCTAAATGAATTTTTATTACCACACGTAAATAAGGGGTTCTACAACAAAGTTCGTGCGTACAGAAAGAAAGAAAGGCAAATTAACTAAAAACAAATTTAAAAAAAGGTAACATTTGAAAACAAAATCATTTCATTATACAACTTTACTTATTTTTTTAATTTAATTTCATTAAATTGGCGCCCAACGTGGGGCTCGAATATGCAGCGGCCACAAAATACCCATGAGATAACTAGGGAATTATTGTAGTCGAACTTTGTTGGAGAACAATTAATAATTTTTTCATGTATTGTATGTATTGCCTAACCAATGTTGTGTGGTAATACCTGTATATGATTTTTTGCATGAGAACACTATATACCCAGAGGCAAGCTGAAGAAGAGAGCTCATTATATCGAAAAATTAATTACCTACCACAATACCAGGGGGCAGCTGCAGCCAAGATAGATCACCAAAAGGTAAAGCTACAGTGTAGTTGTCCTGTGGGTAGTAAAGTAGCCTCAGTGCAGTGTTCTCGGATCATTAGTGGTGTGCTTAGTGTTAGTGTTCTTTTTTTTTTAAAAATAACAGGACATTTGAGTAGCTAGTCATCGTAGTATATAATAAGTGTGTTTCAACAAATGACCATTTCTTGTGTGATTATGTCAGTGAAACCTGAGTGTTAGGATATTGAGTTCAGATTTTGTTTCTTTTGTTGACTATGGTTAGATTGC
This sequence comes from Schistocerca piceifrons, assembly GCF_021461385.2. NCBI lineage: Eukaryota > Metazoa > Arthropoda > Insecta > Orthoptera > Acrididae > Schistocerca > Schistocerca piceifrons. The sequence continues at coordinate 124,025,332 of NC_060139.1, read as the reverse complement.
GTAGTCACAAAGATATAAACATGGATAATGAACAACGGTTAGCAAGCAGTGATACCGAGTTAGAAAGTGAGGCACAAAGTTATTACAAATGATTGAAGCGATTTCACAGCTCTACAATAACTTTATTATTTGAGATATTTTCACAATGCTTTGCACACACATACAAAAACTCAAAAAGTTTTTTTAGGCATTCACAAATGTTCGATATGTGCCCCTTTAGTGATTCGGCAGACATCAAGCTGATAATCAAGTTCCTCCCACACTCGGCGCAGCATGTCCCCATCAATGAGTTCGAAAGCATCGTTGATGCGAGCTCGCAGTTCTGGCACGTTTCTTGGTAGAGGAGATTTAAACACTGAATCTTTCACATAACCCCACAGAAAGAAATCGCATGGGGTTAAGTCGGGAGAGCGTGGAGGCCATGACACGAATTGCTGATCATGATCTCCACCACGACCGATCCATCGGTTTTCCAATCTCCTGTTTAAGAAATGCCGAACATCATGATGGAAGTGAGGTGGAGCACCATCCTGTTGAAAGATGAAGTCGGCGCTGTCGGTCTCCAGTTGTAGCTTGTCGAGATACACGTGTCCTGTAACGTTTTTCGCAGAAGAAAAAGGGGCCGTAAACTTTAAACCGTGAGATTGCACAAAACACGTTAACTTTTGGTGAATTGCGAATTTGCTGCACGAATGCGTGAGGATTATCTACCGCCCAGATTCGCACATTGTGTCGGTTCACTTAACCCTTAAGAAAAAATGTTGCTTCATCGCTGAAAACAAGTTTCGCACTGAACGCATCCTCTTCCATGAGCTGTTGCAACCGCGCCGAAAATTCAAAGCGTTTAACTTTCTCATCGGGTGTCAGGGCTTGTAGCAATTGTAAACGGTAAGGCTTCTGCTTTAGCCTTTTCCGTAAGATTTTCCAAACCGTCGGCTGTGGTACGTTTAGCTCCCTGCTTGCTTTATTCGTCGACTTCCGCGGGCTACGCGTGAAACTTGCCCGCACGCGTTCAACCGTTTCTTCGCTCACTGCAGGCCGACCCGTTGATTTCCCCTTACAGAGGCATCCAGAAGCTTTAAACTGCGCATGCCATCGCCGAATGGAGTTAGCAGTTGGTGGATCTTTGTTGAACTTCGTCCTGAAGTGTCGTTGCACTGTTATGACTGACTGATGTGAGTGCATTTCAAGCACGACATACGCTTTCTCGGCTCCTGTCGCCATTTTGCCTCACTGCGCTCTCGAGCGCTCTGGCGGCAGAAACCTGAAGTGCGGCTTCAGCCGAACAAAACTTCATGAGTTTTCTACGTATCTGTAGTGTGTCGTGACCATATGTCAATGAATGGAGCTACAGTGAATTTATGAAATCGCTTCAATCATTTGTAATAGCCCTGTAATGTTAGTGGCGTAGTTCAGGAAGTACAATGTGAGAATCTGGGGGCAGAAGGGCAAGAAATGTTGCCACTGCCAGCCAGTGATTCAGTTGATAGTAGAAATACCGTGCAACCCACAAGCACTAGACATGGACCAGAGAGTGGTGAGGTGTCAGAAGTGCAATCATTAAGAGTTATGTTCGAGCGCATGCTCAATTTCCAAGCTACGTTTGTGCATGAACAAGCAAAGCGTGACCAGAGATTGGTAGCTGAATTTGCACGAATGCAAGCAGAACGCGAAAGAGAACGTGATGCTAAACAAGCAGAGCGTGATCGACGTCAGCATGAGAGAGACTTGCAGTTAATGCAATCCTTGGAAGCTATGCAAAGTGAGATTGTTAGTTTGAGACAAAACTATGAAACTATACCCAAAGCGGTGCAAGAACTGAGGGAAAGAGTAGAGAATATCCCGGTGGCTAACGCCAGTATCGTGGGTGAAATCAGTGTACTGGCTAACAGGATGGAACAATTAGAAATTGACACAAGTCAAGAAATTTTTGAGCAGAAAATGTCCGAACAAGTGCACAAAATTGAAAACGAATTTATAAAAAAAATAGACGAGAAGGTGCACGCCTCAATTGACATTCCGCTGTGTCAGCGGAATGTCAGCCATCGTCTTGCGGAGCTGGAAAGCAGCTTGCTGCACGGCGACGCACAGGCGTGTATCACGCCAGCCACGTCCAACAATGATAGGCTTATAAATATAGCAGTGAAAAATTGCGACTGCGAGACAGAACAGGCAACCAATGTTAGCGAAACAAACAAATGTCACTCCAAAATAGTGATTGAAGAAAGCCTGATTAGAAACCGACAGTTTCAGATCTTTACAACGGAGAAGAAATCTGTTCACCCTGTAGTATTTATCAAGGGATTTAGAAACATTTTGCCTAGCGTTTGGAGTCATACACAGAAAATGCAGTTCGTTATGTCTTACATACAAGGAGATGCTGCATTATGGGCAACCGAAGCAGCTGACAGTTGCGACACATATGAGCAATTTGAAAAGGCATTCTTGGCCAAATATTGGTCAACATGTATTCAGGAGAGATTACGGAAGGAGGTATATAATACAGAGCCGTATTCTCCACGATTAGGCAATTTGCGAAAATATTTTGAGAAATACATTAATAAGACCCGTTACTGGGACGAGCAGATTTCATCCCGGGATTTGATCAGACTTTTGAAATCACACTTGCCGATACACGTAAAGGAAAAACTTATACACGTACCGGAGAACGACATGGAACATTTCTTGTCTGTTCTAGACTCAATTGACCTGATTCAGGAGGATGTTAAAGCAGCCTCTGAACAGGCTAGAAGTAACGGAAACGGTTACAGAAATGGTCGAAATAACACGCCTCCACCAAATAATGGAAACGGCGGAGGTAACAATAGGAGACAAGATTATGTACAAAACGGGAATAGAGGTAGAGACCGGAACGGCAATAGTCCGCCGGTGAATAATGAACGGAAAAGGAGGTCTGATGACCGATATGAAACAGGCCCACCAAGCAATAGTAGGTGGAAAAATGGCAGGGGGCCGTGGAACACTAATACCTATAACGATGCAAACCGAACTTGCCCACAGAACCAGAGGCCCAGTCCTGACCGGCAAAACAGTGAAATATATGACAACAACCGACCGCCACCACAAAATGCCCCAATTGGGCAACCGTGGCGGCAGACGCAACACAACTTACAAATAGTGGAGGTCAGAGACACAGAGCAGCCACACCCATCTACCAGTAATAATCCAATAAACTAGATTCAGCCGAGATACGCTCTCCATCGTCGGCTGGGGTTTGGAGTGAGAGCAGCCCGACACAGAACAAAACATCGAGAATCTGTATCCTCAGGTATAATGACGGGGTACAGATGGGACATGAATTAATAACTGAACCACCCACGTGCATAAAGGAGCACAAAGACAAAGTACAAACGATAATAGAGATCAAAATTAACAATATTGATGTGCAAGCAATCGTGGATACAGGTGCTACTGTCAGTGTCATGAGTATGGACTTACTCAGAGTACTGGGGAAAGAAAAGCGTATGCTGACTTTTCCTGTGAACAATTGCAAAGTCACTGGAGCCATCAGTGCACAGCGACAAATAATTAAACTCCAAGTGCGGGTAGAGATGTATATAGGGGGAGAAACCATAGCGTGCTCATTCCTGGTAGTAAAGGGTTTAAAGGTAGCCTGCATTTTGGGGGTAGATTTTTTGAGAGAAAGGGACGCAGTGGTCGACCTTTCTCGGGAAAAATAAGTGTGATGAACGCGGGTAGGAGGATAGAATTGTCCATGCTCAGATCTGAAGAGGTACCTGTGCCTAATTGTAATGCTATTAACATAAAATGTAGGAATCAGTGGACACTACATTTAGACAATCATTCTCTAGGGCAAAATCTCTATTATCCAGATGTACAAAGCGATCAATTAAAAGCAAATGTGGACGCACTTGTGAACAAAGTATCACAGTCCGAAAATTTGAACTCAATGCAACAGCAGAATTTGGTACAGTTATTATCTAACTATGCAGATGTATTTTCAGAACGACCAGGAATTGTTAAGGGGTATCAATACAATATCGAGGTGAAGCCTCACAAAACCTACTGTCGAGCCTCCTTAGTCCAAGAAGGAAATAGTAGCTATCTCTTAGCAGATCCCCAATCAGGGAGAGTACGGGGACTGTATCTGCGTAAGGATGTGAAAATATTCCTACGTAAAAGACTAATAGTCCTATGTGTTATGTGTAAAAAAGGTACACCATTCTTTTGAAAATGAATGAACATTAATGATGTGTGATCTGTAGAGATAATGTACTAGTGTAGAAGTATTTAGTTATAGGAATATGATTGACTTTCTCTTTTGTTTATGAATATTTGTGTTATGTCTTTTTTTAATTAGTGTTAGCTTAAACATGCTCTAAATGTCTGCACAAATAACCTGATTAGTGCAATTATTTATAGTGTAAATTGTGACGGAGATCAGTCAGGATATATATATATATATATATACATGTGTGTGTGTGTGTAGCTGTCAGATTGACAGATTCGAACCCAGAATAATATCAATAATATGAGACCCTGAGAACTTTATTTTCAAACCAGTGTTGTCAAAGAGAATAATGCACCCAGTAGTGATCCGAGGGCACCATGGGAGGCAAACTTCTTGCAAATTTAAGTAACGCAAAGTTACGCACAAAGAAGCTTCAATTGAAGCATGTGCAGATCCAATCAGATAAAAGAGCTAGCCTGATACAGTCCAAGTCAATTTTAGCCTACAGAGACTACACTGTAGTTACGTAGGACCTTGCAAGTAAAGTGAGACATAATTTCAAAGGAGTTATTGAACAATATGCCTGAATCCGGCTGGAATGCACAAATAAAATCTACTCGAACATAAATATAGATGATTTTTGGGCAAACTAATACGAAATTTTAATATTTGTTACCATGTACGCAATTACCACACACCTTGGTAAAGAGCGAACAAAGAAGTTACGAATGTGCTGTTACAAAAAATTGCACAACGGACATTGTAAATGAAAAAACTTAAACAAAAGTGTAGTATTGTGTGGCAGAGACAGACAGTGACTGTTAAACCTGCAGCAATACGCCACGAGGTTGTTTTGAACAAGCAATAAGAAACTGTATCATCGGCTTGTGTGCAAGTGGACAAGGATCTAGCACGACATGAACAGTGAGCCGATAACAGACGGTGGACCAAGTTAGTGTCAAACTGTAACTCTTTGTGTGTCAAGGGACGCCAGAAAAGCGCATTGAGTACAGAGATACATTTTTCCCTAAGGTGAAAACTTGCGTGTGACTAATGACAAGTCATGACATGGTGAAAAAATATTGTGTGCCCATAAAACGTGTTACTGTGACAACGAAACATTGTGCAAACCAGACTAGTGAAGGCCTACTGAATAATAACTGCAAATAACTGTGTGCGTTCTTTCCCACAGCAGAAAAAATGCCCATAAGGATAGTACACTGTTTGTGAACTTGTTGCATGTTTGCCGGAGCACGGCAAGAAGATGTCTCACGGGCGAGCTGATATATAACGCGCATCCGGCTACCTCAGCCATGCAGCGGCCGCAGCAGCCCGTAGCAGACCAGACAGCCACACGCCTCTCCGCGCTGTAGCTGTCAACACCGGGGGCGGTGACCTACACAGAGCCGACGCGCCGCGCCGAGCGCCGCTCAACAATCACTCCGCACCGCTCACCAACTACAGCATTATTGACATATTCCAAAATATTTACACAAACTCATAACATGTCAATGAACTCGATTTTTGATACACAGTGAACATTTATTATGTATACCTGTAAATTGACAAGAGAAAATGAACACTAACAAGATTTGTAACACGTAGGTAGTGGGAACATTATGAAAAGTGACGTTGTGCTTAATGATTTCAAAAAACTAAGTGATATATCCTAGGACAAGTGACCTTGCAGTATATCGCAAAAATAATAATTACGAGTTGTAAATCACAAACAACAAACTTTCGTTGAACTGTATGTGACTGTGATATTATGTAACCGTTGATGACAAAATGCTAAATCAATTCAAAAGAATGACTGTTAAAGAGACAAGATTAATCATGATCCAACTGGGATGGCTGGGCTCCGGCACAGTTTTGCCCAGGTTTCCTGTCTGCCTTCCCCCAAATGGGGGAGCCATGAACATATATAACCCTGGGACTAATTAAAAGAGCCATTCCATAAAAAAAATACAGAATTGTAAGGAACGTTACTGGCACCATTGTGTCAAAGTATAGAAACTCTTTGCCAAATGCTGCCAGGGGGCAATGTAACGTTCCCTGGCAGCACACACACTATTAATAAACTAAAATTTAATTGTACTATATACGCCGCTATGAAGCAATTTGTATATACTGTAATTATTTAACAAAAAATATTATTTAATTTTGTGTAAAGGACATTCGTTATTATTGTAATATTTTCTGTAATAATATTATCGATGTATTTATGATTGTAATATTTCTATACTCATAATGAAATTACGAAATGTGTCAATATCTGCGATAACAAAAATGTAAAATACACCCGCAGATTGCAAAGAGACAATAACGGTTGATAGTCGTATAAATAGGAATACATAGTGTGCAATCTTTGTCGTCTTCCTCGAGAGCTGAGAGAGAGAGGAACCTGTGACGTAGCATTTTATGAATGGGTAGACTTCACTTGTCTGTATCTAGATTTAGCAGCCATTAGAGGAGAAATCACAAACTAATGTAAGTTGGATTATTGTTGTGGTCTAAATACATTATAATTTACCAAAAGTATGTATTACTAACGTAAATTAGCTTGCCCATGTCATCTATAATATTTCTTTAAAGAATTTTCAGCGTTTTTAGCGGTCTTGCTGGGCTGTGCTGCGACCGAACGATTTGCAGCGGCGGCACATTTAAAAAATTGTTCCGCTAAGAAAAATTTAACCAAACCCGTAAATCGGGAGCAGATAAAAATTAGCAGTGAATTAAGAAATTGTTTTTCTTTTACAGCGATCCAGAGACTGACGGAATTTATTACTAGTTTCACATTTGTGCATTCATAGGCGGATAGTTAACGTTGAAATTTAACAATTTGTTGGTTCTTCAAATAACTTAAATGTATAGTGAAGTGTGTTTTGTCAATGATAACTAAACGTCGGCTTGGCAATATTTAACCATTTTCTGCTAATAGAGACAGTCTTGTGTTCCATAGCTAACGCCGGGAAGGAATTCAGTAAATATTTAAAAAAAACCACTGCATTTAGAAAATGTGTGCCAAGGCTGAATTATGTAAAAGATTTAATTCTCAACTAAATATTCTTAGTCAGTTAATACGGATTTATCAGCATGAGAGGGTTGACTAAGTTCACGTAATTTTAAATGTACTTAATTCCGTCTAAATGAATTTTTATTACCACACGTAAATAAGGGGTTCTACAACAAAGTTCGTACGTACAGAAAGAAAGAAATAACTAATAACAAAAAACAATTTTTAAAAAAAGTAACTATTTACTTCATTTTTTTTTAATTTCATTAAATCACAAACATACGGCTCACAATTTTAGACCAACAGTTGGTAACAGGTAGATTTTGTAAATTAAAATACAGAACGTAGGTACGTTTGAACACTTTATTTCAGTTGTTCCAATGTGATGCATGTACCTTTGTGGACTTATCATTTCTGAGAGCGCATGCTGTTACAGCGTGATTACCTGCAAATACCACATTAATGCAATACATGCTCAAAATGATGTCCGTCGACCTCAATGCATTTGGCAATACGTGTAACGACATTCCTCTCAACAGCGAGTAGTTCGCCATCCGTAATGTTCGCACATGCATTGACAGTGCGCTTACGCACGTTGTCAGGCGTTGTCGGTGGATCACGATAGCAAATATCCTTCAACTTTCCCCACAGAAAGAAATCCGGGTCGTCAGATCCTGTGAACGTGCGGGCCATGGTATGGTATATCGACGACCAATCTACCTGTCATGAAATACGTTATTCAATACCTCTTCAACCGCATGCGAGTTATGTGCCGGACATCCATCATGTTGGAAGTACATCGCCATTCCGTAGTAACATCGGTAGATCATTACGTAGGAAATCAGCATGCGTTGCACCATTTAGATTGTCATCGATAAAATGGAGGCCAATTAACCTTCCTCCCATAATGCCGCACTATACATTAATCCGCCAAGGTCGCTCATGTTCCACTTGTCGCAGCCATCGTGGATTTTCTGTTACCCAATAGTGCTTATTATGCTGGTTTACGTTACCGCTGTTGGTGAATGACACTTCGTCGCTACATAGTACGCGTGCAAAAAATCTGTCATAGTCCCGTAATTTCTCTTGTGCTCAGTGGCAGAACTGTACACGACGTTCAAAGTCGTCGCCATGCAATACCTGGTGCGTAGAAATACGGTACGGGTGCAATCGATGTTGATGTGGCATTCTCAACACCGACGTTTTCGAGATTCCCCGCCGGCTGTGGTGGCCGATCGGTTCTAGGCGCTAAGTCTGGAACCGCGCGACTGCTACGGTCGCAGGTTCCAATCCTGCCTCTGGCAAGGATATGTGTGATGTCCTTAAGTTAGTTAGGTTTAAGTAGTTCTAAGTTCTACGTGAGTGATGACCTCAGATGTTAAGTCCCATAATGCTCAGAGCCATTTGAACCACTTTTGAGATTCCCGATTCTCGCGCAATTTGTCTGCTACTTATGTTCGGTTTAGCCGCGACAGCTGCTAAAACACCTACTTAGGCATCATCATTTGTTGCAGGTCGTGACTGACGTTTCACATGTGACTGAACACTTCCTGTTTCCTTGAATAACGTAACTATGCGGCGAACGGTCTGGGCACTTGGATGATGTCGTCCAGGATACCGAGCAGCATACATAGCACACGCCCGTTGGGCATTTTGTTCACAATAGCCATACATCAACATGATATCGACCTTTTCCGCAATTGGTAAACGGTCCATTTTAACACGGGTAATGTATCACGAAGCAAATACCGTCCGCACTGGCGGAATGTTACGTGATACCATGTACTTATACGCGTGTGACTATTACAGCGCCATCTACCACAAAGCGAAAAAAGTGGACAACTAAAACATTCATATTCTTTACGTACTACACGAATGTGCAATAAAAACTGGGCGTTCCTATTTAACAAAACGCAGTTGATATCCGTTTGACCTATGGCAGCGCCATCTAGCGGGCCAACCATAGCGCCATCTGGTTTCCCCCTTCAAGCTTGACGGATTTCGTTCTTTGTAGTTTTTTCGTTTGATGCTTATTTGGCCCGGTCACCATCAATGGACCACCCTGTATATAAAACTATCCTCCCCAGTAATTCGATGTCTGCTGTTTGTCATAGATTGGTGGTGGTGGTGAAAGTGATAATTCTCTGATGGAAACTATAGCGATTTATTTGATCAAATTTCCAGTTTCCGCATCTATCTGTCATCCAGAAGTCGTCGCACACTTTTTAGTGTGATACACAGCCTCTTCAGTCTCCTAGTGTCGCAATAGTAAGAGCTAATGACATACCTGCAAAAGGAAACAGGCAGTTTGGCCAGAGACTAGCATTCTTTTGGCGCTGAATACAAAGGTCCCTGGTAAGATTCCGCGGATCACCTCAAATTTTTCTTAGGTGGAAATGTTTAGATTAGGCCTGGCCAAACAGCTCTCTGCGAGTGCGAGCTCTCCAGACATGCTCCTCCCTAGCGCTCCGATCGCAGTGGCGAGTGGACCTGACGGACGAGGAAGAACGGGGAAATGAAGGCCGCAGCCGGACGCCGGTAGAGCAATGCAGTTGCCTTGTCAAACGCCAAGCAGTTTGCTGACAGCACTACTTGCGATAAACTAGTCTTACGTTCTGCATTACGAATACTAAGACGTCTATGTTCTTGTCCGAAAAAACAAAGTGCTAGATGGAACTGCCTTACTTTTCGTATCGTTTAGAGGCCATGATAACTGCTTAATATGCCATCGCACTATTATGAGCTGCAAAACACTTATTGAAACGTCATTCCAACATCAGCCACAAAGATGATGTTATGTTCTTGTATTCTGACGAAAGGGAGAAGCTGAGTTAACGGTTAGTACAATGATGAAAAATTATTTTATGACTGACATCACAATTATTTAGTTTCATTAAATGTTTTGATGCAAGAGGAGAATCGTTGTTGGGGCGGACAAAACTGACGCTAGTAAAAAGAAGTAATACTACGGAAAAGTTAGCCTCACGTTTATGAGATGGTACAGCCTTTGACATAAAAACTTCACGCCGGCCGGCCGCCACAGAGACTAAGTCCGAGTCGTTCACGTAAGGTGGCCAATAAAACCGACCGCCGCTGCCAACGCCAAGTCCGGCCATCTGCACAATCTGGCAACGCTGTAAAACACGGAAGTGCCAGGAGGAAGTGTTGTCTACTTCCGAGGCGTTGTTTGTTGTGTGGACCCGGGGTCTAGTGGTAATTGTCGTGCATTCTAAACTTATACTCATGTGTTCAACCGTATTTTTTTTTCCACATTTCGGCCCTCGTCTAAAGTTACGAGTCTGATTGAACATCGAAGATAATTCGCTTCATGTTCTACCCCTAGTAATAACAAATATGGTTCAAATGGCTCTGAGCACTATGGAACTTAACATCTTAGGTCATCAGTCCCCTAGAACTTAGAACTACTTAAACCTAACTAACCTAAGGACATTACACAACACCCAGCCATCACGAGGCAGAGAAAATCCCTGACCCCGCCGGGAATCGAACCCGGGAACCCGGGCGTAGGAAGCGAGAGCGCTACCACATGACCACGAGATGCGGGCAATAACAAATACTTCCAGAAGCAATTCCGCAGGACAGCTCGTGGCCGCGTCGGGTTCACAACGGCATACGCTCGAGCGTTTCTTCGCGCTGGAGCGGCTACCGTCCATCAGCCAGACGCCACCCGCCGCCTGAAATCGGGCACCGCCCAGGCGAACGCGGCGCGACGGTGTCAGTGTATTTATCAACTGTCATTGTCGAATTTGAAGTTCTAGTTATCATCTCGCAGTTAAGCAATAGATTTTGCATACTTGAAAATCGTGAACTACGTTTCAGCACTGGAAAATTTCGTTGGAAGTGGAAAAAAGGTGCAACATCTGCAACACAATGATTATTTTTGGTATAATAGAGGGCTGAATGCAGGGGAGGCAGCTCGAAAGATTTGAAATTTGTGTGGAGCGAGTGCTTTTGGGAAAAATACGCCAGAAAGAGTTATTTTTGTTTCAACAAAGATCGTTATGGCATGAAAGATTTTCGATATTAAGGAAGTCTCGACTACTGATGTAAGTGATGGATTACCATTTAACCATCATGCGACATTCGTATTCAACAGGCAAGGCTCAGACGTCTGGTCTAATTCTAAACAACAAAAATCAACGGAGTGACTATTATTGCAGTTTTGCTTGAACGTCATCAGGTCGCTCATTGAGCATTCCTATGCAATACTGTTACTGGTGACGCGTTATGATGCCTTTATTGTTAACTTCCTAAGAAATGAAAGGCTGAGCCCTGCCAAAAGACCTAAACTGGAGCAAAGAGTAGTGCGAACATAATATTTTCCAAAAGCGTGTTTTGCTCAGCCGGAATTTGTTACGAACAACTGAGACACCTTTCGGTCGCAGTGTATATGCGTAATTGATTGGCGCATGTGTTGTTCAACAGACAGCAGTCGTCACTCTCACTGGAATCAATGACTGTGTGTGTGTGTGTGTGTGTGTGTGTGTGTGTGTGTCTGTGTGTGTGTGCGCGTACATCTGTGTTTTTGTGTTCACGCTTAATCTGAATCAATACTATTAACATTAGAGAGACAAGCAACAATAAATATTGCATCAAATATTATTGTAAAGTATTTTAATGCAATGGCTAGTTACTAAAAACTGAATTTTTACCCAAACCATGTCTTGCATATTACTTTAACTAAGATGTAGTAACTCCATAATATCGTTAGCAGAGACAGTGCGCTCTTGTTGTCGCGGCTCGCGACAAGTTCAGCGATTAGCAGTGCCTAATGCCGCCGCGGTTTGTTTATGTTGGCTGAGCGTGGACATTGCAGCAGACGCTTTGCCATAAAAAGGAAGAAATCACCTTGGCTCTGACTGCAGTGAGCGGACATCACTGTCTGTATGTTCTTACAGTAACCAACGTGAGACTCTACTCACAGGTGCCACGGAGCAATTGGAACGGGTATCATGTCATTAGTCATCAGATTATTAACCAGCGATGAAATGTCTACTCTATTCGAATCCCAAGAAAATAGGAACCCTCTCACAAAGTAATGGGAGGTGATAGCAAAATTTATCCAAGACACAAAAATTAACTGCAGAGCTTTCACGCACGCAGTAGTAGCACACAAGGAAATATTATGTCTTGGAAGCGTATACTTCATTTCCTCCTCTCATATCAACGTCCTTGTTTTAGTATGAAGTGAGAAAATAAACACAAAAAATAACATACTTCCTGGCAGATTAAAACTGTGTGCCGGACCGAGACTCGCACTCGGGACCTTTGCCTTTCGCGGGCAAGTGCTTGCACTTGTCCGCGAAAGGCAAAGATTCCGAGTTCGATTCTCGGTCCGGCACACAGTTTTAATCTGCCAGGAAGTTTCATATCAGCGCACACTCCGCTGCAGAGTGAAAATCTCATTCTGGAAACATCCCTCAGGCTGTGCTAAGCCATGTCTCCGCAATATCCTTTCTTTCAGGAGTGCTAGTTCTGCAAGGTTCGCAGGAGAGCTTCTGTAAAGTTTGGAAGGTAGGTTGGCTCTGAGCACTATGCGACTTAACTTCTGAGGTCATCAGTCGCCTAAAACTTAGAAATAATTAAACCTAACTAACCTAAAGACATCACACACATCCACGCCCGAGGCAGGATTCGAACCTGCGACCGTAGCGGTCGCCCGGCTCCAGACTGTAGCGCCTAGAACCGCACGGCCACTCCGGCCGGCTGGAAGGTAGGAGATGAGGTCCTGGCAGAAGTGAAGCTGTGAGGAGGGGGCGTGAGTCGTGCTTGGGTAGCTCAGTTGGTCGCCGGCACGGTAGCTCAGCGTGTTCGGTCAGAGAGCCGGTTGGTCTCTGTAATAAAAAAACTGAGTGGAAGGATTAACCACCGAACTTGAACAGGATGTCTTGCGACGTCCGCAACGACCAAACACAACGATCAATAACGAACAAAAAAAAAAGTTGGTAGAGCACTTTCCCGCGAAAGGCAAAGGTCCCGAGTTCGAGTTTCGGTCCGGCACACAGTTTTAATCTGCCAGGAAGTTTCATATCAGCGCACACTCCGCTGCAGAGTGAAAATCTCATTCTGCATTCACAAAAAATAAAGTTTCTGAGAAGCATGTAAGTCATTTCCTCTTCTCATATCATAGCTTTTCGTTTAGTATGAAGTGAAAAATAAACAGTTTAGGGTTCTGAAGCATAATATAACACCAGATTCTTATCGTAGGCCCTATGGTAAACGCAAAAAGAAGGAAGCTCTCCATTCTTTTGTCCAACAGTCTGTTCCCTTTCATGCATTACCTCCGCTCGCAAATTCTTATTTAAGAACTTTCGAGCATTAAGTTCTTCAGCAGAATGAGCCTTACGTTATTGTGCTAATTACGATATGGAAAAAATGCAGAAAAGGCGAATTCCCCTAGAAAAGTGAAGACATTTGCACATGTCTGTATTCGGCAATGACTGCCAGCTGCCACAACACTTAACAGAAGTCATGCTGCAGGCAACACAACTGTGAGCGCACTTCAGACTTCTTTCTGTAAGTCGTCAGGAGACGGACGGAAACGTCAAATAACGTCGCTTTCCGAGTCATACTCCATCCAAAATGAGGTGTTAATAAGGTAGTTGTTATAGCAGTTACACTTTGATAATTCCCATACGAGTATTCCGATAGCTAGACAACAGGTTCACACAACACATCTCGGAAGTAGACAACACCTCATCCTTACACTTTCGCATCTTACAGTGTTGGCAGATTGTACAGACTGCGTTGTCAGGGGCGGTCGGTTTTAATGGCCACCTTAAGTGAACGACTCAGACTTAGTCTCTGTGGCAGCCGGTCGGCGGTCAGTTTTTATGTCTAAGACTGTACATTTCCCGTAACTCAAGCTAGTCATTTGTGGACCGGACATGACCGACTACGTTTCAGTAATTGACACGTCATATTATGAGTTCACATAGAGATTCCAAGACATTACACGACCGAAAACGGATTTCGATTTATTGTGTTACACCATTCTCACATTTAGCTGCTAATATGACACATTACTTTGAACTTTAACTGTCACACGCACAGGTTGGCAAACACCTCGGTGATCTGATCGTCCAATCCAGGAATTTACAAGACGTTTACGAAATGTTGCCCTAAGAGCAATCTCCTCAACTCACAGACAACCTGAAGTCATTTCTATGTTTGATTCAATACATATGTGCGAACGTTTTTTTCCTGTTATGAAACTGGAAAAGTCCCGCCAAGGTTTGGATTCAACAGATTTTAGCATCTACAGTTCCCTGTGTCTGACTGTATGTGAACCATACTTCCAGATATATAACATTACTGGCCATTAAAATTGCTACCCCACGAAGATGACGTGCTACAGACGCGAAATTTAACCGACAGGAAGACGATGCTGTGATATGCAAATGATTAGCTTTTCAGAGCATTCACACAAGGTTGGCGCCGGTGGCGACACCTACAACGTGCTGACATGAGGAAAGTTTCCAACCGATTTCTCATACACAAACAGCAGTTGACCGGCGTTGCCTGGTGAAACGTTGTTGTGATGCCTCGTGTAAGGAGGAGAAATGCGTGCCATCACCTTTGATAAAGGTCGGATTGTAGCCTATCGCGATTACGGTTTATCGTATCGCGACATTGCTGCTCGCGTTGGTCGAGATCCAATGACTGTTAGCAGAATATGGAATCTGTGGGTTCAGGAGGGTAATACGGAACGCCGTGCTGGATCCCAACGGCCTCGTATCACTAGCAGGTGAGATGAAGGGCATCTTATCCGCATGGCTGTAACGGATCGTGCAGCCACGTCTCGATCCCTGAGTCAACAGATGGGGACGTTTGCAAGACAACAACCATCTGCACGAACAGTTCGACGACGTTTGCAGCAGCATTGACTATCAGCTCGGAGACCATGGCTGTGGTTATCTTTGACGCTGCATCTCAGACAGGAGCGCCTGCGATGGTGTACTCAACGACGAACCTGGGAGCACGAATGGCAAAACATCATTTTTCCGGATGAATCCAGGTTCTGTTTGCAGCATCGTAATGCTCGCATCCGTGTTTGGCGATATCGCAGTGAACGCACATTGGAAGCGTGTATTCGTCTTCGCCATACTGGCGTATCACCCGGCGTGATGGTATGGGGTGTCATTGGTTGCACGTCTTAGTCACCTCTTGTTCGCATTGAGGGCACTTTAAACAGGGGACGTTACATTTCAGATGTATTACGAAACGTGGCTCTACCCTTCATTAGATCCCTGCGAAACCCTACATTTCAGAAGGATAATGCACGACCGCATGTTGCAGGTCCTCTACGGGCCTTTCTGGATACAGAAAATGTTCGACTGCTGCCCTGGCCAGCACATTCTCCAGATTTCTCACCAATTGAAAACGTCTGGTCAATGGTGGCCGAGCAACTGGCTCGTCACAATACGCCAGTCACTACTCCTGATGAACTGTGGTATCGTGTTGAAGCTGCATGGGCAGCTGTACCTGTACACGCCAACCAAGCTCTGTTTGACTCCATGCCCAGGCGTATCAAGGACGTTATTATCGCCAGATGTGGTTGTCCTGGGTATTGATTTCTCAGGATCTATGTACCTAAATTGCGTGTAAATGTAATTACATGTGAGTTCTAGTATAATATATTTGTCCAATGAATACTCGTTTATCATCTGTATTTCTTCTTGGTGTATCAATTTTAATGGGCAGTAATGTACATGTTTTAAAATCTATATGTGGATAAAACATCAGAACCTAAATGTTCTTTTAGCTGTTCTACTTTTCATATTAGCACTATCTAATGTATTTATTGAATCAAAAAATCAGAGTTATTGGTTTGGCAGAAAAAGAAAAAGTTGAAAATAGACGCTTTAGATAAAATCCTGCCTATGAAATAAAGTATGCTGCATTATTCGCCTTTTAGAAGTAGTTGCACTGTTTAGCAAACACGTATCGTTAAGGTCCACTGATTCAATCAGCCTTGTGAGGCCAGCTGAAAAGCGGCTTGAATATAAAAGCAGTAAAATCGACACGGAAGTTGGCAAAGTAGGGGGAATTTCCATGTTGTTAATAAGAACTGAAAATGGTTGCAGGAAGCCTCGAGAGAATTATGAGGCGTCGCTACTGGTTGACGGTTGGTGAATCGAGCAGCTGGTTGCTAGCGGTGGGCATCTGTCAGCAGTGGGAGAATAAGGTCGCCGCCAAAGAATCAGCCGGCACAAGAAAAAGATAATGAAAGAATGTTAAAAAGAAGTTCTGTTTTGCACGTTTCTGTAAGTGAATTGGTAATGATCAGTGTGGTATCAACGTGCGATACCACACTTGTTAGGGGTTGCAGTTATCGACCGCGGTCCGTATTAGTATCGTTGGACCCGCGAGTCGCCACCACCAGCGCGGCTCCGCGGCTTGAGACAATTATCGAGCGAGCTCTCGGCCACTCTTGCTCGGGACGTCAAGTAGTTAAGTGGCATAGCCTTCAGCTGATAGGAAGTAACCGCTAATAAGATGCTTAGTAACTGTAAATAATTAAATAAAAAAATGTGGTGTCACCGCCAGATACCACACTTGCTAGGTGGTAGCCTTTAAATCGGCCGCGGTCCGTTAGTATACGTCGGACCCGCGTGTCGCCACTATCAGCGATTGCAGACTGAGCGCCGCCACACGGCAGGTCTAGTCTAGAGAGACTGCCTAGCACTCGTCCCAGTTGTACAGCCGACTTTGCTAGCGATGGTTCACTGACTACAGAGGCTCTCATTTGCAGAGACGACAGTTTAGCATAGCCTTCAGCTACGTCATTTGCTACGACCTAGCAAGGCGCCATATTCAGTTACTATAAGTTACTTCTAGAATGTATTCTGAACAGATAATATTGTGAATCATGTACCGTCAAGAGCGACGTTCATCATTAATGGATTAAAGTTAAGTATCAAACTAATTACGTCCGCTTTCTGAATTCTAATTCCTTGTCATATTCCAGACCTCACGTCAGTATAGTTCTTCCCTCCTCACGCCAGCCTGCGTGAGCTAAAACGCATGCATTTCGGCCTCCACTAGTAACACGGTGTTGGCTCTTCTGCCAACGTTATTTTAATTTTTGGTGAACTGAATTGAGATGGATGGAAATATTTTTAAAAAATCAGTGAATATATTTACTATCATGATAAGGTGGCATCGGACATATACTTTGAGAATTTCGTCGCCGTAAGGAGGAGGTTCGTGGGCCACGTTATTTCTGAGCTAAAATGAGATAAATACTGAAAATACAGTTTACATATATTGTTGAAATTTTAGGATCATGCATTAAACAAATAATGAAATCACAATTAATCATAACTATAATTACTGAAGTGCACTATCCTACTTACATTGGGAATACAATATTAATCACTAGTGATATGTTGACTATCCGCACGTCGGTATCTCGTCCGTGCGCAGTGGAAATTACCTTACATAATTACTAGTATGCTTGAGTATGCGCGCTGCAGTACGCAGTGACTTTTTATAAAATTAAAGAGTTTAAATTAGAGCTGCCAGTCTAACGCGCCAGGCTCTCCCTCGACTCCATTCCAGAACAGATAACAGAAGAAGTAATTAACAAAAGACTAGATATCCTTTCTGTGTCTCACCAGCGATCACATGCGACCGAGCACTTGTATTGGCTTTCATGCTTTATTAAACAGGGTTCTCTGATTAAAAAAATAGATTTACATGCTATGGCTAAAAATGTGCCTTTAAATAACGTATGGCCTAAGTGAGGCCTCAATAGCTATCTCTTTATAATTATATGTATGCTGCCAAGAAGAATCCTGTACCACCAGTTAAGTACAATATATTATTTTTTACCAACGACTTCTAATTATTTTAGTCGTTGCAGATCCAGACCATACAGCCAGTGCCTTATCTACGTTACTGACAAACCTGCTGTGATTTATACGTTTCTATTTAGCATTGGCCACCAGTCAACACTGGCGACGACTCGTTCGTCGTCAACGTAACAATCGGTACTGCGTGAACCATAATAGATTGTAATTTGCAAAGATAAAGACTGATTGTAAAGGTCGGTTAATAATTTTAATGACGCCTGACTGAACATATTATGAAAACATATAGTGGCGTGAAATTTCATTTCTGCTGGAAATATTTTTGTACCTTGGCTCTGGATGATTTAGTCCGATGAATTGTAGTGTTACTATATAACTGTTTTGGACCGTTGCACTGATTAGAGTTGGTTTTGAATACAGAACTAACCATATATTTTTGAAAATCACACTTTAATTATTCTGTACGAGTAAGGTGCTCTAAGGAAGTTGTGATACATTCATGTGGCGTCTCTCTAGGCCGGTAACTCGTACTGGGCGCACTTAGGTTCCTCTGGGCCAAAAGGTTGACAAAGCAGATTATCCCGAGTAGGGTAAGTTCAAAAAGAATAGTAAGAAAACCACCACACTACACTGCGTCTGACCGTCGTGTTGTAGAGTACTTCTGAGATGTATAGGATCCTCTACACACATGATTGACAGGGGACACCGAAATAGTTCAAAGAAGAGCTCGATTTGTGCTGTCGCGAAAGAGGGGAAAGAATGTCACAGATATAATAGTGAGTTGGTACGGCAATAATTAAAGGCGTTTTCCATTGCAGAGAGATCTTTTTTCGACATAACAGCCACTGCTTATCTCCTACGTTTGCCAAAATATTTTCTTGATCCCATCTGCATAGGGAGAAATTACCATCGTGATAAAACAAGGAAAAAAATAGAACTCGCAAGGAAGGATTCAGATGTGCATTTCTCCAACAAGCCATTTGAGACGGCAGCTATAGGGAAATAACCAGAAAATGGTTGTATTAAACCACTTCCAAACTGTTAAGTGTGATTTGCATATTTGTGTATATAAATAAATCTATAGATATAAAGATTGTACACATGTAGGACTTGAACTCATATCCTTGCCTCGTCCACAACTGTGCCAAAGGTTAAACCTAGTAATACCTCCTTTCTAGACAAGCGACATTATTTCCACCGATATTCTCTATTTAAAAAAAGAAAAATTACCACGCTCGTTTAGGCAACTGCTGGGCTGATACCAAATCTCCACCTCAGATAAAGGATGTGCAAATAACTGAAATATGATTGCACACAGAACCAAGTCCACACGATTAACAGACAGATTCCCCACACGACTTCTTCTTTCAGGTTAGCTGGAAGGGCATGCGGGTTCAGAATTAAATGAAATAGATTTTCCAGCTCATGAAAACAGCGGATCCCAAAATGGAAGAAGAAACGTTTGAAAAATGTGTGTTTATTGACACTGGCAAATTTCGGCTTTTTCTTGCAATTTTCAGTTCTACATCTCCGTGACATGTGTCAAATGACATCAGTACAACGAAGTCGAACAACAGATAAACATTTAGGGTCACAGAAAACCTCACGTACTTCTAGAAGAAAGGATGTTGCGTAGAAGTGGCTTAGTCACAGCACAGGCATTAGCTACAAACTGATTCTTTCGTTCTGTAGCCGTATGTCCGCGATTCTGAAACTTTCTGGTAGTTTGAAACTATATTCCAGACCGGGGCTCATAACCCAGAGCCTTGCTTTACATGGGCAAATCTCTTATAGACACAATTGGTGAGGCACAACAGACGACCCGCCCTCACAGCCACAGCGTTGCCAGTGTCAGTTCAACTTTGCTTGCTTCCAACAAAGGCAGTCCTGCAGATTCCGCAGCAGAACGTCTGTGAAATTCTGAGAATGGGAGGGGGTACTGGTAGGGTTGAAGCTGTGAAAGCGGCTCGTCAGCGTCTAAGATGCCTGCCAGCAATGATCCGGTGCGGAAAATACGAGCGGACTTCAAAAAGTAAGTTGTACATTGTTATGTCAGGTAAAGTGACTTTTATTGAATGCTCCACTATGCTTCACAGTGACACAGATACGTGACAGAATTTTCTAACGTAGTCTCCAAGTAACTACAAACAACGGTCGGAAAGTTTTACCAATTGTTCAGTTCCTCGCCCACAGAAATCGACTCCTCGCTCACAGAGTCACCACTGTGCCGACGTCCACATGGTTGGCAGTCCTTTTTCCCCTCTTCTGTTCTTTCAGCTCGCCAAAAAGATTGAACTCACATGGTGCAAGATGTAGACTGTACGGCGTATGCTTCCAAACTTCCCACCGAGAACGCTGAAACAAAGATCGTGCTGTGTCGTGTGCAGGAGAAGAATGCCTTTGCTCAATTTTCCACTCCTCTTTCCTTTTTGGACATAATCATTGTGTCTTTGTGACCACGGAACCTCCCGTGAGCACATTGCGATGTTGCTGCCGATCTTGGACGATGGAATGACCTCTGCCTATTGAGATGCGTATCTGCTGAACCAGGACAGTCACACTGCGACTGCTACGTATCAGCCCTTGGACGTTGCAATGTGTGGTCAATATCGATGGCCTTCCCGATCAGCAGCAGCCACGTGTATGTTGCTTTGGTCAAATCGTTGGCACCAGTTGACTACAATTGGATGCGATAATGCTTTTCGATCCATACAAAGTCAGAATTTCACCGTGAACCTACGTGCAATTTGGGCGTTTCGCCCACAAGAATACCTCTATGTTAGTCTGCTCTTCTCTCAGTGGACCCTACAGGAGTGATGAGTAAGGGGTTTGTAGTATCTCAAGTACCTTTGCTTAACACCATTCTTCAAATGTTGCAAGTAGGTTTTAGTGGAACTTGACGTCTATTTTCAAACCCCCGCCACTTCAGGTTTTTGAGCCGGCAGCTGACGCTCTCCTGCGGGTCAATCCAACCTGTGGCAGTTTGTGCTGGCCATCTTTGTATACACTGAATATCTCGTGTTAATCAAATTTAATATGGGTGCCACAAGCTTCAGCAATATTTTAACAGGAACCTCAAGAGTGTTTTGTAAGCACTCTGCGTTGTAAAAAGACGAAACTTTCCAAGAATCCAATCAATGAACCAAAACATGTCGTCTGCTTTACCTACGAGCAAACCTACGTGAGCACTCCGTTCCATATCCCGCAAGAATGACGTATTTGTATGATCTGTTTCCGGCCATGACTCACTGATATTGTAATCGCAGGATACTATGTTTTTACGTGTTGTGAGGTTTACGATTTTTTTGGGGGAAGTACAAAGCAGTAAGTTGTAACGGTTGATTTACGTACTATTTTATTCCCCTCAAAAAATTAAAATTGTGACAGAGAGAATAATGAATCTTAAACTGTTGGTGGGTGGTGAAAGAAGGGCGACAAGTGCGAAAAGATCCTTCCATTAATATTTTTGTGGAGATCTGCTGCATGTATACTAAAAAGATGGCCCAAGCCGCCACCCAGCCCAGCTTCAGATTCCTGGGGAATGTAGTGCCTGCGAAACTGGCGTCAACGCGTTGTGGGCGTGGAACAATGATGGTAGAACAAGAATCATGGTATCCAGAAGCAGCCATTATTTTCTCAACAATGTAGACAAAGATGGCTATGTAATAGCATCCGTCTCCGTATTTAAGCCATTCTGGACTGATCTATGGCTGCGCCAGAATAAGGCTACCGCCGTCACCGTTAACGGTTTTTCAGACTTCACAAAGTTGTTTCCACGAAGTGTACGCCTTTAGTGTTACTGAAGAATATATTGTGTTTTAAGTCAGCAACCGATTATTTATTTTTCAAATTAAGAGATGTAGAAGTGATGATTCATTTTTAGTAGCTCTGCGCAATTTATGTCGTTTTGTCAGCGGGGCCCATAGCGGAAAAGTTTTTTAATGCAGTCAGCTGCTAAACGTGCGGACCCACTTATGACTTTTATAATGGCGACTTAATTTTTCTGGGAATTTTATGAAGCACCTTATTACGAAGGTTCGTGAAAGTGGCTTGCGCTTGGGCGGAGCAGTAGCGTTCGGGATTAGAAGCAGCCTTGAATAACACTTAAGTAAACTCAGTCCTTATTTTAAGAAAGGGAACTACCACAATTTGTTACTTGGTTCTCCAAGCCAAGTATTTTCTCAAGCCTATTTTTTTCGCGCCAGTTGTAATGTAATCAAGCCAATGATGCATTTTGAATCCTAAGATACCAGCCGGTATCGATATCTTCGTTAACATAAAAAAATCCATATAAGTTGTGTCCTTAGAAATCAATTATTTCCCCTTTTAAATATTTATATTCCACGTATTCACAATACTCATGAAGTTTTAACATAAAATTTTGAATGTTCGCTTGTATTAATTTTGCTAAATATGTATCAGCGTTTGTCTCTGACAAAGATGTAAACTCTTTGCTTTCTATAGTATCTCTGCTCTTTCTCTTTGTGTAGAGATTTGACGGGAGTTACGTGGTAAATCGAAATCGAGTAGTTTGATAAGACTATAGATCTCAGATGGATTTAGTCTTGATTGAAAATGGGCCCTTATAATATCTGAAAATTTGCAGAATACAGATGTTTAGAAGTTAAGATACTTTACTTCATTTAGTATTTCGAAAAGTATCCAATTATTGTAAATGTTTCATAACTAAATCCTCCCGTAGTAGAAGAAGACCAGCAGACGATATCACGCCTTCAAAGAAGACAACGAAGCCAACGTCATGCTATTCGGCTAAGTAAAATTTCGTATACCGAGGTAAAAAAAAAAAATTTAAAAAAATCATGGGACAGCGATACGCACATATACAGATGAAGGCAGTATCGGGTGCACAAGGTATAGAAGGCCAGTACAGTGGCGGAGCCGTCATTATACTCAAGTGATTCACGTGAAAAGGATTCCGGCGTTTCGGTCTCTGTGGCCGAGCGGATCTAGGCGCTTCAGTCTGGAACCGCGCGACCGCTACGGTCGCAGGTTCGAATCCTGCCTCGGGCATGGATGTGTGTGATGTCCTTAGGTTAGAAGTCCCATAGTGCTCAGAGCCATTTGATTCCGGCGTGATTAAGGCCGCACGACGGGATTAATAGGCTTTGAACGCGGAATGGTTGTTGGAGCGAGACGTATGGGGCATTTGATTTCGGAAACCGTTAGGAAATTCCATATTCCGCTAGCCAAATTCGATTTTCCGATATCCACAATTTCAAGAGGGTGCCAAAATGGCTCTAAGCACATCTGAGGTCTGAGGTCATCAGTCCCCTAGACTTAGAATTACGTTAACGTAACTGACGTAAGAACACCAGACACATCCATGCCCGAGGCAGGATTCGAACCTGCGACCGCAGCAGCCGCGTGGTTCCGGACTGAAGCGCCTAGAACCGCTCGGCCACAAGAGAGTGCCAATAACACGAAAGTTTCAGGCATTACATCTCACCACGGACAACATAGCGGCCGACGGCCCTAACAAGACGACCAAGAGCAGCAGCGTTTGTGTAGAGTCGTCAGTGCTAGCACATAGCAAAATGCGTGATCAAAGATCAATGTGAGGCGTACGACGAACTTATCCGTTAGGACATTGCAGCGAAATTTGCCGATAATGGGCTATGGCAGCAGACGACAGACGCGAGTGCCTTTGCTGACGGCACATCGTCTGCAGTGTCTATCCTGGTCCCGTGACCATAACGGCTGCACCGTAGATGGCTGGAAAACCGTGGCCTGGTCTGATGAATCCCGATTTCAGTTGGTGAGAGCCGATGGTAGGGTCCGTGTGTGGGGTACACATCACGAAGTCATGGACCGGGTCGGCCGCTGTGGCCGAGTGGTTCTAGGCGCTTCAGTCCATAACCCAGCTGCTGGTACGGTCGCAGGTTCGAATCCTGCCTCGGGCACGGATGTGTGTGATGTCCTTAGGTTAGTTAGGTTTGAGTAGTTCTAAGTCTACGGGACTGATGACCTCAGATGTTAAGTCCCATAGTGCTTAGAGCCATTTGAGCCATAATGGACCGGAGTTGTCAACAAGGCACTGTGAAATCTGGTGGTGAATCCATAATGGTGTGGCCTGTGTTTGCATAGAATGGACTGGGTCCTCCGTTCCAAGTTGTGGTGTCAAGGAAGCCTGAATGCTCGGGTCGCTAGACAATCAATCAAATACTCGAATTAACGAGTTTTATTACAATAAGAAAATTACAATACTTAACTTTTGCAATTACACCGATGTGTCGCAAGCAAAGGGCGACATACTACATAATCAACCTTCTTCAGTATAAACAATTCCAAGTCTGTGCTACAAGCGAAGCGAGTACAAGCGAATTGATCTAGCGTTGACGCTTCCCTCAAGTTGCTAATCGTGAAGCTGCTATTGAACTGGGCCGTCACCAGTCGGTTGCAGCGCTTACCTCCTCTTGACATATGGGCCACTGCTGTGGCGTTGTCGTCCTGGAGGGTGGCCCAGTCAGTGTGCTGTTGGCTGACTTCTTCTCCTCACAGCCTTCTCTGCCCTGCCCGGTTGTTCCCGACTGGCGAGCCGGCTCTTGACTTTACACCGTAACACAAGAAAACCGATCATTGACCGGAAATGGTTATGTTCGGCTACTTGGAGACCATCTGCAGCGATTCACGGACTTCAAGTTTCCAAACAGTGATTGAATATTTACGGATGATAATGCGCCATGTCACCAATCCGCCAGGGTAGCTGAGAGTGCTAACGCGCTGCTTCCTGGACTCGGGTAGACGCGCTGGCCACGGATCGAATCCACCCGGCGGATTAACGACGATGGCCGGTGTGCCGGCCAGCCTGGATGTGGTTTTTAGGCGGTTTCCCACATCCTCCTAGGTGAATACCGGGCTGGTCCCCACGTCCCGCCTCAGTTGCACGGCTCGCAGACATTTGAAACACATTCACACTCTTTCACGATTTACACAAGGCGCAGACGGCTGGGGCACACTAATTCGGTCCCGGGGTGTATGGGGTGGCGGCAGGAAGGGCATCCGCCACCCCTTACAATTAACCATGCCAAATCCGTACTTAACCCTGCCGACCCTGCGCACAATGCGGGATATGGGCAGTAGCAGAAGAAAGAAAGAAGAATGTGCCATGTCGCTGGGCAGCAACTGTTTGCAATTGGTTTGAGAAACATTCCGAGTATATCGAGCGAAAGATTTAGCCGCCCAGATCGCCCAGCATGAATCCCTCGAATATTTGTTGGACAAAGTCCAGAAGTCAGTTCGTGTGCAAAATCATGCACCAATAACACTTTCGCAACTATGGACGGCTATAGGGGCAGGATGGTTCAACATTCCTGCATGAGACGTCCAATGACTTGTTGAGTCCGCGCCACGTCGAGCTGCTGCACCACGCCGGGAAAAAGGGGGTCCGACACGATATTAGCAGTCATCTCGTGACTTTTGTACCTGAGTGTATTTTCGTGAATCTGTCCTTCTATGTAGCTCACTTAAGAGGGGTAGGACGTCAAAAAAATGGTTCAAATGACTCTGAGCTCTATGGGACTTAACTTCTGAGGTCATCAGTCCCCTAAAACTTAGAACTACTTAAACCTAACTAACCTAAGTACATGACAAACATCCATGCCCGAGGCAGGATTCCAACCAGCGACCGTAGCGGTCGCGCTGTTCCAAACTGTAGCGCCTAGAACCGCTCGGCCACCTAGGCCGTCTAGGACGTCAAACGGGCCGACTTGAAGCAGGAGAGGCACCACAGGACATTTCAATTTCCACTGTCTATACTTTTACAAATAAATTCATAAAACTTTGTCAGCATGACCAGGAAAGATACAGAATTTACACATATAGCAGTGTAAGTTCTAAAACATAACGAAGTAATTCTTTTACGTGTAAAATTTTACCATTTTTTTCGCTTACTAATAGCAGCATTTGTTGCTATAGGTACACATTTCCTCATAAGTAAGAGAGATTCTTCGATGAATTATGCACAGCATACAAACCATACTTAAAGGTGTATGAAACTCTAGAATTTTCCAAATCTATTAAAAACTGTGGTAAAAATTGAGGTAATTAATTATAAAATATGTGTTTTTTCTAAATATGACGTTTAAAATATAACAGTTCATTCGATTTTTCATAAATTAAATAAATTCTTGAGTTTCATACACCTGTGAGTATGGTATGTATGCTGTGCAAAATTCATCGAAGAATCTCTCTAACTTATGAGGAAAAGTGTACCTATAGCAACAAATACAGCCATTAGTAAGTGAAAAAATGATGAAATTTCGCACGTAGAAAAATTTATTTTGTTATGTTTTCGAACTTCCACTACAATGAGTGTGAATCCTGAATCCTTCGTGGTGATGCTGACAAAGTTTTATGAATTTATTTGTAAAAGTATAGAAACTGGAAATTAAAATGTCCTGAGATGCCTTTCCTGCTCCAAGTCGGCCCGTTTGACGTCCTACACCCCTTAAAATAATGACTGAAGTCCGGCCGAGGACACGTTATGGAGTATGCTGCACTGAAGAGTCACATTACACAGTCCATTGGTGGTGGCTTGGAGTCTGGAGGGTACTTGCCCGTCCCCACGAGCGCCGATGCGCCGCTCCCTCTCCCGGCTGTGCGAGCGGCGATAGGCAGTGGAGCGGCGGCGGACACGCGATCGATGTCTGGCTTGGCCTGCCGCTATCTTTGGACCACGTCGCCCCTCCGCGCCGTAGCTCCGCACACTTAGCCAAATGCAATATCGCCGATGGGCGATAGCGCGGCCGGCCGTTAATCCCGCCCCGGCACTGCAGCCGCCGTCGCCGCTTCCGCCTCCGCGCTCGCCCGCCGCCCTCGATACGCCGCGGCGTTCATTACCTGCCTAAGCCGTATCGGCAGCGTTGTTAGATATAAAGGTGCGCCCGAGAGCTCGGATGAACAGGCCGCAGTATAAACGGCTAAATCCGTGAAAAGTGTGTTTGTGCACAGTACGTATCTACATCTACATCCATACACCGCAAGCCACCTGACGGTGTGTGGCGGAGGGTACCTTGAGTACCTCTACCGGTTTTCCCTTCTACTCCAGTCTCGTATTGTTCGTGGAAAGAAGGATTGTCGGTATGCCTCTGTATGGACTCTAATCTCTCTGATTTTATCCTCATGGTATCTTCGCGAGATATACATAGGAGGGAGCAATATACTGCTTGACTCCACGGTGAAGGTATGTTCTCGAAACTTCAACAAAAGCCCGACCCGAGCTACTGAGCGTCTCTCCTGCAGAGTCTTCCCCTGGAGTTTATCTATCATCTCCGTAACGCTTTCGCGATTACTAAATGATCCTATAACGAAGCGCGCAGCTCTCCATTGAATCTTCTCTATCTCTTCTATCAACCCTATCTGGTACGCATCCCACACTGCTGAGCAGAATTCAAGCAGTGGGCGAACAAGCGTACTGTAACCTACTTCCTTTGTTTTCGGATTGCATTCCCTTAGGATTCTTCCAATGAATCTCAGTCTGGCATCTCCTTTACCGACGATCAACTTTATATGATCATTCCATTTTAAATCACTCCTAATGCGTACTCCCAGATAATTTATGGAATTAACTGTTACCAGTTGCTGGAAATGGAAATGAGCGTTTGGCGTCATTGGCCGGGAGGCCCCTCGCGGGGCAGGTCCGGCCGCCATATCGCAGGTCTTATTACATTCGGCGCCACATTGGGCGACCTGCACGCCGGATGGGGATGAAATGATGATGAACACAGCACAACACCCAGTCCCTGAGCGGAGAAAATCTCCGACCCAGCCGGGAATCGAACCCGGGCCCAGAGGACGGCAATCCGTCACGCTGACCATTCAGCTACTGGGGCGGACACCAGTTGCTGACCTGCTGTATTGTAGCTAAATGGTAAGGGATCTTTATTTCTATGTATTCGCAGCACATTACGCTTGTCTACATTGAGATTCAATTGCCATTCTCTGCACCATGCGTCAATTCGCTGCAGACCCTCCAGCATTTCAGTAAAATTTTCCATTGTTAAAACCTCTCGATATACTACAGCATCATCCGCAAAAAGCCTCTGTGAACTTTCGATGTCATCCACAAGGTCATTTATGTATATTCTGAATAGCAACGGTCCTACGTAGCTCAGAAGAACGTCTGCACGGGGTGTGGCGAGTGCAGGGGAAACAGTCTGAAGTGTGTTTGCTATAAATGTCGCACTAAGAGTGCATCTCCATGTAAGCAGTTGTCAGTTATGTGCTGATTAACCGTGGTCTGATCAGATGAGTCCCGATTTCAGTAGGTAAAAGCTGATGGTGGGGTCCGAGTGTGGGGTACACATCATGATGTCACGGACCGGAGTTGTCAACAACGACTGGCGTTCAGTAAATACACTACTGGCCATTAAAATTGCTACACCACGAAGATGACGCACTACAGACGCGAAATTTAACCGACGGGAAGAAGATGCTGTGATATGCAAATGATTAGCTTTTCAGAGGTGCCGACACCTACAACGTGCTGACAAGAGGAATGTTTCCAACCGATTTCTCATACACAAACAGCAGTTGACCGGCGTTGCCTGTTGAAACGTTGTTGTGATGCCTCGTGTATGGAGGAGAAATGCGTACCATCACGTTTCCGACTTTGATCAAGGTCGGATTGTAGCCTATCGCGATTGCGGTTTATCGTATCACGACATAGCTGCTCACGTTGGTCGAGATTCAATGACTGTTAGCAGAATATGGAATCGGTGGGTTCAGGAATGCCTCGTATCACTAGCAGTCGAGATGACAGGCATCTTGTCCACATGGCTGTAATGGATCGTGCAGCCACGTCTCGATCCCTGAGTCAACAGATGGGGACGTTTGCAAGACAACAACCATCTGCACGAGCAGATCGAAGACGTTTGCAGCAGCATTGACTATCAGCTCGGAGACCATGGCTGCGGTTACCCTTGACGCTGCATCTCAGCAGGAGCTTCAAATGGCTCAAATGGCTCTGAGCACTATGGGACTTAACTGCTGTGGCCATCAGTCCCCTAGAACTTAGAACTACTTAAACCTAACTAACCTAAGGACAGCACACACATCCATGCCCGAGGCAGCATTCGAACCTGGGACCGTAGACAGTCAGGAGCGCCTGCGATGGTGTACTCAACGACGAACCTCGGTGCACGAATGGCAAAACGCCATTTTTTCGGATGAATCCATGGTCTATTTACAGCATCATGATGGTCGCATCCGTGTTTGGAAGCGTGTATTCGTCATCGCCATACTGGCGTATCACCCGGCGTGATGGTATGGGGTGCCATTCCTTACACGTCTCCGTCACCTCTTGTTCCCATTGATGGCACTCTGAACAGTGGACGTTACATTTCAGATGTGTTACGACCCGTGGCTCTAACCTTTATTGCCGGCCGCTGTGGCCGAGCGGTTCTAGGCGCTTCAGTCTGGAACCGCCGGACCGCTACGGTCGCAGGTTCGAATCCTGCCTCGGGCATGGATGTGTGTGATGTCCTCAGGTTAGTTAGGTTTAAGTAGTTCTAAGTTCTATGGGACTCATGACCTCAGATGTTAAGTCCCATAGTGCTCAGAGCCATTTGAACCATTTCTAACCATCATTCGATCCCTGCGAAACCCTACATTTCAGCAGGATAACGCACGACCGCATGTTGTACGTTCTGTACGCTCCTTTCTGGATAAAGAAAATGTTCGAAAACTGCCCTGGCCAGCACATTCTCCAGATCTCTCACCAGTTTAAAACGTCTGGCCAATGGTGGCCGAGCAACTGGCTCATCACAATACGCCAGTCACTACTGTTTATGAACTGTGGTATCGTATTGAAGCTGCATGGGCAGCTGTACCTGTACACGCCATCCAAGCTCTGTTTGACTCAATGCCCAGGCGTATCAAGGCCGTTATTAGGGCCAGAGGTGGTTGTCTGGGTACTGATTTCTCAGGATCTATGCATCCAAATTGTGTGTAAATGTAATGACATGTCAGTTCTAGTATAATATATTTGTCCAATGAATACCCGTTTATCGTCTGCATTTCTCCTTGGTGTAGCAGTTTTAATGGCCAGTAGTGTAATGCAACATATTCTTTTCTAGCCCAGTTTCACTTGAAAAAATGCGGAATTTGTAGTGGGACATCGTAGAATATTACCACCTAAGCCTCTATAGTTTCAAGAAATTACAATAGGCGGCGGCAATACACGTAGCATTCAAAATGCTGCCTGTAATGGAGGCGCGTTTCAAGTGCAGAACTCTCACTGAGTTTCTTTTAGCAGAGGACCAGAGCATCCCACATACTCACACGCGCTTGCGGAATGTCTACGGAGACCTGGCAGTGAACAAAAGCACGATGGGTCTTTGACGAGGCGTCTGTCATCATCGCAAGAAGTTGTCGCAAGCCTGTCGGATCTCCCGCTTGCCGGCCGGCCGCACATAGCTGTGGCTTCAGCATTGCTGGAACGTGCGGACACACTCACGCGAGGTGACCAACAGATCACAATCGAACACCTCGCTGCACTACTGGATATCTCTGTTGGTAGTGGTGACGTGCTCTCCACTAGTTGGGGCACTGTAACGTTTGTGTTCGCCGTGTTCCTCGCCGTCTAACTGAAGGCCATAAAGAGCAATGAAGGACCATCTGTGTGGAATAGCCTGCGCGTTACGAGGCACATTGTGACAATTTCTTGTTGAACATCGTCACAGACGATGAAACAATGTTCATCATTTCGAACATTAAACAAAACGGCAACCAATGGAGTGGTGCCACACCACCTCTCCTCCTAAGAAATGTTCGAAAGCGCACCCTCAGCCGGTAAAGTCATGGCGACGGTCTCTGGGACCATGAAGCGGTTACTCTGCTTGATGTCCTCCCTTGCGGTGCAACGATCAATTCTAAAGTGTATTGTGCTACCATCGGGACACTGAAGAAACGACTTAAGCGTGTTCGGTGTTCGTCCCCACAAAAATGAAAACGAACTTCTCTGCATGACAACACCTCACACAAGTCTGCTCACCCGAGAGGAACTCACAAAGGTACTGTTCTTCCTCATCTACACTACAGCCCGAATCTCGCAAGTTGCGACTTCCAGCATTTTGGCCCAAAGAAGGATGCACGCCGTGGGACACAGTAACTTACATGAACGGAAGGGAGTTTATTGATGCACCAAGTCCCCGATTCCGACGTCGACGAGTAGACTGGTGCCATGCTGGTATAATGGCCCTTCCAGTAAGCTGGTGTGAGGCCGTCGGACTTAATGGATATTATATTAAAAAATAGGGTTTTATAGCCAAAATAATGGGAAATAATATTGCATACTATAATCCTGAATATACCTACCTGCTTTCAGAAAAAAATTGTGTTGTATCACTTATTTAACACCCCCGTACATACACACAAACAATAAACAAAGATAAATTTCGTTGGTGTCAGTGACATGCATATTCCGAACGGAAAACAAAATTGGCGGGTTGAATTTCTGCGTTTCATATCTCACTAATTTTGTAGAATTATCTGCTACTTTCGCTACAGAGTGGTAAGAAGTTCTTTTATATAAAATTATCAGACCCATTCTCTGCCAAACCACATGGAGACGAGTCAAGTATATCCTCTCAGACAGTCACTTATGAGTAGCTCAGGGTAATCTCATAAGCAAAGAGAGGAAACTAAATAATGGACTACCTTGCAGTCCGTACTGTCCCCTATATTTTTCAACCATTACATGTATGACATAGAAACCAGCGCAAAAAATGTAGGTATGCTGACGATCTTTCACTGACGGTTCAGCACAAAGAGTTTAAAAGTTCTGAAAATACTCTGATTGTTTCAATAAACCATATAAACACCTCACCATGTGGAGATTCATGCGCAGTCTTTCTAAAACCGAAGTCAAAAAGTTTCACTCAAACAACAGAGCAGCAGCCTATAAACTGGAGACCTAAATGAACGACACGGTGCTTCCCAACCAGAGTCACACAAGTAATCTAGGAATGTCTGCCGACAGAACGTTATCTTTTTGGAAGCAACACTAGAAAGCGACTTGGCAAACAAATGCATGAAAAAATCTTGTCCACAAATTTTGCATCAACAACTTCTGAGCGTCAACAGACATGGTTGGAACGTCTGCTCTCAGTTTACTGCTACGGCTAAATATTGTGCTCCGGTGTAGCTCACCAGCACTTATGTAAATAAAGTAGACACTCATCTCAGTACAACAATGAGAATCATCTCTGGTTGCTTAAAAACCACTTCAACCATAAAGGCTTCCAACACTCAGCCACATAGCCCCTCCTGTGTTAAGAAGACGAGAACCCTCGTTCAAAGGATATTCCAAAATAATGAATAATCATCAAATTACCATCCACGAAGATATTCCCTTGTTGATAACAGCTGGTCGGTGTGGCCTTGCGGTTCTAGACGCTTCAGTCTGGAACCGCGTGACCGCTACGGTCGCAGGTTCGAATCCTGCCTCGGGCATGGATGTGTGTGATGCCCTTAGGTTAGTTAGGTTTAAGTAGTTCTAAGTTCTAGGGGACTGATGACCACAGATGTTAAGTCCCATAGTGCTGAGAGCCATTTGAACCATTTTTTTGTTGATAACAAACGGATTTCGTTTCAGAAATTCACTCCTGCGACTGGAGTAGATTTCTGAAACGAAATTCACTGCTGCGACTGGTCCAACAGTTTGTTCATAGCAACTTCACCATCGACAGTAAATGAATGAAACCTGGACTACGAATCCTCCATCTAAGGTGCAACATCTTATTAACCATCTACAGAGATCCAAGGGCTTTGAACTCCCACGGAATGAGTGGAAGAGTATAAAGGGCGTCCGATCAAGACACGAAGTCTGTAGCTACGACCTGCAAAGGTGGAGTAATCACTCCAGCCCAAATTGTGATTGTGGAGCAGCAAATCTGACCATCTGGCACATCGTCGAGGACTGTAAATTGAGAGCCTACTTGGATGATCCAAACGACTCTTTCATGGCTACACCATCAAGTTGTGACTGCAAAAGGAGACTAGACATTAGCATATAAGCATATAGGAACTGCAAATGACGCCCGAACAACAGGGACTTGCAGTGAGAAAAGAAAATAGTGCATTGAGAATGGCTATCTACTAGCCGAAATCTGGATTTGCGTAATCAAATCTAAATAAAGACGACTTATTGCTGCACTCTACAATTTATAAATTTATGAATATAAGAACTGTTTGTTATTTTAATGTATCATTTGAATTTATTTTGTTTTTTCCTGTATTTTGGATTTTCTACATCTATATGACTACTCCACAATTTACGCTTATTTGTCTGGCAGAGGGATCATCGAATCACGTTCACACTATTTCTCTGCCATTCCACTTTCGAACAACGCGTGGGGAAAATGAACGCTTAAATCCTTCCAAACGACTTCCGACTTCGCATTCGGGGAAGAAGGCTGGAGACAGAAATTTCGTGAAAGGTTCTCGCAGCAACAAATAACGCCTTTGTTTTAATGGTTGCCACCACAACTCGCGTATCACATCCGTCACATTTTCACCCATATTTCACTATAACACAAAGCGAGCTGCTCTTGTTTCCACTTTTTCGATGTCCTCCGTCTATCCTATCTGTTGAGGAACCCAATACTTTACTGCGGTACACTAGCGGAGAAAGGACATGAATAGTGTACGCATTCTCTTTAGTGGATTTGTTGCACCTTCCAAGTTTTCTAGCAATAAAACGCTGTCTTTAGTTCGCCTTCCCCACAACATTATCTATGTGATTGTTCTAGTTTGAGTTCTTCATAATTGTTATCCCCAGGTATCTAGTTGAATTAACAGCTTTTGGATTTCTGTGATTTATCGAGTAACCGATATTTAACGGATTCATTTTAGTACTCATGTGGATGACGTCAATTTGTTTTGATCTTTTGACGACTTCACTAGATGGTAAATAACAACATCGTCTGTAAACAATCTAAGTCAGCTGCTCAGATTGTCTCCTAAATCATTTATGTAGATTAGAAGCAACAGAAGGCCTGTGACACTTCCGTGGGTAACTCAAGATATCACTTCTGTTTTTCTCGATGACGCTCCATAAATTACCAAAAGCATTCAGTAAATAATGCGACACGTTTTTCTCTGAAAGCAAGTTGGTTTTATTCAGGATTACGATACATCATAGTATTCCCCAATTCTCTGACTGCAAAACCCTATTTTCAACATTAAGCCTTACGTCGGCTTATTGGGAGGGTCTGTATGGCCACATGGGCCAACGTCTTGCTACATCGATAGATAACCTCCCCATCATCTACGAACTGCGTCCCGTTGTAGAGCTACAATAAATAATTTCAGTGCCAGATGGCAATTATGGTCTCTGTAGAAAAACAGTAGATTTATTACTTTTGATCTTGTTTTGTCACATTCTGATATCTTTAATTATTAGCGTTGAAGAGAGTCTAGACAAGCGGGAGTATTTCCATTTATTATTTAATAATAACCATTCCAGTCAAGAAATCTGCGTATAAAACTGTTATTGTCATTTGGCGACTTTTACTGCAGTAGAAGGCGATGTAGTTCAGCGGTTCTTCGAGTCTGTAGAAAGAGGTAATTGAAAAGAAATTAATTACTGGCTGGCTTGGACTATGTCAGAACGGCTGCTTGCGCGTTACGTAAAAATTAAGCGAATATAGTTCTCACCCTTTTAAACAGCTTGCAATCTTTAATTTTCCAATTTCACGGCCGAAACATAAAAGAAATCACAGGTTTCTTCAGGTCAGCTCATCAGAGAAGCCTTCTGCCTCTTGCATACCTGTCTAAAGTGAGACGAGCCTTTTTTTATACATCGTAAAACAAACCGTAATCACGAAATATGGTACGACCAAATAACCCGTTCGTACATCTCTCGCTACGGCAAATCCCATTAGTGCGCTGCGACTAACTTTTCCATCGAGAATCATCCTCAAATTGAGGCGTATCTGATTTCCAAAATTATTAAATTATATTTCTCTCCCTAAACAGTCAACAATTTTTCTATTCCTTTCAGTAATCGCAAGTCACACAGGCGGGGATTTTACACTGGGGACCGTTTAGATGACATAGATATATACACATTTATTACATACATATGTACAAAGCAACAATACTATTGTTACATAAATGTTTGTTTGTTTCATGCTATACGCAACTGACGCCGAGAAAATTACAGTAATAAGGAAATATTTTCCAATATTCTGAGACAGTTAAACTAGAACAGAAAAATCTAGAGAAAAGCAGATTCTGAAATATTTTCGCGACGGCAGCAAAACAAGACGTCACTCGTTCGTAGAGCTTTTTAAAGTTAAAAGTGGGAGTAGAATTGAATTTTAAGAGACCCACTGTTTGTTATACACAGTATTTGGTTGTTTTTCTAGTAGTTTCAAAATGTATTATTTTTATAGTCGTTTTTCATTCCGTAAATGTTTCACAAGATGGCGGAAACATTCTTGAAGTAGTAGACAAACATGCTTAGCGTGATGCAATTGTTTTGCAAAGAAATATTGTTTAGCAGCAGAGGCACGATGGTGCTAAGCGTTATCTGTGAACTGTTTACGCAGTGAACATAAGACGAATAAGAAAGAGAAGGTTACTTAATTTCGGAAATTCATACACGTCGTTATTGTGAAAAGTAAGTTTGAAGCAATAACAACCATGGATGGGTCAGAGGAACTTTAAATACTATACGCGACAGAAAATGTTCAGGGTAACGATAGCAATGTTGTCGCGCTACAGAGTGACGCAACGTCACAGCCGGTGACCAATACTATTTCCGAAGTAGCAAACCCTACAGCTGACCCTTTTTTACAATTATATCAAAGGACAGAAGCTTTGCTCAATCAAGAACTTGATCAAAATATTCGAAAACTCGATAAAAGACTTGACGAAAAGAAGCAGAAACTTGATAAAGGATTTGATGAAAGCAACAAAAAACTTCATAAAATATTTGACGAAAACAATCGAAGACATGGAAACACTTCAGCAAGATTAAACGCTTTGCCTAATGCTGTTAATAATCGTACTCACAGACAGAACACTTTGAAAGCAGACATTGTAAATCACGTCACTGAAGTTATACACGGCGACTTAGAATGAAAAACTGACAAACAATTTTGACATAATGCGCATAGAACACACAACACTGAAGTCTACTGTTCAACAGGTCGTCAAACAAGTAGACAACTAGCAACAAAACGTGAAAAACAGGATGATGATTTTTTACACGAGAAGGAGACTAACTGATAACAGGTTAGAGACAGAGCTACAGAAGGCAGTTGAGCAAACGATTACCGATACGTAGACAGAGCAGAATACGTCAGTATTAAAGATGCAAACGGAATTAGGTCAGATACAAAGAACACTTACACAGGATCTACCTAAGTGGAAGGATCGTGTGCAAACGCAAATAGGAACACAACTGGAGAAATTAGAAGAAGAATGGAATAATATTAAGAAGTAAGCAAGGAATGACAGCAGCTACACAGGTAAGAGTAACGATGAACGTCATAGTCCAGTTTCGAATGCAAATGTGTACGCATAAGTA
Source organism: Schistocerca piceifrons (assembly GCF_021461385.2). Classification (NCBI taxonomy): domain Eukaryota; kingdom Metazoa; phylum Arthropoda; class Insecta; order Orthoptera; family Acrididae; genus Schistocerca; species Schistocerca piceifrons. The sequence continues at coordinate 123,988,712 of NC_060139.1, read as the reverse complement.
TCAGTAGCCAGCACACACATAATACCACAAAACGCTGTTACCCGAAAGTAGGGGCACGCACCACACTTACATGCGGGGTTATACAAGAAGAATTCTTCCAAACAACCGACAGTTCCTGCTGGTCACCCCAGAAAAGAAATCTGTTAATCCAGTTATCTTGGGTAAAACCTTTCAGAAGAGTGCTGCCTACAACTTAGTTTGAACAACAAAAGATCCAGTATGAATCAGATTTTATGCAAGGTGAGATGGCACTTTGGCTATCCGAGACGGCAGAGAGCTGTCGCACATTAGCACGATTTCTTGCCAAATATCGGTTGTGCTGTGTGCAGGAAGGATTTAGAAAACAAGATTTAGGTCAAGAGCCATACGTCAGTCACGTACGTTAAGAAAATATTTCGAGAAGTATATAAGTAAGAATCGTTTCTGGATGAACCCAAGGCTCTTAGTGATGTTCTACATATTTTGGAACGAAAACTTCTATTTCATTAGAGAACAATTGGTACAGGATCAAGAAACTAACTTAGAATATTTTTTGTCGGTCCTCGATTCTGTTGACCTTATGAACGACGATATGAAGGCTAGTAATAACAGTAATAATCAGAATGGGTATCGTAATGATGGGGGCGGAAGGCAAGCTACGCCCACCCGCCCGCAGTATAACGGCAAACGCCTGAGGTGGGTCCCGCGTTTGTTGATATACAGCAGTCGCATCGATGTCAGTGCCTGGTCCGGCCAGCTCTCCGAATCATAAAAGGTGACGTAGGAATGATGACAGGTATCAGCCTGGTTGTTCGAACCACGGTAACAGCAACTGGAATGATCAATGAGGGCCGGCCGAAGTGGCCGCGCGGTTCTGGCGCTGCAGTCTAGAACCGCGAGACCGCTACGGTCGCAGGTTCGAATCCTGCCTCGGGCATGGATGTGTGTGATATCCTTAGGTTAGTTAGGTTTAACTAGTTCTAAGTTCTAGGGGACTAATGACCTCAGCAGTTGAGTCCCATAGTGCTCAGAGCCCTTTGAACCATTTGAACCACTTGATCAATGAGGACCACCGACAAATAGTCACTCACAGTACAGTACGAATAGGAATTTTCAGAATCCGCAGTGGCAACAGTACCAGAGAAACCAGCCAAAATTTAATCAAGAGAGAAACACTTGCCAGCAATTGTACGCGGCCCTGAATTCACAAGGGGAGCTGCAATGGGGAAATCCAAATCCAGCGGCGAATATGATCGAAGTCACCAATAATGCACATTCGGTGGCTATGAATACACCAAACTAGGCGTGTTTGAGCAAATCGCTAACAACATTCCGTTGTCTAATACACCTTATAAACCATCAGATCTAACACTCAAAAAAAAAAAAAAAAAGGAAAAGAACAAGTGGCTTACACCGATTCCGAGTATGCCTAGGGAGGAAATATCCGTGAGCAAAAGGTAAGGCAAGCTTTAATATCCTTAACAGAAAGTTCAAGGCGTGAAATATTCATTATAACAAGCAGCTGCAGAGAGTTAATCAATTCTCTGTTCGGAAAAGTGCACTGCTAAAGACTCACTGTAAACCATCACTGTTACAAAATAAAAATGAGAAATAGCTATTGATCTATACCGATGCTTTTTCCATTGTGTGAACACCGCTCAACAGTCTATTTACTCACGTGTGCACAGAGAGGGAAGATACAAGGTTCGTACGCGCAGCGCGACCTGAAGGACTCCTTCCAATAGGAAAACGTAAAGGAAATTAACAGCAGAGATAATACTTGTGTAGGCAATTCTAAGATCAAAAAATAATGAGAAGAAAGTAGGGCTACAGATGGGAGCACAAGATTAAAGAACAATATCAGGACAGTACAAACAACTATTAATATTTTGTCTTGTACACAGTACTTAAGTAAAAGAAAAATTAGTACACTCATGTGGTAAATGACACTGGATTATAAAAAGGATATTGGGATAGGATACATTTTGGGCAAGTGAGGAGGTGTAATTGTCAGACAAGTTAGCATATTGATCATTGTAGATTAGATTAAGTAATAAAGGAATCCGGAGTCTATGGACATGGACCTCGCAAAGTATTTTACTACATGTTGATCAAGATAAGTGGACAAAGGATGAGACAAAAAACTGACCTCTGTAAGGGGATGGAGTAGACGAATGGTTACAAGTAGATTTTTCTTTGTCTTCGCATAAACACACGTAAACCATGCGTCTTTTAAGCTAAAATTATTCTTAATGGAACAAACAGAAAAGTATGTATATTATTAAGCACAGTAGTTTTATTTTACCTTTATTTTTAAGAGAAATGTATGAGTGCTCAGGAGTAAGTTTTGGAACTGGAAGGAAAAACCATCTCTAACCTACAGAAGAATAGAAGTACAAACCACTTGTGAAGGATCAGCAAAGATCTTTATTTTGTAGTCAGTGGCAGGACCCAAACATGTATACATTTCTAGCATACAATGTTGCAATGACAGAAGCATAGAAACGAATGAAGAGACGTAAATATATGTAGCAGCACGACAAGAAATCAGTGTTAGCACACACTATTTTTACTTAATAGGTATGAATCTTCGCAGCAAGCCGGGGAAAGCGAGGTGAGTAAAAGACACAATGAAATGAATATGAACCACAAACATAACTGACACAATCAGAGCAGCCGAAACGGTGACCCTAGTAGGAGAATAACAAACGGTGCACACTTACATGTAAAGCTGTCTATGTGAAGATTTCACCAACTAAAATAGAATACCGAAAGAAAAGGTAAATGATAATATTAATTTTAGATTTGTCTCTTGTGTATATTTATTATTAATGTTAGTGCTTGTATTAGCATTTGAAACTATCAGTTGGTAATTACCACGAAGCCTCGTGGAAATGAAAATTTTCCCTCCTCCCCCATCTAGGAAACTTGTAGTAAAAACAGTAATTCACATATTTGAGATGTTTCCGAGCGCTTGACAGTGCTCCGAAATTTTGATGCGAAAGTAATCAAAAATTAAGCAAAGCGCATTTATGATGAGGAAAATTAATACTGTAACTTTACAAAGCGTGCTTTCCAGACGACGCGCTTATACACATGATTTGCATTTCAGTGTGCTCCTCATGCAATCCGTTCCTGCTCATGCCTTGAATAACAGTAAGGGGAAGCAATACCTCAAGTAATTGTACGGTAAGTAATAAATTGTAAATAAAAGCGTATGCGGCTGATGACGTACCAAAACAATTAAGGACTGTGCTCATGAGCTAAGGCAGTGTGAAGGAAGATTGTTATCAGGTTAAACTGAAAAAAAATTTACTATAAATTGAGTGCCTACATTCGAATAGCGCAAATATAGCGAAGTGAAATCTATAGTTCAAGGAAATTTTGTTCGTCTTGTGGAGGAAGAAGTGTTCCGGGCTTTCAGCGGTGGACAGAGAAAGTACACTCCTGGAAATTGAAATAAGAACACCGTGAATTCATTGTCCCAGGAAGGGGAAACTTTATTGACACATTCCTGGGGTCAGATACATCACATGATCACACTGACAGAACCACAGGCACATAGACACAGGCAACAGAGCATGCACAATGTCGGCACTAGTACAGTGTATATCCACCTTTCGCAGCAATGCAGGCTGCTATTCTCCCATGGAGACGATCGTAGAGATGCTGGATGTAGTCCTGTGGAACGGCTTGCCATGCCATTTCCACCTGGCGCCTCAGTTGGACCAGCGTTCGTGCTGGACGTGCAGACCGTGCGAGACGACGCTTCATCCAGTCCCAAACATGCTCAATGGGGGACAGATCCGGAGATCTTGCTGGCCAGGGTAGTTGACTTACACCTTCTAGAGCACGTTGGGTGGCACGGGATACATGCGGACGTGCATTGTCCTGTTGGAACAGCAAGTTCCCTTGCCGGTCTAGGAATGGTAGAACGATGGGTTCGATGACGGTTTGGATGTACCGTGCACTATTCAGTGTCCCCTCGACGATCACCAGTGGTGTACGGCCAGTGTAGGAGATCGCTCCCCACACCATGATGCCGGGTGTTGGCCCTGTGTGCCTCGGTCGTATGCAGTCCTGATTGTGGCGCTCACCTGCACGGCGCCAAACACGCATACGACCATCATTGGCACCAAGGCAGAAGCGACTCTCATCGCTGAAGACGACACGTCTCCATTCGTCCCTCCATTCACGCCTGTCGCGACACCACTGGAGGCGGGCTGCACGATGTTGGGGCGTGAGCGGAAGACGGCCTAACGGTGTGCGGGACCGTAACCCAGCTTCATGGAGACGGTTGCGAATGGTCCTCGCCGATACCCCAGGAGCAACAGTGTCCCTAATTTGCTGGTAAGTGGCGGTGCGGTCCCCTACGGCACTGCGTAGGATCCTACGGTCTTGGCGTGCATCCGTGCGTCGCTGCGGTCCGGTCCCAGGTCGACGGGCACGTGCACCTTCCGCCGACCACTGGCGACAACATCGATGTACTGTGGAGACCTCACGCCCCACGTGTTGAGCAATTCGGCGGTACGTCCACCCGGCCTCCCGCATGTCCACTATACGCCCTCGCTCAAAGTCCGTCAACTGCACATACGGTTCACGTCCACGCTGTCGCGGCATGCTACCAGTGTTAAAGACTGCGATGGAGCTCCGTATGCCACGGCAAACTGGCTGACACTGACGGCGGCGGTGCACAAATGCTGCGCAGCTAGCGCCATTCGACGGCCAACACCGCGGTTCCTGGCGTGTCTGCTGTGCCGTGCGTGTGATCATTGCTTGTACAGCCCTCTCGCAGTGTCCGGAGCAAGTATGGTGGGTCTGACACACCGGTGTCAATGTGTTCTTTTTTCCATTTCCAGGAGTGTATATAGAGACAGCATGGCGCATGCAAGTGAACATTAAGCTGTATTACGTACCAGGATCTAGTAGTAAGGAAACGACTCTCGACTTCCTTAAGAACCTTGCTACTCTTCTCTGCTTGTGGTGGAACGCGGTTCATGAAAAATAAGAATGAAAGAATGCACTCGGAAATCCACGCTCGAAACACACGTACGGTTATAAAAGTATGCCGCACCGCTCAACTATGGTGGATAACAAGAGCAGTTGCCTCGCTATGTTAACGTACTCATTGTTGGGTATGCGCTCACGTACACGCCAGCATTCTTGCCGCCTGGCTGACGTAGGGACAAAGTGAATTAAAGAGTACGAGGTGAACTTCACAAAGACACTTACGCACGTGCATACTGAGGGATTTTTAGAGAAAGGAATAAATTTATCCCCAGTAAAAGCTCATGAGTTAACATAAAAGAGACACCCCAGATGTAAGATTACCGAGAATGGAATGAAGATGTAGTAAAGGAGAACGTAGTATTTTTACGATATGTATGTATGTATGTAGTGTAAGATGTTATCCAATTTCTGTTAAAATATTAATTCATGTATACTGTCATTTGAGAAAGAGGTAGACATTCCTAAAAAGCATCGGGTATCATGGGGAGGCTCAGGTACCAATAAACTATGCTTTGAAGGCCTTTTCGCTGATGGATCAAAGGAAACTCCAATTACCCCATTCCTGATTCATCCTGCGACTTAAACATCGCATACGTCACCCGAAGAGAACCTATACCTATGTAGAAATCTTGTATTTTTTTCCTCGTTTCCGTTTCAGGTACTGTAACTGTTTTATTGTACTATAGAAATATAAATGCATAAAATATGTACAAAGATTTTAAAATACCTTCTGGCACAAGTGAAAGCATGTTACAAATATTTTGTGAAGTGAATAATTGAGCTCAGCGCTTTGAGTGTGAAATGCACAGACTTCACCCAAGGAGGCAGTGAAAAGTTACAGTAAATAATTGCGGTGCCAGATGGCATATTATGATCTCTGTAGAAAAACAGGAGATATGTTAAGATTGATCTTATTTCGTAGATATTTTAAGGTTGATTTTTTTTGTCACATTCTGGTATCTTTACTTTTTAGTGTTGGACTGAGCTTGATCAGGTGGGACTATGTCCGTTCATTATTTAATAACCATTAAAGTGAACAAATCGGCGTACAAAATTATTGTTCTATGGCACCTGTTACTGTAGAGAAGGCAAGGAGTTTAGCGCTTCTTCGGGACTCTAAAAGGAGGTAAGTGAGAACGAATTAGTTCCGGGCTGGTTTGGAACGTACCTACGTTACAGACGCCATTTTGAAAGCTACGGACCGGCCTGTGTGGCCGAGCGGTTCTAGGCGCTACAGTTTGGAACCGCGCCACCGCAGCGGTCGCAGGTTCGAATCCTGTCTCGGGCATGGATGTGTGTGATGTTCTTAGGCTAGTTAGGTTTAAGTAGTTCTAAGTTCTAGGGGACTGATGACCTCAGATGTTAAGTCCCATAGTGCTCAGAGCCATTTTTTTGAAAGTTACGGATATGTCCGCCACTTTCGCAGCTTCTTGAAACTATAGGGGCTGAAGCTGGAATATTTATTGCCACACAACAAATTCCGCATTTTTGCCACCGAAATTGGTCGAACAAAAGTATTGTACTACTTACTGAACGGCCCTCGCAAGACGATTCGAACCTTTCTGATTTCACAGCCGCACAACATAGTCGATACTCCATTGGCACGGAATTTGGTTTGAAGTCGCTCGTGAGGAATGGTATCAAAAGCCTTTTGGGATCCTAGAAATATACAATCAGTTTGAGACCACCTGTCGATAGCACTCATTACTGTACGCGAATGTGTAGTTGCATATGTTAAATAAATCTAACTAAGCCTGGAGGAGCTTATTTCATGCTGGTTACTCATACAAAGCGTGCTGGACCGCCTTTGTAATGCAGTACAGAAGCCATTATGTATGACATGGATTCGACAAGTCCTTGGTAGGTGCTCTTAATAACTTCTGTTTCATATTCCGTCGGATTGCTTGTAGTCTTTCAAATTTGTCACCGACGATATTTGTCTCATCTAAATGTACACCTATATCTACATCATACTCCGCAAGTCACCTAATGATGTGTGGCGGAAGGTACTTTCGATATCACTATCTGACCCCTCCAACCCTGTCCCACTCGCGATTAGTGCCTGGAATGAATGATTGTCGGTAAGCCTCTGTATTGGCTTCAATTTCTACAATTTTCTCCTCGTGGTCAATAAAGTTTTGCTCCGTAAACGCATGATTACAAGATGAAATACACTCTTTTAAGTTCCGAACAAAAAATTAGATATTTCTCGATGTTTTATTTAAAGTCAGTAAGTTCACTTCCTTGAAATGCTTTTAGTACTCATTTAACTTAATATAATGACTGACAAGCCGCATCGTGTTTCGTACTTCCGTATCTCAGTCTTCCTTTTCAGGGTTTCGTACGTCAGTCGGTAGAAACGGAATCATTAAGGAGAGGTTTGCTATCTTTTGATTCAAAAAATTGATTTTTTTAAAATTGCATTTTGGGATCCACAAAAGTGTTTAGCATCCACCCCCGCAACGGTTTTTCCGAATACGGAACGGAAATGTTTATTATTCGCGGTTGAACAAAAAAATGCACCTGCCTGAAATCGGCCTTTTTCACGTATCAGTGTTTTTCTTTCGGAGGACGAGTTACTGTACCGGTGCTTGAGAGGAAACACACAAAATTCATATGGATGTTGGAACGCGTATGTTTGGAAGTTAGCCCCCCAGCATTTGCATTCTAATGCGAAGACAGTGGAGATCGAGACTTTCCTGGTAGTGAGCAGCTTCAACTAAGGGTACTCAGCAATTCTGAAGACCATGACAACGATGGACGTCACCCTGGGACTCTATTCGACGCAGTTTGCGAAGCATTCGGACGACCAACGCATTCAAGCGGCCGAAAACCGCTTGTCACCGGCCGTACGAGCGGCTCTGGAGCAGCACAAGATGGCCAAGATCGAGCAGTACACTCTCTATGAGGAAGAAGAAGGACTAGTTTATGCACCCGGAATAGCAGATTGAACGTAAGTTGCATAACATTGCATTTATATGTAGTCAAAACTTCAAACGCGTTTTTCTCGAATGACTTTTTTTATCGCGCGGTATGGTAATTTCAAATCTACTGAACCTATTCGCATGATTCTTTGTTTTCCACGAAGCTAACTAAATTGTCTAGGAGTTGTACCACTTTTATTCCGATCCATCAACTAGAAATATTTTTGTTTGTCCGACGAAGTCGAAAAATCGATTAATAAAACCCTATTTTTTCAAATGGCCGCCATTTTGTTTCTTATGGTCCAAATAATTTAAGCGAGGTACAACTCCTGAAGACTCTAATATACTTCGCTAACGTTGACTCAATTTTGATTTCAGACGAGCCGGCTGACCTGTGACATACTGCGTGTGGAGGTCTACATCGAAATTTTGTTTCGTTCCAACGGCACTTCCGCCTTTGCTCTTCAACATTTCCGGTCGAAAAAATTCCAGTTCGTAGAGGAAATATCAATAAAAATTTTGATCAAATTTGTTATTGATATCTATAACACATTCCGAGAAAAAATTGTCAAAGAACATGCTTTTTTCGGGTCAAAGATAGCAAACCTCGCCTTAAAGGATGACTTCGTTGGCTGTCTCTCTGTCCGTCTTTCAGGACCTCTTTTTCTCAGGAACGTGTGGTGTTACCATGTTGAAATTTATGTCAAATACGAAGGTCTATGGTCGCTTTCCGATGCAAAATATGCAAGCTTTTACGTCATTGCAATCAAAAAATATGGCTATTCATGCCTTATATTTTGATACATGTAAGCTCACTCATCAGAATCAATAGAGGAGCTGTCTGTATACATAATAAGTTTACATGGAATCCTTAGCTCACGACCCTTACTCGTAGGTCTTCGATATTTTTTAATTACCGAACATCTCCAATTTGTACTACCACTTCATATTTTTTCGGAAAACGACGAGGAAGGTTATACAAACTCCTTATTCCACGTCACTTAATAGTCCAGTATTTTGAAGTGCATCATAGCTCTAAAACAAAAACTACTGTAGTTTCTCTGTGTCATCAGCGAGTCCATTCGGTGGAGATACCAACAATATCAGAGTATTCGCTGATAGGTACGCCTGTTGGCAGTGTTCGAGTAAAGATGCGACGAGTACAGTGCGGACGCCTGACTTTAGTTGGCACTGGGAAGAAAAGGTCAAGGAGATCCATCTCTACATGATGTCATCACCAGCGCAAGCCAACTCGAATGAATAAGCGTCCACAGAATCTGAGTAAGTGAAACAGGAAAACTTTATATATTCTGATCATTTACATGACTGCATTAAATGAATGACGGTCTGATTACCGGAGGCAAGACATTCCTGGCTGTCGAGCCTGAAGTCGTATACACCGCACTTAGCCATCGATATTTCACTATTGCTGTGACTACTGAAAGTTTCTTCTCGGTGTCAGTTATTTTCCCTGTGTCTCTAATTTAAATTAATTTGTTCTAGGACGTAGACCCCTATTGGTATATAATTTATTGTGTGTCAGCAGCTAAGCTGATTTACGATGGTAAATAGTGTCACCTTCCTCCTAAGAAGAAATTTATTGTAAGTACTGGTATGTAAACTATTGAAAGCAGAACAATACTGTCGCTTTGGGAAAACATAATAAATGAAGTTAAGCGTTGATCTTGTGTTCCCACTATTTTTCTCTCTGCGAACGATATTTTCTTCTGTATGTAAGACTAGAGACTCTAAGATGCACATAAAAAAAAGTCTTGCATCATCTCGGTTCCGAGAGTTCCGGAACCTGTACAGAAAATTGGAATAGAGATGAACATAACCATCATTTCCGCCCTTTTTATTGCTCGCCAAAACTACACATTGCATGTTGTACCACCGTACAGCGAGACCTTCAGACGTGGTGGTCCATATTTCTGTACACACCAGTACCTCTAATACCTAGTAGCACGTCCTCTTGCATTGATACATGCCTGTATTCGTCGTGGCATACTATCCACAAGTTCTTCAAGGCACTGATGTCCCACTCTCCAACGGCGATTCGGTGTAGATAAATCAGAGTGGTTGGTGGGTCACGTCGTCTATGAACAACCCTTTTCAATCTATCCCAGGTTGTTCGATAGGGTTCATGTTTGGAAAACATGCTGGCCACTTTAGTCGAGAGATTTCGTTATCCTGAAGGAAGTCATTCACAAGATGTGCACGATGGGGGCGCAAATAGTCGTCCATGAAGACGAATGCCTCGCCAATATGCTGCCGATATGATTGCATTGTCGGTCGGAGGATGGCATTCACGTATCGTACAGCCGTTACGGCGCCTTCCATGACCACCAGCGGCGTACGTTGGCCCCATATAATACCACCCCGAAACAGCAGGGAATCTTCACCTTGCTGCACTCGCTGGACAGTGTGTCTAAGGCATTCAGCCTGACCGGGTTGCCTCCAAATACGTCTCTGATTATCGTCTGGTTGAAGGCATATGCGACACTCATCGGTGAAGAGAACGTGATACCAATCCTGAGCAGTCCATTCGGCGTGTTGTTTGGCCTATCTGTATCGTTCTGCGTGGTGTCTTGGTTGCAAAGATGGACCTCGCAATGGACGTCGGGGGTGAAGTTGTGCATCATGCAGCCTATTGCGCGCAGTTTGAGTCGTAACACGACGTCCTGTGGCTGCACGAAAAGTATTATTCAACATGGTGGCGTTGCTGTCAGGGTTCCTCCGAACCATAAACCGTAGGTAGTGGTCATCCACTGCAGTAGTAGCCCTTGGTCGGCCTGAGCGAGGTATGTCTTCTAAAGTTCCTGTCTCTCTGTATCTCCTTCTTCTCCGAACAACACCGCTTTGGTTCACTCCAAGACGCCTGGACACTTCCCTTGTTGAGAGCCCTTCCTGGCACAAAGTAACAAATGGTTCTGAGCACTATGGAACTTAAACATCTGAGGTCACCAGTCCCTTAGAACTTAGAACTACTTAAACCTAACTAATCTAAGGACATCACACACATCCATGCCCGAGGCAAGATTCGAACCTGCGACCGTAGTGGTCGCGCGGTTCCAGACTGAAGCGTCTAGAACCGCTCGGCCACCACGGCCGGCGACACAAAGTAACAATTCGGACGCGATCGAACGGCAGTATTGACCGTCTAGGCATGGTTGAACTAAAGACAACACAAGCCGTGTACCTCCATCCTTGTGGAATGACTGGAACTGATCGGCTGTCGAACTCCCTCCGTCTAATAGGCGCTGCTCATTCATGGTTGTTTACATCTTTGGGCGGGATTAGTAACATTTCTGAACAGTCAAAGGGACTGTGTCTGTGATACAATACCCACAGTCAACGTCTATCTACAGGAGTTCTGGGAACGGGCGAGATGCAAAACCTTTTTTTTTTTTGATGTGTATATATATGTAAGAACAAAAGGAATTGCGAACAGTGTTTCAATAAGAGATGTCACCATAAAGCTCTCTCTCGATTACTTTCGGAAAAAAATGAAATACATTAAATAGCCAGGAAAGAACAACATCTGTCATGGGCTTGATACGCTATCAAATGTTATTACGGAAGTTACATCTTGAAAACCGTTGGGTGTGTGTAGATGCGAAAATTAAAAAAAAAGCGAATTAATTTTGAAGACTTCTTAAATAAATACATTCATAACTGTTTGCGTTTCGTGGCATGGTGACAAATACATCAAGATATTAAAATATTTCAGAAATTTTAACTTCATGCTAATCTGTTACAGAATAATATTTTTTAGGTAACGTAGGGAGAAAGTTTTCATTGTACAAAACCGTGCAGTCCTCGAGCATTGCATAACACTGTCTGTAAACTAACAACATATTCAGTCCTTCACCGTCTGTGACAAGATCAAATGTCATCGACAAACCTCAAAGTTTTAATATTTTCTCCTTCACCTTTAACTCCCTTGCCAAGGAGAAATTGGAAAGGGAATTAAAGTTCACGGAGAAGAAATTAGTGCTTTGTAAGTTTTCCAGAGACAATGCAATTCTGTCAGAGACAGCAAAGGACATTTCAACAGGATGGGTAGTGTCGTGAAAATCGTTTATGAAACGACGGACGCCAATAAAATAAAAACATGAGTAACAGAAAGTAGTCGAATTAAATCAGAGATGGAGAGTAAATCATACTAGGAAACGTAAAATTAAAAGAATAGGCGAGTTTTATTATTTCTACAGTAAAATTACTTACGATGATCGAACTAGAGAGGATATAAAATTTAGGGAAAGAGTTTTTGAAAAAGTTAATTTTGTTAACACTGTATACCGTCTTATCTGAAGGTGTTAATCTGACGTGTAGTCTCGTACAGAAGTGTAACGTGGCGATAAACAGTTTAGACAAGAAGTGAATAGAAGCTTTTTAAATATTATGTTACAGATCATGACAGTGTGGAGAGCTGCATTGGCCGGCCGGTGTGGCCTAGCGGTTCTAGGCGCTTCAGTCTGGAACCGCGTGATCGCTACGGTCGCAGGTTCGAATCCTGCCTCGGGCATGGATGTGTGTGATGTCCTTAGGTTAGTTAGGTTTAGGTAGTTCTAAGTCTAGGGGACTGATGACCTCAGATGTTACGTCCCATAGTGCGTAGAGCCATTTGAGCCAAGAGCTGCATTAAACCAGTCTTTCGACTGAAGACACCTAAACATACGAACAAAAGAATTACAGACAGCACAAAGATACACTGATATTTCATAGAAATTGTGTAACGTGATTTTATGTTTTTTAGTAACGTGGCAAGATTGTTGTTTGATTTTTCTCTGCGGATGTCCCACGATACTCCGAGAAACGTCATTTCGTTTCGTCACACGAACACCAGTAACATATACTGAGGTTGATGCAGAAACAGCGGTTCTATGAATTCCGTGTAATGAAACAGCCGACCACTCTGTAAAATAAGCCTCCTTCCTTCAGGAAATTATCACCTTGTCAGACAAACTCTTGGTTCCAGCTGATATCTATGACTATATGATACAAATGCTACACTTGACACCATCAGAATGTAAAAACTGACATACTGCTTCATCTGGCCATACAGAGATTTTCCATTTTTGCCAGTTGCAATGTATGGGTCAAAAGCGGCCCTGGTTTCGGTGAAAGACTATTAGTAGCAGTAATCACGATTAGTCCTTTGTTATGACAATCCGTAACGCTTTGAATCGTACCCATGACTTTGTGCTGAATCAGGTAGTACCTGGATCTTACCTGGAGCCGCGTCCACCCACCTGTAGCTGAATGGTTAGCGCGACAGAAAGTCAATCATAAGAGCCCGGGTTCGATTCCCGGCTCGGTTGGAGATTTTCTCCGCTCAGGGACTGGGTGTTGTGTTGTCCTAATCATCATCATTTCATCCCCATCGACGAACAAGTCGCCAAAGTGGAGTCAAATCTGAAGACATGCACCCGGGGAACGGTCTATGCGACGGGAGGCCCTAGTCACACGACATTTACATTTACCTGGAGCCGCAATTTTGGGGTGCAGTATATGCCCTATAAGCATTTCAGGTTGAGCTGTTGTTCAGAAAACTTAAAAATAACGACTCTCAACTTTAAAAAAAATGATATTTCACCATAAGAGCTTCATATTTTCTCTAATTACTTTGATTTACCCTTGAAAGATAACGTCACGGAGACCACGTCAAAGACAAAGCACAGGCACCAGCGTCAACACGTCATAAATGTAACGGCTTTTGTCAGAGTAAGCGGCTATGTGAAACAGAGATGGTCGTCTTGAGAATCCGGTGGCATTTCACACCAATACAGCCAGAGTTGGGCCCATTTGACGATGACAAATGGCGACAACAGAACCATACATACACAAGTGGCATTCTCATCATTTCGATAAAACTAGGGAAATCCGTTTGTATTTATTTTAAGAAAACGGGTCATTTTGTATGGTTTAATCTTTAATGAAATTTTGGCTAACATGTTAGAATAAATAAAAAAAATAATGTTTCGTTTAAATCTTTTTATTGGAAGATAGAAAAAGTTTGGTTCTTGCGTCAAACAGATCACTTCGATGACTTTGGTACGAAAAATAATGAAATTACAGTTGCGTCACATCAAAACATTGACGATCTATGGTAATCAAACTTGATCACCTCCAAACCCGGCGGACGGCACGTTTTCATCGTTCTCGGCCTCATTGCTCGTTTCTCTTCTCGGTACATGTGAAACTGATAGGTAGAACGGATGATAAACTAGTGGAACAAATTTAAGAATTTTTTTATGTCCTGCATCTTTTTGTATGGTATTGACTTTTCTACCCTACTGTGTCCACGTATGTAATTCCTGAGGCTTAGTAGCAGAAATGCCTGCAAATCTGTTTCATCAGGTTTAAGGTCAATCGTTTTATACTTTTCTATATATTCTTCATTATTACGCAAATGGTTTGAACCTTCAAGAATCTTATTTTTGCGTTTGAAATATCTTTGCGCCCTCTCCGAAAACAGTTTGGTTGTTCTTGCAGTGGTCTGACAGACTTTCGAAATCCAGGGACTTGTCAGTAATGTCTCGAACTAAGAAAGGTATAGGCTTCGGACAGCCACGCACGAGGTCCATCCATGCCTCAGAAGTAAAGATGTTTGTCCTCTTCTTTTGCTCTCGAATTAGGAAAGAAAAACTGTCACTTGGTAAGATTGTATAGCCACTCAAAAGCTAATACATGACAGTAATTTCGAGGTAGGACGATTTGTTGATGAGGAACATTAACAAATGCATCATGTTTCAATTTCCGTTCTGTCCACAGCAACAGTCTCTAAAAAGGCACAGGTTTTTTATGGTATCTGGCAGAAAATCTTTTATGTGGTGAGGACATCACTTCCTGAGAACCTTTTGCCACACAGTGCTCAAGCGACGTGGAAATTTTGGAAATTTGTGGTAAGGTCTTATGGGACCAAACTGCTGAGGTCATCAGTCCCTAAGCTTACGCACTATTTAATCTAACTTAAACTAACTTACGCTAAGGACAAAACACACACCCGTGCCCGAGGGAGGACTCTAGGACCTCCGACGGGCGAGCCTCGCGGACCGTGACGAAACGCCCCAGCCCGCGCGGCTACCCTGCGCGGCCAAGCGACGTTTTCGTAAATAATTTTTCTGCATCTCTCGTAAACTGACATACGGCCGGGAGAGCGGTGTGCCGACCATATGCCCCTCCATATCCGCATCCAATGACGCCTGTGGACTGAGGATGACACGGGGGCCGGTCGGTACCGTTGGGCCTTCCACCACCTGTTCAGACGGAGTTTTGTTTAGATAGGAATGTATTCCAAAACTGAGCACCTCCAGTTACCTTAGATAATACGAGCGTCATTCAATAATTAAAGAGACAGATTGGCCTGGAGAAAAAAGCGTTTATTTTTACAAAACAATACTTTTTCTACTTTTCAACATAGTCCGCTTGAAGATTTATGCACTTGTTCCAACGGGCTACAAGATTTCTTATTCCGGCTGCAAAGAACGCTGTTTTTTGATGTTTGAACCAATTTCCCACAAACTTTTTCACGTACTCGTTGTCCTGGAATCTCTTCTCACGTAATACCTCGTTCAGTGCACCAAGCAAGTGGAAATCACTAGGTGCTAAATCAGGACTGTAAGGGGGCTGAAGCAGTGCTTCCAGCCCATTTTGTCGATGGTTTAAAGGTTAGTTGAGCAATTTGAGGTCGTGTGTTGTCTTGCTGAAGAATTACACCTCCCCTCTGAGATCCACGATGTCTCTCTCTCACGGCTGGCTTCACCTTGTTTAAAAACAAATTCGAGTTATATTGGCTATTCATTGTACGCTGCTCTTTGAGATAATCACGAAGACTGGACCTTCAGCATTCCAAAACACCGTCAACATGTCTTTTCCTACTGATGCTGGGGTTTTGAATTTTTTCTGAACATGTGAGTCGGGGTGCTTCCACTCCAAGCTTTGTCTTTTACATTCTGGCTCATAATAGTGAGCCCAAGTTTCATCACAAGTTAAAATTTTGTTGAGGAAGTGCCCACCTTCCCTTTCATAACGTTCCTTTAGCTGTGTGCACACTTTCAACCTTGTTTCCTTGTGTAGCCGCGTCAACTCCTTTGGGACCCATCTTGCACATGTTTTGCGTACTTCAGCTTGTTACAGATAATGTTATGAACTGTACCAGTACTAACTTGAACCTTATCAACTATCGTTTCCACAGTCACACGGCGGTCGGCACGAATAGCGTCATCAATTCGACTTTCAAGAGAGGGAGTTGAAACTGAAATTGGTCGGTGTTCGACAGTCACTGAGTCGCGACCATTTTTGAACTGCTCTACCCACTTGTAAAAGTTTGCACAATTCATACAACCTTCAGCATAAAGTTTAGATATTCTGCAGTATATATTCACTGGTTTCTCGCCTTCAGCAAGTGAAAAACGAATAACATAACGTTATTCAACTAATGTGGACGTTTCAAGCGGACTCGCCATCTTGGAATGTATTTTTGAGGTTATAAACAAAAAAAAAATGTTGATACATCAGCTGATCAGGGCTCATCCCAGTGATGCCAACTTAAAGCCATAAGAGTACCAAACTTGCAATACTAACAGTTTTTCCCCAGACCAATTTGTCTCTTTAATTATTGAATGACCCTCGTAGATCTCACTCATATTTAAATATGGAAAGGGGAGTGTGCGCTCCAAGTCAGAAGCTGTAGATGTTAAAAATTCATAATGTTTAACTTCTTCCGGGCGGTGTGGCCGAGCGGTTCTAAGAGCTTCAGTCTGGAACCGCACGACCGCTACGATCGCATGTTCGAATCCTGCCTAGGGAATGGATGTGTGTGATGTCCTTAGGTCAGTTAGGTTTAAGTAGTTCTAAATTCTAGGGAACTGATGACCTGAGATGTTAAGTCCCATAGTGCTCAGAGCCATAACTTCTGCTTTACAGTCGTTCGAAATATCTTGCACAGTTGCCAATTTGATACGACAATGTTTCTTCTTTTGTTTACCAGTTGAAAAATTACTCTATAGTAAGTTGTGTAACATATTTATACGATTATTATTATAAAAAGTAAGCATCTATTTCGACATTAATATAACAAGCCACATGAACTCCAGACTGTAAGGCACAATCATAATAATATTTTGCACTGAATTGGGGCCATAACGAACCAACTGTGGATTTTCACTTGGATCAGTATGGCAGGATGTGTTTTTCGAAATAAGATCAATTCTAAAGTGGGAGATAGAGACATCCTTACAGAAGACGGTGGCTTTTGCACTTCGATCAATGTGGCATGAATTATTCCATATTTTCTCTCATGCATCCACGCAAAAATCTCTAATAAAGAAAAAAAATTCCTTTGGATCAGTATGGTTCTACTGTCCTCAAATGTAATCTAGCAACATTCGTTCATATTTGAAGCTATATACGTGGATACATCCATCGTGATGCTGCACCGGAACTCATCCGGTAAAGATGACATGGTACCTGTCATGTGTGCAGTTTTGTCATTGGACGCACAACCGTCAGAGCGCTTCTCTGCTTCTATATCCAGGGAATACACGACAATGTTTGCTATGATGATAATCTGTTGCCTTTCGAACAACAATGCACTGTTCTTGTATATATATTTCATGTTGTAAATCTCCCTGTTTCCTGAACCAACGTAGGTGATGCAGTTGCATGCCCCGCACGGCCGAGTGAACCTTATATCTGTCCATCCTGACGACAGCCACGTGGGGCCACAGAGATCCTGCAATGGGTTGAGTATGGCCCCTTCTGAACTCATCGGTTCCATATTTGTGTTAAAATGGTTCAAATGGCTCTGAGCACTATGCGACTTAACTTCTGAGGTCATCAGTCGCCTAGAACTTAGAACTAATTAAACCTAACTAACCTAAGGACATCACACACATCCATGCCCGAGGCAGGATTCGAACCTGCGACCGTAGTGGTCACGCGGTTCCAGACTGAAGCGCCTTTAACCGCACGGCCACACCGGCCGGCCATATTTGTATTACAGTCGAGAGATCCCGCCAACTGGAGTAACGATATGGAATGGTTAACTGGGCAAATTCCGACCCGTACTTGCACATATTTCTCCTAATACGAGGCATGACACGATCTTCTCATTAATACCAACATTTATGTAGTCTCTAACCGCCCGCTGGTTACGTATTTATACTCTCATCGAGCTTCCCAGCTCGTACACGTGGATTAAGATCAGGACCGCACTGGTAAGTACAAACTGAAATGATAAAAGTCGTGGGTTGGCGATATGTACATATACAGATAGCGGTAGTATCACGTACATAAGCAATAAAAGGGCGTGCATTGGTTGAGTTGTCATTTGTACTCAGGTAATTCTTGTGAAAAGGTATCCAACGTAATAATGGCCGCATGATCGGAATTAACAGACTCTGAATGCAGAATGGTCGCTGGAGCTAGGTGCATGGGTCATTCCATTTCGGAAATCCTTAAGGAATTCAATAGTCTGAGATCCACAGTGCCGAGAATGTGTCGAAAATACCAAATTTGAGGCATTACCTCTCAGCACGGAAAACGCAGTGGCCGACAGCCTTCACTTAACGACTGAGAGCAGCGGCGTTCGCAAAGAACTGTCGGTGCTAATAGACAAACAGCACTCCTCGAAATAAGCGCAGAAATAATTTGCGGCATGCGATGAACGAATCCTCTAGGACGTTGCAGCGAGATTTGGCGTTTATGGCCTATGGCAGCAGACGACCGACGCGAGTGCCATTGCTAACAGCACATCGTCTGCAGCGCCTCTCTTGGGCTCTTGATCACACCGGTTGCACTCTAGATGTCTGGAAAACCGTGACCTGGTCAGATGAGTCCCGATTTTAGTTGGTAACAGGTGATGGTAGGGTTTGAGTGTGGCGCAGACTCGACGAAGCTATGGTCCCAAGTCATCAACAAGGTAGTGTGCAAGCTGGTGTAGGTTCCATGATAGTGTGGACTGTGTTTACATGAAACTGATTGGGTCTCCTGGTCCAGATGAACATATCGTTGACGGTAAATAGTTATGTTCGGCCATTCAGAGACCATTGGCAGCCATTGATGCACTTCATGTTCCCACAGAACGATGCACGATGTCACCGGACCACAGCTGTTTGCAATTGGTTCGAAGAACATACTGGACGGTTGTTGCGAACGATCTGTCCACCCAGATCGCCCGAGAAGTTCGTGCACAACATCCTGCATGGGCAGCACTTTCGCAATTGTGGACGGCTTATTGAGGCAGCATGACTCAATATTTCTGCAGTGGACTTCCAACGACTTCTTGAGTCTATGCCACATCGAGTTGCTGCACTACGCTGAGAAAAAAAGAGGTCCCACACGATATTGGGAGGAATCCCATGACTTTGGTCACCTCAGCGTACGATATAGAGCACTAAACCCCATGGCCCCATGATAATACCACATTTAATGTTCAGAAAAAAGAACCAATAGACTGGTTTATTTTCACTGTGAGTAAGCTGAGACGGAAAAACCACCTCTGCCAGTCAGCCACAATGGCCAACAGCGTTTAGTAAGGAGAAGTTGACATCGATTTTCAAGAATTATAACAGTGATCAGATGGATCACAAAGTGGCAAATCACTTGTTAGTAAAATGCTGGAGAGTATCATTGTATCTCCCTCTTCTAATTATCTGACTGCTCCTGCTTAGCAAAGACTCATTCCGTCTGAGGGGAGAGCTGCTTGCGCGTACGAAATTAGTATGGTCACACAAATGAAGAATTTAATGACTCCCGGTCTCAGTGTTGACTGTGCAAAGCACTGGAATTCGTCATATCTTGTAAGAGATTCTAAACTGAATAGGTGGACTGGGGTTAGAACACACAAATAAAAAGGTTATAATTAAATATTCGTATGTTAGAAACAAAGACTTTCACGTTGCTGAGAGCAGCCTTCACATATGTACGGTTGCTGCCAAGAATTCACTACAGACACCGAAGCTTAAAGGGATATAGGCATTGTTACTAAGCTACAAAACAAATAGTGGTTCAAATGGCTCTGAGCACTATGCGACTTAACTTCTGAGGTCATCAGTCGCCTAGAACTTAGAACTAATTAAACCTAACTAACCTAAGGACATCACACACATCCATGCCCGAGGCAGGATTCGAACCTGCGACCGGAGCGGTCGCTCGGCTCCAGACTGTAGCGCCTAGAACCGCACGGCCACTCCGGCCCAACAAATAGTGGTCGCAAAGTGGTGGGAAACATGCGGTTACTTCAGAAGCTAAATTTAATGTATACACTAGAGATATTATTGAGGGAAAGCTTTCGAGATAAGCCAGAGAGGTCAGAGAGCTCATTGCACTCATGATATATCAACCGAAATGACAAAGACAGGGATGGGAGAGGGCGTGTTTGCAATGTCTTCTTACCACATGTTAATGTGGAAAGGATTTGTAGCATCCACCAGGCTGCTACTGACTCTCGTGCCCGAAAAAGATACTTGTGCTGAGTGTAAAACGTGGCGCTTTATTGTAGCTGTCATTTGTTCAAGGTAATGAACAGCAAAACTGCAATGAGACTCCAGATGGCAAGTGCCAGTAGCTGAAAGCGACAGACGTTGGCGTCTGCCAAATGTCCCATCTGCAACTGCTGATGTCCGAACAAAAGGAGCAAGACAGCCGTATTATGAAGTTTCAAGTGGCCAAATTCTGTCTTCTGGGACAAAGAGAACATATAATATCATCATTCCTCCGAGGTTTCCCATGCTGACTATGCGCCAACAGGCGCAAGACAGGACATAGTTTGTATGAGGGCGTCATTTTGAAGAAAGAGCCGTTCAAATTTTCATCGCTTTCAAATGGTTGTCACTATTACATAGACAACTCTAAGTTCCCTCATGATGGTCCTATTGTGGATCAAATTATGGAATGAAGTCTCCAGAGTGTTTGTTGTAACGAAGGGGTCAATATTCTGAAGCAATATATAGCTGATTGTAATTACTTGGTATCTCACACGAAACCTCGTCTATGCGTCTTGCCATGCGACGAAGCGGCCTGGAGTTTTAGTGTCACATCCTCAACGACCTTCATGGGCCTCGGGGATTAATAACGGCATGGTAACAGGGCCAGTACACGCTGAAGCACGCAAAATGGCCGCTTGGAATGATGAGTCGCGGTACATATTGTACCATGCCAATGTCATATTTTGACGACATCAGAAAAATACAGTGTTTTGGGGAAATGTTTGCACGATTTAAAATGGGCCTACCATTGGCCTTCAACTAGCCAAAGACCCAGGAATCAGCTGTCAGGTTGATTGGATCCATTCTCCGCCAACAGCACTTTACAGGCCGTCTACGCCACCACTAAGACAATCCACCATCCCGTCGCTACAACTCAACACTCTTCCAGAGCGGCTTCACGGACACTCCACAGATTATACAGCGCTTGCTTCTCCTCCACTTTCACACCCCATCCCCTTCGGGTTAACCGATCAGAATCCTGTTCACCAATTCTCAGCCATCATCAACCGACGTCCGCTCACCTTAGACTCAGCTGCTATTAGTCACTGTAGGTTGTTGGTGACAACTGAGCAGAGTTGTTCCCCAGTGATTCCACTATTAGGTAAGTGTCTAATAGTACAATAATATTGTAGAAGAAAAGCAAACTGGTGATTTTCATTTATTATAATGTTGTTCTACCAAGAGCCGACGGAAGATTCTGTTAACATGTCTTTAAATCATTCACTGATCAGCATAATTTCCCTTAGCAACTTTCTTATAATAATGAACCTATGTTCCTCTGCCGTATCACCAGATTGACTTGATAATGACAAGAATTAACGAGAGTAGTACTCTAGGAAATGCCCCACTACAATCTTGTATGCTTAATAAATACATTTTTCTAGCAACCTCTCAACAAATCTGTTTTCCATTCAGTTTCCATCATAACGGTTGGTGACCCGTAAGTCATTCATTCATGCTGTAATTAGATAGTTGGTCTCTCTGTTGTTTATCTACGTTACATTGCACTTCAGATACACTAATGAGCGAAAGGATTATGACCATCGGCCCAATAGCACGCCGATTCAAATATGATTCTGCGTAGTATGGAGTCAACAAGTGCTTGGCTGTTTTTGAGATGTGTTGTAACGTCCCCTTTGGAAAATTATAAATGACTGTGCTAGTAAACCTCTATGTTATTAGATTTTCACACAGATGAGTAAAACTCAACGTACTCAAACAGTTCTCTCTTTACTTATTCTGATCATCACTAAACTGGCGCACAATATTTTTTTTTTTTTTTTTTGCGCAACGCAATCTGACTTTCAATAATCCCTACAAAAGAATAGCCCTGACTAACAATAACCTATACCTTTCATGAATGACTTACTTCACAAAAATCTTCGTTACTCGAACTACTGCAATACAGCGAGCGCCAGTACTGCCGGTTAAATAAAAGGTTCTAACTACTGAAGGCACTAACTACTCACTACAATAGCGAATATTCCAACAATGCTAACCAGCCACAGACTGCACACAGCACAGTCAGTGATTTTCATACAGAGCGCTACGTGGCGTCACCAACATAAAAACCTAAAAAGTCTACTTACAGTGTACGACACCAGATGTTGACGCAAAGGTCACTCAAAGGATGGAGAGAGGTGATATTTTATCCAGAAATGGCATTGCATCCCTGCTCGTGACATAGCTCGACACTCGCTGTGTTCTTCGACTGCTCACTTCCATTCAGATATCCCGCTGCACTGAGACAGCAGCATAAATGTTGTAACTTTATGAGACCAAATGACTTCAGTAGCTGCCTTATTAGCAGGGACGCGTGTAGACGACGAGATCAAGTAGCAAAGGAAGCAGTGGAAACATGGGGATTCACCACCATAAGCGAAAAAGGCGAAGGCACAACCATCCTTTGTCAAGACGATATCGAGTGTTTTTCACGCTTGTAAAGGACAAAGCATCGTAGGAGTGTACTACCGAAACCATCCGACGAGGTTACTGGAGTGACAAGATGAGGTGTCGCAGAAAACTGTCGAAGGGTGTGGTTTTGCTCCATGACAACGCCCCATCTGATTCTGCACAAGACAGGTTCAAACATGTAGCTTGTTGGGGCTACCATATCTTACATTAGCCTAACATGGAACCCAGTAACTTTCCGAACTTTTGTCGAGTGAAGGAACCATTGCGTGGCAGACATTTGTAGGACGACGAGGTGATTTTCGGGATGGATAGTACCAAAAACAGCCAGAATGCAAACTTCTACACTCAAGGTTTCCACCACGTTATCCATGGTGGGAATAATGTGTCGCGTTGAAGGGTGAATATGCAAAGAAAGCTAACTCGATAAAGAAGTTTTATGGGCGCAGCTTGATTTCTTCGAGATAACTGAAACTATATGATTACAGTGAGTTGCGGTCCACGAATATAGATGTGGATAAGGACCAACTTGGGGATGCTATAAAAAGCTTAATGAAGTGTGAGAGCGCCGCGGTGTGGCAGCAGAGCGGCAATTCTGTAAACACGCGCCACACGGCGTCGCTACTTGGGCGGGGTGCGTGACGTCAGAGCGGTGAGCTCTCTAGACCGGCCCATCATCGTCGCGGCCGCGGCGTTTGTTTTGCGGCGCGCCTGACGGATGGTCGCTCAAAATACCCCGCCCGTCTGTCGGCAGCTCAGAAATGACCGGCGCGCATAACGTGGTACAGGGCAGCGCCCGTCGCGGGCGGGAAGCACGCGATAATTGCTCTGCCCCACACGTCGCCGGCGCCGATTCTTTGCCGATGGTAACTGATGTCTGGAGAAACCGGAGGCCGTTCAACATCCGGCGACGAGAATGTCAGCAAGTGGAGCAGCGAGGCTTTACGATTACCTCAGACTAAAGATTCTTTTACGATGATGTAAGCTCGCCGCACAAATTGCAAGTCACCCCTAAAAAAAGCAAAGTCGTCGCCTTACAACGCTGTAGAAGGTGAATAACTGCCACCATCTACATCTACATCGACATGGATACTCTGTAAATCACATTCAAGTGGCTGGCAGAGGGTTCATCGAACCACCTTCACATTTCTCTATTCTTCCGATCTCGTATGGCGCGCGGAAAGAATGAACACCTATATCTTTCCGTACGCGTTTTGATTTCCCTTATTTTATCGTGGTGATCGCTTCTCCCTATGTAGGTCAGTGCCAACAAAATACTTTCGCATTCGAAGGAGAAAGTTGGTGACTGGAATTTCGTGAGAAGATTCCGTCGCAACGAAAAACGCCTTTCTTTTAACGATTTGCAGCCCAAATCTTGTATCATTTCTGTGACACTCTCTCTCATATTTCGCGATAATACAAAACGTGCTTCCTTTCTTTGAACTTTATCGATGTTCTCCGTCAGTCCTATCTGGTAAGGATTCCACACCGCGCAGCAGTATTCTAAAAGAGGACGGACAAGCGCAGTGTAGGCAGTCTCCTTAGTAGGTCTCTTATATTTTCTAAGTGTCCTGCCAATAAAACGCAGTCTTTGATTAGCCTTCCCCACAACATTTTCATATGTGTTCCTTCCAATTTAAGTTGTTCGTAATTGTAATACCGAGGTATTTAGTTGAATTTACAGCTTTTAGATTAGACTGATTTATTGTGTAACCGAAGTTTAACGAGTTCCTTTCAGCACTCATGTGGATGACCTCACACTTTTGGTTATTTAGGGTCAATTTCCAATTTTCGCACCATTCAGATCTTTTCTAAATCGTTTTGCGGTTTGTTTTGATCTTCTGATGACTTTATTAGTCGATAAACGACAGCGTCATCTGCAAACAACCTAAGACGGCTGCTCAGATTGTCTCCCAAATCGTTTATACAGGGTGTTACAAAAAGGTACGGCCAAACTTTCAAGAAACATTCCTCACACACAAATAAAGAAAACATGTTATGTGGACATGTGTTCGGAAACGCTTAATTTCCATGTTAGAGCTCATTTTAGTTTCGTCAGTATGTACTGTACTTCCTCGATTCATCACCAGTTGGCCCAATTGCAGGAAGGTAATGTTGACTTCGGTGCTTGTGTTGACATGCGACTCATTGCTCTACAGTACTAGCATCAAGCACATCATTACGTAGCATCAACAGGTTAGTGTTCATCACGAACGTGGTTTTGCAGTCAGTGAAATGTTTACAAATGCTGAGTTGGCAGATGCCCATTTGATGTATGGATTATCACGGGGCAATAGCCGTGGCGCGGTACGTTTGCATCGCGACAGGTTTCCAGAACGAAGGTGTCCCGACAGGAAGACGTTCGAAGCAATTGATCGGCGTCTTACGGAGCACGGAACATTCCAGCCTATGACTCGCGACTGGGGAAGACTTAGAACGACGAGGACACCTGCAATGGACGAGGCAATTCTTCGTGCAGTTGACGAAAGCCCTATCGTCAGCGTCAGAGAAGTTGCTGCTGTACAAGGTAACGTTGACCACGTCACTGTATGGAGAGTGCTACGGGAGAACCAGTTGTTTCCGTACCATGTACAGCGTGTGCAGGCACTATCAGCAGCTGATTGGCCTCCACGGGTACACTTCTGCGAATGATTCATCCAACAATGTGTGAATCTTCATTTCAGTGCAAATGTTCTCTTTACGGATGAGGCTTCATTCCAACGTGATCAAATTGTAAATTTTCACAATCAACATGTGTGGGCTGACGAGAATCCGCACGCAATTGTGCAATTACGTCATCAACACAGATTTTCTGTGAACGTTTGGGCGGGCATTGTTGGTGATGTCTTGATTGGGCCCCATGTTCTTCCACCTACGGTCAATGGAGCACGTTATCACGATTTCATACGGGATACTCTACCTGTGCTGCTACAACATGTGCCTTTACAAGTACGACACAACATGTGGTTCATGCACGATGCAGCTCCTGCACATTTCAGTCGAAGTGTTCGTACGCTTCTCAACAACAGATTCGGTGACCGATGGATTGGTAGAGGCGGACCAATTCCATGGCCTCCACGCTCTCCTGACCTCAACCCTCTTGACTTTCATTTATGGGGGCATTTGAAAGCTCTTGTCTACGCAACCCCGGTACCAAATGTAGAGACTCTTCGTGCTCGTATTGTGGACGGCTGTGATACAATACGCCATTCTCCAGGGCTGCATCAGCCCATCAGGGATTCCATGCGACGGAGGATGGATGCATGTATCCTCGCTAACGGAGGACATTTTGAACATTTCCTGTAACAAAGTGTTTGAAGTCACGCTGGTACGTTCTGTTGCTGTGTGTTTCCATTCCATGATTAATGTGAATTTAAGAGAAGTAATAAAATGAGCTCTAACATGGAAAGTAAGCGTTTCCGGACACATGTCCGCATAACATATTTTCTTTCTTTGTGTGTGAGGAATGTTTCCTGAAAGTTTGGCCGTACCTTTTTGTAACACCCTGTTTAGACAAGGAACAGCAAAGGGCCTATAACACCACCTTGGGTAATGCCAGAAATCACTTCTGTTTTACTCGATGACTCTCCGTCAGTTACTACTAACTGTGACCTCTCTGACAGAAATCACAAATCCAGTCACATAACTGAGACGATATTCCATAAGCACGGAATTTCACTAAGAGCCGCTTGTGTGGTACAGTGTCAAAAGCATTCCGGAAATCCAGAAATACGGAATCGATCTGAAATCCCTTGTCAATGGCACTCAACACTTCATGTGAATAAAGAGATAGTTGTGTTTCACAGGAACGATGTTATCTAAACCCATGTTGACTGTGTGTCAATAGACCGTTTTCTTCTAGGTAATTCATAATGTTCGAACACAATATATGTTCTAAAATCTTGCTGCATATCGACGTTAACGATATGGGCCTGTAATTTAGTATATTACTTCTACTACCTTTCTTGAATATTGGTGTGGCCTGTGCAATTTTCCAGTCTTTTGGAACGGATCTTTCGTCGAGCGAACGGTTGTATATGATTGTTTAGTATGGAGCTAATGCATCAGCATACCCCGATAGCAACCTAATTTGCATACAGTCTGGACCAGAACACTTGTTTTTATTAAGTGATTAAGTTGCTTCACTACTCCGAGGATATTTACTTCTACGTTACTCATGTTGGCAGCTGTTCTCGATTCGAATTCTGAAATACTTACTTCGTCTTTTTTTGTGAAGGCATTTCGGAAGACTGTGTTTAGTAACTCTGTTGTGGCACCACCGTCTTCGATATTATCTCCATTGCTATCGCACAGAGAAGGCATCGATTGTTTCTTGCCGCTAACATACTTCACATACGACCAGAGTATCTTTGGATTTTCTGCCAGGTTTCGAGACAAAGTTTCGTTGTGCATTGAAGTCCGCGCTATACTTCGAGCTTCTGTAAAAGATCTTCAATTTTTGGGATTTTGCGTCTGTTTAAATTTGGCCCGTTTGTTTCGTTGTTTCTGCAACAGTGTTCTAACCCGTTTTGTGTACCAAGGAGGATCAGCTCCGTCGTTTGTTAATTTATTTGGTATAAATCTCTCAATTGCTACCGATACTATTTCTTTGAATTTAAGCCACATTTGGTCTACACTTATATAATTAATTTGGAATGAGTCGAGATTGTCTCTTAGGAAGGCGTCAAGTGAATTTTTATCTGCTTTATTGAATAGGTATATTTTTCGCTTATTTTTCGAGGATTTAGGGATTACACCAAGATTCGGTCGTGTGGTTCTCCATGGCAGCGCTTTACTTTCTCGTTTCCGGAAACCAATCATAGTCTTTTAGCCCAGTACTGGGCCACGTTTAGAGCTTCTTTCTCGTCCAGCCACAAATCGTCGAGGTTGCATCTGTAGGGACAGTTTCCAAAGGCCAGGGGGTGTTCCATGTCTTGCACAGCACCGCAGTCGCACTTGTCATCCACACTACCATGGCCCCTCCTGATCCTGTTTGTTTCCACTGGGGCTACCCCTGTTCTTATGCGATTCAGTGTCCTCCATGTTTCCCAGATTGCTCTGGAGCCGCCAGCCACTACCTGTGCTGGTTTATAGTCTGGTGATGGATCTTCTATGCCCGTGTTGAAGAACCTTTTGTGGTATCTAGACATTGATAACAAGAGAGAAAGCTTAGGAGAATACCATCGTCTGTTTATTGATCTAGAGTCTGACGAAGATAGGTTCTTCAAATATTTTCGTATGTCGCGAGAATGTTTCGAGGAAATGCATCGCCTGATAAAAAGGTAGCACCGAGAAGTGCACAACGAACTGGAGAAAGCCAATTGATACAAGGCACAGACAAGCCGTTTGTTTGAGGTAAGTTTTACCGTTTGTGGCCTGTTTGTGCTTCAAACAGAAGTCATATAATTTATTCCATTTCTGTTTTGCTGTATCATATGAAAGGTTCGGCGGAAGAAAGTTCTATCCCACAACGTAGTTACAAGTGGAGTGATAAATTTATCTGCCGCCCGAAGTGGCCGTGCGGTTAAAGGCGCTGCAGTCTGGAACCGCGAGATCGCTACGGTCGCAGGTTCGAGTCCTGCCTCGGGCATGGATGTTTGTAATGTCCTTAGGTTAGTTAGGTTTAACTAGTTCTAAGTTCTAGGGGACTATTGACCTCAGCAGTTGAGTCCCATAGTGCTCAGAGTCATTTGAACCATTTTGAACCATAAATTTATCTGCAGTGTTTACGAATACAGCAAACGATAGTAACATCTAGTTCCGTATGTCCCGCTAGAGAGAACTTCCTACTTATTAGATTGTTTTGTTTCATTGTATTCATAACATTGTCATTGAATTTAAACGAACATATCTTTGGTCTTTAACTTATCTATTCGTTCTATCGGCATAATTGATTTTAATCTTTTCCAGATACTTGAGTACAGGCGACAGTCACCAGACCATAGCTTTTTCTTTTCGGTTAGGACGTTCAACAGTCTCAGATATTGTGAAACAAGTGTGCCAGGCAATAAGGACTGCTCTACAGCCCAAGTATTTTCCTACTCCTACAACAGAGATGTGGAAGAAATCTGAAGAAGGATTTATAGAACTGGGGGTTTCCGAACTGCCTTGGAAGCATAGACGGAAAGGCTATCAGGTTAAAATGCACGAAGGATAGTGGATCCCAGTTCTTCTGTTACGAACAGTTCTTTTCGCTAGTTCTCCTGGCGATCGTTGATCCACACTACCAAGTTTACAGTAGTTGATATTGGAAGTTATGGACGTCACAGTGACAACACTATTCAGCTTTCTATCAAGAGTATATCGAGGACAAATGTATTCTATCTCCAAATCAGAATCGCGTGTATCATACAAAAAGTTATATTCTCTCACCTCCTCTACAAGTCTTTCTGTGTGCATGCACTACGAGCTGCAAGACAAAAACCGCCCCACGCCGCTGCTTCTAGTGTGACAGCAGAGCAGTTGAATGCTCCAACAGAGGCAAGCAGCCGCTCCGGCTTGCGGCGAATCTGTAATCTGTGACAACCCGGCGGCGGCCGGTGCGGCAGGCCGGCTGCCGGTGCGTCAAAGCCGCACTCTGTGTGACCGCCGCCATACAATAACGAGCGATTCAACAGTGCGGTCTGCCGGCTGCGGTTCAAGGCCACAGGCCGGACGGCCAGGCCGCATTCTGTCTGGCCAGGCCTGGCTCGCAAGACCAGCAGCTCTGTAAAGCTTTAGTATGAGCCTGGATTTCACATACGCTGTTATTTGACGTACGTCATTTAGGCTTATGCTGTACTTCCTTCGCGTGGATTGATCTGGTCCGCACTGGGCAGGTGTATTCAGCTGTAGACAAGCATAGTGGTCGTGCTGCAGTTCTCGAGATAGTAGGTTTTGCTCTCCATGTGCTGTTTACGAGTTTCCGCAAAATATTACTTCTGGAAGGAACTTCCTGACGACTCTTTTCACAGCGGTGTCTATATATCAGAGGTCTATCCAATGTCACACCCAGATAGAATGGTTTATCTGTGTGCTCCAATGTATTTTTCCAGGAAATATCGAGTTTTCGCTTTGCTTGCCGAGTTCGAATGTGAGAAGCGCTTACTTTGGTCTTGGAAGGATTCGGTTTAAGGGAGTTATTTTGATAGTATTGAGACAAGACTCTATGAAAATAAGTACCTTAAACCGAATTCTTCGAAGAATCAAGTAAGTCCTTTCCATGGCAGTGGAGAGCTGCTGTGAGTCAGTCGAGTCTATGGAATCACAGAAGTAAAATAGGTCGATGAAAAGACGTTGTAAGGCGGCAGAATAAATAAAGGTCAGATTCGCACCTTACATGAGAGCTTTACACGTTGCAACGGGAAGGTGAATATGCCACCTAACTTAATTCGGCGATAATGAGCAAATTTGCCTATCAGTATGTAATGCAGAAAGGGATGACACTCAGTCAACGGTAATTAACATTCCTATAATGCATGTTTGAGCAGAAGGTGAAACAAGCAGGGAGAGATGTTTTTGTTTGTAATTCAGAGGGAAGAGGGCAGAGGGGAAGACTGTGCTACAAGGGGTACCATGGAAACCACTTAAAGGGGTGTCCCAGGTGGAAAGTCAACGACCGACCAGGTGGCTCAGATGGGGAGAGCGAGTATAACCGTCCATCTGAGGGAGGACAAGGACAGGAAAGAAATCTTTTAGAAAACTGCGTTTCAGAATTCCAAAAGGATACGAAACAAGACCAGCTGACGCATTTTCGATCACATGGCCAGTGAGTGGTACATACGTGAGAGAGTCAATGTACGCATTTAGGCATCTGGAACAGGCACAAAACGTCCGGTTGGCGGAAAAGCACTAGGAAGGAGAAAACAGCCAAAGTTTCGACGCATTTTAATGGCAGACACCTTGCGATTGGTAGAGAGAGTTTCCACAAAATAAGAGGAACGCTCCTATTGGTCGAAAAAAGCCGTGACGTGATGAACGAAAGAACCCAGGTGGGTAGACAGCTCAGCTATGAGTAAGACAGGCCGGAAATTTTCGGGGACTCTTCTCTGAACTGGCGTCAAGCGCAGAATGGAGCGCATAACGTTGTGTACGATGCAGAGGAGCAATTTGTGTGAACACTGCGTTCACAGCGGCTGATATCCAGCTAGAAATTAGCTGTAGCATCGTTTAGCTCCAACTGTGGAGAAATCAACAAGCCAGTTAGTTAATTGTTCTTGTGAGAACTGAGAGAGCATTATAATATGCAGCTGCTCCAACCATGCGCGTCTATATCGCCACATTCTAAGACTAGGGAGGATTACATGTTCTCTCGCACCAGCTTGCGTCCACTGTAAACTCGAGCGACCGTGTGTAATCTTTTGCTCAATTTGCCACATTACTAACCATCCACCGTAGACTTGATTGTCATCCTGAAAATAGTACCGAACTTAGAACCAGAATTGGACGATTTTCGTTTTACTGAGCAATATCATAACGTAAGTGTAGGAACAGTTTCGTAAAGAAACTTCTAGTTAAACTTTAATATTTTCATGTTTAGGAAAATTTAACCTTCTGAGAGTTAATATTTAATATTGTTGTGTTTAGGATTATTTCA
The DNA here is from genome assembly GCF_021461385.2 of Schistocerca piceifrons. NCBI lineage: Eukaryota > Metazoa > Arthropoda > Insecta > Orthoptera > Acrididae > Schistocerca > Schistocerca piceifrons. Next base: position 123,957,318 of record NC_060139.1, on the reverse strand, counting down.
CTTTTTGATGTTGACGAGATGCGTTATCCTGACAACTGTTTTTTTGTTGTCACATTGAATACTGTGTAAAAGCGTATATTTTTGTGCTAATATTGCGACATTAAACACGTCATTTCAACGTACACAGTTATCTTCAATCCTAGAATAAGTAAACCACAAATATTGCACCTTACGCAGTCACACAATGTCAGGAAAGAGCAATCGTGTTTAGGCGTGTCCATGAGTGCATCACGAATAAAGTTCCCTGATTTATTTGTGTACCAAGGCGGACTGTCCACCGACTCTACAGGGACTGGTATACCACCTACAGCCACGTAACGCAGCGCAAGAAGAGCGGTTGTAAACAGATCCTACACGCTGTGTAGCTACTTTTTACTGTGTAACACAAAACTATGGAATGTGTTGCAACGTTTTGTTCAATTTCAAATTCTAAGTTTTTAGTTCAAAACATTTCGCTTTTTAACGTAATCTCTCTTGTAAGAGCCACTTTCGAGACACTCTGCCCAAGTCAGCTCCTATAACGGCAGGCGGCTGCTCTCCTCCCGTAAGTAGAGCGATGATAGAAACACTAACAGTGGTTGTGTCACTCTTCGCACTTTGTGAAACTTGGAGCAAGAGTATCCTCGTCACTTGGTCAGTTTCAGTGTATAGACGACAGCAGCAAGTTGTGTCCCAAAAAGTTTGTGATGGAGAGGCTTGTTTTTCGTAGATGGAACTATTATGTAGATGGAACTACTAAGAGACAAATGTGAAGGGTATTTTTAATGTTTTGAGCTATGTTTATAATGTTGTTCAGATTATGGTTTAAAAACCAAAATGCACAGTATCTGATAGTGCTGGAATTAGTGAAACAAAATTTTATTAGACGTTATTTCTCGTATTATACGGAAGTAGAACAACAAATTTAAAGCGTTGTGTAGGGACCCAGCAGTTTATAAGCACTATGGTCCCAACGCTAGCTTAAACCGACCCACCGGAGAGGAATGTAATGCCTTGTCAATGGTAATCGGTTTAAAACCCGACAGGAATTCTTGCTCTCAGTGAATGAATGTATCTCACGACCAGGTTCTGGACAAAAACTGCGAAGGAAAATTCATACAATAGCCGTTAGTAGTCGAGTACCTGGCAAAAGGTTATTGCCCTTGGCGGCACATAAATCTGCATGTCTTGAGTGGCCGAATCATTGGACAGTAATTGACAGGAGGCGTGTAGTGAGAACCGACTAATTGTGAGTTTGCGCCTTTTCGAATTATCCAAGGAATCGAGTACACCGACAGTCCCAATGAGACACTTAACCCGCAGTGTATCGAGGGTGTGCTTCAGGCCGGAGATGGTTCCTTCACGTTTTAGCAATGTTTTTCGTTTTTCGTACCATGTTTTGGACGTACTCACTCACGTTAGCCTGAACGTGAAATATATTGTCTATTTTAACATTCTCGGTGACCAAAATGTCGTTTCTTCTACATCTACTCAGAAGAGTCAAAGAAACTGGGACACCTGCCTAATATCGTGTAGGGCCCTCGCGAGCACGCAGAAGTGCTGCAACATTACGTGCCATAGACTCGACTAATGTCTGAAGTAGGGCTGGAGGGAAATAACCCCAGGAATCCTACAGGGCAGTCCATAAAACCATAAGAGTGCGAGGGGGTGGAGGTCCCTTCTGAAGAGCGCGTTGCAAGGCATCCCAGACATGCTCAATGATGTTCAAGACTGGGAAGTTTAGTGGCCAGCGGAATTGTTTAAGCTCAGAAGAATGTTCCTGGAGCCATCCTGTAGAAATTCCGGATATGTGTGGCGTCGCATTGTCCTGCTGGAATTGCCGAAGTCCGTCGGAATACACAATAGACATGAATTGATGCAATTGATCGGACAGGATGCTTATGTACGTGTCACCTGTCAGAGGCGTATCTAGACGTATGAGGGGTCCTATATCTCTCCAACTGCACACGAGTGATCACTGTCAAAGACAGTCACATGCCGCAAACTCAGAGTGATCACTGTGAAAGACAGGCAGATGCCGGAAACTCATGTGAGACAGCGTTAACAGCATATGACAGACTTTCAAAGTGGCCTCATTGGAGGTCTCCATTTGGCCGGCTGGTAGAACCATGCAATATTCTGATTTTTGGGGTCTTCGGGTGTGACTGTGGCCCGATGTTGGACAGCATGGGAACGTGTGGGCAAGCTTACTCACTGTCAAGGTTCCTGCAACATCATTGTTCAGAGACTAGCAACAGCCGGACTTGGGAATTACCGTCCCAGGCGTAAGGATGCCGTTAATACCACAACACAAACAGTTGCTTTAGAAGTGGTACCATTACAGAGAAGCATGGATCGCTGATAAATGGCATTGCGTTGTGTTCGAATCTGCATTACCTCAGATGATCTTCGTCGGTAAGTGTTGCGGTGACCTGGGGAGACGTCCGATAAAAAAAATGAAATGAGCGTATGGCATCGTTGGCCTGGAGGAAGTTCGGCCGCCAATTGAAAGTCGTATTTCATTCGACGCCGCACTGGGCGGCTTGCGCGCCGATGATGAGGATGAAATGATGATGAGGACAATACGGCACCCAGTCCACGAGCGGAGAAAATCTCCAGCCAGGCCGGGAAACGAACCCGGCCCCGCTTGCATGGGAGGCGAGCACGTTACCATCCAGCTAAGCAGGCGAACGGAAGTCCGATTCTTCCAATGTTTTCGAGACGCATCGGGTAAGACTTCACGTCACGGGTGGTGGTGGTTGAGGGAACTCTGAGGGTACAATGGCACATCACGGACATCAAGCGTTCTCATGTGTTAGCTCTCATGCGACACTATTGTGACGCAATTTTTTTTTCAGTGCTCGTCCACACACGTCACTAGTCTCTATGAAGAAGTGTGGGAGTAGCTGTCAGTGCCAGTAACCAAGATATCAAGGACGAGTTACACAAGTTGTGGGTCAAACGTCATACTTATAAGTAGGGTCATAGTCCAAAGGTACTATTGTAATTATTGAAGTAACGCCACTTACCCTCTAATTCCACGAAGTTTTATTTCGTTTCCTCTTTTTTTTCTGGTTGCTTCACTATTTTTATAGTGCAGTGGATTCTGCAGGAAGCCAAGCAATGATCCTATAAAATTATGTTGTATCTCCATACCTTCGAACACACCAATGCGAGTGAATTACCTGTATCAGTTCACTTCAATATAAATTTCTGGTCTTTCGATGTTAAGAGCGAATTTTGCTAATACACAATGTGTGTTCAATTACATATTGCATAATGTCATACCTAATAACCCACAACCCAGCACCGCCATCTTTCCCACCACTGTAAACCCTACCTTTTACTCACAGGAGCCTTTTGAAATGGAATTTACGAAGATTCCTAAGCCAGACAATGAACTACGCTGTTAAACTACTGACAAATTGACAAAAAACTCCCCTCAAATGGTAAGAGCTGCAGCTGGCTCTTTAATATACAAAACAATCAGCAAATCCGCTTTTGTAATCCGAAAAAATAAATGCAGTGACGAAGTATGAAAAACAGTTCCGTGAAAGCACACTTCATGATACCCGGAGTTACATAGTGTTGCATGATATACGCGCAAGATAAGCCATTGTAAATGTGAAATGTCGGTACATTAATAACCGGTTGTAACCGCAAGAATGTTCAATGCAGGCATGCAGACGTGTATGCAGTGTGTTGTACAGCCGTAATCAGTTTATAGGATGGAGTTCCGTGCCTGTTGCACTTGGTCGGTCAACACACGGACTCTTAATGCTGTTTGTAGATGACAGCGCAGATGTCGTCCTATGATGTCCCATATGTACTCCATTGAGGACAGGTCTGGTGATACAGCAGGCAAGGGCGACATGTCGATACTCTGTAGAGCTTCTTGTGTTAAAACAGCGGTATCTGGTTGAGCGTTATCATGTTGGAAAACTGCCTGGAACGGCAGCACAACAGGTCGAATCACCAGACTGACGTACAAATTTGCAGTCAGGGTGTGTGTGATAACAACGAGAGTGCTCCTGCTGTCATACGAAATCGCACCCCAGACCATAACTCCCTGTGTAGGTCCAGCGTGTCTAGCACTCAGAAAGATTGGTTGCAGGTCCACAGCTCGTCTCCTTCAAACCAAAACGCGACCATCACTGGGGCCGGAACTGAATTGGTTTTTATCAGAAAATACAGAAAACCTCCACTCTCTTCCAATGAACTGTCGCTCGGCACCACTGAAGTCGCTAATGGTAGTGGTTTGGGGTCAGTGGAATGCACGCTACAGGGAATCTGGCTCGCAGCTGTCCTTGAAGTGACCGATTTGTAAGAATTCGTTGAGCCACTGCTGCTCAAGTTGCTGCTGCAGGTGCAGTACAGTGCCCTAGGGCCATACGCAAACAGTTGCCTTTCCTCTCGATAGCGCCACGTGGCCGGAGCTCAGTCATCTTACGACTGTACATCCTGGTGACCACCGCTGCCAGCAATCATGAACAGTGGCTACATTCCTGCCAACTCTTTCTGCAAGAATGCAGAAGGAACATCCAGCTTCTCGTAGTCCTATTACACGACCGCGTTCGAACTCAATGAGTTGTTAATAAAGGCGTCTTTGTTGAATTAAAGGAATTCTTGACTAACATCAATTCACCTCAGCCAATCTCAAGGGTAACATACAGTCACTACTGTTGTGAGTGTGTGGGTTTTATTACGTCAAGTTGCACAATGAATTGATCCAATCTTTGGCTCCTGCAAGAAACAATTTCCACCTCACACTACTACAGAAGTCAGACAGACGCTCCTAATGTACCAACAAGAACTGCTTGAAAAACATTCAGCAACCAATATCTTCTGGAGTCGTCCGCTGTAAGGAAAAGACACAAAAATATTCTATATTCTTACGTATCTAGTGGAATACTTGGGTGACAGACGCTCCTAATGTACCAACAAGAACTGCTTGAAAAACATTCAGCAACCAATATCTTCTGGAGTCGTCCGCTGTAAGGAAAAGACACAAAAATATTCTATATTCTTACGTATCTAGTGGAATACTTGGGTACTGGAGTATTGCTAGCTAGTGTAAGAGAAACATTAAACGAACGAATAATATTATTTATTGCAAAAAATTCTGAGAAATCAAGTGAAACTTTTTCTTATAAAATAATAAACTTCCGGGCTCTTTTTGGAACTGTAGATTGCCTCTTACGGATATGAATGCTATTATTTTAGAAAGTATGGTAAGGTTCTCTCCTCCATTTTCTTGAAGTATATTATTTACTTGGCAGAATGGCTGAGAGCTGCGCCTACACAACTTGAATAAATTTTCTAGGTACAGTCAAGGCTGTCGCGTGAGAAATGTGGTGGAGTGTACTGTTATGGAGGACAGATGGTCTCGCACACGCTGTAGCGCACAATACCGTGAGCTGCGATGACTGTTGCCTGCGTCGCTCGCTGCTGACAAATAACACAACTGTCTCTTTCTATCTGGATTGACGTTCGCCAATCAAACTCTCCCTGCACCTTGATGAAGTCAAGGACTCCTATCTGCCCCTAGTCTAACTATTGGCATGGTACACTGGTGAGATAACCAGTCCACCGAGATGCCACTCAATATTCGCTCGCAGGCGTTTAGCTAGTACTCTGTCTGGTCCACACCATACAATAAGTGTAGCGGTCAACACAGTGAACCATGCTTAATCGCGAGCGACTCAATATAGGGTATCACTCCGTTTCGCTAACAACAGAGGTGCCCTCCCAGTGAAGTACTGAAGAGAGGCTGTTTCTCACTCTTTGCATACACGTACGAGCGCACCCGCTCTCGTTACGTGTTCCCGCTCCAAGAGCGACAATGGAATGGCTCCTTTTTCTGGAAAAATTGCGAGGGTAAATCATTCGCTGTCTTCCCTCACTCCTCTGGCTCTTTGCGTCAGAAATATTTCGCCAATCAGCGTTGCTTTTTTAAACGGGAGAATGACGTTTCGTTTCAGTCAACCAATGCGGAAATGTGTAGCATCTCCATTAGGCATATACTATCCTCCTGTGAGAACTCCGTAACTGCGCAGTCAGTCCATCAAAAAATGCGTCTTCTGGGTGCTCCCACACAGTGTAGCGGAATTTGCTTTTAAGTCGAACACGGGAGTCATTATCCCTTCGCTCTGCCAAAAGCTGTCCTCTCTCTATGCGGTCGCTCCGGCTGAAGGAGGTATGTTGACTCACCCCTCTGAAGGGATGGGCCTCCCAGCGGGCTTGTTGCCTCTTTAAAGCGAAAATTCCTGTGGCCGACTTGTTGTGTACGCCAGCTTCGACTTTTTCAACCCTGGTGCATAGTTGCGATTTACTTATTAGATTTGCATATCGCTTACATGAATTCATACAAAATTGACCTTATCGAGTTTGGATTCAAATGAAGCGTCTTGATCTGCAGAATACCATTGTGAGGACGGAATATGTAAGAAATGAAGGTCAGGAGACCAAGCCACCTTACACCATTACAGCATGCATTTAAAGCAAAGCTTATTTGCGATCATCATAGTGGCTCTACTAGCGCCATTATGCAACTGGCACGAAATCTGATCAGATCTCTTCTATTAGATGTAGAAACACGCCTACTAACTTTCATTTATGTCATATGACTCCTTCTTGATACTGTGACTTCTTTTTCCATCAGTGTATGCTCACGAATAATGGAGACGGGGAATAAAACGAACGACTACATTGACCAGACAGAACATTATGACCACCGACCTGCTGTCGATATAAAGCCGTCCAGGCGATAGCACCGTCACCTGGCGAGGAATGACAGACATACGCTCGGATTCATGTAGTATCAGTGAGCGTGCTGTCCGTGCGTAGAATGGGGAAGGCGCGCAATCTATCTGAGTTTGACCGAGGGCAGATTGTGATGACCCGGAGGCTCAGCGCGAGCATTTCGAAAATTGCTCCCTCTGTTGCATGTTCGAGGAGTGTTGCGGCGAGTGTCTTTAACACATGGCGAAACCAAGATGAAACCACGTCCATACATCGTGGGAGCGGGCGGCTACCCCTCATAACAGATATCAGACGTCATAGGCTGGACAGACTGGTAAAATGGGACAGGCGGCGAACTGAGGCGAAAATAACATCAGACTTTGATGCTGGGCAGAGTACAAGTGTGTCTGAAACTCACAGTGTACCGAACACTCCTAACCAGAGGACTCCGCAGCCGACAATCGATGCACGTGCCGCTGTTAACACCATGACATCGGGAACTACGGCTGAAATGGGCATGTGACCATTGGCTCTGGACGTTGACGCAGATGGCAGAGCGCTTCATGGTCCGATAAATCCCGATTCCTTCTTCATCATGGAGTCTTCCAGGGTAACAGATCCTTCACACTTGTACTCCAGGATGGAGACAAGCTGGCGGCGGCTCCACTATGCTCTGGGATCAAAAATGGCTCTGAGCACTATGCGACTTAACTTCTGAGGTCATCAGTCCCCTAGAACTTAAAACTACTTAAACCTAACTAACCTAAGGACATCACACACACCCATGCCCGAGGCAGGATTCGAACCTGCAACTGTAGCAGTCGCGCGGTTCCAGACTGTAACGCCTAGAACCGCTCGGCCACCCCGGCCGGCTATGCTCTGAGGAACATTCACGTAGGCATCCATGAGTACAGCAGAGCTCGTGCAAGGCACTATGATGGCCATGGAGCATCGTTCGCTGCTTGCGGAACAAGTGTACCCCTTCTCGTCGATCATGTTTCCCGATGGCAGTGGCATTTTTCAGCAAGATAATGCGCCATGTCAAGAGGCCAGGAGTGCGATGGAGTGGTTCGAGGAACACAGTGGCGAGTGCCAGTTGATACGGCTCATCGCCTGCCTCCTCGGGATTTACGGGAATTCGGTGATGCGTGTACAGATGTGGAGCCAACTCTCTCCAGCGACCTACCAAGGCCTCATTGCTTCCATGCCACGACGCGTCGCTGCTGGTATCCGTGCCAAAGGTGGACATATCGGCTATTTGTTAGGTGGTGATAATATTCAGTCTAATCAATGTGTATTTCTCTGAGGTGATGAAAGTAATACCATGGAAGCCCGCCCTGTTAGCCGTGCGGTCTAACGCACGGCTTTCCGGATTGGGGAGGAGCGCCTAGTTCTCGGCACGATCCGCCTGGCGAACTTGTGTTGTCGTTCGGTGAGCTGGCCAGTGTGTGGATGGTTTTTAGGCTGTTTTCCATCTGCCTCGCCGAATGCTGGCTGGTTCACCTTATTCCGCGATTGCTTCGCAATTCTCCACATATGCGTACACCACCATTACTCTACCACGCGAACATAAGGCTACACTCGCCTGGTGTGAGACGTTCCCTGGGTGGGGGGGGGGGGGGGGGGAGGAGTCCACCGGGGGCCGAACCGCACAATAACCCTGAATGAGTGGTACGGTGTGGGGCGGCGGAGGGGTGAAGTAGACTTCGGTAGTCGTCGTGGGGTTGTGGACCACTGCGGCTGCGGCGGGAACGGAGCCTCTCTGTCGTTACTAGGCCCCCGGTTAACATACAATACAATACAATACCATAGAAAGCAATACAAATTTTCTTTTCAAGTCTTTTCGTGTAACATACAAATGGTTATATATCACCAGCCAGCAGATGGATCATGAGAACATTTCTGCTTGGTTATTTTGTCTCTGTTAAGGAAAAAGGAGCTGAAAATCGGAAATAATCAAGACTGGACTTCGTTTGACAGTCGGAAATAATCAAGACTGGAGTCTGTTTGACAATGTACTGAGTAAGAGACGAAAAATAATATTTCCCTAACAAAATACACGCTACGGACTGTAAAGATGAATACGTCCATCGGGTGAAGCGCAATGGTTTCCACGATACGCAGTACACCACACAGTGGCATACAGAGTGCAGAAAGTACGAGAAAAAGAGAGCTGGAGAATGAATACAGGTCCACCTTGAAGTAGAGCAGACAGAGGAAGACGGCGGAGGAGGCGGTGAAGAATTCTATTATCTGGGATTATTACCTGGTGACAGGCGCGAGCTCCAGGTAAAGAGGTAAGCCAGTTCCCATCTGCGTAGCTCCGGTGAGTCGATAACAGGATAAGGTATCCAGATAACCGTGAAAGCTCCGAAATCCTCCCTGTCGTACTGAAGGATAACCTCAGCCGTAGAAAAATCGATGTTGCCGGCAGGTACACGTTCCCTATGTCTGTTTACATACCTAAATCAACAAATTCCCTGTTCCTAGTTTGTCAGCAACATTTTGTTGCGATGTGGCGAAATATCACATTTACGATACAATTTATTTCTCTCAGCATCGATTGATCTGAAAACTAACAGCAAAATAGACCTACGATACTAAGATTAAATGCAGTTCCTGTTGGCTCTACTTCTTTCGAAATAGATACAAGGTCAGCTACGATTGCTGTAAATCGAGGTATATGCGGACGTCTGCCGTATCAGATGCAGCTTAGGAAAACTATTCCTAATATTGTATAAAATCATGTTTAAGTCAGAAGTTTCTGTGGAAAAACGTAAACTGACGAAAGGCCGGATGCAACCGCAATGACGACAATAACCGATTCCAGCAGCATCAGCTTTCGGATTTAGCACATCCTCGAGTATTTTTACTAAACGTTCCAACGTAAACAGTAACAAATGCTACATCACCATACTCTGTAACGTGCGCATGGGGCACACAATACTCATTAAAGCCTGTACTATGGTAAGTGAACGGGGTTCACCTTACGAGACCGGTTTTTCGTATAGATATTGACCGCGTGTACCTGAATGGTGGCAAATCAGACTTACACCCACTCTGTAATAACAATGATTCGTCAAGTAAGTTCAAAATGCAATTACACGTCAGTATGGACCAAAAGCAACACTGAAGATGCTACCAATTTAATAATAATACGGTCGCCACCCTAATTAGGCATTAACTGAGCTTCTTCCTTTTACAAGTTGCAGTATATTCATGCAAAACAACACGTAGTAACACTGCATAATATAGTAAAATTTTAGAACCAGAAAATCTATTGAACTAATAGTTTCACGTTCTGTACTGATATGGAAAAACCATGAATACATAGCACTACACTATAATGTATACTACAAAACTTCGTACTATCTATTGATCTGATTAAAATCGGGCATAGGTTAACCTAGAAATAGCACTTTCGAGCCACACACAAAATGTCAATTTTGATAAAGATAAAACACTGATAAATTTTGGCTTTTATATTGACTTTAACTTTTGCTGGTCAAATCAATTTAGAACACTTCAGAATTCAAATGAATAAAAGAGGGGGGGACTCTGAAACTGTTATGATCACTGTATTAAAAAAATAGATTACTGAATTTATTATGCGTTCAAGATTTCCAGTATATAAGTTACTACTCTTTTCATCTTATTTACTGCTCGTTTAAATACCGTTATATCTGTCTCGAAATAATTAAACTTCATTACTATATCAATATTAAACTTATCTTTCAACTTCGTTAGACCTTCGTTATTCATTTACTGGTTCATTAACAAAACAGCTCTTTAAACACCATTCTATCATAGCTAGGTCTGCAAGTAATTATTATTAACACAAAATTTAATTTTTCATTTCGGGACACTCGGATTGCACAACATTTGGAAAGGACCCTGTCTAGGTTAGTTGTGAGGATAATTAAATGATGGGAAAGTTCTGGTAAAATTTAGGTTATTATTGAACAGTTCACTCTATGGTCCATACGAATACAGTACTAAAAGTTTCAACCTGCTTGTATCGATCCGGCGGTTGGCGGGCGGCGAGATGGCGAGGCACAGAGCACACATACAACCACAGCTATGGCTCTTGACGTATCGGCACTTTAATTCTTCTTAGCGTCGCAATACTTTTCCATTTAGTGCCTATGGAATTTTGCCATGCTGTGTGGGCGTTGGAACGGCATACCCGAGGCTCAGTGAAGCTACGTCTTCCAGGAGAGCCTCCTCGCTCCAGAAGGTGTTGCTCAAACCAGTGCCAAACTCCAACTACTACTACTGCTGAGCCCGTTGTGCCGTGCAGTGCCCGCGTGCATTTTCCCGCGCTCGCCTGCCATCCACCTTTTAGCGCTCCCTTACAGACAGGGTATTCACCCGAGGTTTTGCATTCTGCATATCTTAACACATTTCCTACGTATGGACCAGACGCACAGTTACAATTTTAAACATCTTACAACAGTCTCAACATTTGTTACATTTCAATTCTATTACAATATTGCTTGACATTTGACATAAACATTAATCTTCACATTGAAACTTGTTTACAGTTTTCTTAACACAATGGCATGAAACAAAAAAGAAATGAAAGCAGAACATTAATTACACAAGTTTTTCGAAAAATCAGAAGAAAAAAATTACTTATTTGTACAATAGTACAGCGTTGTTGTTACAACTCGTCTTTTCAAGAGCTTTGTAATGCTGTTACAAGAAGCACATCGCTCTATTTAAAAAATACCGTACTTGATTCAATACTTTGATTTATACAAGAATCAAGAGTATTAATCACGCAAAGAAATTACATGCCCCCTGACCACTATCATTTGTAAGAAACCTTGTTCCGAAATCATAAACCTTTGGTGAAATAAAAGATTTCGGGTGATTCACTCTGTATTATGTTCCATAATCAACTGCGCAGTATTATACGTACACATTTTTAGACAATGCACACAGATCATCAGTTAAATATGTTAGAGCAGAGAAAAAATCGTTTAGAATAATCAAAGCCTATACACGTAACAGAAGTAGTGGAAGAAGCAAAGCCGCGCGGGATTAGCCGAGCGGTCTTAGGCGCTGTAGTCACGGACTGTGCAGCTCGTCCCGGCAGAGGTTCGAGTCCTCCCTGGGGCATGGGTGTGTGTGTTTGTCCGTAGGATAATTTAGGTTAAGTCCCACTGATGACCTTAGCAGTTAAGTCCCACAAGATTTCACACACATTTTGACATTTTTTTGAAGAAGCAAAGACCATATTTACAACTCTGGTTATGTAAGTAATGTCTGCTCTAATGTGTCTGACTATGCTACATGTAAATGGTTACTTAATACAGTAGCTAGTGGCGTCCACATATGCAGTGTCGGCAAAATAAAACCTGTTCAGAAAATACATAGACGGAAAAATAGTCCCAACACCAAAATATAATTAATTTAGAGTAATGAAATTTCGGGAATATATTTCTGTAGTTATTATATTTAAGTGATAACATTGCAAGAGCACAGCTTAGTGTAAGCGTGAGATAAGCCACTGTAAATATGAAATGCTGGTAAATTAATAATGTAGCCGCTAGAATGTTGAGTGCAAGCACACAAGCGTGGATGCATTGTGTTGTACAAGTATCGGATGTCGGTTTGTGGGATAGAGTTCCATGTCTTGGACTTGGTCGGTCAATACAGTGACAGTTAATCCTGGTTGTGGATGACGCTGCAGTTGTTATTCGATGATGTCCCATATGTGCTCGATTGGAGACAAATCTGGTGACTGAGCAGTCAAGGCCAACATGTCGACACTCTGTTGAGCGTGTTGGGTTACAACAACGGCATGTGGGCGAACGTTAGCCTGTTGGAAAACTCTCTGTGGAATGCCGTTCATAAATGGCAGCACAGCAGGTCGAATCACCAGATTGACATACAAATTTGCAATCAAGATGCGTGGAAGTAACCGCAAGAGTACTCCTGCTGTCATACGAAATACACTCCTGGAAATGGAAAAAAGAACACATTGACACCGGTGTGTCAGACCCACCATACTTGATCCGGACACTGCGAGAGGGCTGTACAAGCAATGATCACACGCACGGCACAGCGGACACACCAGGAACCGCGGTGTTGGCCGTCGAATGGCGCTAGCTGCGCAGCATTTGTGCACCGCCGCCGTCAGTGTCAGCCAGTTTGCCGTGGCATACGGAGCTCCATCGCAGTCTTTAACACTGGTAGCATGCCGCGACAGCGTGGACGTGAACCGTATGTGCAGTTGACGGACTTTGAGCGAGGGCGTATAGTGGGCATGCGGGAGGCCGGGTGGACGTACCGCCGAATTGCTCAACACGTGGGGCGTGAGGTCTCCACAGTACATCGATGTTGTCGCCAGTGGTCGGCGGAAGGTGCACGTGCCCGTCGACCTGGGACCGGACCGCAGCGACGCACGGATGCACGCCAAGACCGTAGGATCCTACGCAGTGCCGTAGGGGACCGCACCGCCACTTCCCAGCAAATTAGGGAAACTGTTGCTCCTGGGGTATCGGCGAGGACCATTCGCAACCGTCTCCATGAAGCTGGGCTACGGTCCCGCACACCGTTAGGCCGTCTTCCGCTCACGCCCCAACATCGTGCAGCCCGCCTCCAGTGGTGTCGCGACAGGCGTGAATGGAGGGACGAATGGAGACGTGTCGTCTTCAGCGATGAGAGTCGCTTCTGCCTTGGTGCCAATGATGGTCGTATGCGTGTTTGACGCCGTGCAGGTGAGCGCCACAATCAGGACTGCATACGACCGAGGCACACAGGGCCAACACCCGGCATCATGGTGTGGGGAGCGATCTCCTACACTGGCCGTACACCACTGGTGATCGTCGAGGGGACACTGAATAGTGCACGGTACATCCAAACCGTCATCGAACCCATCGTTCTACCATTCCTAGACCGGCAAGGGAACTTGCTGTTCCAACAGGACAATGCACGTCCGCATGTATCCCGTGCCACCCAACGTGCTCTAGAAGGTGTAAGTCAACTACCCTGGCCAGCAAGATCTCCGGATCTGTCCCCCATTGAGCATGTTTGGGACTGGATGAAGCGTCGTCTCACGCGGTCTGCACGTCCAGCACGAACGCTGGTCCAACTGAGGCGCCAGGTGGAAATGGCATGGCAAGCCGTTCCACAGGACTACATCCAGCATCTCTACGATCGTCTCCATGGGAGAATAGCAGCCATCATTGCTGCGAAAGGTGGATATACACTGTACTAGTGCCGACATTGTGCATGCTCTGTTGCCTGTGTCTATGTGCCTGTGGTTCTGTCAGTGTGATCATGTGATGTATCTGACCCCAGGAATGTGTCAATAAAGTTTCCCCTTCCTGGGACAATGAATTCACGGTGTTCTTATTTCAATTTCCAGGAGTGTAGCTCCCAGACAGTAACTCGACGTGTAGGTCTAGTGTGTCTAGAAAGAACACAGGTTGGTTCCACGCCCTAAGCTGTCCCCTCCTAACCAACAAAAGGCCATCTCTGGCATCGAGACAGAACCAGCTTTGCCGGCCGGAGTGGCCGTGCGGTTCTAGGCGCTACAGTCTGGAGCCGAGCGACCGCTACGGTCGCAGGTTCGGATCCTGCCTCGGGAATGGATGTGTGTGATGTCCTTAGGTTAGTTAGGTTTAATTAGTTCTAAGTCTAGGCGATGACCTCAGAAGTTAAGTCGCGTATTGCTCAGAGCCAGAACCAGCTTTGCCGCCGTGTGGTTTGAGGCGCCATGTCACGGATTGCGAGGCCCTTCCCGCCGGAGGTTCGAGTCCTCCCTCGGGTGTGTTGTTCTTAGCGTCAGTTAGTTTAAGTAGTGTGTAAGTCAACGGACCGATGACCTCAGTAGTTTGGTTCCTTAGGAATTCACGCAGACAGAACCAGCTTTCATCAGAAAACGCAACATAACTCCACCCTGCCATCCAATGAGCTCTCGCTTGACACCACTGAAGTCGCAAACGGCAGTGGTTTGGGGTCTGTGGAATGCACGCTACAGGGCGTCAGGCTTGGAGCCGTCCTTGAAGTAACCGACTTGTAACACTTCGTTGTGTCACTGTGGTGCCAACTACTGCTCAGATTGCAGCTGCAGTTGTAGTATGATGCGCCAGAGGCATATGCCCTCTCGGTAGTGCCACGTTGCAGTCCGGAGCCCGGTCTTCTTTCGACCGTATCTGCCCGATACCACCGCTGCTGGGAGTCATGTACAGTGGCAACATTCCTGCCAAGTCTTTCTGCAAGAACGCAGAAGAAACTTCCAGCTTCTCGTAGCCCTGTTACATGAACTCGTTCAAACTCATTAAGGTGTTGACAATGGCGTCTTTGTTGACTTAAAAGCATTCTTGACTAGCCAACTCACCACCTTCCATCTCAAAGGTAACAAACGCTCATGACCATCGCGCGTGTATTTAAAGCAAATCTGATTTGCTACCTCGTTTTGGCGCTAATAGTGCCACTTTCATGCTACTGGCTCGAAATTTAAATACACATATTCTTTAAGATATAGAAACACGACTACCAACTTTCATTTATGCCGCTCAACTCCTTTCATAGTGTATAACACTGACGCTTGTTAATACAGGGTTATTACAAATGATTGAAGCGATTTCATAAATTCACTGTAGCTCCATTCATTGACACATGGTCACGACACACTACAGATACGTAGAAAAACTCATAAAGTTTTGTTCG
The DNA here is from genome assembly GCF_021461385.2 of Schistocerca piceifrons. NCBI lineage: Eukaryota > Metazoa > Arthropoda > Insecta > Orthoptera > Acrididae > Schistocerca > Schistocerca piceifrons. The sequence continues at coordinate 123,941,913 of NC_060139.1, read as the reverse complement.
GCTGAAGCCGCACTTCAGGTTTCTGCCGCCAGAACGCTCGAGAGCGCAGTGAGACAAAATGGCGACAGGAGCCGAGAAAGCGTATGTCGTGCTTGAAATGCACTCACATCAGTCAGTCATAACAGTGCAACGACACTTCAGGACGAAGTTCAACAAAGATCCACCAACTGCTAACTCCATTCGGCGATGGTATGTGTAGTTTAAAGCTTCTGGATGCCTCTGTAAGGGGAAATCAACGGGTCGGCCTGCAGTGAGCGAAGAAACGGTTGAACGCGTGCGGGCAAGTTTCATGCGTAGCCCGCGGAAGTCGACGAATAAAGCAAGCAGGGAGCTAAACGTACCACAGCCGACGGTTTGGAAAATCTTACGGTAAAGGCTAAAGCAGAAGCATTTCTTAAACAGGAGATTGGAAAACCGATGGATCGGTCGTGGTGGAGATCATGATCAACAATTCATGTCATGGCATCCACGCTCTCCCGACTTAACCCCATGCGATTTCTTTCTGTGGGGTTATGTGAAAGATTCAGTGTTTAAACCTCCTCTACCAAGAAACGTGCCAGAACTGCGAGCTCGCATCAACGATGCTTTCGAACTCATTGATGGGGACATGCTGCGCCGAGTGTGGGAGGAACTTCATTATCGGCTTGATGTCTGCCGAATCACTAAAGGGGCACATATCGAACATTTGTGAATGCCTAAAAAAACTTTTTGAGTTTTTGTATGTGTGTGCAAAGCATTGTGAAAATATCTCAAATAATAAAGTTATTGTAGAGCTGTGAAATCGCTTCAATCATTTGTAATAACCCTGTACAGAGGAGACCTGTCCATTATAGAAAATGCTGTAAACCGTGTTTTCGACGCATCCTTCGGGCACTGCTACATGTCTGTGAATCTCCCGCATGCTCTGTCGCGAGTACTTGGCTGTTATTACGTCTGAGCGAGTGAGAGGATCAGACGCGGTTAGTGGCCAGTTGAATGGAACACAAAACGGTGCTCACAAAAAAGGGCGAATGTTCATTGTCGAGTGTTATGTCAAGCACGATTTGTGGACACAGTGTGCGGAGCTGTTTACGCAAGAGATTAAGACTGGACGTGTTTTCGCAAAACCTCAAGCAAAATCTGTAATGCAAGACCTAGTGGCAAGAGAGCACGAAACGGCGAATGTTCATTGTCGAGTGTTATGTCAAGCACGATTTGTGGACACAGTGTGCGGAACTATTTACGCAAGAGTTTAAGACTGGACGTGTTTTGGCAAAACCTCAAGCAAAGTCTGCAATGCAAGACCAAGTGGCAAGAGAGCACGAAACGGGCTCTGTAGCAAGTAATTCTGAAACTATGCAAAAAGAGTTAGAATACCACAAAAACTGCTCCAGTGAAGGTTACGGGGCAGTTTTAGTTTGCCTTTCACGATTATATACAGTGTGTTTATTTCTTATTTTGGACCAAATCGAAACAGAAGTGTCCTGTAAACATGTGCTCTGAAATGCATACCTTAATTGCTCTTCTAAGATATTTGTTATTACGATAGCCAACAGCATGCAGTAAACAAATAAGGACGGACATATCCCTCGCTTATTGTCCATTGATACAGTAGACATGCAATGAAGATCTAGTAGTGTTGTTACCGTAAAATGAATTCACAGTTCTGGGTATATGAGATGTATACATTCGTCCTAACGGAATCCGTTGTTGTTCACAAATTTGAGAAATGGATTTACATTGTTTTGTCCTTGCAGTTACCAGAATAATGAAAGCATACCATAGTATGAATAGATTGCACTAGTGGTGCAGTGGGCATACGAGCTAAGATACTGATCTTATTTATGCTCACGCCCTAATTTTCATAGAAAGCCACACACTACCCACGCCTGCCAGGCAATTGTGTGAGGTACTTCAAGGACAGGATGTAACTTGATACCCCACTCATGGCTCTTGGGCAATTGCATGTGTCACATTCAAGGGCAGTATGTAACCTGATAACCCGCCTGTGCATCCTGGGCAATTGTGTGACATAAAAATGAAAGTCACCCATCCACTGTGCCGATTCTGGAGCAGACAACCATTTACGAGGAGGTTACTTCCCTCCACTCATCTACGCCAAAAGGACGGCTTAAAAAAAGTCGGAAACCCCTCCCCTTCCCCCTCCCCTTTTCTCTGTAGACCAATAGAACACATTAAGATGGTGAGAAACCCACTCCCTCTCCCTTTTTTATTCATATACCAACTGTGTGTATTTCGTCATTCAATGTGTGTTCCCAATACTGAAAGAACCACAAAGTGCAAGCAGGGAACATCCACCAAACAGAATAAAAAGAAACAGAAGGCTATCACATTCAAAAGTAAATATTGGTCCATCAGAATCTCCCATTATTAAACATTTATTAATATTGTATATATTTATGCTTGCGATTGACCTTTTCCTAGCCGGCTGCGGTGGCCGAGCGGTTCTAGGCGCTTCAGTCCGGAACCGCGCCACTGCTACGGTTGCAGGTTCGAATCCTGCCTCGGGCATGGATGTGTGTGATGTCTTTAGGTTAGTTCAGTTTAAGTAGTTCTAAGTTCTAGGGGACTGATGACCTCAGATGTTAAGTCTCATAGTGCTCAGAGCCATTTGAACCATTTTTTGACCTTTCTGCAATGATCATTTATTTATAAATACTCCATATGTTTTGGAAATTCTATCAAATATTCTTTTTTTACAAATGATCAATTACTGATCAATGTTCTACGTGTTTTTAGTGTTACTTTTCAATGCCACATCGATCCCCCGGATGCAGTGCTAGCTGAAATGTTGGACCAGGACATGCACATGTTCGCAAAAATCTTACTGTCTACATCACCACCACCACCACAGCAGATACCTGACTATGAAATCAAAAAAATGCAACCACTGTATACCAGCAACAGCATCCGGCTATCTGATGTGCAAGAACTGTTCCTGGACATTGAGTTCCCATTATTGTCACCAGCAGCACTTCTCTTCAGACTACTGCCATGGCATGCTTCACCTTGCAATATGAAATTACTCTCTACAACGTACAGCGTAAATACGAGTAGTTGTGAACGTTTGATTGTTGGGCTATCCTCAGATTGTAGGTTCAGCATAGTGGTAATGATTGATAATCGCCGATAGTGGTATGAATGTATGTCTTTCACACTGCAAATGGCGTGTGTTATGTCAGAATTTATCAGATGTATCAATTGTCAGTGGTCGAATGCCTCCTGTGTTACTAGATTAATGCACAGTATGTGTTGGTGACTACAGTTAAGATATATAACAACTGGATTACGGAGAAGTGCACTCACATTCAGGAATCAATGTTCAGACGCCTGATATGTGTTAGTTGAATCATTCAGATCGCATCTCAGGTGATGTGAGTATGTATATGGGCTTTGAGGAAATGTATGGTACAGTGTACGCTTACAAAGCATCAGGGCACCTCAGAGGACTTTTTGCAAAGAATTTCGGTCTGTGTTTGGCTTCTGTACTCAGTATGTACAGTGCATCATCACTGCCTGAAATAGGTAAAGATTTAAATGCATATCTGCACAGAGGGCGAACCACCTAAACCTTGCACTGCAAATATTGTGGAAGCGGAAAGTGCTATTGATGTGCATTTTTCAAAGAATGGTTTTGTAGTCAGGGGCTCGTATCGATAGCCAATACATAGATTTTAATAATACTTAGAAAGTGTATTTTTTGTGCTAACATACACTTTCCAAACGGAACAGTGCCTATGACATTAGAAAACTAGAAGTAGGGTAAATTAGGATGTCAATGGTGTTTGTTTAAGGATCCTAGTGCGAGTCGTTTACGATGTATCGTATCTTGAAAAGTTCCCATAGCGATACTTGTGCAATACCTGTGACAGCACACACTAAACAAGAATACAAGTGTAAACACTATTTATGTGGATTCTGACTAGCAACGAGACAACTGAACATGAGAGGTTGTGTTCAAAATTAACACTCGTAGCGACAACACCCGCTTCCAGTCTGGTATGGAACGACTGTTGCACATGTGCTGGCACTTCAGGGGAGGTGTCCGAACAGGCTGCAGTAATACCTCCTTGCGTATCATCAGGTGTAGTTGGTAGACAGCGTGTTTCAGCTTTCTCCACAGAAAAAAAAGTCTACGGGAGTCAAATCAGGGGAACGGGCAAGCCAATGTAAAGGTCTTCTGCGTCCAATCCAGCGATTTGGAAACAATTCATGAAGACATGCTGTAGCTCTTCGTGCACTATGGGGTGGACAGCTGTTGGTACCACAGGTTTCTCCTAGTCTGCAGAGGAACGTCTTGTAGCATCCACGGAGAATGGTCTGTTAGGAGGCTGCGATAATTGTGCGCGTTCAGTGTTCCGTCTATGAAAAACGGGCTTATGAGCTGATAGTTCGCTATCTAACACGGCATGTTTACACTCCATAGACGCTGACGTTCTGCCTGACGAAGCCATTGGGGATTATTAACTGATTAATAGCCCATGTTTCGGCAATTTACCTTTCCATGATTGGTAAAGGCGGCTTCATCACTAAACAAGACATATGGTATATCTGGAGCATCCCGTCTTAATGCCCATGTACGGAAGCAACCATGATTCCCATCATTGCTCCCATGCAGCAGTTGTTGGACAGAGATGTGGTAGGGATGAAACCTATATTGATGGAGAATGTGTAGGAACTTGTCTGACTCATGCCACTTCCTTGTGCGCTTGCGCGGGAGCTAACATGTGGATTAACTGCAACAACAGCAAGAACATTTATTTCTCCCTCTTCTGTCGTCAATTGTTTCCTTCTGTTACGTTGCCTAGGTGTTACACCACCAATTTCACGTGACTAGTTGAAGAGGTTGACAAATAACTGCCGGTATGGTTGATGTCTAATGGGATATCTCGCCACAAACACCATACAAGAACGAACTGCTTTCCTCCTACACGCTCCATATGCCATGAGGAGGCTGGCTTTTCCTGCACTGGTAAATCCCATTGTTCACTCATGACCTACTGCTTGGACTGTCACACACTAACTGACTAACAAATCCGAGTGCACTCAAGAAACACACAAGCACACAGTAAGCAAACATAACAGCATCCTACCTAAGAACTATACCTGTTGAATGGCACAAACAAGAGTCGGTATGTTAACTTTCCAAAATGCCATGTCTTGCAAACGAGTCGTTCTATAATCCAGCAACAAACACTACTGACATTCTAATTTACCCTACTTTTAGATTGCTAATGTCAATAGGCATTGTTTCATTCAGAATGGTGTATGTCTGTACAAAAAATACCATTTCTAAGTACTATTACAATCTGTGTATAGGCAACCAATACGAGTCCCTTACTACAAATCCATTCTGTGATTACCGCACATCAATAGCATTTCCCATTTCCGCAATATTTGCGAAGGAAGTTTTAAGCGATTCACCCTGTGTATACCTTATAATGCTAGTTCAAATTGCAGATAAAGAAAATCAAGGAGTGTCACCAATCTGCAATGTATTATACCGCGCGACAACTACGGTCGCAAGTTCGAATCCTACCTCGGGCATGGATGTGTGTGATGTCCTTAGGTTAGTTAGGTTTAATTAGTTCTAAGTTCCAGGGGACTGATGCCTCAGATGTTAAGTCCCATAGTGCTCAGAGCCATTTGAACCATTTTTTTGCAATGTATTATATAAAATTTTGGTATGAGGAACCTCTCTCTGCATTAGTAATGTGTGACATCATACACAAACAACTGCCTTGTCTATAAGAACACAGATGTATAAGCACCTCTGATTGCCACTTACTATTTTTACATTTTAGACTGACTTTCCTCCCACATGTCAAACCACGACACATGTAAATACGAATCTCAAAAATCACCACATTGTATTATCTAAGCTATTGCTATGTACCAAATCTAAGAGGAACATGTCCCTGCATTATTATTAATATGCGATGTGATGGTGTGTTAAAAACAATGGCATATTCTGTCAGCACACCAATCTATGACAACCTCCTATTGTGTTTTACTTTTTTTGACCCATTCTCCTCCCCAGTATTCCAAAGACAATTGTAAATACGAGAGCGAACAATTACGAGAGTGTAACAAGGGAGTTACTGCAACATACCAAGTCTACGAAGAATTGAGATCACACACATCTCTTTCCGATAGCCAGCCTAGTGTCGCCGCCGCTTCCTGCTAGCTCTCACAAGGAACGCCTTGAGTGTGAGGTCGCGAGTTCAGTCTTAAGCAGTTCTAATTTGACAGTGTTGTACTAACAATTGTAACAGGAGAAATACTAGCTTCTACTGACTCACCATGTGTATGAGGGGGAAGACAGAAAATGAGTGTCCAGGAGGTGCAGAGATTAACCTTCTATGGGATTTATGTATTATATTTCACAAAATGGACATCGTCGACATTCAAGAAATGTTCAAGGCAAACCTTTAACTTGCACCATGAACACCGAATGAAGAATGGCGCGCTATAATGATCACAAAGGTTCGCACCATCAAGATCGAATGCGAGCTCCTTGAGAGTTACAATCCACGCAAGACGTGCAGCTAGTTACCAACTCTTAAAGAATCATACAGAATCATACTGGTGCAACGGGGTAATGAGAACATGAAATGTGATGGCATGCAGCCGAGTGTTGAAGAATCTGTCGTGGAGCTTATCGTGAAACTGGCTATCCCTTAAGGTGTAGCTGCAGATAGTGCGATGATATTTCCCAACTTGCGACATGGTCGTGGATTAAGAACAATCATATATGAAGTGGAGAATGAATTTTTTTTATTTCCTCCAATGTTCACAAAATTTTTGGTACTTAGGCCACCGCTTTCAGTCAGCAATGACCATCTTCAGATCTATTTTATAACGTCTCGTAATATAACCACTGTGGCTATATTATAGTAGGATATGTTGTGAAACAGATCTGAAGATGGTCGCTGCTGACCGAAACCGGTAGTCTAAGGACCAAAAGTTTTGTGATCATTGGCGGAAATAAAATAAATTAAGCGCGATAAATGTTTTGTAGAGACGAAAAAAAAAAAAAAAAAACATCCAGACGCTTAATTTGTCCAGTGGTTCCGGGTGGTATGAATTGCAATGTCACACATTTTTCAGGAGGAACAGTTCGCTCTAAAGGAGTACGATTTTTATACGCGGACTATGAATCAAGCAAAAGCAAGTTATTTGACCACCTACTTGCCAAAAGCAGTGTTCATACCATTTACCATCCAGATTAACAATCGGCATAATCGTATCTGAATGCGTTAACGCATTGACGTTACTTCATCTTGATACAACTCTCTTGGTACCTCTAATTTGCAGTGTTCCTTTCATATGCGTTTTCTCTTCAAACCCCGACTGGTCGGAACTGAATACAAATTCCTTACTGAACGATGGGATAAGTTTATTTATCTCATCCACAAATTTTCGGGCCGAGTCCGCAATTTGCTGTGCATCGTCAAGTTTACACTTTGTTTGAAATTTCGTAACCTTACATCGTCCAATTCTGTAGGACTGTTCGAAGCTATACAATCATCCACTGCTTTCCTTGAAATCAGTGTAATCTATGTAGCGCGCAATTTCATGTGCATTACGTAGCTGGTCACTGTCATGCACATCCTGTAAATTGTATCGAGCATCCTCGAAACGAGAAAATACCGGTTTTCATGACAAGTGCACCTTGTCCTCCCTTAAGTATACGTAGTTTTTCTTACTCACTACACAGTCATATTGCTGCGGACTTTTTCAAAACATGTGGGTAATGACCTTCCATGTACGTAATTATGTTTAGTATCGGCTCCTTGGACATCGATTGTAATTTTACTACGTTCAATGGAGCTGGGATCTGTGGCTCCTTGTTCGACAAGGATGATGAGCTACATGGTTCGACACCTGTTCCATTATCCCTTTCTCTTGTTAATCCCGTATCATCATCATTGTACTCCTCATGTACACTGTCCGTACGGTCTAGCGTGTACAACACCGCACATTCCACTGACAAATCTTGCAGAAACTAATATTTTATTGCCCGCATCTCGTGGTCGTGCGGTAGCGTTCTCGCTTCCCACGCCCGGGTTCCCTGGTTCGATTCCCGGCGGGGTCAGGGATTTTCTCTGCCTCGTGATGGCTGTGTGTTGTGTGCTGTCCTTATGTTAGTTAGGTTTAGTGCTCAGAGCCATTTTTTTTAAATATTTTATTTGCCACTTCTTTCCCATTTTGAGAAATTCCTTGGGTTCATTTCTGACGAAATGTCAACTTCGGCAACTGTTGTTACACTCGTAATTATTTGGTTTGTTTGTCGTTGCCATTGATCTGTTTGTATCAGAACCACTAGCACGGTAGCACTGCTGTGAGTTACTCGTCGAATAAGCAGCTCAACTACGTCTCAAGCTGTGCTCACCATTGAATACCTCCAATCCTACCCCCTGATGCCATTAGCAGCCAATATTGTGGTTACATGGTAGACAATATATGGGGTGCCCACTGCCGCAAGCATCATTGTTCTTTTGCGACCTCGCACACAAGGAGTTCCTTGTGAGTCACAGCCACTTTTATCTGAGAGAGCCAGCGCCTCTGTAACTCGCATACGTATACATCACAACAGCTTCCTGTCTGGGAATCACAGTTTGCTAGATGGAGAGAGAGTGAGTGAGTGAGAGAGAGAGAGAGAGAGAGAGAGAGAGAGCTCTGATCGCCCTAGACGATCTCCACAAGAAGAAGCGTGCTAGTGCTAACTCCCAAACATCACACGTCTGGACAAACAGCAACTGCCGAAAACCCGCCAAACCAAATTGATAATGTTAGAAGAGATGGAGTTGCGCATCTCTGTTGCAGCAGCCACCAAAATGGGAGATCCACATACTACACAAGACCAGCGCAGATTACAGAAGTCATGTGCTCTAATAAAACTTCGTTTTAAAAGATACCCACCTGCAAACAGCGCCTGCATTCCAGAGGAAGCCAGTGGCCGAGACTGGAGCGGCATGCTATCACAAGCAGACAGCAGCAGAGGAGAAGGCAGCCAGTCTTGAAAAAGCGATCAAAAATATTTTCATTTCATAAGAATATTGCCAGTAATAAGTCGTTGTTACAAACATGACATCCACAGTGGGTAAATATGCATCAGAGAACAATTCCTTCGTTATTTTCATAAAACTCTTCCGAAACTATGAAAATGATACGTTACTGTGAGTTCCACATGACAGCGAAGAGCTGCTAACAACCGTGAAAAAACCTGATACATACATGTCTTTGTAGCTAGTGGTAGACTCACAGCTCCAATACCACGGATTATTCAGCAATCATTTTAGAGTCCACTTACTTTCTTGTAATCTGTTCTAATTTTTTCGTAACACAGCGAGAATGATACATGAAAAACGCATTTGAAAATCGGAATCACGTCCATGAAAGTGTCACGCACCTGATAAATAATTCTGGTTTTAGATCTTTCTGGATGGAAATCATAAGTATTTAAAGGTGGCATATTGCCTGAAGCTCAGCGTAGTAAAACTGCAACACCTACTGCTACATATTCGTATCGTTAATGCAGTAAAGATCCTGACATACGGATGAGGCCAACATCACGAGCCAATCACGTAACGCGATTTTGTCAGTGGTTTCGATAAGTACTCTTATTTTGTAAGTCATAATCGGAAGTGACATAATTATCACATGACCAACTTATAAGCGTAAAGCAATCCAGCATTACGTTCTAAGGCGATTCCACGTATGAAATATTAGGTTTGGTGCATAAATTCGTAGCGTTTTTGTTTTGCACGTTGGTATTTCTGTTTATATGGGTTTGTTTATCGATTGTCATTTTTATTTGTAATTCACTGTTACTGTTTGAGTTTACAATGTGTCATTTTGTCATTTGGAGATGGTGAGTGGAGCTGAGGACGGTAGAAAATGGAGTGACAATTAGAGAAATCAGGACATTTCGGGCATATTCTTCTGTCTGAGTTCGATAGAGGGGTGAAAGCAGCGGAGGCAGCCAGAGAGATTTGCGCAGTTTTTGGGGATAATGCCTTAACGCCATTGAACAGAGCACAGGAAGAAAATAATTTTCTCGTTTTAATGATCATTTTGACATTTGTGCCTCTTCACATTCAGCGAGGTTTCCAGGGACTGATGAAGGTCGTTTAAAAGCATTAATCCACAATGCCACAATGATCCACATCTGTGTACTCGAGAAGTGGCAAATGTCTGCACTCCGATCATTCTACCATCGTGCGACATTTGCATGCAATGGGAAAGGTTCAAAAGCTGGGTGCATAGGTAGCGCATACTCCAAGCCAAAATCACAAAAATTATCTGGTGGTCTAGCGTGCATCTCTGCTTGCTCTTCATCAACTGGCTCGTGAACAACTCCGACAACTTATGCTGTACCGTTAGTGGCGACGAGAAATGGTGTCTTTGTGCTTGTAAAAGGAAACAAGGAATGGTTGAGCCCAAAGATAGCAGCAACTGCCCATAGAAAGTGCTGCACGAATCCACAAAAGATAATGTTATGCATCTGGTGTAACAATGATGGTGTGATATACTACGAATTACTTCACTGAGGTGTAACAATCACTGGTGAAATTTATTGTCAACAACTGAGACGTCTTCCAAGAACAATGGCCAGGAATACTACGTGAACTGATGCTACTCCACGACAACGCCCCCGCATTCTGCTAGACTGTCAGAAAACACGATACAGGAGTCATGTTGGGAAGTCATTCCGCACCCACCTTATTCAACTGACCTCGTGCCATCAGATTTCCGTCTTTACCGCTCTCTATCGAATATCCTTTAGAAAACTTCCTTTACGGAGAACACTCCAACTCCGAACAAGGCTCGACGAGTTCTCCGCCTCAAAACCACGTGATTTCTACAGTCGCGGAATCGAAAAGGTACCCCATTCTTGGCAAATTGTTGTAAATACCGAACGAGAATATACACTCCTGGAAATTGAAATAAGAACACCGTGAATTCATTGTCCCAGGAAGGGGAAACTTTATTGGCACATTCCTGGGGTCAGATACATCACATGATCACATTGACAGAACCACAGGCACATAGACACAGGCAACAGAGCATGCACAATGTCGGCACTAGTACAGTGTATATCCACCTTTCGCAGCAATGCAGGCTGCTATTCTCCCATGGAGACGATCGTAGAGATGCTGGATGTAGTCCTGTGGAACGGCTTGCCATGCCATTTCCACCTGGCGCCTCAGTTGGACCAGCGTTCGTGCTGGACGTGCAGACCGCGTGAGACGACGCTTCATCCAGTCCCAAACATGCTCAATGGGGGACAGATCCGGAGATCTTGCTGGCCAGGGTAGTTGACTTACACCTTCTAGAGCACGTTGGGTGGCACGGGATACATGCGGACGTGCATTGTCCTGTTGGAAAAGCAAGTTCCCTTGCCGGTCTAGGAATGGTAGAACGATGGATTCGATGACGGTTTGGATGTACCGTGCACTATTCAGTGTCCCCTCGACGATCACCAGTGGTGTACGGCCAGTGTAGGAGATCGCTCCCCACACCATGACGCCGGGTGTTGGCCCTGTGTGCCTCGGTCGTATGCAGTCCTGATTGTGGCGCTCACCTGCACGGCGTCAAACACGCATACGACCATCATTGGCACCAAGGCAGAAGCGACTCTCATCGCTGAAGACGACACGTCTCCATTCGTCCCTCCATTCACGCCTGTCGCGACACCACTGGAGGCGGGCTGCACGATGTTGGGGCGTGAGCGGAAGACGGCCTAACGGTGTGCGGGACCGTAGCCCAGCTTCATGGAGACGGTTGCGAATGGTCCTCGCCGATACCCCAAGAGCAACAGTGTCCCTAATTTGCTGGAAAGTGGCGGTGCGGTCCCCTACGGCACTGCGTAGGATCCTACGGTCTTGGCGTGCATCCGTGCGTCGCTGCGGTCCGGTCCCAGGTCGACGGGCACGTGCACCTTCCGCCGACCACTGGCGACAACATCGATGTACTGTGGAGACCTCACGCCCCACGTGTTGAGCAATTCGGCGGTACGTCCACCCGGCCTCCCGCATGCCCACTATACGCCCTCGCTCAAAGTCCGTCAACTGCACATACGGTTCACGTCCACGCTGTCGCGGCATGCTACCAGTGTTAAAGACTGCGATGGAGCTCCGTATGCCACGGCAAACTGGCTGACACTGACGGCGGCGGTGCACAAATGCTGCGCAGCTAGCGCCATTCGACGGCCAACACCGCGGTTCCTGGTGTGTCCGCTGTGCCGTGCGTGTGATCATTGCTTGTACAGCCCTCTCGCAGTGTCCGGAGCAAGTATGGTGGGTCTGACACACTGGTGTCAATGTGTTCTTTTTTCCATTTTCAGGAGTGTATTATTGATGACTAAAGACTCTATCATGTGTATCTGTTGGCTTTATTAAATTTATTGGTAAACACTAAGAACTTATGCACCAAGTAGATATGCGATCATCGAGGTTGTATCATGGATCTGTAGAGACGTATCACGAATCCAGTATGTAATAGATAACTACATGCAGTACGAAGAAGGATAGCAACTGTGTGCAAACAGTGAAGTAGGATTATTTTTATTTGTGTCATTCGGGGATGTGGTTATGGAGACATACATTTAAATCTACATACAATTTAGTCTCGTTTAAACTATTTGATTCTCTAGGTATGTAAGAGCGATACAGTATAAAATTCGAGCAACCTATTATAATTCAGAAATGCTGTATGTCACCTGTATCTTCGTTTGAAGTCAAGAGGGAATGCAAAAAAATGGTTCAAATGGCTCAGAGCTCTATGGGACTTAACATCTGTGGTGAGTACCCTAGAACTTAGAACTACTTAAACCTAAGTAACCTGAGGACGAAACTGCCTGGCAGATTAAAACTGTGTGCCGGACCGAGACTCGAACTCGGGACCTTGCCCGCCAAAGGCAAAGTTCCCGAGTTCGAGTCTCGATCCGGCACACAGTTTTAATCTGCTAGGAAGTTTCATATCAGCACACACTCCGCTGCAGAGTGAAAATCTCATTCAGGTAAGCTAAGGACATCACACACACCCATGCCCGAGGGAGGATTCGAACCTGCAACCGTAGCAGCAGCGCGGTTCCGGACTGAATCACCTAGAACCGCTCGTCCACAGCGGTCGATTTGTCTTCGCCTATTTATATGCAATACGTTACATTTGCCTGTAGCAGTTATCCATCCTCTGGAATCTGCTATTGCATAAAAAACCGCTGGAAAGCCTATCTCAAAGTAAAACTCCAAAAAAAAGCTCGAGGTGCATTCCTTCTCAACGCTTGAGTCCATCAAACAAAGATGTAAGTAACCTACAGCGTTTCCCATTTAAGACAGTTTGCGCGAAGTCTACACTGTATGGCGCTTACGTATTAGAGAATCCGATACTGTAAACGTCATTCAGCTACAGATAGTTTTAATTGTATGTCGTCAGGAACGACAGTCTAGAATCACATACATATGAAAAAATCCTACTTTACTGGTTGTACACTGTTATGATCCTTCTTGATGCTGAATTAGTCGTTAAGATATGTTTTATATGACGAATCGCTTGAAAATATAATGCTGGATGGCTTTATGCTCATAAGTTGCTCACGTGACCGTGATGTCACTTTCGGTTATGACTCGCCCGTATGTTAGGGTCCTTACTGCACTAACGATGCTGATAGTTGGTTTGGCGGTCGCTTAACTGCGTGGTTACCAGCTCCCGTACAAATTCCCAATGCTTACACGGTCCAGTCTCGCCACTTCTCCGAAAGATGATGGAATGATGGGGACAATACAAACACCCAGTCCCCGTGCGGAGAAAATCCCCAACCCGGCCGGGGATCGAACCTGGGACCTCGTGATCCAGAGGGAGGGGACCATGAGTTGCGGACGCACTAACAATACAAACACATAACCGAATGTGTTGCAGTCTTACTACGCTACGCTACTGGCAACGTGCCACCACAAAATGCTAACGATTACTCACCAGAAAGAACTAACTATAATTATTTTTCATGTGCGTGGTGCGTGACACGATTAGAGAAGTGATTCCGATTTTCTAGTGCGGTTTTCGTGTATCATTCTTGGTGTGTTTCGAAAAGGAGGAGGAGGAGGAGGAGGAGGAGATTAGTGTTTAACGTCCCGTCGACAACGAGGTCATTAGAGACGGCCGTGCCCTTTCAAAGGAACCATCCCGGCATTTGCCTGAAGTGATTTAGGGAAATCACGGAAAACCTAAATCAGGATGGCCGGAGACGGGATTGAACCGTCGTCCTCCCGAATGCGAGCCCAGTGTGCTAACCACTGCGCCACCACGCTCGGTGTGTTTCGGAAAAAAAAAAAAAATACAAGGGAGTAACGAGGGAGTAAGCGCGTTCAAAACTGTTGGCAAACAATCTACCCAACTGGAGCTGTGAGTCTACCAATAGTTAGAAAGGTACGTGTGCATCAGGTTCTTTCACGGTTGTTAGCGGTTCTTGGCTGTCCTGTGGAAATCGTTGGAACCTATTATTTTTGTAGTTGTGGAATGAGTTTCAGGAAACCAACGATAGAATAGTACATTGATGTACAGTTACACACTTTTGATGTTGTGATTTTAATAACGACTCATTATTGGTAATATTCTGAAGTAACAAAAATATTTTAGGCCGTTTTTTTAAGAATGGCTGCATTCTCCTCTGATGCTGGCTGTTTCTGATAGCAGGCCGCTTTAATCTCAGCCGTTGGGTTCCTCTGGTATGCAGGCGAGGCTGCTTACAGAAAATGCAATTCTTTTTTAAAACACTGCGACGTCTCACATTAGTAATGCATTCCTATTACACTTCTTACATGGCAATAGTTTATTCACTGCAGTCAGGTAATTATTAACTCTAATACTTTCCGGAGCCTTTGGTTAACGACCTTGAAAAGTAGGAGAAAATCAGTCAAAAATACAGCAAACTGTAAATGGCAGAGGGAGGTGGTCGAGGTAAGTTCTTAACAAACTACGTCACCAATTAATAACGCCAGGGCAGGTTCCTCATGCCAGAAGTTTAAATAATACTCTACAGATTGAGGAAATTCACGTATTTTCTGTTTTCTAATTTCAGTGAACATTGTATGGTATAAATATATGTATATGCAGATGGGCATATACTTCTTTAACTGTGTCAGTTAGTGATGATGCACCATACATACTGAGTAAAAAAACTTAAAACTCAGCGAAATTCTTTGCAAAAATGTCGTCTGAGGTTTCTGATAGGTAATCTCTGTAAGTGCATACCATGCATTTCCTAAAAATCCGTACACATACACCACCTGAGACTCTGATTCATAGCACTCTGAATAGTCGAGCTAGTACACGTCAAGTTTCTGAACACTGTTTCCTGAACGTGAGTGCTCTTCTAGGTACCGGTATTGCAGTTATTTACAGGATGGTCATAAGTAGTCCGAGGACCTTGTAAGAGTGCTGCTGGGTAGTTTTTACTGATAAATAATTGTTAAGAAAAAATTCGAGACTTTTCGCCGTTTCCGCGTTAATTAGCACTGAAGTTAGCCGACAGGCCGCTGCGCGCGCAAATTCAAGCGGCTCGCCAGATACAACTACTGTCAGTTGTCCTCATAGCGTAGATGATAGACTGCTCAGCCTATGGCTCGGCTCCGATCCTTACTAACGTCGCATGTCCAATTACTGTATTGGTCTCTTGTTCGGTTCTAGGAAACCAAACGAGGAACACGTTTGACACCGCTTCTGGCAGACAGCTTGAATTTGCGCGCACATCGGCCTTTTTGGCTAACTTCCGTGTTAATGTACTTGGAAACGGAGCAACGTGTCTAATTTTTTTCTTAATAATTATTTCTCAGCGCAAGATACCCTGCAACTGCTTTTCAGACTGTTTCTGGCTACCCTGTGTACTACCCTGTATATTAAATGTTCTCGGGTAGTCGCCAACACGTTCTGTGAGGTGATCTAGCAACATAGGAGGCGTTCGGTCTGTGAACATTGTAATCTTCCCGTATAAATAAATCAAAATGATAAATTTTTATTAATATATTAACTCATGAAAAGTGATAAATTTTGACGTAAACAGCGCTACTCCATGGCCCTGTGAAACCAGTCTCAAAAAATTTTACCTCATGATGGTGTCGTCAGATAACGCTGTCAATATATCTGCTCGTGAATGGCACAGCTTAGTACAATGCTGGCCTATCTACTAATACTGGACAAAATTTGCCTGAGATCCGAATTATTAGAAAAACTGACTTCGCTTATTGACACATCTGCACAGCTGATCGTCTGATTACTAAATAACACATGACTATGATCTGCGAAAATTTCTGAAATATTTAAATTTAAATAAATGACTGGATCGGGACTAGTAATGACTTAAGACAAAATTATTCCTTCCTTTTTAGAAGACTGGTAAAAATTATATTGTGAAAATCCTTTACATTATTGATAAAGATCTGCAATGCATTATATGAAAAATTGAATATCACAAATCTGGGTCAACTGGTGCTGACGAATCACAAAAAGATAGAAACAAATTCATATTAAAGATTGGCTATAATATTCCATGTTTATATTGTGATAATGGATATTTGTGGGCCTTGTTGCTTTTTTTTCAGATTAAAAGTTATTTTCTGTATTCTGGGTGTCTGACCCAAACTACAATAAAATGAATAAATAGTGATAATGGAAAGGGAGTGCTGTATGAGGGGGCACAACACTGTCGGAAAATAAAAAAATCTTAAGTGAGAACACATAGATTATCATTAAATAATTTCTCATTTGTGGAAAAAGTAATATCTTAAAAATTAAAAAAAACCTGAAACATAAATAAATAAACAAGATCAATCGTAAGTACAAATATGTATAACATAAGTAACTTATTTTTAATAAGTGAGATGGATGGAGTAATACTTTAGAATGTGATAGTCTTAGGTTTCTTTCAGTCTGTACTGTGGCTGATCTGTGCTGGCGCTTCGTGATCCCTTCACTATGCGGTACAGACCTCAAATGATGAAATCCACACAGTTGTAATAGTAATAAAAAGCGCAGAGTGGAGTGGGTTTCTCCCCAGTTAAGTGTGCTCCTATTGGGCTAAGAGAAAAGGAATGAGGTTAGTGATTTACCACCCTTTTTAAGCTGTCGTATTCTAGATCAGAGGGGTGGAGGGGGGGGGGGGGGGGAGAGCCATTATCTGCCCGAAAGTCGGACACTGGGAGTCACGCAGCAGACCAAGACGCGGAGGCGGAATGTCGGATTAAGTACTAATCGTTAATGAATCACACACAAGTGCCCTACAGCCGTGGGCGTGGTATTAGGTTACATCCTGATCTTGAAAGTACCTCACGCGATTGCCTGACAGGTGTGGACAATGTGTGTATATGCGTGTGTGTGGGGGGGGGGGGGGGAGGGGGGGATGATTCTCCGGAAGTTTGGATGTGACCTTAAAATAAGATCGTTGCCTCGGCTCGAGTTTCACTACTGACATCATTTTGAGAACCTCGTTTAGCAGTGGCTCACTGTAGCAAGTCGTATGTAGTAGAGTAATGTATTCTCATCTGTTTACTACATTCTATAGGTCGTCCGTAATAACACAGCACATAGCTCTTAAATTATGTACGTAAGAATCCACGTCAAGTGAACTTTTTTTTCTTTTATGGCCCATACCACCATCTCTTACAGTATGGAATACTGTCTGTTAACACAGTGTATAAACATGAGCTCATAATGTTTGTATATTACCAACTATGGAAAGTGCATATAGAGACGTATTGAATACGTTAATGATTATTACAAACTAACCATTTTGGTCATAAGTGAAGCTGTTTATGATGCATTTTTATTGACTGGGGGCAGGTTTTTAATGAAACTCCCAAGCTGAGAACGACTGTTTCGTTATGTGTCGGAGTATGCCATGTTTTGGGGCTAAAACTATGTACCGGGCTGAGACTCGAAATCAGAGCCTTGTTTTTCGTGTGCAGTGCTCTTACCGCCTGAGCTACCCAGGCGTGACTCACGACCTTCCTGACAACTTCATTTCCGTCACTGTATCTCCCCTATCTTTCAAACCGCACAGAGGTGTCTTCTGCGTACTTTGCTGAACTAGCAGTCCCGGAAAGAAAGAGAGTGCGGAGATATGGCTAGAGTATTGCTTCTGACAGTACATATCGCCTGTCCTTTTACTTTTTCTTTTCCCAAGCAGAAAGGTCTATTTTTCTGCGGACGTGATCAGAGTGGATTACGCAAGTTGACGCAAGTTCACGGCCAGTTTTGCCTCGCAGCGCCTACAGTACCTCGTATTTTGAGAGCTTTGTCAGTGGCGTCTCAACACCTGCCAATGGGCCACACAGAGCGGCGTCGTTGTGAGGCCCAACACCTCTCCGACAGCGTAAACCAACCGGCCCCCGCCTGCGTCAGTTCGCCAAACACCGCCTGCGGGCAGCCCGAAGACTGACTGCTGACTTGCGCTATGGGGGCGGACAGCTGCCTGCCTCCTCGTCTCGTAGACGTGCGCCTCGCCAGCACTGGCGACCTTGCCTCGCAACTACTAAAACTGATAAACACACAATCATTCTGAAATAAAGCTGCAAGGGGAATTACTTCAGAAAGTGCCTACCATTGCGGACACAGGCGTAAGCAGGGGATTGCAGCTGTAGCGCGAGCCCTAGGGGTCGTGTCCTTGAAGGACAAAAAAGAACTTTGAGAAGAAAATGGGAAAAAGGAGGGAAATCGTGTCTGGGTAGCTGATGGAGTCTTTTTTTAATTTTCAGTATGCGCTTCTTTAGTGACACACTATATCTTCATCATCGGTGGCGATGAAATCAGTCATTCAGGACTCGAAATTATTGGTGTCTCTGTTTCAGATAATGGACATTATATTCTCATGGAATATCTCCCTTTTTGTGGAATCATGAATCTGGGGAACTACGACCACAACCATAGATGGAAACATAAAAGAGCAAAAGACATACTTGTAAGGACCTAACATCTACGGCCAAGTACACGCAAACACAACGGTACAGGGGAGCCCCTGTTAATCAGACGCCATTACTGGATATCCAGCTGGAACACACTTGCCGAATAACTGGCACCACGCAGGGAAACCGTACCGTACACTACATGCAGACAAGCTCCACACACTCCCCACACAGTGAGATGATCTATGGCCGATCTCCCACTACTATATAAAGATCTTGATTGTTCCAGGAATGCAGCGGCTGCAGCAACTGGGATACATTGCCATCGCTTGCCACAGTAATGATGCATGATTCCATACTAACAAACCCAACCTTGCATGAACTATCGCAGCTAGTAAGCCACTACTGCTCTTACTACCCATCCCACTGTCGCAGAGGTTTTTTTTCCCACGGCACGAGCCTTGGCACTTTTTTCCCTCTGCTCTTCAAACTGCTACCCTCATTCGCGTTGTGTTCACTATCTCTCACCTGATGGACCGTGTTAATGCGTAGTCTTACCCAGACGCACAGATAACATCACGGCCCAGCATCCTGTGATCCACCTATCAGCTAACTAACATGTTGACGGAGGTGACAGTAGAACTTTTGGTCTGGTCACCACGTTGGTGCGGGCGTGGATGGGCCCCATCTCTTTCTTTCTAAGGGTACCGTTTGTGTACCAGTTGTAGGCTACATAACAATCTTTCATCACATTTGTGGGCCGTATCATCACTTAATTTTATATTCTCGAATAGTAAAAACAATAGCAAAAAATTTTTCGACACAATTCGCAAATGTATTCTCGAATAACAAAGATCACACCAAATGTTTCTTTTTCTGGTAGGTGGCAAAAGCCAACGCAGAAAATGCAAACTTGCTTATCGATAAGGTGGTAAAACCCAGAAAGTAAACCAGTGCAGAAAATGCAAACTTCCCTCATCGACAAGGTGGTAAAACCTAGAAGGTATATTCTATCTCGATGAAAACGTAAGTTACTGAAATAGACTACCTAATTCTATTTAGACAATTGTATCTAATACAATATAACCTGTTTTTGTTGGGTACGCACGGACTTACCGTGTCCGCAACAGATCTCCGTTATACTAAAACTAAGAGCAGAAATAGATAATATGTCGTTTTGCACTGACTTCCATGTTTGAGTGACACTTTGTCACTAAAGGCTACACACATCTTACAGAAACATTTATGAATGCCGACGTTTCGGTGCACTGCCTACGGTATGTTATCAACAAGTGATTGGACTAGGAAATTGTTGGTTTAAACGCATACGAAAACATTAAATTTCAGGCAGGGCGTATCTTGTTCGAGTCAATCGTCGTGTTGATGACGTGTTTTCTAATAGTACGGCACCTATTTCATAAATCCCGCAATAGTGACTTTCAAACCTGATTTATCGCTCACAGTGGTAAATCACAACGATATTCAAAGAAAACTGTGTGTTGTCATCTGAAAATAGAGCATCAGAATTTTAAGTCGACGGTCGCAGCAGTATTCCACGCGGTCTTGTATGCAGATGCCGTTATCCGCTGCGAATTATATATAGATGGGTGTAAGCCATACTAATAAATCTCTCTTCTCCCATCATAATTACAGAATGGAAAGGGTGGAGAGATTTATGCGTCCAATGCCACACTGACCCCTCAATAAATTTACTGTCAACCAGAAACTGTTTTGGTGAATACAATGCACAGCTTAAAAGGTAAAAGATATTTCCCAATACATCTGATCGCGTGGAAAATTCGTCTAGTGTATTTCTAGTAGAGACGAAATGCAATGTGCAGCCCCTGCGCCATGCGCAGGCACATAGATGAAGAACTCTATATTATTCTCACTTGCAAGCAACATATAACAGTCTTTTTGTTTCATTTGGCATCTACGTATAATAAAGACTGCAAGGTGAGGTTCGTTTGTTTTGCGTTCCGGGGAGTATTAATTGTGTCGGACAATATCGACAAATTGTCACGTTTTGTGTGGGTGTCTCGAACCCGGATACTTGCATTCTGCTAGCACTGGGCGTCTAATTGAGCCTTCCTCGCAAGCGTCACGAACCGGAGTAGGGTGAGGTTACACCTTTCTGTCCTTTCTTTAGAAACGGAGCACGAGGTCAGCTGGACGAAGGTAGATAAGGAAATATGCCGTGGCCTATTCATGATCACCGTCAACATCTTCATGCCTTTCGATCAGTTTCAAACTTCAGACGTGATCTTCTCCCTGATCTCCCTATTACGCAGAACCCTCTAGGATGTATAATACCTGTAGCCCGATTTTGGCAAAAGGTCGTCGCTCATCCGTTCTATGCGAGATCTCAAACTGTGGCAGTAATCTAAGAATTCGTCACGTAAGTTGTAATTATTGAGTGTATGGCGTATGTCTTCATTTCTCTTCCTGCTCCTCTGTCCACCGCACAAGTAATCGAAGAACTCGCCTTTCGGAGTTTTGGGGTCTACCTTTGCCCTTGCCTGTGAAAACCCGACCTTCAGCCCCGTATAAACATACTAGTACCTTCACAGTCTTACAGAACGTATGCGTTTCCTCATTCCTTATTTTGTTTCTTTGCGTTCTACTTAAATTACCACATGTTCTCTTAAATTTTTCACTTCTCCCACCAAGTACGTCAAAAATTACACTCAGTGAAACCCAGGAACGTAAACTGTCTGAACTGTCTAATGTATTTGATATTACCAACGTGCAAAGAGTTTCAGATGAGCAACAAAACGCCGTAAATTTTGTGCGTTTGTATATGTAGAGGGGCTCATACGGCTTTAAACCGCACTTTTCCCAGATGTAAGTCGTGTTCTTCAGCCACTCCATCTCCATGCTTTGTTCACAAAATGAAATCATCGTGTTGCAGATCTGATAAAATTTATTTGTAGAAGGCTGCAGAACTTCCATGAGGCTATTCTCAGATGGTGTTGTTGTATTTAGAGAAGTCACAATGCTAGAAGCTTGTACTGAAATGTAGGATGACCTGCAGTGTTCCGGCGTAATGTCAAGCGCCGGCACACCAAGCGGGAACGTTAGAGCAGAGAAGGCCGTGAGACAGCGTCATCCAATTGCACGCCGGCCGATCCCTCTCCACGACGACAATGCGACGGCAGCGCCATCTACATGAAGAGGACATAAGCGCTGCGCCGTCTAGCCGTAGCCCAGTTCGCCGACTTCGACAGCGAGTTCGTTGCATTTTCGACGAGTAGGCAGGATACAACATGCAGAGTATCGACAGTGGGTGCAGGGAGTGGCATTTGACCCTCAACATAAAGAATGAGTTTGTTGGGTCGTCAGTTATAGGACTGGTTTGACGTGACCCGCCACGACTTCCTTCCCTGTGCCAACATCTTCATCTCAGAGTAGCGATTCTACCCAACATCCCAAATTATTTTTGGATATGTTCCACTCTCTTTCTTTCCTTACAGTTTGTACCCCCTATAGCTCCCACTAATGCAATGGTAGTCATACCCTGTTCTCTTAACACTTGTCAGATCATCTTGTCCATTCTTCTTGTCAATATTTTACACATGTATCCATCCTTGCTGATAACGTGGAACATTTCCTATCTTTTCAGCATTTCTCTATAGCACCACATATTAGACGCTTCCAATTCCTTATTCTTGGCTTCCCCCACAGTTCAGGAACACTTCCACGCAATTCTGTGCTTCAGACCTACATTCTCAGAAATTTCTTCCTCAAATTAAGGCCGACGTTTGATGCCAGTAGAATCCTTATGTCTATGAATGCCCTGTTTACCCGTGCTAGACTGCTTTTCATTTCCTCCTTGCTTCGTCCATCATGTGTAATTTTGCTTCCAAGGTAACAGAATCCCTTCACTTCTTCTACTTCTTCGTCCCAAATTTTGATATTAGTTTTACAACTAATCTTATTTCTGGTAATCCTCATCACTTTTTTCTTACTTCGATTTATTTTCAGCTCATATTATGTGCTCAGTACGCTGTTCATTTCGTTCAGTATGTGATGGAACTCTTTCTCGTTTCCACTGAGAATAACAGTGTTGTCAGCGAATCCTATCGTTGATATATCTCACCCTGAATTTTAATTGTCGGAGCGACACGCTTCTGTATTACTATAAGAATGCGGAATACTTACTGGAAGCAGTCAGATCCAGATATCAGGGACTAAACGTTCGGAGCAATGTGGAATGACTGTACAAAACTAATCGTAGGAAAGACAAATGCTGGAGTGAGGTTCGTTAGAAGGACCCTAAGGAGATGATGTGCACGCACGGAGGGGGAAGTTGACAAACCTCTAGTTCGACCGACGCTTCAGTATAGCTCATCAGTCTGGTATCTTTATCAAATAGTGTTAACAGAAAAAAGAGAGTATCCAAAGAAGAACAGTGCGTTAGTAATCACAGAAGCGCCAGGGAAATGGTCGCTCAACTTCAGTGGCGTATGTTATGAGAGAGACACGACGTCGCTAACTGTTAAAATTCGAAGAACGTACGTTTCCATAACAATTAACCAACATATTGCATCTCCCTCTGTATATTTTGTGAAAAGACCATGAAGGAAAGATTAAAGAGATTCGAGCTCAGGCAAAGACTTAACAACAATTTGTTCTCCCTGCAGACCACACGCAACCAAAGAATGAAAGGGGGCAGTGGCAATGGTATGCGAAATACCATCCACCATCCACCATAATATTGTTTTCTCTGTGATATGCAAGTCCGAAAGCAATGTGTCGAGGGTCCCTTAGAGCACGTGAAGTACGGGCACCAGTCATCTAAATCTACATGTACATGATTACTTTGCAATTCACTTAAGTGCCTACTGGCAGAGGGTTCATAGCATCACCTTCAAGCTATTTGTCTACTGTTCCATTCCTGAAAAACACGTGGGAAAAACAAACATTTCAATCTTTCCGTGTGAGGTCTGATTTCTCTTATTTTATTAAAGTCACCATTTCTCCCTATTCAGGTAGACGTCAACAAAAATTTTTCGCATTCGGAAGAGAAAGTTGATCATTTAAATTTCATGAGAAAGTTCTGCCGCAACGAAAAGCCCCTTTGGTTTAATGATTGCCACCCGGTTAATGATTGCCACCCGAATTTGTGTATCATATTCAAGGCACAATCCTCACTATTTCGCGATCATAGAATCCAAACTGCCCTTCTTCAATCCTATCCAATGCAGATCCTACACCGTGCAACAACATTCTGGAGGAGGACGGACAAACCAAGTGCAGGCAGTCCCTTTAGCAGACCTGCAGCATTTTCTAAGTGTTTTGCCAATAAATTTCAGTCCATTGTACGCTTTCCTCCAGCATTATTTATGTGATCATTCCAATTTACGTTATTCGTAATTGTAATCCCTAAGTACTGAGTTGCATACACAGCCTCTAGATTGGTGGTATTTATCGTGTAACCGAAATTTTGCGGATTTCTTTTATCAATTATTTAGAGTCAGTTGCCACATTGAGCACATAAATCATTTGCAAGCTGAGAGTCACTCCGATAGTTTTAATTCGTCATAAATATGAAGCCCTCTACACTACTTTGACTGTTGTTAGAGGAAAATACACACACCAAAAAAGTTTTGCATCACCTCGGTCCCGAGAGTTCCGGAACCTGTACAGAAAATTGGAATAGAGATCAATACAAACATCATTTCCGCCCGTTTTATTGCTCTTGAAAACCACACATTGCATGTTGTACCACCATACAGTGAGACCTTCACAGGTGGTGGTCCAGATTGCTGTACACACCGGTACCTCTAATACACAGTAGTGCGTCCTCTCGCATTTATGCATGCATGTTTTTGTCGTGGCATACTATCCACAAGTTCATCAAGGCACTGTTGGTCCAGACTGTCCCACTCCTCAATGGAGATTCGGCGTAGATCCCTCAGAGTTGTTGGTGGGTCACGTCGTCCATAAACAGCCCTTTTAAATTTATCCCAGGTATGTTGGATGGTTGCACTATCGGTAGGAGGATGGCATTCACGTATCGTACCACCGTTACGGCGCCTTCCATGACCACCAGCGACGTACATCGGCCTCACATAATACCATCCCAAAACAATAGGGAACCTCCACCTCGTTTCACTCGCTGGACAGTGTGTCTAAGGCTTTCAGCCTGACCTGCTTGCCTTCAAACGCGTCTCCGACAATTGTCTGGCTGCTCATGCATGGTTGTTTACATCTTTCGGCGGGTTTAACGACATGTCTGAACGGTCAAAGGGACTGTGTCTGTGACACAATATCAACAGTCAACGTCTATCTTCAGGAGTTCTGGGAAGTGGGTTGATGCAAAAAGTTTTTTGATGTGTGTACTTAGAATAAATATTTCAGTTGATCGGTGAAAGAAGGAGGTACAAAAATGTGCAGGGAAATTCTGAATACAGAAATACAAGTCACTAGCAATGAAATAAATAGGAACAGCAGGGAAGTTAAAGCGAAATGGCTACATGAAAAATGTGAAGAAATCGAAAAAAATGACTGCCGGAGGACTCACTCATTTTATAGAAAAGTGAAAACAACTTTCGGTGAAATCAATAGCAATGGCTGAAACATTATGAGTGCAACGGGTATTCCACTGTTAAATTCAGAGCAGAGAGCGGATAGATGGAAAGAGTAAAACGAGGGTTTCTCAGATTGGGAGTATTACAATCGGAATTTAAAAGAGCTTTGGAAGACTCAAATAAGGCAAAAGGGATAGATAACACTCCATCAGAATTTCTAAAATCGTCGGGGAAATTGGCAACGAAACGACTATTCACGTTAGGGTGTGGAATATGTGAGACACGAGATATACCATCAGACTTTCGTAAAGGCATCATTCACAAAATTCCGAAGATAGCAAGAGCCGACATGTGCGAGAATTATCGCACAATCAGCTTAACAGCTCATGCATCACATTGTTGAAAAGAATAATATAGGGAAGAATGGGAAAGAAAATTGAGGGTCTGTTAAATGACGATCAGTTTTTCTTCAGCAAAAGTGAAGGGACCAAAGAGACAGTTCTGACCTACATCTACATTGATACCCCGCAATCCACCTTACGGTGGGTGGCGAAGGGTATCCCATACCACTACTAGTCATTTCCTTTCCTGTTCCACTCTCAAGCAGAGCGAGAGAAAAACGACTATCTATATGCCTCAGCATGAGCCCTAACTTCCCGTATCTTATCTTCTTCGTCCTTGTTTGCCATGTACATTGGAGGCAACAGAATCGTTCTGCAGTCAGCTTCAAATGTCGAGTCTCTAAATTTTCTCAAAAGGGTTCCTCTAAAAGAATGTCGCCTTCCCTCCAACGATTCCCATTTGAGTTCCTGAAGTATCTCCGCAACACATGCAGGTTGTTAGAACCTACCAGTAACAAATCTAGCAGCCCGCCACTGAATTGCTTCGACGCCTTGCTTTAATCCGACATGGAACGGATCCCAGTAACGCGAGCAATACTCACGAATAGGTCGCACTAGCGTCCTAAATCCGGTATCCTTTGCGGATGAGCCACACTTTCCTTGAATTCTCCCAATAAACCGAAGTTAACCATACGCCTTTCCTCCCACGAACCTCACATACACTACTGGCCATTAAAATTGCTACACCACGAAGATGACGTGCTACAGACGCGAAATTTAACGGACAGGAAGAAGATGCTGTGATATGCAAATGATTAGCTTTTCAGAGCATTCACACAAGGTTGGCGCCGGTGGCGACACCTACAACGTGCTGACATGATGAACGTTTCCAACCGATTTCTCATACACAAACAGCAGTCAAGCGGCGATGCCTGGTGAAACGTTGATGTGATGCCTCGTGTACGGAGGAGAAATGTGTACCATCACGTTTCCGACTTTGATAAAGGTCGGATCGCAGCCTATCGCGATTGCGGTTTATCGTATCGCGACATTGCTGCTCGCGTTGGTCGAGATCCAATAAATGTTAGCAGAATATGGAATCGGTGGGTTCAGGAGGGTAATACGGAACGCCGTGCTGGATTCCAACGGCCTCGTATCACTAGCAGTCGAAATGACAGGCATCTTATCCGCATGGCTGTAACGGGTCGTGCAGCCACGTCTAGATCCCTGAGTCAACAGATGGGGACGTTTCCAAGACAACAACCAACTGCACGAACAGTTCGACGACGTTTGCAGCAGCACGGACTATCAGCTCGGAGATCATGGCCGCGGTTACCCTTGACGCTGTATCACAGACAGGAGCGCCTGCGAGGGTGTACTCAACGACGAACCTGGGTGCAGAATGGCAAAACGTCATTTTTTTGGATGAATCCAGGTTCTGTTTACAGCATCATGATGGTCGCATCCGTGTTTGGCGACATCGCGGTGAACGCACATTGGAAGCGTGTATTCGTCATCGCCATACTGGCGTATCATCCGGCGTGATGGTATGGGGTGCCATTGGTTACAAGTCTGGGTCACCTCTTGTTCGCATTGACGGTACTTTGAACCGTGGACGTTACATTTAAGATGTGTTACGACCCGTGGCTCTACCTTTCATTCCATCCCATGCGAAACCCTACACTTCGGTAGGATAATGCACGACCGCGTGTTGCAGGTCCTGTACGGACGTTTCTGGATACAGAAAATGTTCGACTGCTGCCCCGGTCAGCACATTCTCCAGATCTCTCACCAATGGAAAACGTCTCGTCAATGGTGGCCTTGCAACTGGCTCGTCGCAATACGCCAGTCACTACTCTTGATGAACCGTGGTATCGTGATGAAGCTGCATGGGCAGCCGTACCTGTACACGCCATCCAAGCTGAGTTTGACTCAATGCCCAGGCATATGAAGGTCGTTATTACGGCCAGAAGTGGTTGCTCTGGCTACTGATTTCTCAGGATCTATGCACCCAAATTGCGTGAAAATGTAATCACATGTCAGTTCTAGTATAATGTATTTGTCGAATGAATACCCGTTTATCATCTGCATTTCTTCTTGGTGTAGCAATTTTAATGGCCAGTAGTGTGTTATATTTGAACTGAGAATATGTTCAATGATTTAGCAGGAAACCGATGTTAGGGATATTAGTCTGCAATTTTGTGGTTCCATTGTGTTGCCCTTCTCATACGGAGGAGTCACCTTCACCTTTTTCCAGTCGCTTGGTACTTTCCGCTGGGCGAGAGATTCGCGAGCTGAGTAGGGGAACAATACCGTTGTAACTCCGTGAAAAACTGAACTAGGATGTTGATGTTGCCTTTGATAATGGAGGCAAGACTGAAGAAAAATCGAGACACGTTCATAGGGTTTGTCGACCTGGAAACATGGGTTCGACAGTGTTAAATGGGGCAAGATATTCGAAATTCTAAGCAACTTAGAGCTAAGGTGTAAGGGAAGCCGGGTAATTAACAATATGTACAAGAACCAAGAGGTGGCTCAAATGGTTCTTAGCACTATGCGACTTAACTTCTTTTGTCATCAGTCGCCTGGAACTTAGAACTAATTAAACCTAACTAACCTAAGGACATCACACACATCCATGCCCGAGGCAGGATTCGAACCTGCGACCGTAGCGGTCGCTCGGCTCCAGACTGTAGCGCCTAGAACCGCACGGCCACTCCGGCCGGCAAGAACCAAGAGGGAACAGGAAGACTGAAAGACGAAGAATGAAGAGCACGTATTAAAAAGGGTGTAAGACAGAGTACAGAATGTGGACTGGGAATGAATCGAAGAAAGACGAAAGTAATGAGAAGTAGCAAAAATGAGAACAGAAAGAAAGGAACATTAGAATGGGTGATCACGAAGTAGATGATAAAGATGAAATTAAGGATTTCTTCCACCTAGGCAGCAAAACAACCCATGACGGACGGAGCGAGGAGGACAGCGAAAGGAGACTAGCACTGGCAAAGAGGGAATCCCTGGTCAAGAGGATTCTACTAGTATCAGACACAGGTCACAATCTGCGGAAGAAATTTCTGAAAAATGTACATTTGGAGTTCAGCATTGTATGGCAGTGAGACATGAACCGTGGGAAAACCAGAACAGGAGAGAGTAGAAGCATTTCAGATGTGGTGCTACAGAAGAGTGTTGAAAATTAGGTGGACTGATAAGATAAGAAATAGACGAGGAAATAGGCAATAGAAAGCAATGTATAGAATATACTAACAAGTGTAGCATTTTCCCCTCACTTCCTTCTTTTCCCTGCTACAGTAGGGCGTCGCACTTTATGGATCAGTAAAATTTTGATACTTTATTTATTTGAAACTGAAATAACGCAAAACTAATTTTACAACTCAAGCTGGATTCTACGTACACATAAACTTTGCATGTGCTGCAGTACTGTGATACTGGATTCCCAGAACCCGTCTCATGATAATGGAGATTCTTTAAAGCTTATTTCTCAGCACTACGTCACTTTGTATACTATGTTGCCGCCTCACACCGGATTTTACGTGCGTATTTTGCATGTTTAACTATGATTACTTTGAACCTTTTTATCTCGGAAACGGATAATAAAGTCGTTAAAAATTTCAGTCTTTCGAAAACTTGATCTTAGCAATATATGATGTAAATTTCAGCAATTTGCTGTGCATAGCCGTCTTAGAATATTTGGCTCGGTTTTGGTACCCAAAAGCCACATTTTTTAGGTGCTTGTCGATAACGGATAAAGATTTTTGAAAACGGAAAGTTGGAACTTTTAAATAAATTCCTGGAGAATATACCATTGAAATTTGAGCAATTCACTGTGGTTAGTTATTTAGATATCCGCTGCTGACGGCGAAAGAAATGGTGAAACACTGTTTTTTTCTGGTTTTCTCAGGAGCCACCCATGAACTAAATCGTGCGTTCGTTAAGTCCCTTAAGGCGTGCCGCAGACCGCATCTTATGCAAGAGGAAGCAACCGATTTTCTCCATTTGTCTGTCCTAGAATACTCAAAATTTTACCCTGTACTGTTGGATACTCCGGAAAATGGAACTTTGTTGTAAGTTCTGTGGGACCAAACTGTTGAGGTCATCGGTCCTTAGGCTTACACACTACTTAATCTACCTTAAACTAACTTACACTAAGGACAACACACACATCCATGCCCAAGGGAGAAAACGAACCTCCGACGGGGGGGAGACACGCGAACCGTGGCAATGCGCCCGAGACCGCACGGCTACCCCGCGCGGCGATACTCCGGTAAGACGATTCTTCTGTCGCGTATAAAAATGGTCACTAGCACCAAGCGTGATCCAGTTAACATTATCTAACATCAATAGAACTGGAGGTATGAGTCCCGAAAAAATCCCGTTTTCATTAGTGGCGTTTTGGAACATATTTGTAACGCATTCTGTTGCATGCGAGACGAATCACTGGAGGACGTGGCAATAAAACGATCGTTCAAGTTGATGTGTAGAACCAATGAGAATGGCGACGTACCATCAGACTTTCAAAAAACCGCCATCCATACAGGTCCGAGGTCATTAAAGGCAGGTAAATGCGAAAACTACTTCACAATCAGCTTAACAGCTCATACATCCAAGCGGCTGACAAGAAAAACATTCAGGATAATGGAAAAGAAAATTGATGGTCAGTTAGATGAGGATCAGTTTGGCTTTACGAAAGGTAAAGGGAGCACGAGAGAGGCAGTTTTCATAATGGAAGCGAGGCTGAAAAACATCATGACGCTCATAGAATTTGTTGACTTAGAAAAAGGCGTTAGACAATGTAAAATGGTGCAAGAGTTTAGAATCTCTGAGAAATATAGGACATGAAACAAGGAACGTCGGATAATACACAACATGTGAAAGAATCAAGCAGGAACAATAACATGGGAAGACTAAGAATTAAGTTCAAATGGCTCTGAGCACTATGGGACTCAACTGCTGTGGTCATAAGTCCCCTAGAACTTAGAACTACTTAAACCTAACTAACCGAAGGACAGCACACAACACCCAGCCATCACGAGGCAGAGAAAATCCCTGACCCCGCCGGGAATCGAACCCGGGAACCCGGGCGTAAGAATTAAGTGATCAGATTAAAAAGGATGTAAGACATGGATACATCTTTTGCCACTACTGCTCAATCTATACATCTAAGAAGCATTTACGGAAATAAAAGAAAGCTTAAAGAGTGGGATTAAAGTTCAGTGTCGAAGGATATAAGTGATAAGATTCGCTGATGACATTCCTATCCCCAATGAAAATAAAGAAGAATATAGGATCTCCTGAGCTGAATAAACACTCCAACGAGTAAAGAATACGGATTGGAAGTAAACCGAGGAAAGTAATGAGAAGTAGTGGAAATGAGAACAACGAAAAACTTAACAGTAGGATTTGGGATCACGAAATAGATGAAGTTAAGAAATTCTGATACTTAGGTGAAAAATAACCCAATAAGAACGAAGCAAGAAGGACATAAAGAAAATACTAGCATTAGAAAAAAAAACGCATTCCAAGAGAAGTCTACTAGTATCAAACATAGGCTTTAATTTGACAAAGAAATTTCTGAAAATGTACGTTTGGAGCACAGCATCGTATGATATTGAAACATGGACTGTGGGGAAACCGGAACAGAAGAGAGTCGAAGTATCTAATATGTGGCGCTACTAACGAACGTAGAAAATTTAGAACACTGGTGAAGTAAGGGATGAGGGGGTTCCTGCAGAAACAGCGAGGAAAAGAATACATGGAAAACACTTCCATAGTGCTAGAAGGAGCTGTAGAGAGTAAAAACAGTAGAAGAAGACGGTGACTGGAGTACATCCAACAAATAATTGAGCACGTAGGGCGCGAGTACTAATAATGAAGAGGTTTCCACGAGAGAGGAATTCACAGCTGACCGCGTGAAACCAGTTACAAGACTGTTGACATACAGAAAATTGTATTGATTCCATGAACTAAGCAGTTCATTTGAAAAATGAGACGTATTAATTATGAAAAGCTACATTGAGGAATCAATCCATTGAGAAGATGCTCTTTCAACAGGCCTCTGCTGAACGACCTTGGGTTCACACCACAATTAATTAGTATTACACGCTCTTAGACTCGGAAAACCTTAGCGTGGCTTAATAAGATATCCGAAACAATGACCCCGTATGAAATTACGGAATGAAACCAAGTGAAATATGACAGCTTTTTAATCTGAAAACGTCCGCATAGCAAATAAATATTTGTTTAGGAGGTTCAGCATTTCCGCAGTATGCTCCTCCCAATTGAATTTGTTATCAACTTGCCACCAGAATTTAATGCTGCCAAACCCTCCTAGTTGCTTGTCGTCATATTTGAAACAATAATGAAAGAAAACCTTTTACAAGTTCTGAATTAGACGTAGTATATCTTTTCAAACGGTATTATGAAAAGGAAAGTTGCTACTCACCGTATAGCAGAGATACTGAGTCGCAGATAGGCACAACAATGAGACTGTCACAATATAAGCTTTCGGCCAACAAGGCCTTTGTAGAAAATAGTGGACACACACACACACACACACACACACACACACACACACACACACATATACACGCAAACGCAACTCTCTCACACACACACATGACTGCAGCCTCTGCCAGCTGAAGCCACACTGGCACACTGCCATAAGCTGTAGTCATGTGTGTGTGAGAGAGAGTTGCTTTTGCGTGTATGTTTGTGTGTGTGTGTGTGTGTGTGTGTGTGTGTGTGTGTGTGTCTGTCCTCTATTTTCTACAAAAGCCTTGTTGGCCGAAAGCTTATATTGTGGCAGTCTCATTGTTGTGCCTATCTGCGACTCAGTATCTCTGCTATACGGTGAGTAGCAACTTTCCTTTTCATAATGTTATTACATTCCATCCCAGATTTTCCATATATCCTTTCAAAGTTCAACGGCAAAGAATCGGAGGGAAACCATCATTCATCTACCTAAATATAGTTATATTTCATTTCGTATTTATTGTGAGGTTTGGACATTTGTAAACAAAACAAACTTAGCATCTCGTAATATTATTCATGAAAGATCATCAATATACACGAGAAAAAGCTAGGGTCCCAAGATAGTATGTTGTGGGACACCAGATGTAATTAGTTTCCGGTTAGATCATGACTGATGGTTCCATATAGGCCTCTTCCCTGTTGAGCCCCTTTACTTTCCGACAGAAAGATAAGGTTTGACCCATTTTACAGCAATTCGTGTTACATCGTAATATTATAATTTACCTAAAGAGTATTTATATTTACACAGTGAAAAACCTTCGACAGATAATAGAATATACCAGTACCCTGTAACTGATTGTCTAATGAATTAAGTACAATATCCCTGTTCGTATAAGTACTGGTGCTGCACCATCCGACACCCAATTCCCTTTTCTTTTATTTGTTCCTAAGTTATTTTCAGCTACCTTTCTAGCTTCTGTCGTGCCAGCAACTGACATGTTTCTTTCGTTTACGGCAGGGGTATCCAACCTTTCAGCTTAACTGGATCACATGGGAAGAAGACGAGTGTTTTTGGGTGGCACATAATATACTTAACCTAAACAATAATCGCTGCCGGCCGCGGTGGTCTAGCGGTTCTAGGCGCTCAGTCAGGAACCGCGCGACTGCTACGGTCGCAGGTTCGAATCCTGCCTCGGGCATGGAAGTGTGTGATGTCCTTAGGTTAGTTAGGTTTAAGTAGTTCTAAGTTCTAGGGGACTTATGACCACAGATGTTGAGTCCCATAGTGCTCAGAGCCAGCCAATAATCGCTAAACCCCCCTCCACCCCCACCACGAATTCTAAATAAATTAATAAAAACGAGAGGAGCCAGTGAGAGAGAATAAAATCGTGTGGTGGAAATTTAAGATCAGAATATTCAATGTATCATAGCTTTCCGAAAACACGGGCTGGATATCCCTGGTTTACAGCTTCATTATCCGTCAAAGTACTCTGTTCAGTAAAGGCCCTTATCTAAATTCAGTAGCTACTTTGCTCTTGATCCCGAGGCTAACCGAATATTTAAGCTTCCAGTTAGCACTAGAACTGCTTGCAGCCATCTGGAAAAATGACTCCCCACATTAGTCGTGCAAACACAAGTATTTCAATACTCCAACTAAGCTTCAGTCATATGACACTGATTGACCTTTAACTTCTGAAAATTACGAAATGTCACCACCTGCTTCTACTCTGTCGGACACGCTCTGTACCATAATTTGCTCTGTAAAAATCTGTATAATGAAAACCTTATTTCTACGATAACAGTTCCCATGTTAGGGCGTCTGCTCATATTAGATCCTAAATGTACAATTTCCTTTCTCACCGTGGGACCTCGATGTGATGTCAGATTTTAAAGACTTTCCTACATGTACATTAGTGTTTGTTTCTTAAGGGGGATGAGAACAAAGCTTTATAATGCAGTATCGTTATACTGCAGCACTAAACAGGGATAAAGTTATTTCTAAGTCTCGTGCGTGCTCACTGATTGACGTATTTTATTAAATTTGTCGTGTTGTTATTTCTGCCATGTTCTCTGTGGATCCTTAGTGAAACAGAGTTTACCGGAAGGAATCTACCTTTCGTCACTTCAGTTACATGATCGTCTTTCAGGGTGTCCCAGGACGAATCCTCAGTATTCAGGGACATGACAGGAACGATCATTCGAATCGAAGAAGTCTAGTAAACATGGCTCTAAAATGTGTACCTGAAGAGCTATGAGCGCTTCTTCATCTCCGATACTGTGAAACAAATCTCTTCTACTGCAAGCGCTTTGCTTTCTGTATCCAGAGAGATGATAGTATGGACCAAAACAAGAAAAACTGGTAAACATGGACTCTAAAAACCGAAGGAGCTGTTAGGACTTGTTCACCTTCCTACTGTGAAAAACATCTATTCTACTAAACAAGTGTTTGTAGACCTGAAGATATGCATTTTAGACTCCATGTTTACCAGCTAACTTTTTCTTCGTTTGGTCCACTCTCCTCTAGCCAAAATGTTGTTGTTTTTGTTGTCGTGGTCTTCAGTCCTGACACTGGTTTGATGCAGCTCTCCATGCTACTCTATCCTGTACAAGCCTCTTCATCTCCCAGTACCTACCGCAACCTACATCCTTCTGAATCTGCTTAGTGTATTCATCTCTTGGTCTCCCTCTACGATTTTTATCCTCCACGCTGCCCTCCAATACTAAATTGGTGATCCCTTGATGCCTCAGAATATATCCTACCAACCGATCCCTTCTTCTAGTCAAGTTGTGCCACAAACTTCTCTTCTCCCCAATCCTATTCAATACTTCCACATCAAATATGTGACCTACCCATCTAATCTTCAGCATTCTTCTGTAGCACCACATTTCAAAAGCTTCTATTCTCTTCCTGTCCAAACAATTTATCGTCCATGTTTCACTTACATACATGGCTACACTCCATACAAATACTTTCATAAATGACTTCCTCACACTTACATCTATACTCGATGTTAACAAATTTCTTTTCTTCAGAACCGCTTTCCTTGCCATTGCCAGTCTACATTTTATATCCTCTCTACTTCGACCATCATCAGTTATTTTGTTCCCCAAATAGCAAAACTCCTTTACTACTTTAAGTGTCTCATTTCCTAAACTAATTCCCTCATCATCACCCGACTTAATTCGACTACATTCCATTATCCTCGTTTTGCTTTTTTTGATGTTCATCTTATATCCTAATTTCAAGACACTATCCATTCCGTTCAACTGCTCTTCCAAGTCCTTTGCTGTCTCTGACAGAATTACAATGTCATCGGCGAACCTCAAAGTTTTTATTTCTTCTCCATGGATTTTAATACCTACTCCGAATTTTTCTTTTGTTTCCTTCATTGATTGCTCAATATACAGATTGAATAACATCCGAGATAGGCTACAGTCATGTCTCACTCCCTTCCCAACCACTGCTACCCTTTCATGCCCCTCGACTCTTATAACTGCCATCTGGTTTCTGTACAAATTGTAAATAGCCTTTCGCTCCCTGTATTTTACCCCTGCCACCTACAGAATTTGAAAGAGATTATTCCAGTCAAAATTGTCAAAAGCTTTCTCTAAGTCTACAAATGCTAGAAACGTAGGTTTGCCCTTCCTTAATCTAGCTTCTAAGATGAATCGTAGGGTCAGTATTGCCTCACGTGTTCCAACATTTCTACGGAATCCAAACTGATCTTCCCCGAGGTCGGCTTCTACTAGTTTTTCCATTCTTCTGTAAACAATTCGCGTTAGTATTTTGCAGCTGTGACTTATTAAACTGATAGTTCAGTAATTTTCACATGTGTCAACACCTGCTATCTTTGGGATTGGAATTATTATATTCTTCTTGAAGTCTGAGGGTATTTCGCCTGTTTCATACATCTTGCTCACCAGATGGTAGAGTTTTGTCAGGACTGGCTCTCCCAAGGCCGTCAGTAGTTCCAATGGAATGTTGTCTACTCCGGGGGCCTTGTTTCGACTCAGGTCTTTCAGTGCTCTGTCAAACTCTTCACACAGTATCGTACCTCCCATTTCATCTTCATCTACATCCTGTTCCATTTCCATAATATTGTCCTCAAGTACATCGCCCTTGTATAGACCTTCTATATACTCCTTCCACCTTTCTGCTTTCCCTTCTTTGCTTAGAACTGGGTTTCCATCTGAGCTCTTGATGTTCATGCAAGTGGTTCTCTTATCTCCAAAGGTCTCTTTAATTTTCCTGTAGGGAGTATCTATCTTACCCCTAGTGAGATAAGCCTCTACATCCTTATATTTGTCCTCTAGCCATCCCTGCTTAGCCATTTTGCATTTCCTGTCGATCTCATTTTTGAGACGTTTGTATTCCTTTTTGCCCGCATCATTTACTGCATTTTTATATTTTCTCCTTTCATCAATTAAATTCAGTATTTCTTCTGTCACCCAAGGATTTCTACTAGCCCTCGGCTTTTTACCTACTTGATCCTCTGCTGCCTTCACTACTTCATCCCTCAAAGGTACCCATTCTTCTTCTACTGTATTTCTTTCCCCCATTCCTGCCAATTGTTCCCTTATGCTCTCCCTGAAACTCTGTACAACCTCTGGTTCTTCCAGTTTATCCAGGTCCCATCTTCTTAAATTCCCACCTTTTTGCAGTTTCTTCAGTTTTAATCTACAGGTCATAACCAATAGATTGTGGTCAGAGTCCACATCTGCCCCTGGAAATGTCTTACAATTTAAAACCTGGTTCTTAAATCTCTGTCTTACTATTAGATAATCTATCTGAAACCTGTCAGCCAAAATATGGAAAGCAAAAAGCATGCAGTAGAAGAAGTTTGTTTCGCAGTATCGAAGAAGTAGAGGTGCTCATATCTCTTAAGGTGTACGTTTTACAGCTGATGTATACTAAATAGTTTTGCTTCGAATGATCGTTCCTGTCACAGCCCTGAATGCTGAACATTTCTCCTGGGACACACTGTATAACGCAGTGAAAGTTGTTCAATTGGTGAAACAAATAGCAAGAAACGGTATGGCTCAAATGGCTCTGAGCACTATGGGATTCAACTGCTGAGGTCATTAGTCCCCTAGAACTTAGAACTAGTTAAACCTAACTAACCTAAGGACATCACAAACATCCATGCCCGAGGCAGGTTTCGAACCTGCGACCGTAGCGGTCTTGCGGTTCCAGACTGCAGCGCCTGTAACCGCACGGCCGCTTCGGCCGGCAGAAACGGTATTCTTCCATATTTTTCGTGTAAATTACTGAACCTCTCCTTAGTTGTTTTTCGCAGTGCTTTATTTTCAGATGCGAAGAGGAAGTTTAGGTTTATCATTCTGTCCACGGCGAGGTCATAAGAGATGGAACACAAACTCCATCAAAGGACCATCTCGCTATTTGCATTAAGCGATCCAGAGAAACCAGCCTCCATCAGCTGTGATGCATCTGGCCCGACGTTCTTTTCTTGATGTAAATGCACTTTGGTAAAATTCTGGGGACTGATTTTTACATCATCGCTTGACACATTGAATAAGGAACAATTTTTCAACCCATTTTCCTGATTTTCTCCTGCATCATAAGGGTTGTATGGGGTTTGGCGGTGTCATGATGTAGCCTGATGAGCTGACCCTGAAGCTGTGATCTGTGGGTCTTGAAGGCACGTCACAGCTTGTCCAATGACAAACAGTAACGATCACGGTTAATTGTGGAGCCAGGTTCCAAAAAATCAATGAAAATTACACCACACTGATCCCAGAAGAATGAGGCCATCACCTTTCAGCCTGCTGTTTGTGAAAGCCTTGGTTTCTTCTTCCGAGGGGAACCCGGATGACGCCACTCCATGGATTGGATTTTGCTCTCAGGTTCAGACAAAAACAACCATGTTTCACCCTCGGTAATGACGCCGTCAAAACACTGTTTTCACTCTTGAGTAAAAGTCTTCATGAGACCCTTGCACACATTCTTCCTCATCATTTTTATTTCTCTTGTCAATAATCTAGGCATCCAACGTGCACAGATTTTTCTGTACCGTAGTGACTGTACCAGTGATACCACACTACACAACGACAAACGAGTCATTTCAGCAAGCTGTCATGTCCTCACTGTGGTGTCACCGCCAGACACCACACTTGCTAGGTGGTAGCCTTTAAATCGGCCGCGGTCCGTTAGTATACGTTAGACCCGCGTGTCGCCACTGTCAGTGATTGCAGACCGAGCGCCGCCACACGGCAGGTCGAGAGAGACTTACTAGCACTCGCCGCCAGTTGTACAGCCGACTTAGCCAGAGATGGATCACTGACAACTACGCTCTCATTTGCCGAGACGATAGTTAGCATAGCCTTCAGTTACGTCATTTGCTACGACCTAGCAAGGCGCCATAGTATTTGATATTATTTTATATTGAGGTTATAACATGTACCGTCAAGAGAGATGTTCTACAATTGTGGATTAAAGTTAAGTATTACATCAACTACGTACTTTATTTGCTACTATTAATTCCTTTAACTGTTCCAGACCTCACGCCAATCTGCGTGAGCTTAACGCGTGCCTTTCGGCTTCCTCTCATTGTGACTTGGTTGTCTTGCCGAGTCACAACACTCACACATCTGTCATTTTGGATGATTTGATCAATGGTCTCCTTACTCACATCACTCACTGCCGTCGACAGTCTATTGCATCGTGGGTTGTCCAGTAGAGAGCAGCACCTTCTTTAAACCTCTGCAACCACCGCTGGATACTGCTGCGATCCAGTGTGGCCTCCCCATAAACAGGGAGCAACTTCCTGTGAATCGATGTGGCAGAGTCATCGCCGGTCTTGAAAAGGAACTCCATCACCGACCGTTGTCGCAACCCGACATCTACTTCGCGGTCCATTACGGCTCACCTATAAATGAAAGAAAATACTTTTATATACCAATAGCTAAATATTCCAAGTATGGTCACAACAATTTTCAATCTCCTCCTGCAAAAAAAAAAAAAAAATTATTTTTGAACACCCTTTGTACCTCCGTATGAGTCCTAATTTGTAGTATCTTATCTCCGTGTTCCCTACGCAAAATGTATATTGGGGCCAGCAGGGTCGTTCTGCAGTCAGCTTCAAATACCGGTTCTCAAAACTTTCTCAGTAGTGTTCTTCGAAATGATTGTCTACTTGCCTGCAGGGGTTTACACTTGAGCTCCCCCAGCATATCCGTAACACTTGCATGCTGATCGAATCTATGAGTAACAAATCTAGCAGCTCGCCTCTGAACTGCTTCGATTCTTCTTTCAATCCGACCTGGTGCGGTTCCCAAACACTCGAAAAACACTCAAGAATAGGTCGCACTAGCGTCCTATACGAGGTGCGGCTAGAAAAAAACCGGACTGATGCTGGAAAAAACATTTATTTTCAATTATTTACAATTTCATGTTATCTCCTTCAATGTACTCTCCTCCTCGGTCTCTACACCGCTCCATACGAATTTTCCACTGTTCATAGCAATGCTGCAGATCATTTTCGGTAAGTCCATACATTACTTCCGTCGCTTTTTCTTTTACTGCTTCAACAGTCCCAAATCTAGTTCCTTTCAAAGCTGACTTGACTTTAGGGAAAATAAAAAAGTCACAGGGGGCCAAATCAGGTGAGTAGGGTGGATGATCTAAGATGGGAATGTTGTGTTTTGCCAAAAACGTCTTCACTGACAACGCACTGTGAGCTGGGGCATTGTCTTGGTGAAGGATCCATGACTTTTTTCTCCACAAATCGTTCCGTTTTCTCCGTACTCGCTCACGTAGGGTAGCCAGGATGCTAATGTAGTAATGCTGATTCACTGTTTGTCCCTCTGGTACCTAATCAATGTGCACAATCCCTTTGATGTCAAAAAGAAAACAATCATCATTGCCTTGAATTTCGATTTTGACATTCGTGCTTTTTTTTGTCGTGGAGAACCAGGAGTTTTCCAATGCATCGATTGGCGTTTAGTTTCGGGATCGTAAGTAAAAAACCACGATTCATCGCAAGTAATAACATTTTGTAAGAAGGTGGGATCACTTTCAATGTTTTCCAGGATGTCAGAACAAATCATTCTTCGGCGTTCCTTCTGTTCAATTGTGAGACACTTTGGAACCACTTTTGAACACACTTTGTTCATGTTGAAACTTTCATGAAGAATCTGCCTAACACTTTCCTTGTCAACTCCTGTTAACTCAGACACTGCTCTGATTGTTAAACGGCGATCTTGTCGAACAAGTTTACCGATTTTTTCAATGTTTGCATCAGTTTTTGCTGACAATGGTCTGCAGTGCGAGTGTCATCACTGGTGTCTTCGCGGCCATCTTTAAATCGTTTAAACCACTCAAACACTTGTGTTCGCGATAAACAATCATCGCCGTACGCTTGTTGTAACATTACAAACGTTTCACTTGCAGGTTTTCCTAGTTTGAAACAAAATTTGATGTTAACACGCTGTTCTTTCTGTACACTCAACATTTTCCGACGCACAGACAAAACGTCAACTACTTAAAACAGACGCCACGGGCAGACTGAGTGCAGGAGGCAGATGAAACTCGAGCAGTAGGCGGAGCGAGAGTCACGTGACAGGCCACGCGACTTTCAGCCTTATTGCATTCGTTTTATTGTTTCACCAGTACTAGTCCGGTTTTTTTCTAGCCACACCTCGTATGCGGTCTCCTTTACATATGAACCACACTTTCCTTAATTTCCCCCAATTAACCGAAGCCGACCGTTCGCCTTCCCTACCACAATCCTCACAAGCAAGTTCCATTTCATATTGCTTCGCTACGTTACGCCCAGATATTCAAACGACGTTAATGTGCCAAGCAGGATACAACTACTAATGCTGTATCCGAACATTACGAGTTCGTTTTTCATACTAATCCGCGTTAACTTACATTTATCTTCATTAGGAGCCAGCTGCCATTCATCACACCAACTAGAAATTGTTTCTAGGTCAAGAACTTATCTTCGACGCCTTCCTCTACACCACAGCAACATCAGCGAACTACCGCTGATTGCTGCCAACCCTGTCTGCCAGATATTTTTTTTTTTTTAAGTCTTCGACTACTTTGATACGGCCGCCACGAATTCCTGTCCTGTGCCAACCTCTTCATCCCAGAGTAGCAGTTGCAACCTACGTCCTCAATTATTTGCTGGATGTATTCCAATCTCTGTCTTCCTCTACAGCATTTGCCCTCTACAGCTCCCTCTAATATCGTGGATGTTATTCCCTGATATCTTAACAGATGTTATGTCATCCTGCCCCTTCTCCTTGTCAGTGTTTTCTACATATTCCTTTCCTCCCCGATTCTGCGTAGAACCTCATCATCTTTCCTCACCTTATCTGTCCACGTAATTTTCAACATTCTTCTACGGCACATCTGAAACGCTCCGATTCTCTTCTGTTCCGGTTTTCCCACAGTCAATGTTTCACTACCATAAATTTCTGTGCTCCAAACGCCCATTCTCAGAAATTTCTTCCTAAAGTTAAGGCCTATGTCTGATACCAGTAGTCTTCTTTTGGCCAGGAATGCCCTTTCTGACGGCCGTTGTGGCCGAGCGGTTCTAAGCGCTTCAGTCCGGAACCGCGTTGCTGCTGCGGTCGCAAGTTCGAACCCTGTCTCGGTCATGGGTATGTGTGATGACCTTAGGTTAGATAGGTTTAAGTAGTTCTAAGTCTAGGGGACTGATGACCTAAGATGTTGATTCCCATAGTGCTTAGAGCCATTTGAACCAAAGCCATTTTTTCCAGTGCTACTGTGCTTTTGATGTCTTCCTCCTTGCATGCGTCACTGATTATTTTTCTGCCTAGACAGTAGAATTCCTTAGTTTCATCTACTTCGTGACCATCAATCCTGATGTTAAGTTTTCCGCTGTTCTCATTTCCGCTACTTCCCATTCCTTTCGTATTTCTTCGAATTACTCTCGTTCTTGGTCGTCCACTCTCATTGTTCCCTCTTCGCTCTTGTACATACCATATACACTCCTGGAAATGGAAAAAAGAACACGTTGACACCGGTGTGTCAGACCCACCATACTTGCTCCGGACACTGCGAGAGGGCTGTACAAGCAATGATCACAAGCATGGCACTGCGGAAACACCAGGAATCGCGGTGTTGGCCGTCGAATGGCGCAAGCTGCGCAGCATTTGTGCACCACCGCCGTCAGTGTCAGCCAGTTTGCCGTGGCATACGGAGCTCCATCGCAGTCTTTAACACTGGTAGCATGCCGCGACAGCGTGGACGTGAACCGTATGTGCAGTTGACGGACTTTGAGCGAGGGCGTATAGTGGGCATGCGGGAGGCCGGGTGGACGTACCGCCGAATTGCTCAACACGTGGGGCGTGAGGTCTCCACAGTACATCGATGTTGTCGCCAGTGGTCGGCGGAAGGTGCAGGTGCCCGTCGACCTGGGACCGGACCGCAGCGACGCACGGATGCACGCCAAGACCATAGGATCCTACGCAGTGCCGTAGGGGACCGCACCGCCACTTCCCAGAAAATTAGGGACACTGTTGCTCCTGGGGTATCGGCGAGGACCATTCGCAACCGTCTCCATGAAGCTGGGCTACGGTCCCGCACACCGTTAGGCCGTCTTCCGCTCATGCCCCAACATCGTGCAGCCCGCCTCCAGTGGTGTCGCGACAGGCGTGAATGGAGGGACGAATGGAGACGTGTCGTCTTCAGCGATGAGAGTCGCTTCTGCCTTGGTGCCAAAGATGGTCGTATGCGTGTTTGGCGCCGTGCAGGTGAGCGCCACAATCAGGACTGCACACGACCGAGGCACACAGGGCCAACACCCGGCATCATGGTGTGTGGAGCGATCTCCTACACTGGCCGTACACCACTGGTGATCGTCAAGGGGACACTGAATAGTGCACGGTACATCCAAACCGTCATCGAACCCATCGTTCTACCATTCCTAGACCGGCAAGGGAACTTGCTGTTCCAACAGGACAATGCACGTCCGCATGTATCCCGTGGCACACAACGTGCTCTAGAAGGTGTAAGTCAACTACCCTGGCCAGCAAGATCTCCGGATCTGTCCCCCATTGAGCATGTTTGGGACTGGATGAAGCGTCGTCTCACGCGGTCTGCACGTCCAGCACGAACGCTGGTCCAACTGAGGCGCCAGGTGGAAATGGCATGGCAAGCCGTTCCACAGGACTACATCCAGCATCTCTACGATCGTCTCCATGCGAGAATAGCAGCCTGCATTGCTGCGAAAGGTGGATATACACTGTACTAGTGCCGACATTGTGCATGCTCTGTTGCCTGTGTCTATGTGCCTGTGGTTCTGTCAGTGTGATCATGTGATGTATCTGACCCCAGGAATGTGTCAATAAAGTTTCCCCTTCCTGGGACAATGAATTCACGGTGTTCTTATTTCAATTTCCAGGAGTGTATTACCCGTCTCTTCCTATAGCTTATCCCTATTTTTCTGCGAATTTCGAACGTCATGTATCATTTTATATTGTCGATTGCTTTTTCCACGTCGACAGATCCTATGAATGTGTCCCGATTTTTCTTCAGTCTTGTTTCCATTATCAACCGCAATGTCAGAATTGCCTCTCTGGTGTCTTTAGCTTTCCTAAAGCCAAACTGATCGTCATCTAACTCATCCTCAATTTTCTTTACCATTCTTCTGTATATTATTCTTGTAAGCAACTTGGACGCATGAGCTGTGAAGCCGATTGTGAGATAATTCTCACACTTGTCGGCTCTTGCAGTCTTCGGAATTGTATGGTAGATACTTTACCGAAAGTCAAATGGTATGTCGCTAGACTCATACACTCTACACACCAACGTGAAGAGCGCGTTTTGTTGCCACTTCATCCAATGATTTTAGAACTTCTGTGGAATCTCATCTATCGCTTCCACACTACTGGCCATTAAAATTGCTACTCCAAGAAGAAATGCAGATGATAAACGGGTATTCATTCGACAAATATATTATACTAGAACTGACATGTGATTACATTTTCACGCAATGTGGCTGCATAGATCCTGAGAAATCAGTACCCAGAACAACCACCTCTGGCCGTAATAACGGCCTTGATACGCCTGGGTATTGAGTCAAACAGAGCTTGGATGGCGTGTACAGGTACAGCTGCCCACGCAGCTTCAACACGATACCACAGTTCATCGAGAGTAGTGACTGGCGTATTGTGACGAGCCCGTTGCTCGGCCACCATTGACCAGACGTTTTCAATTGGTGAGGGACCTGGAGAATGTGTTGGCCAGGACAGCAGTCGAACATTTTCTGTATCCAGAAAGGCTCGTACAGGACCTGCAACATGCGGTCGTGCATTATCCTGCTGAAATGTGGGGTTTTGCAGGGATCGAATGAAAGGTAGAGCCGCAGGTCGTAACACATCTGAAATGCAACGTCCACTGTTCAAAGTGCCGTCAATGCGGACAAGAGGTGACCGAGACGTGTAACCAATGGCACCTCATACCATCACGCCGGGTGATACGCTAGTATGGCGATGACGAATACACGCTTCGCGTTCACCGCGATGCCACCAAACACGGATGCGATCATCATGATGCTGTAAACAAAACCTGTCTGTGATGCAGGGTGAAGGGTAACCGCAGCTGATAGTTCATGCTGCTGGAAACGTCGTCGAACTGTTCGTGCAGATGGTTGT
Organism: Schistocerca piceifrons; assembly: GCF_021461385.2. Classification (NCBI taxonomy): domain Eukaryota; kingdom Metazoa; phylum Arthropoda; class Insecta; order Orthoptera; family Acrididae; genus Schistocerca; species Schistocerca piceifrons. Next base: position 123,897,000 of record NC_060139.1, on the reverse strand, counting down.
TGTCTTGCAAACGTCCCAATCTGTTGACTCAGGGATCGAGACGTGGCTGCACGACACGTTACAGCCATGCGGATAAGATACTTGTCATCTCGACTGCTAATGATACGAGGCCGTTGGGATCCAGCACGACGTTCCGTATTACCCTCCTGAACCCACCGATTGCATATTCTGCTAACAGGCATTGGATCGCGACCAACGCGAGCAGTAATGTCGCGATACGATAAACCGCAATCGCGATAAGCTACAATCCGACCTTTATCAAAGTCGGAAACTTGATGGTACGCATTTCTCCTCCTTACACGAGGCAACGCCGGTCAACTGCTGTTTGTGTATGAGAAATCGGTTGGAAACTTTCTTCATGTCAGCACGTTGTAGGTGTCGCCACCGACGCAACCCTTGTGTGAATGCTCTGGAAAGCTAATCATTTGCATATCACAGCATCTTCTTCCTGTCGGTTAAATTTCGCGTCTGTAGCACGTCATCTTCGTGGTATAGCAATTTTAATGGCCAGTAGTGTACCTTTTTATTATCTTATGTCCTCCAAAGCTCTTTTAAACTCTGATTCTAATACTAGATCTCCTATCTCTTCTAAATCAACTCCTGTTCCTCTTCTGTCACATCAGACAAATCTCCCCCTCGTAGAGGTTTCAGCGCACTCTTTCCACCTCTCCGCTCTCTCCTGTACATTTACCAGTGGAATTTCTGTTGTACTCTGAATGTGTCATTTATGTATATAGAAAATAACGATGGTCCTATCACACTTCCCTGTGACACTTCTCATGTCACCCCTGTCTCCGATGAAGACTCACCGTCGAGGGCAACATACTGAGTTCTACCACTTAGGAAGTCTTCGAGCCAGCCACATATCTGGGAGCGTATTCCGTATGCCCGTACCTTCGCTGGCAGTCTGTAGTGGGGTACCGAGTCGAATGCCTTTGGCAAATATAGAAAAATCAAGTGAAAATAGAGCAAGATGGGTTTCGCCCGAGCGATGCTGGTCCGTAGACATGAGCTTTTCGGTCTCTAGGAAACTTATTATATTCAAACTCAGAATGAGCTCTAGGATTCTGTTGCAAATCGAAGTCAAGAATATTGGTCTGTAATTTGGCGGGTCCGTTCTTTTATCCTTCTTATATACAAGAGTCACCTGTGCTTTTCTCCAGTCGTTTGGCACATCGCGCTGGTCTAAAGATTCGCGACGTATGCATACTAAGTAAGGGGTTAATGAGATACTCTTTTGCTGGTCGTGTAGCTGGTTTGTCCAGTCTATGTTCTAACAGTTAAATCTCTAGTCGATAAAAGCATTAACACTATATTTTCTGTGCTCTTGGTTTTGTCACGGGTTTGATGTATATGTGTTCTGAAAGCAAGCGCTATAGTGTTCACGGACGGATAGCAATGCTAATTGCAAGTACCAGCCTTTTTTTTCTGCACGAGAAACAAATACTATTCGTTTAAGAAAAAAGTCACGTGCTGCCACGTCTGGTGAATGGATGCAAAAGTATTTCGGCTCGCAGTTCACATACTTTTACTAGCCAGAGGCCTACATCTGTTGGCCTGGATATAGAACCCGTGTCTGGGTGCTAATCTTGTAAGGTAATTATTCATTGTGGTTCCCAACTTTTACTAACAAGTAAAAAATCACGGATATGTCAAAATGTTTTGGCTTAAAAGTTTCTGAAGTTCTCAGATAAGTCGTAAACCTAGTTACCTTCTTTTACATCCCTAGCTCTGCCCAAAACTTATTCCCCTTTTTTCTGCTACGATAGGAACATTATTCATTGTGGTTCCCAACTTTTACTGTAGTATTATTTTGACATTAGACCGCCATAGCTTAGGAACTGATGCAGAATTTTGTTGTCTCAGGCAACGACTGACCCGGTATGGTTTTTTTGTTTTTGGTTTTATTTTTGTTTTTGGTTTTTGTGTCGTCTTTAGAACAACGTTGTTGATCTGAGCGTGACGGTTAACCATAAATATTTCATACAGCGCACAGATCAACAGGAAACACGAATACGAATACCGAATGAAATGTTAAATACTGTGCGAAGGTTATGATAATAACGTATCTATAGAGTTTACTTCATGTAGATAGAAGTACGATACGATCGTATTACATGGATAAACTTACGATGTGAACAAAAATGTAAAATGATTGTACGAAAAAAGACGTGGTCTCAAAGTTCATGTGAAGTAGCAGCTTTGAAGCTCAGGAAATTGTGCGAACCTCTCCATGTCCACATACTGCTGTTGATAAAGGCTACTTGTCAAATGGCGTCTGGATGGCAAAAAGCTTTCGCTTGGTGAACTTTGTAAAAATAGTTGTAACGTAACGCACAAGAGCCATATGACCAAGCACGTGATGGAATAGCACGAAATAATACAGAGACAAAGCTACAATCAGCCAATATAATATGTGAAAATATCTTTACAATGAATCACGAAGTGCGGGCAACAATGCGCTAGGATAGGCTGGCTATTGACATCCAGTGATTTGACGACCAGCAGGAAGAGGCATCCTACGACACAAAAAGATCCAAATGACAGTTTAATTAATTTCACGAATTGACCATTTTTATCATGTAACTAGTTGAGGATTTAACCCGTTAAACAACTAACTGATGGCTCAAAATATGCCCATTTTATTGGGAGCCTTACCGATGTGTGGTTAAATCTAACTTATCTATCAGCTGCACAAATGTATCGTTTCGAAATATGTGTTTGAAAATTTCTCAAATGATTTCGTAAATGAAATCTTACAACCGAAACAAAACCAGAGAAAAGGATACTGTGTAATGAATGGTGCACTACATGAACGCTGAATGATTCGCGCATCAAATAATAAACTATTGAAAAGCACAGTACTATTATCATCTCTCATCTTAAAATTCTTGCTATCTAAAGTATGCAACAGTAAAAATTGGAAATTAAGAAACCGCAGTTGGAAAAATTCACATGAATAATTCTGGCCCGAAATGTTGCAACAGTCAGTCCGAATTAAGTATGAGTGTGATTGGTTGTAATAAACAGAAGAATTGCGAAAAAATACTATGAACTTTTGAATCCTGTACGAACATTGGTGAATTTAAGCTTGTATCGTCAGAAAAAAATTTTTCTACACGATAGCGTAGTAGTATTTGAAGAAAATGTAGTAAAATATTTTCTGTAGGTTAGAAATAAGTGCCCTTTATCTGGCAATTATTTTTATACAGCAATTTTCGAGTTAGTTTAATTTTCTGTGTTGTCATCGATAAACCTTTAAACGCTCGATCAAACAGTGTATCATTTTTACAGGGCTGGACATGATTCTGGTCTGCTTTATGCATTGCTTTCCACGTCCAAAGATTTTTCGATATTTCTAAGCCGCTGCTGAATAAATCTTTAACGTATTAAGAACGAAACGATAATGTAACGACGAGTTTTTTAAATACTAATGCATCGCTTGAACTGCAACGCATTTTTACGAAACACAGTTTCACGTAAAAACGCGAGATTTTTCGAACGTGAAAGGACAAAAGGTTTTTGCAAACGTTTCTTACAGTTACCATAACAATATTTTTATTATTATTTGTGTCACTGTAAATCGTCTCAGCTCGAACTATTCGCTTAACACAGGACTTTTATGTGCAATTTCAGACTGCTATATCGCGGAACGGATAAAGCTTACACAAAACAACAGGACGCCCATTAGTTACATGTATTTGTCCATCTCCTTACAAAATTTGAACTGATCCGCACAAATCGGAAACAAAGGAGGGCCGCGCTTAAAAAATTCAGAAAAACGTGTTTCCCCACATAAAAGCCGAATCAAGTTCGATTAGAGAAACCGAGCTTCCAATTTTATCATAATAATGAATTTGTTTATTTATCTGATTCACTTTAAACCGTTTCCGCGCATACAATACACGTAAGAACCAACTTTACCTGCCACATTTAGTTCGATTTCATCGTGTTTCAATAACGGATAAAGATTACTCGATTTAAAACATTCTTTGTGACTATCAATTTGTGTACCTTCGTGCGAAGTTTGAACTGACTGAAAAATCTTCCGGGAAATTGTGTTTTTGTACTTAAAATCCGATTGGTGCACATACGAATGGTGCCATTAGCTAAGCATTAATTTCAGCACAATTAACATGTTTTAGAAAATACATTAATCGATTCGTGCAACTTGCCTAAGTGCTAGCTCCGGTTCGTCGTTCAAACCGTACTTAATATACTGTAACACAGCTACAGTAAGCTAGATTTTCGAATGGCTATACATATGATGTTCTGGGCTAAATCAAAAACTTTTTATGCCATATTTCTAGCTCTAAAACCAACCGAGCAACAAGACCCCCCCCCCCTCTCTCAACCCAAACTGCGACTCTTCGTGCGGCCTTTCCATACATATTTGTTACAGCATAGGCGCTATAGTTTTATTTATGACCGATCGGGTGATGCTGCGGGAATTAGATTAGGAAATGAGACGCTTAAAGTAGTAAAAGAGTTTAGCTATTGAGGAGCAAAATAACCGATGATGGTCGAAGTAGAGAGGATATAAAATGTAGACTGGCAATGACAAGGAAAGCGTTTCTGAAGAAGAGAAATTTGATAACATCGAGTATTGATTTAAGTGTCAGGAACTCGTTTCTGAAAGTATTTGTAGGGAGTGTAGCCGTGTATGGAAGTGAAACATGGACGATAAATAGTTTGGACAAGAAGAGAATAGAAGCTTTCGAAATGTGGTGCTACAGAAGAATGCTGATGATTGGATGGGTAGATCACATAACTAATGAGAGGGTATTGAATAGAATTGGGGAGAAGAGGAGTTTGTGGCACAACTTGACTAGAAAAATGGATCGGTTGATAGGACATGTTCTGAGGCATCAAGGGATCACCAATTTAGTATTGGAAGGGAGCGTGGACGGTAAAAATCGTAGAGGGCGACCAAGAGATGAATACACAAAGCAGATTCAGAAGGATGTAGGTTGCAGTAGGTGCTGGGAGATAAAGACCCTTGCACAGGATAGAGTAGCATGGAGAGCTGCATCAAACCATTCTCTGGACTGACGACCACAACAACAACATGAATTATAACGTTTGGCTGTCAGCAAATTTTTTTAACTTTTTTTTAGATTCGTTACTTGTATTCTAAAAAAAGTACAGCAACTCCAGCCAGATCAGTCCCATTGGTGGAGCTGAAAGGAATCGTAAACTGCGCCATGTAAACTAAAGTCGAGTGTTATTACAACATAATGCACTGAATCTATGGAGATGTTGTAGGGATATCAAAAGTAGTTACTTAATTAACAGGAGAATTTACGACACGCTAGCTCTATGAATACATTTGAGTTGACATGGAAGACTACATCACTGTCTTAAACCCTTTTTAATCCGAGCGCTTCGTTCTTCGTCGTGCACTCTTATTATTTCCTTTTGATTCTTACATATATTGTATATTACCCATCTCTCCCTATAACTTATCCCTATTTTTCTCAGAATTTCGAACATCTTGCACCATTTTACATCGTCGAACTCTTTTTCCAGGTTGGAAAATCCTATGAATGTGTCTCTGATGCCTTTACCTTTCCTGAAGCCAAACTGATTGTCATCCAACACAGCCTCAATTTTCTCTTCCATTCTTCTGTATATTATTCTTGTCAGCAACTTGGATGCATGAACAGCTAAGCCGATTGTGCGATAATTCTCGCACTTGGCAGGTCTTTCAGTCTTTGGAATTGTGTGGGTGATATTTTTCTGAATGTCCGAAGGTATGTTGCCAGACTCATACATTCTACACACCAACGTGAACAGTCGTTTTGTTGCCACTGTTAAATCTGTACATCGAAGTAGGCAAGCAGAAGTCTACAACTTAAGAAATTCTGCTGGAATGTTATCTGTCCCTTCTGCCAGATTTGTTCTTGAGTCCTCCAAATCTCTCTTAAATGCTGATTCTAATACTGGATCCTCTATCTCTTCTAAATCGACTCCTGTTTCTTCTCCTTTCACATCAGGCTATTCTGCAGTCAGCTTGAAATGTCAGTTTTCAATAGTGTTCCTCGAAAAGAACATCGTCTTCCCTCCAGGTATTTCCATTCGAATTACTATACTAGTGTAATCCGACAGTTGTAAAAGATTACTCACCATTCAAAGTGACTCTCATGAACAGATTAATTAATTACTCTGTCAATTTGATATCAATGACATTCCACTGAGTGGAGGAAAATTAGGTCCAGTCATTAGATGCATATAGATTTATGTGGACACCTGATATTTAAGCAAAGGACTTAAAGGTGATTTGTGATTCTTAAAAGAAAGCGTACCACATCTCCCAATTCAGCTATGTTTCAATTACTTTGTGTTCGTAGAGTATAGTTGTTATAGTTGTTTGCTGGTTAGGCGTCAGCAATGAAGTTATGGTCTAGAAGAGGAAGGTGGTTGAAATTTGCCTGGGAAGTGACATGGAGTGTGTGGAGATACATGGAGGGGGGGGGGGGGGACTTAATGATGGAGGTGTGGTAGCCAGCTAAAAGTTCGGATGTGAGTTGGCAGCCAGTATGAGGCTAACGTTGGGATTTACGAGTGCACGCGAGTCATGCAAACGCACAGTTCGGTCTCGCAGCACAACGATATTTTTTAGCTAAGGACACAACACTGTTAATTAGTGCGTAATAGTATATTAAATTGGACTGGTGGAAAATGGGAAGAAACACGATTAACTTTAACGTCAAGAGACATGAAGCACTACTTCAATTTGAGAATCGTTAGGCGTATGACACATCGTGCTGTAAGTGGCCTGCTATTAGAACGACCATTCCGGGTGCCTAATTCCGCCTCTGTTACTCCCTCAAAACGACGTCAGATATTACCTGAAGTACTGGGTTCAAATGGTTCAAATGGCTCTAAGCACTATGGGACTTAACAGCTGTTGTCATCAGTCTCCTAGAACTTAGAACTACTTAAACCTAACTAACCTAAGGACATCACACACATCCATGCCCGAGGCAGGATTCGAACCTGCGACCGTAGCAGTAGCAGGGTTCCGGACTGCGCGCCTAGAACCGCGAGACCACCGCGGCCGGCGAAGTACTGGGAGTTCGCTTACTCACAATAGAGGAATGCACTGGTACGCTCGCTCTATCGATTCAGTTCTGGTAATATATGCCACCCTTTTCGGGGAAACCTGGTCGCTCGCAGTTGCTTTAGCGCTGAAGTATAGATCTCTAACAAGCGAATCGTGACTCAGCTACCTGCAGAGATAATGTTCACCACTTTTCGTTGCTTTGCCTCAGTTTTTTTTTAAATCTAAAAGCGGGCATTTCCGTAAAAAGCTTTATAATAAACTGACGTGAAAAAAGTCATATAATAGCGGTGTGCACATACACAGACGGCAGTAGTATCGTATACGAAAGGTATAAAGGGGCAGCGCATTGGCAGAGTTGTCATTTGTACTCAGGTCATACGTGTGAAAATACACTCCTGGAAATTGAAATAAGAACACCGTGAATTCATTGTCCCAGGAAGGGGAAACTTTATTGACACATTCCTGGGGTCAGATACATCACATGATCACACTGACAGAACCACAGGCACATAGACACAGGCAACAGAGCATGCACAATGTCGGCACTAGTACAGTGTACATCCACCTTTCGCAGCAATTCAGGCTGCTATTCTCCCAAGGAGACGATCGTAGAGATGCTGGATGTAGTCCTGTGGAACGGCTTGCCATGCCATTTCCACCTGGCGCCTCAGTTGGACCAGCGTTCGTGCTGGACGTGCAGACCGCGTGAGACGACGCTTCATCCAGTCCCAAACATGCTCAATGGGGGACAGATCCGGAGATCTTGCTGGCCAGGGTAGTTGACTTACACCTTCTAGAGCACGTTGGGTGGCACGGGATACATGCGGACGTGCATTGTCCTGTTGGAACAGCAAGTTCTCTTGCCGGTCTAGGAATGGTAGAACGATGGGTTCGATGACGGTTTGGATGTACCGTGCACTATTCAGTGTCCCCTCGACGATCACCAGTGGTGTGCGGCCAATGTAGGAGATCGCTCCCCACACCATGATGCCGGGTGTTGGCCCTGTGTGCCTCGGTCGTATGCAGTCCTGATTGTGGCGCTCACCTGCACGGCGCCAAACACGCATACGACCATCATTGGCACCAAGGCAGAAGCGACTCTCATCGCTGAAGACGACACGTCTCCATTCGTCCCTCCATTCACGCCTGTCGCGACACCACTGGAGGCGGGCTGCACGATGTTGGGGCGTGGGCGGAAGACGGCCTAACGGTGTGCGGGACCGTAGCCCAGCTTCATGGAGACGGTTGCGAATGGTCCTCACCGATACCCCAGGAGCAACAGTGTCCCTAATTTGCTGGGAAGTGGTGGTGCGGTCCCCTACGGCACTGCGTAGGATCCTACGGTCTTGGCGTGCATCCGTGCGTCGCTGTGGTCCGGTCCCAGGTCGACGGGCACGTGCACCTTCCGCCGGCCACTGGCGACAACATCGATGTACTGTGGAGACCTCACGCCCCACGTGTTGAGCAATTCGGCGGTACGTCCACCCGGCCTCCCGCATGCCCACTATACGCCCTCGCTCAAAGTCCATCAACTGCACATACGGTTCACGTCCACGCTGTCGCGGCATGCTACCAGTGTTAAAGACTGCGATGGAGCTCCGTATGCCACGGCAAACTGGCTGACACTGACGGCGGCGGTGCACAAATGCTGCGCAGCTAGCGCCATTCGACGGCCAACACCGCGGTTCCTGGTGTGTCCGCTGTGCCGTGCGTGTGATCATTGCTTGTACAGCCCTCTCGCAGTGTCCGGAGCAAGTATGGTGGGTCTGACACACCGGTGTCAATGTGTTCTTTTTTCCATTTCCAGGAGTGTATTTCCGAGGTGATTACAGTCACAGGACGGGAATTAACAGACTTAGAACGCGGAATGGTAGTAGGAGATAAGTGCATGGGACATTCCATTTGGGAAGTCGTTACGGAGTTTAATATTCCGATATCCATAGTGTTAAGAATGTGCCGAGAATACCATATTTCAGGCATTACCTCTCACCACGGACAACGCAGTTAGCATCAGCCTTTACTTAACGATCGAGAGCAGCGGCGTTGGCGTAGGGTTGTTAATGCTAACACAAGCGACACTGTGTGAAATAAACGCAGAAATCAGTGTGGGACGTACGACGAACTTATCCGTTATGACATTGCGGCGAAATTTGAGTTAATGGGCTATAGCAGCAGACGACAGACGCGAGTGCCTTCGCTTAGAACACGACGTCACCTGCAGCTCCTTTCCCGGGATCGTCACCATATCCGTTGAACCGCAGACGACTGAAAAACCGTGGTCTGTTGAGATGAGTTCCGACTTCAGTTGGTAGGAGCTGATGGTAGGTTTGGAGTGTGCATGGGGGCTTAATTAAATATTATTGAGAATAATTTTTTTGTTTTTAGTAGCTGTATGTCCGATTACGCTGTGTCTCGTAATCGGCTGGCCCTGACTAGTACTATTACGCTATCTGACTGCAACAAACAATGTAAGAAAATTTTCGTAAACACAGTTAATTAATTAAGTCTTCAGCAACTATAAAACCTACAACACCAATAAGCACAAGAGTAACTGTTCTGTATGTGGGAGTGTGACTCAACGTCCACATCTGGCACGGTTCTTTTCCAACAAGACAAGAATTTTTAAATACCAACTATGCTGACGTGACAAAAGAAAATTAGAAAACTATAATTACGCAAGAAAACCAGAATTCACTCTAATACAAGAACACAAGCCAGATGCTTTGTTGACTGAACCTGTAGTGACGCATTATTTCAGACACACAATTAATAAAAGAACATTGTAGTTTTTACCTTCATATATATTGACGAAATGCACTCATTACAATAACATCTGCTATCTCTCCCATCAAATAACTGCATACAACATGGAACAACACTCTTTACTACCACATCTCACTCCGACTTCACGACAAGCAGTGCCCACTAGCACATCTCGGTACGACTGACTACAACGAGCTCTCCACTAGCACTGACTGCCATGAACTCTCAACAAGCACTGTCTGCCATGAACTCTCTACTAGCACTGACTGCTATGAACTCTCGACAACCACTCACTGCGAACTCTTAACAGGCACTGACTTCTACGATCTCATAACAAGCACTGACTACCACGAGCTCTCTACTAACACTGACTGCCACGAACTCTCAACAAGCACTCTTGCTACGAACTCTTAACACGCACTGTGGAGGCGGCTTAATAGTACTCTTTGGCGCAATCTCTGGCGCAGTGGCACAGTGTAGCCACCTTTCATATGCCCCTCCTCCACAGGCCAGAATTTGATGGTATTTTTGCCAGCATTGGTGGTGAAAATACCACCAAATTCGTCCACAAAGATACAGACAAAAATAAAAGATAATATTAATACCTAAGTATCACATAATTAGTTAAAATTTTTTTGCTTTGCACTGACCTTTCACTAACCTAATATATGAAATACAGTAAGCAATACAGCTTCTTTTCATACATGTGACTTTACATAATAGTTTACACAATATACAAAAAATCAGTTTATACAAATGTTCACATAAAATGCTTTCAATGATTAGTTTATACAAAAAAAAAAAAAAAAAACACTAACAGGTGACATCTTTTCAGTAGAAGCAGTTCATCAGTGGCACCCAGTAAAGTTTAGCAGGTACACCCAGCAACAAGTCACATTAGTTCAGTAGAAGCAATCCATCATAGGTACCCAGCAATGTTGAGTAGGTGCAGACAGCAACAAGTGACTTCATTTCAGTAGAAACAGTTCATCAGTTGCACCCAGCAATGTTGAGCAGGTGCAGACACCAACAAGTGACATCATTTCAGTAGAAGCAGTCCATCAGTTGCACCCAGCAATGTTGAGCAGGTGCAGACAGCAACAAGTGACACCATTTCAGTAGAAGCAGTCCATCAGCTGCACCCAGCAAAGTTTAGCAGGTACACCCAGCAACAAGTGACATCATTTCAGTAGAAGCAGTTCCATCTGTGGCACCCAGTAATGTTGAGTTGGTGCAGACAGCAACAAGTGACACCATTTCAGTAGAAGCAGTCCATCAGTGGCATCAGCAATGTTGATCAGGTGCACACAGCAACAGGGGACATCTTTTCAGTAAAAGCAGTCCATCAGTGGCACCCAGCAATGTTGAGTAGGTGCAGACAGCAACAAGTGACTTCATTTCAGTAAAAACAGTTCATCAGTTGCACCCAGCAATGTTGAGTGCAGGTGCAGACACCAACAAGTGACACCATTTCAGTAGGAGTAGTCCATCAGTTGCACCCAGCAATGTTGAGCAGGTGCAGACAGCAACAAGTGACATTATTTCAGTAGAAGCAGTCCATCAGTGGCACCCAGCAATATTGAGTAGGTGCAGACAGCAAAAAGTCACATCTCTCAGCAGAAGCAGTTCCAAAAAATTCACCAGCACTGATCACACTGTTTATCAGAGTTTATGAGCAGAAATTAAACATGTCCTAGTGGCACCAATCATGTAGAAAAGGTACAAATAACAGTCCATAATTTTTTAGAATCACTGATCACACAGTTCATCAGCAGAAATTAAACATGACTAAATGTCACACATCATGTTGAAAAAGTGCAGGTAACAGTTCAGAATATTTATCTTCACTAATCAGATAGTTCAGGCATGAACAATAGTTTGAATGCACATACAAATGCTTTTACAGTAACATACAAATCATAACAAACACACAAATGATGTCAGATAATTGTCCTATTAACTATTACAATACACAAATACCAGTAAACCTATAATATTCATGGGTGTCAGTGCAAGCCACTACCAACAAATAAAATAATACTTAGGAGATAGGTGGGTAGGATTAGGAAAGGAAAACACACAAAACACACTCATTCATCTTTCATTCACATTAAGTACTACTGTGTAACTGAATAGTGTTAATTGTGTAAATGTAATTCTGTCAAAATTTAATGTTCATCATGTGTATCAAGTAGTAGTGGCAGCAATGTATAACAGTCAATAATAGTTAGTCAACGTCATAGTCATCAAGTCAAGACGAATGTTTGCCAAACCAGATCAAAATGTACTGTTGTTGAACAACTGTCAGTGAGCCACGATATGCAATTACTTCCTCTCTTCAAAAAAAAGTATATACTGCTTAGTGATTTAACAAAGTGTGTGTATAGACTATCTTCCTTCTATTTTAGTGTTCTAGTCTGCTATCTTCATCCTCCTTGTTCCATAAGACCAACCAAAAAAAATATGCTCCTCACTTACTTTACCTCTTATACACCAAAACTCCAATAATCATCAGCTTCACACAATCTCAATAATACCTCAATAATACCTCTTCAATACGTCTTATCATCAATATCATTTACCTTACCTCTTGTCCACAAAAACTCCAATAATCATAAACTTCATATAATCTCTATACCTCAATAATACGTCGATAAATATAAACCTCAGCACCAATATCATTTCACTTCCATAACAACTCTTTCCTCTAGTCAGTCTCCTCGAACAAGTACAGATAAAATCCTAGTGCAACTTCAATTCAGCATCCCATACAATCCGAAGACACATTGTCAACACACAACCTCTGTGTAATCCATCTGAGCCCAATCTTCTACTCATTATAAATTATAAGATACATTTTGGTTCCTTGTCCATCATTAAATAAAAGAAATGCATACCTGACCTCTAACAGACTTAGTTCGAATAACTCTCAGTAATTAAGTACGATTACGGAGTGTGAATGATCATAATATTTCACAGTGTGTACACCACTTCAAGAATTATGGCAGACAGAAGCAAACATGTGGAGTATTTTTGTGTCAAGTGTCACTTCCTATTTCAATTGCTCACGAAAATGCAGTGTAATACTGTCAATGGTCTAAACCTAGTTTTGGTCTGTCATGTCGTTAGCTTCCTTCCTATTAGCATAAATTTATACAGCTTCCATAAAACCTCAGCTCATGTGACTTCAACGAAGTTCTTTGTACCAATGTCGTTCGTCGAATTATAGCAGTTCATTTTCTTATCTTAAAAATATAAGGCACTGAGCGTAAGCAAAACATGCAATAGCGAGTAAATATACCAGTAGAGAACAGAATGTCAACAAGTGGATGCAGCACAATTCTTACAACGAGGCTCTGCCAAGCGAACAATCTATAATTAATACCATAGTGTGACCTAAACTCTATGTTTATACACCTTATATCAGCATTTCTATATACCAAATTAAAGAGCAGTTATGGCAACAAAACAGAAATGTGTAAATATGTAATCCATACAAAAAGCAGCAAACATATATCTTACGTAATAAACAAGTCATTAGCATCATATCAGCCTAAGCAAATAAATGTTCATATGTCATCTTAATAAGTAAACATGAAGGCGCAAGCAGATAAATCACAAAGTATAACTTACGTACCTAAACACATCAGCACAATAAATCAGGTTACAATTATAATTTAAATAAATAAGCACAGCAGGCACATAATAGAAAAATATGACATCAGTGAAAAAGCATAGCAGCCAAGCGATGCATAATATACGCAAGTTACAACCCAGTTCATTAATAATCATTGTCAAATTCAGTTAACGTACGTAAGCACGTCGCTTCACAAGTAAATTCATAGAACATGAAAGTAGCACAAAGTATGAATCACGTAATCGCGAGCAGCAAATTACGTCTAAAGTACGTACCTAAGTGAATTTATGTTACCTGAAAAATAAACTCAATTAATAGATACCATTTTTTTTTTTAGTTAATCACTTTCTTCTTCGAAATTACATTCTTCCTGAAAATTTCTCGATAGCAGGTCGTCTTAACGTCGGACACGCACAGAATTTACCTGAAGGTCTTAAATACTTTATACAACCGTATCCTGCAAAATACTGAATGTTAATAACACAATTCAACAAGTCCTTATAGCTTTATCCTGAATTTAGTCGGAGAAATTAGACTGTGTATTTGTTTACGTCTGTCAGTGCATTCGCACTGAGCGCTCGATCAGCTGTAGGCGCGTGACGTAGGAAGTCATTGTTTGCGGTCAACGACTGCCTTGTGCGGCGCGCAGACTTGACTGTTGCTTTGAGTATGTGCCGCCGCCAAAACACAGCGCGGTATCCTTGTACTCTCTGCGTGTTTACATGTAGCTGTTGGTTCCTCAAAAGTATGTCATTCCACAAAAATTTTTACGTTAGATATATGATGTATTCCTTTAGAGCGTCGTGATTTAAGAGTTTCTACTTCAACAGTGTTATCATGTATAATTTTGCGAATTCTATATGGACCGTTATAAAGCAGAAAAAATTTGCGACACAAGCCTTTTCCTTTGTGAGACAAACGGTCGGACTTAATTAATACCTTCTGACCAACTGACAAGATTTTTAAACGACCAGGACGTTTAGCTGATTTCTCTCTTCTAGCAGCCGCAGATGCAATATTTTGCAGAGCCAGGTTGACAACTTCAGAATGCCGCAGTTTCCGTGAAGGCGGAAAAGGAACGATTTCAGAAATGCGATTTGTCGGTGCTTTGTTTTTTAGTATCATTATAGGCGGTAAAGAAGTTGAATCATTAGGGAGTTCATTCAGAATGTTTTGAAAAATATGAAGATACTGATCCCAAGTTCTGTGATTCTGATGACAATAAAGACGGCACAATTTATTGATTTCCTTCATCCATCTCTCTGAAGCGTTAGATTGAGGGTGAAAAAGTGAAATGAAGATTGGTTTAATTTTACGACGCTGTAGAGTACGAAGCCAAATTTTAGAACGAAACTGTGATCCATTATCTGATATAACCTTGTCAACATGACCAACTTCTTTAAGAAAATGTTTGATAAAAGCGTTAGATACTGAACGAGCTGTTGCTTTGCGTAAAGGTGTAAAACACACATATTTTGATGTCAGTTCCACTGCTACGAAAATGTACGCAAAACCATTAGTAGAACGAACCACTGGACCGAACAAATCGACTGCAGCCATCTCCTTTAATTTCGCTGGAATGACGGGAAACAACGGTGCTCTGTGAGAAATCGTTGGAGGCTTAGCCATTTGACATAATTTACATTTGGCAAGAACAGATCGAATACGTTTTTCCATATTACTGAAGTAACAATTTTCTCGTAATTTGTGAAAGCATTTTCGGGGACCAAAGTGTGCATAACTGAAATGCGTATACCAAATCAATTTATTGACCCACTCATCAGGAATACAAACTAACCAAACGGAGTTGTCGACCGATTTTCGTTTAAAAAGAATGTCATTGCGAACTAAATAATGCTGTCTAATCGCCACGCTTTCCTTTCTCCTCCACTTCTCCTTAATGTCCTTCCAGATTGGATCCTTATTTTGCTCCTTAGCGATATCCTGGAGCGAAGACGAAATAAAGTTCTCAAACGCAACACCTTGAATATACATCAAACAATAATTGTTTTCTTTGCAGTCCTCTTCAGCACTTCGTTTCAAACCCATAGGTGCACGTGATAAAGCATCGGCAACAATATTTGAAGAACCCTGTATGTAAACAATACTAAAGTCAAATTCCTGTAGGTACAACGCCCATCGTGACAATCTGCCGTGAGTTAATTTTGTTGACATAAGAAATTCCAGAGCTCGATGATCGGTGTAAACCTTAGTATGTCTGCCAAACAAAAATGTGCGAAATTTTGTGAAAGCCCAAACAACAGCCAAAGCTTCAAGTTCCGTAATCGAATAATTCTTTTCTGATTTAGAAAGAACACGACTTTCAAATGCAATAGTTTTCTGTACTACAACGCCGTTTTCTTCTATCTCTTGAAATAAATGTGCACCTAGGCCTTTGTATGATGAGTCCGTCGCCAAACAAAATTCTTTAGATAAATCCGGATGTGAAAGAAATGGAGCAGCAACTAAAGCATCACGAAGCTGTTCAAATTCTGACTGAGCTTCCTCATCCCAACACCAATTAGATTTCTTTCCAGATAGTTCACATAAACGAGGTGTGGCCAAATCGTCCAATTTAACAAAGCGTCTAAGAAAATTACAGACACCAAGGAAACTACGAACATCACGTTTTGTGGTAGGAACAGCATAATTACGAATAGCGTCTAATTTCTCTGGATCAAGAAGAATACCTTCTGTAGAAATAATGTGGCCGAGAAATTTCCCCTGTGAACGACCAAATTCAGATTTTTCCAAGTTCACTGTAATGCCAACTTTTGCAAAGATACGTAATAATGAATCCAAAATTTTGTTGTGCTCACTCCAAGAATGTTTAGCAATAAGAATATCGTCAACATATGAAGTAATATTGTCACGAAGATAAACAGGTAAGATTTCGTTTAAGCTATGAATGAATGCTGCAGAAAATATAGTAAGTCCAAACGGTAATTTCCGAAGTCACTTTTGGGTAAAACAGTCATATCCGGTTATTGTTCACTTACTCACTAGATAGATTGATAGTCGAAGAGTTGTTTTGACAGATGCAAAGAATAGTAAAAGAGTAGGCAGCGGTCCAGAAAACTAAAAGAGAAATAGCACCACTACAGCTCGGGGCCCTATGCTCGCTACGGCACATATTCACTTAGAGTAGTGAATCCCCTGAGGACTTTAATAAGTTCAAACAGTAATTTTCGAAATCTCATTTAGGTAAATAGTCAAATCCGGTTATTGTTTACTTACTCACTAGATAGATTGATAGTCGAAGAGTTGGTTTGACAGATGCAAAGAATAGTAAAAGAGTAGGCAGCGGTCCAGAAAACTAAAAGAGAAATAGCACCACTACAGCTCGGGGCCCTATGCTCGCTACGGCACATATTCACTTAGAGTAGTGAATCCCCTGAGGATATTAATAGCTGCACATAATTTCAAGTTTGTAACTTAATGGCAACTTTGGCGGAAGTGCGTACGTAAATTGATCTAGCCATGAACACGGATGTATGTCATCCTTAGAATTACGAATGATCTTAAATGTCCGAACAGTTAAGAAGTGTTTATAGTCAAAGTTTTCGCCTCGTGGCGACAAAGACCTACCGCGTCTGTCCCAGTTTGAATGTCGATTATTGTCAAGTTCGCGCGCCTGGCGCTCTCTTGTTGCATCCCGTAAATGAAACAAATTATTTTCTTCATACCCTTCTGCTAAACTAACACTTGTCAATTTATCTGAGATCTCCTCAACTCTTTCCGATGAGTCACTTAATTGTTCTTTCTGTTTATTTACGTCTTCTGTAAATGTCGCGACTCGGGTTTCAGTATTGTCACCTTTAGTAGTTAAGTGTTCACACTGTTGCGTTAAGTCATTTGGTACGGATTCCTCGGTTCCTTCAATTATTTCTTCCTTATCTTGTGCACGTTGTAAATTTAACTCTGAAAATTTCTGTACTATCACGCGATCTTTTTCTTCCTGTTCTCGGTCCTCTTCCTCTTGTCTGATTTCTGTTGAAATTAAGCTATTATTGTGAGCCTTCAAAATCGGTTGTACTTCTTCTCTAACTTCCCTCTTTAATTCGTCTTTCATGTTTTTGAAATATGTCCCCGTTCGTGAGCCTAACTGAGTTTCCATTGTTCCCCTATCAGTTTCTAATTCAGATCGTAACTGTGATCCCACTGCTTTCATCTCGGTTTTAGTTGTTCCTATTTCTGTTTCAATTGTTCCTATTTTTGAGCATAACCGTGTTGTCATTGCTTGCATCTCAGTTCTAATTGTTTTTAATTCAGATCCCACTGTTTTTAATTCAGATTCCAAATTTAGTATAGCACCCATCAACTGCTTTATCTCTTCTGTCGTTAATCTCGTAATCTGTGAATTTTCTGATTGAGAAACATTTTGAACTGTTACCGGACTATTTTCCTTGCTTATTAAATTGTTTTCCACTACATTACTCATGACACTGTTTTCCTCTGTTGGCGAGTTCGCCATGTTAACAATTTCGTTATTCTGACTATTCATCATTTTTGCCTGTTTCATTGACCGCGTAATCATTTACAAAATATACGAAAGATTCGTCACTGTACGAAAATTACACAATGCCTCCTTATCTCCAACAATACCATTCACATGCAATGTCACCCTCAAACACGATCAATCGAAATAATTGCACAAGATTGTCAAACGCGTATACAAGGCAATAAAAATTAAATTTTGAAAAATACCATTAGAAGAATGCCAGTTACCAAATCTACACATGCAAAATAGACTACAATTACTATACTACAAATTACTACAACAATACTACCATCTACTATTTTTACAATCAGAAGAATCCAAGGGACGATCCGAAGCTGCGGTCGCCACGTGCATGGGGGCTTAATTAAATATTATTGAGAATAATTTTTTTGTTTTTAGTAGCTGTATGTCCGATTACGCTGTGTCTCGTAATCGGCTGGCCCTGACTAGTACTATTACGCTATCTGACTGCAACAAACAATGTAAGAAAATTTTCGTAAACACAGTTAATTAATTAAGTCCCCAGCAACTATAAAACCTACAACACCAATAAGCACAAGAGTAACTGTTCTGTATGTGGGAGTGTGACTCAACGTCCACATCTGGCACGGTTCTTTTCCAACAAGACAAGAATTTTTAAATACCAACTATGCTGACGTGACAAAAGAAAATTAGAAAACTATAATTACGCAAGAAAACCAGAATTCACTCTAATACAAGAACACAAGCCAGATGCTTTGTTGACTGAACCTGTAGTGACGCATTATTTCAGACACACAATTAATAAAAGAACATTGTAGTTTTTACCTTCATATATATTGACGAAATGCACTCATTACAATAACATCTGCTATCTCTCCCATCAAATAACTGCATACAACATGGAACAACACTCTTTACTACCACATCTCACTCCGACTTCACGACAAGCAGTGCCCACTAGCACATCTCGGTACGACTGACTACAACGAGCTCTCCACTAGCACTGACTGCCATGAACTCTCAACAAGCACTGTCTGCCATGAACTCTCTACTAGCACTGACTGCTATGAACTCTCGACAACCACTCACTGCGAACTCTTAACAGGCACTGACTTCTACGATCTCATAACAAGCACTGACTACCACGAGCTCTCTACTAACACTGACTGCCACGAACTCTCAACAAGCACTCTTGCTACGAACTCTTAACACGCACTGTGGAGGCGGCTTAATAGTACTCTTTGGCGCAATCTCTGGCGCAGTGGCACAGTGTAGCCACCTTTCAAGTGTAACGCAGACCTCACCAAGCCATGGACCCAAGATGTCAGCAAAGCACTGTGCTAGCTTTTGATTTGTCCATAATGGTGTGGACTGTGCTTACACGGGTCTTGAACCGATCATTGACTGGTAATTCTTATGTTCACCTACTTGTAGACTATCTGCAGCCAGTCATGGATCTTATGTTCCCAAAAAACGATGGGTTTTTTATGGATGACAACGCATCGTGTCACCGGGTGTGATGTAACAAATAAAAGTGATGTTATTCAATGGAAAAGTCGGAATCTGAGACTTTGCTTTCTGTTTCATCAATCACAATTGGTGTAAGAATAATGGATTGACCATTCTCGTAAAATATTGCATTATGAAATGTGAATAGTCTTTACTTGCATTTTCCCGTGGCTTGAAGCAGTCACAGCTAGCGTGCTATGGATAAGAAATTGCATTATGGTCTTTCTAATTACTTCATGATTATAGGTACGATCATACCCGGTCGTGAAGTTATTCTTATGATAAAACAATTTCCTGAGGGACCAGAAAGTTCTTAAGGGCGCAAAAACAACTGTAACATCACACAAAAGGGAAATTCAATATTAAAGCTAATGAAAGAAGACGATAAAACAGTTTTCTTTTTGTCAATGTAATACGCACATTGGACTGTTGATCTTGGCGTCTATATTCTTAGCAAAATGCACAATTAAAATGAAAATAATACTGAGGAGATGATAGGAATGAGCACTGCTAAATGATTCAATATTTCCAGAACAGATATTTATGGTAACTAAAACATATATCGTACCTTAAGCTTATTACTACAATGCCGGTAGATTTTTATGTCCGTTTCATGTCCATTGCGCGCTCTTTTATATAGCCACTGTCCCCTTGAGTCGCTCGTGCGTCGTCACGATACGTTATAACAGTTCTTCGTTTTTCACTTGATTCAAACTTAGACGGGACACGTTTTATACATTTAGTAAAAAGTTAGATCAGACCGCCACAAATCTGCGTCCGTCTTACCTAAAAAAAGGACAGTACAAGTGTTTAGCGCTCAAGGCTTCATTTGTTCTCCAGCGAACAAAATAGTGAAGGATCGCATATCCATCCGTATTCTACTGTTTATGTTGCTGCCCAAAGACGACGAATTACATTATTTATGAAATTCCATCATCGCTATGCGACGCCTTATTATACAGTAATCATTCCTTATAAACAAGTATTTGCCTTCTGGCTATTTGCTGTTTTAATGAAGCCAAAAATAGCGAATATCACACGGGCCACAACTGTTCGCTATTCGTTTGAAGAACACTGTGGATAATTCGCGCGTATGATTCAGCCACCCAAATCGCCCGACATGAATCCAATCGAACACTTCTGGGACATAATCGAGAGGGTAGTCTGTGCACATCGAAAAAGTTCAAAGAAGGGCAGCACGTTTTGTATTATCGAGAAATAGGGGAGAGGGCGTCACTGAAATGATACAGGATTTGGGATAGACATCATTAAAAAAAAAGGCGTTGAAGAGCAATCTTCTCACGAAATTTCAATCAGCAACTTTCTCTTCCGAATGTGAAAATATTTTGATGACGCCGACGTACATAGGGAGAAACGATCACCATGATAAAATACGGGAAATCAGAGGTCGTACGGAAAGATACAGGCGTTCGTTCTTTATGCGCGCTAACGAGACTGTAACAATAGAGAATCGTGAAGGTGGTTCGATTAACCCTCTGCCAGACACTTAAATGTGATTTGCAGAGTATCCATGTAGATGTAGATCCTGCACCGGCAAAACTTCGGCTATAGAAGAAGCATTTCTCAGTATTTCTGCAGGGGGCTCCTAACAGCTTTTTGACTCCATGCCGTCTCGAGTTGTTGCACTGTGCCGGGAAAGAGTAGGTAGGACATGATATTAAGAGGTATCCCACAACTTTTTCCGCTTCAGTATAAAGGAATATTGGTGAGACGTAGCCTCCGCCATGCATTGTACAACGACTTGCGGGGAACTTGTGAAGATGTAGAATCGACTGCTTTCAAGGTCTACTATGTTTCCAACAGCCATTGTAAATCCAAATGTAGCCCCGTAGAAGAATCACAGCTTGTATTAAAAGCGCGTGGAGCGCCAATTTGACAACTTCGTATTACGTACATTTTGTGGTGTCACCGCCAGACACCACACTTGCTAAGTGGTAGCCTTTAAATCGGTCGCGGTCCGGTAGTATACGTCGGACCCGCGTGTCGCCACTGTCAGTGATTGCAGACCGAGCGCCGCCACACGGCAGGTCTAGAGAGACGTCCTAGCACTCGCCCCAGTTGTACCGCCGACTTTGCTAGCGATGGTTCACTGACAATTACGCTCTCATTAGCCGAGACGATAGTTAGCATAGCCTTCAGCTACGTCATTCGCTACGACCTAGCAAGGCGCCATTGTCAATTCCTATTTATCTTGTGATGCATGCACAGTCAGACCGATGTTCACCAATTATGGATTAAATTTAAGTATTCCTGAAGCTACGTACTTTTCTTGATAGTATAATTACTTTACCTGTTCAAGCCCTCACGCCAGCCTGCGTGACCTTAAACGCGTGCCTTTCGGCTACCCGTCACTGTGGATTGGCTGTCTTGCCAGTCCACAACACATTTAATGCAGTTTCCAATTGCTAATTTCGAGCAGGCACTAGTATAACAATTTCTCAGCTCAGAGTTTTCCAAACTGGTCGTCCCGACACCCCGTGGGTGTCGAGTAATAAAATCAAGGGTATCGCCAGACTAGGAAATTCAGAACGTAAAACAAACGAAAAACTTGCAATAACATATACAGAAAACCTTTTTTCGTTTATGTAACTATAGACTACGTATTAAACGAGTCATCCGAATGTTGAGCTCCACTATTCTGTGCGTGTAAAGGTTCAAATGGCTCTGAGCACTATGGGACTTAACATCTGAGGTCATCAGTCCCCTAGAACTTAGAACTACTTAAACCTAACTAACCTAAGGACATCACACACATCCATGCCCGAGGCAGGATTCGAACCTGCGACTGTAGCGGTTGCGCGGTTCCAGACTGAAGCGCCTAGAACCGCTCGGCCACAGCGGCCGGCTCTGTGCGTGTAGCTTCAATTGTGGCACTGGACATCTCTCTTCTGCTGGATTACAATGGCGCTATCTGCTGCCCCATGTCTTAGCAAGCTCTTCCATTGGTTATATTAGAAGGTAGTACACTTTTCCTCCAGTCTGTTTCTTTGTTTCATTGGTGACATATGTCATTATTTTCCTTCTTTTAACAAGATGTAATTTACAGAACTCATCAGACATTGATACATTTATTGTCAGAAAGAGACCTTCGGCAGTTTGTGAAACATCAGATGCAGAGCAACAGTAAAGCAATATTTATGAATATTCAGTAGATACAAAACAAGAATCAGAATAGGAATAAGGACAATAACAGGTTGTATCAGATCTATCCTTCTTCACCGGTTACCGACTCTAAGCCACATTGCCTGCCAGATTTTCGAAGACAGAATGCGCTTCTCAAGGAATGCGAAAAATTAGTTATAATTTCTCAGGTCCTAGTCCACTCCGACATGCCTGCTCTTAAAATGGGCCGATTAAATCACAGATAGTCACCTATCATATTGACAGAATCGCTACAAGCAATAGATTTCAGCGTGAGCAGAAGGTGGTAGAAACGTGGAAAAATGTTGCCCATGAGGAATATCACGCCCTATTATGACCTGGCTGTTGACCAGCCGACATGGAATTACTACGACATGCTTGCAAAACAATTAACAGGATTTGTACAGTCCATGGGATATGTGCAGATGGGGAAAGGCTGCATCTTCCTCAGGTGAGTGTGGCAGAGAACGTCAGACCATCAAAAAGGTTCAAATGGCTCTGAGCACTATGGGACTTAACATCTGAGGTCATCAGTCCTCTAGAACTTAGAACTACTTAAACCTAACTAACCTAAGGACATAACACACATCCATTCCCGAGGCAGGATTCGAACCTGCGACCGTAGCAGTGGCGCGGTTCCGGACGGAAGCGCCTAGAACCGCTCGGCCACAGCGGCCGGCGTCAGACTATCAAACATAAACTGTAGCAGACAAGCTTACCCAGTAAATCTAGAAGGTTTCTTTCAATTGACAAAGGGCATCTCTTTAACGAATTGAAAATTTAGGTCTAAATTTGTAGATTTAGTCCTTTAGCTCTATTTGTTTGTAAAATCATGCGAGCCACATATGTAAGTTGTAGTTCAGTTTGTATATGACATGGTAAAGAAAAACAACAGTTAAACAGTGCGTCTGAAACATCTGTTCCGCGCCATTTAGTAGTAGCAAGAACACGGAAGTGAGACTGTATAAAGAACAATGCTTAAGAATGGTGTGGTTGAGAAAAACAAAAGAATGTAATTTTGAAATGTTTCGATGGACATGTATACGGGCAGTTAGTAATAAAATACGACCATTGATTAGCGACCATTATCTGTGTTCAACATTTCTATCCATTATATCAAAAGAGGTATAAAGTTTATAAATTTTGTGTCGGTACACTCCACTTATCGAAGTGGAAAAATTAAATTAAATTTAGTTTCAACAAAAGAAGTACTATTTTGAGTTACAACAAAATGAGTACTATTGCCAACTAAAACTAAGTTACCCACATACACTATATTTTATGTGTCTGATTTCTTTTCTGACATACTGAATAGCTGGGTTTCATCCTCCATGCATGGCGATTCTTCAGTTCGGCTCTACTTCCTTTGAGTGGCCACACTCGTATATGGTCTCATGTTACCGATCGCCTCTGGCACAAAAAAATAACAATAATATATATGAAGATGAAACTTTCCGTACTCACGGATATAGATTTTGCCGTAGTTAATTATGTGAACTCTGGTTATTCCTGAAGTGCTGTGTATACGGGTTTACATACTTTGAAGTCTGTTGTTCCGAAAAGATTAGTACTGCGGCGGGGCCTTTGTACCGCATAACACTCAGCTGATTTAGTGGTTGAAATATTTTCTCTGTCATTTCGGGACATCCTAATGTTATAAGGTTCGTTTATTGTCTTCTTCTCCACAACTGCCAAGACGGTTGTCGATCAGTCCCAGACGATCTAAGGATTTTTGAAAACGACTGCTTCTGAGTTTCATTCTTGCAGTGATTCTATACAGCACTCTTGGCACCGTTTTCTTCATGTAGTACTGGGTAACCCTTAAAATGTCTCGGCTACATTAGCTGCGAAGATAAGCTCAACCGAAGTGTCTCACGTTTTACATTACTGCGCTGAAACGGCTGATCAAGAAGCAACAAAAGCCCACTAAACGTAAGATGGTTGTGTCTATAGCCTGTGGAAAGTAAAATATTCACCTAATTACAATTTGGCTTCTGGAATTTTTGAAAGTGAACACCCACCAATAAATGCGTGAAAAAGTATGCTTTCTCTTAGTTCTTTTAGATTACGTCACCCTCTCATCAGCCAAAATTAATATTCCTGTTGTTGATGTGGTCTTCAGTCCAGAGACTGGTTTGATGCAGCACTCCATGCTACTCTATCCTGTGCAAGCTTCTTCATCTCCGAGTACCTACTGCAACCTACATCCTTCTAAATCTGTTTAGTGTATTCACCTCTTGGTCTCCCTCTACAATTTTTACCCTCCACGCTGCCGTCCAAAACTAAATTGGTGATCCCTTGATGCCTCAGAACATGTCCAGTGCCAGAAATTTCTCTTCTCCCTAGTTCTGTTCAATACCTCCTCATTAGTTATGTGATCTACCCATCTAATCTTCAGCATTCTTCTGTAGCACCACATTTCGAAAGCTTCTATTCTCTTCTTGTCTAAACTATTTATCGACCACGTTTCACTTCCATACATGGCTACACTCCATACAAATACTTTCAGAAACGACTTCCTAACACTTAAATCTATACTCGATGTTAACAAATTTCTCTTCTTCATAAACGCTTTCCTTGCCATTTCCAGTCTAAATTTTATATCTTCTCTACATCGACCATCATTAGTTATTTTGCTCCCCAAATAGCCAAACTGATGTACTACTTTAAGCGTCTCATTTCCTAATCTAATACCCTCAGCATCACCCGATTTAATTCGACTACATTCCACTATCCTCGTTGTGCTTTTGTTGATGTTCATCTTATATCCTCCTTTCAAGACACTGTCCATTCCGTTCAGCTTCTCTTCCAGGTCCTTTGCTGTCTCTGACAGAATTACAATGTCATCGGCGAACCTCAAAGTTTTTATTTCTTCTCCATGGATTTTAATTCCTACTCCGAATTTTTCTTTTGTTTCCTTTACTACTTGCTCAGTATACAGATTGAATAACATCGGGGATGGGCTACAACCCTGTCTCGCTCCCTTCGCAACCATTGCTTCCCTTTTCATACCCTTCAACTCTTAGAACTGCCATCTGGTTTCGGTACAAATAGTAAATAGCCTTTAGCTCCCTGTATTTTACCCCTGCCACCTTCAGAATTTGAAAGAGAGTATTCCTGTCAACATTTTCAAAAGCTTTCTCTAAGTCTACAAATGCTAGAAACGTAGGTTTGCCTTTCCTTAATCTATTTTCTAAGATAAGTCGTAGGGTCAGTATTGCCTCACGTCTTCCAACATTTCTACAGTATCCAAACTGATCTTCCCCGAGGTCGGTTTCTACAATATTCACGTACGAAGTAAAAATAAACGTTTCCACGTTCTGTTGAGGTACAGCACACCAGTGTTCTTCGTGTAATGTAGCCAGAGACGAATTTCGAAATCACTGATGAATCTTCAGGAACTCCATTTTTTTGGCGTATAAGGACGCAATGCATTGCAATGCTGTACCTACGGATTTGTCGTTCGATACATGATCTGCAAATCCTTTGCATCATTGTTCTCAACACAGTTTAATGATATAACTGCATAGGCTTCCGCGGCAAGAGTTGGTTGACGTAAATTCTCTGGGTATGCTACCGTCTCATACAGTAAAAGACTATTACTTGTGAAATCAAAGCGTCAGCCAGCAATAGATCTTTATATGACGTGGTACCTTACACAGAAAACTTTTATCGCGTATTTTAATAAATTTAAGTGAACAAATTTTTTCTCTATCACACTTCAGTTTTTGTCCCCGATTTGAGGCTCTTTTTATGTCTACTTTGCGGAGTTTGTGCAAGTGAACGGTTGGCAAAATCGTAAGGAATTAGGTTAAGATGACTAAACTTTATCTTCTGCCCCTACCGATGTCATTTTATGCAACCAGCAATGTTATATCTAACCTTAGAAACCATGCGCGAGTTTTTCATACTCTCTCGCTCGGTGCGCACAAACTATTAGTGCTACAGAATCAATACATCCTTTTCTGTAGGAAATTTAATGTAGCCAAATTTTGTACTGGGATTTCGGTAGAGGCCGTAGTTTCCGAGTTATTCAAGAAAAATGTACAAAAGTGAGCTTCAAAGGCACCCTAACTCCCACACTCCGACACTCAGCCCCCCCCAGCCAGGGACTCAGCCCTCAACCAGTCAGGGCTTCTAGTTGTTGTTCATGGCACTACCTCCACCCTCTGTACAAAAATTTGCGACAGCACGAATTCCACATTCGAACTTTTTGGGTCCTCATTGACTGGCCTTATTACGCCACCGGCTTAGTCGAGCACTTACAAATTGTAAAATTGACAATTGTCTAAATTTTACATAATAATGTTGTTAATTTTAACTGCATAAAATAAACAATCACATCGTTATATTCGTCAGACCTTCTGACTACGAAATTACCGCGCTTGTAAGTGTTCAGTTTGGATCGAATTGTTAACGTAATTAGTTTTAGCATAATGTTTATAAAAATCTTTTTTCTTCATTACCCTCTCCATCAGATTTAAATTAATATTGTTAATGAAATAGCGGAATATTTTGGTGGTGTAATAGCCCAATCAATAGAGATCAAAACAGGTGGAATATCGCGAACAGTTCGTCTAGTCGGAAAGTTTTGTAAAATGGTAAGAGGGAATGCTGCGAACAACGTACTAGAAATCCTGACTGGTAAGAGATGAGTGTGGAGGTGAAAGTGCGTCTGAAGGTCACTTTTGTACATGTGCATGGAATAAACCGGAAAGCGTGACCACCAGGGAAAACGTATCCGAGTACAAAATTTGTTCATTTTTTTCTGCAGCACTAACAGTTTGCGCATAACGAGTTAGAGCATATGAAAATTTCGTGCTTGGTTTTTGAAGGCCAGAAATAACATAGCGAGCTGCGTAGAATTGCGTCGGTAAGGGTCGTTAAACCACCCTTTATAAAATACCGTTGTCATCCAATACTGACAGTAATATGGCTCGTATGATAGCATTTCAGAAGTTGATTTATTAAGTTCAAATAGACGCCACACAACCTGGCATCGTAAAACTGGATTTATAGGAACATATTGTCGTCGACCGTAAGTCTTCGGAGGTCTTCACGTCAATGCCGTTATTTATCTGTTACATCGATGGCTGCGTGCAACGCGATACCCATCATCAATCAACTCAAGAAAGCTGCTGAAAACAAATAACTTGGCTCTAAAAAATTGAGGAGTTGTACTGACATATCAACAAACTCAGCTTTGACCTACATTCCAGAGATTTATCACTGGCAGATATGCAGTAAGAAAGCGACGAATCGGAGGCATAAGATCATTAGTGTTACTAAGGAAACGACATCGATGAAGGAAAGGAGCTACGTGGCTTCAGAAGAGGTTAAGGCACAATAACCCATATGTCAGTGCGATGCAGTGAGCATGAATCACCTCTTTTTGTCTAGGATTAACAGATTATGAAATAAGTTCTGACTCAGTTACAACAAGATTTGTATCAACAGTCACTGGGATACAAGGCATGGATTCAATATGTGTTAGTTTGCTAAAGAATTTAGTACATAAATGCTGCAGCTTTCATTAAACTTTATCAGGCTAGTGTATTGAAATAAGAGCAAAACAACTCACAGCAGTTCTAGATGAAATCCTCAGATTTCGAAACTGGTACAAAAAGTGAAACACGCTTTAATAGAACGCACTTCAAGCTCTAGATGGTGAAGACCTAACCTATCTATCATCCCTATTCACAAAGTGTAACTGAGGCCACAGAGGCATGGTCTTTTCCGAATGTACTTCTAACCATAGAGCAATAGTGGTAGTTGGAGTCCAAGGTTTTTGTTAATCATCCCTTTCGCGTTCTGGTGGTGATATTCCATAGAAACTTCCATGCCCTAGCACGTATATCTTTATATCTAACAGAGAAGTGAAATACCACTTTTCATAGATTTAGTTTTAAAAATCTTTTGGTATAACGAAATATTTTCAGAAAAATTTTCATCCCCTATTTCACTCTCTTAGAGGTTGGATTGCCAAAACCAGTGGAACATGTATTTTTATTTCCAACTGGGAAGTCAAATACCAGATGTACCTTTACAAATGCTTTAGTAGGTCTTTAATAATGATTTATTTTGGAAAAAGGTTTCGCTCAGTATTTTATATCCTTAGTGGTTGAATTCCAAAATGTGTTGAAACACGTATTTCTTTATTTCTGACTGAGACACCAAATACCACGATAGATGGCGCTGATGAATAGAAGTTCCTCTGATCAAGTGCCGTGCGTTTATAAAATGAGTTTTATCTTAATAATATGAATATTTATATATGTGTTTGGAGAGAGAGAGAGATTGATTTTTGATTGAGATTTTTACTTTAAGTCGTAACTGGTGCCTGAATTTTGGTTGCTGCCTCCTTGAATGATCAGCTTCTGCACTCGTTGGTGAAGTATTACAATTTGGAGGAAGTTATTGTTCTTTAAGGTTTAAAATACGACTCTGTTAGTTACTTGGCCGTATTGCGGATGGCTTTGAGCCCAAGTTTTCGTAGCTTTTCATACCGAAGGGACCATTGTTGTAAGTAAATAAGATCAAACAGCAATCTGCTTTTCGTGAGAAAAGGAGATTGCTTGGCACACAGACTTTCTTAAAATTACATGTCCTGCTACATCAAAATTGGTCAGTGGAGTTCAGCACCATACTATTGTACAAAAACGTAATCCAATTACTCTAATTAAGAAATTTTGAGAGGTTGTTACTTATTGAATGAACACTATAGAGAACTCATTTTTTTTCCTGTATTTTAGTGAACTGTCGATTGATAGACGGCGACGACAATAAAGTTCACCACCTTTTCCACTAAAAACTATTTCTATTCTTCACTTCCTGAAAATTTGTATACATACATGTTTGGCAACGCTTACACATACTTTACTCGGTTTTATCACTAAAATGTCAATCTCCATTAAATGTAACAATACATTCTGAACGACGGCCTAGCAACACGTCCTCTTTCCACAAGATACAGATTAACGGTTCTCTTTTTTTTTTTTTTTTTTTTTTTTTTTTTTTAAAGCCGGCCCGTGTGGCCGTGCGGTTCTAGGCGCTTCAGTCTGGAACCGCGTGACCGCTACGGTCGCATGTTCGAATCCTGCCTCGGGCATGGATGTGTGTGATGTACTTAGGTTAGTTAGGTTTAAGTAGTTCTAAGTTCTCGGGGCCTGATGACCACAGATGTTAAGTCCCATAGTGCTCAGAGCCAGCCATTTTAAATAAATCAATTGTCTTTTTTTTAGAGTCTACACACAAAGATTCACAACTACTATCGTTGCGGGGATTTCGCGCTAAAGAGTTTGTTGCTGTCCAGCTGCGCTTCACTTCACTTCAAGTACTTTTTGAATCAAATTTATATTTACGGTATTTACATACATTACTGAGTTCTCGCAATAAAATCAGACACAAATTAGTTTAAAAAAAAGGGACAGTGAGGCTCACATAACATTACACACAGGCTGTGTGATTGATGGATCGCACTGTAAGTAGCAGAATAGTCCGATATTCATGCCGGGAACAAGTCGGGATGGTGTTTGTGGCGGCCAAGCAGATGGAAACGATCGAGAGGCAGCACGGCCATACCAAAACAAGTACCCTCACAGAAACCAATCACATCACACAACATTTGAAGCCCTTTTTGGACGGCTGTGTGATCATGGGTCTTTTCAGACAGACGAACGTGCAGGGAGGAGGGGGACTGTGCATATGCCATATTTGGAAGACCAGGTTCTACAGGATGTCCTGTATAACCTCGTCCTGTTGCTGTATACAGAGAAGATTATGCGTCAAAATTTATAGAAATTAGGCATTTGTTTCAAAGGAGCACGCGCAACAAAATGGTTTCCATTTAGGATAAAGGGTAAACATGAGTTTACTGCCATTTAGGAAATATATTAGAAACTTAAATATGGATATGTGCGTCAGAAATGGAGTCCTATTATTTTATTACGTCACATTTCATCACTTCGTTCACTATGAGGTATTCTTCTGTGATTTCCGGGTTCCAAATGCGACCTGCCTCTTCGTGACTATTAGTGCCACTGATGACTTGTTATATCTTTGAGGTAATGTTCTTAAACCAGTTGTTCTCCTTGATTTCTCTTCATTTAACCATCATTTTGATATTTTCATTGGCTGGTAGGTACGCTTCTTGACGAAAATTTTTTTCGCACCTTCTGAATTTGTATGTTACACACAACTTACTGTATCTCTCTCAAACTTTCATACATTTGAAAACGTTTCCCATGTCTCCTTTCAGCAAGACAGGATTACTCTACGTTCGTCTATACAAGAGAGTCTCAGAAGAAACAAAACGGTGTTTGTGATTTGTTGCATTATTCTTATCCCCAGTTTACTTTCCCTGATTTCTCAGGGTCGATTCTAAACAGGAATGGCGATTAGGACCTAGCCGAGGTGGGGCAGCCTGTATACCTCAACTATTCAAATAACAGTATCGTAGGTGCAACCACAACAGTAGGGCTGTCCTAACATGTGTGGCCTCAAGAGGGGCAGCGGCATTTTCTGTAATTGCGGGGGCAACAGTCAGGGTGACTGATCGAATCTGGACTTGTCACATTAACAGATATGGCCTCGCTTTGTTGATACAATAAATGGCTGAGGACGAGGGGAAAACTACACTCGATATAATTCACGAACAGCACTACTCTGTGGCTTATTGGCAACATCTTAGGTAAAATATTCCGGAGACAAAACAATAGCCATTCAGACGTTGACGCGAGGGCAAACTAACAGGGTGAGGTCTGTTAGACTCCTTAATCTGGTACGTAGGTTAGATAATTCAAGGAGAGAAATGGATAGGTGTAAGTCAGGTTTAGTGAGAATTTCTGATGTGCCATGGTAGGAAGAACAAAGTTTCTAGCGAGCATAGTACGGTCTACAAACACGAAACAGCAGTGATGCAGAAGTTGGTGTATTAGTGAATAGGAATCTGGGTAAGCTACTGTGAAGGGAACAGAGAACGAATTATCGTTGTTAGATAGCCACTATATCAATCCCGCCACAAGGGTAGAAATTTAAATCTTAAGCATAACTAGGTCCGCAGATGATGAAGACATTGAAAAGAAAATTATTCAGATAGTTAAGTGAGACGAAAATTTAATTGTGATAGATAACTGGAATTCAATCATAGGAAAAGAATGAGAAGGCAAACTGATAGGAGAAATTGAACAGTGGGAAAGAAATTAAAGGAGAAGCCGCCTGCAATTAATCATTGCCAAACTTTGGTTTAAGAATCATGAAAGATATTTTGGATGTGGAAGGGGCCTGAAGACACCTGAAGCTTTTAGATCAAGCTATCTTGTAGAGAGAGAGAGAGAGATTCGAAATCAGATTTTAAACTAGAATAACAACACAGTAGAATGTGGGCCATGACTGCAATATATTGGTTATGAACAATAGATTAAAATTGGATAAAATATGGAAGATACAGAACTTAGGAGAGGGAACCTACATAAAATGAAAGAACCAGAGGTTGTTAAGTGTTTCAAAGGGAGTGTTAGTCAACGATTAACTAAAACGGCGGAAAGGAATACAATAGGAGGCGAATTTGCAGCTTGAGAGGTGAAATAGTGGAGACAGAAGGGAATCAAATCTGCAAAGAAAATAGACCCTAGGACAAATCTGAGGATAACACGTGAGATATTGAATTTGATTGAGAAAAGGAGAAAATGTAAAATCGGGCAAAGGAAGCAAGAGAATGGAAACACAGGCTTGCACAAATGAAGCGCTCAACGGCAAAGCAGGAATGGCTAGATGTGCATCAGAAAATGCTCATGCAATTAAATCAGGAAATGAAGCGTTGGAGCTAGTACATGAATTCTACTCCTTCGGTAGAATAAACTGATGATGGTCGAAGCGGGAAGAATATAACGTGCAGACAGGGAACAGCAAGAAAAAAGTTCCGAGATAGAGAAATTTGTAACTACCGAACACAAATTTCAGTGTTGGGAAATGTTTTAGTATTTGTCTGAAATGTAAACTTGTACGACAGTGAACTGTGGATCACAAACAGTTCCGACAAGATGAAAATAGAAGCTTTTGAAATGTGCTGGTCAATAGGAATGCTGAAATGTCGTCGGGTAATTAATAAGGGATACGGGTTGACAGAACACGTAAAGAGGCGTCAAAGAAAAGTAAACTTCGTAATGGAGGGAAATGTGGGGGTGAAAACCGTAACGGAAGATCGAGGCTTGTCAGATGTAAGTGGCTGCAGGTTGCAGTAGTTGTGCAAAGATGAAGAGTCTTGCACAGGACAGAGCAGCGTGGAGATTTGGATCAAACTACTATTCAGTAAAAACACTACGACAACACCATTGGCATTCCATATGACGGCTCTAATGACTAACCTATTCTTTCCCTGCATAAATGAAATCACATCCTCCTCCGGCCGTCTACAACACTTCTGTTGATTCTTCCCATTACTCATCTTACCCTCCATAACATACCCCACGTCAACACAGAAATAACAATCCAAAACGACTGCTATTTAGTAAGACAGACTGGGACAAGGTCAGACACACATCACAAAAACACGCATTACATGATATCGATGGAAGTATCGACTACAGAGCACACATGCTTACACACAGAACAACTGCATACCTACATCAAGAAACACGGAACACCACACTATTCCCTAGACTACAAATCTGACGCAACTCAAACAAGACGACAGAGGAAAACGCAAACTCTATCAAAGAGCGATCTGAGAAAAAGAAAGACAGATACGACTAAACGCATACCGGCTTGCCAAGGACTGATACAAACCAGAATCACAAAAGACGAGGAAGGACCACTAGAACAGACACGTTGCAGCGCAAACACAGTTAAACATGTTGGGGAACCATACAGAGTTGCAACTGAAAAAAATTAACAGTCCACTAGTTCTGGGAACGCTGCGACAGGACGACGGTGCGATTACTAGGGATTGGAGGCGCACAGCAGAGTTTCTGCTCGGCGAACTCCTGTCTGATGGCATCACAAACACAGACACACGAAAACAAGTATGAGACGAGAACTAGACACCGACTACAACACATCAACTGTCACCTGTCCTTTTGCGCAGGAAGAAGTGACGATAGCGATCTCAGAACTAAAAAATAAAAAGGCACCTCGACCGGACGGTATCCACTCTGAGGTACTAAAACAAATTGCACCGCACATCACCCCATACACCACGACCTTGCTAAACGACGCATTAAGTCTGGGCCGCGTACCTGCAGTGCGGAAAGCCTCGAAGGCGGTTATCATTAAAAGAGCCACAGACAAAGATCCCTCAGACCCAGAATCATACAGACCAATTTGTCTCATAAACACACTTGCCAAAATACAAGAAAAAGTGCTCTGCAAAAGACTACACGCACACAGAACGCTACAGGGACTAACACATCAATTCGGCTTTAGGGAGGGGAAATCTATAGATGGCGCAATCAACAGAGCACTACAAACAGTACACAGCACACCTGCCAGATAGTCATTAGGCATCACGATTGACATTTCAGGCGCGTTTGACAACTAATGGTGGCCGGCCTTGTTCAAGAGGCTGAGATAAGTGCAGGTGCTGGAGTCTCTGTACAATAGCTTTGTCGACTATCGCAGAGACAGAACAGTCGTGGGCACATGGAAAACCAAAACGTTATCAAGCGTATTAAAAAAGGCTGCCCACAGGGGTCGATCTGTGGCCCAATCTTCTGGGACATAATGATTGCACCGCTGCTACAATTACTAGAGGAGCATAGTCTGACAGATGGTATTGTCGCCCATGCTGTCAGCAAATAACTGTGCCCAGCTAGAAGACAGAGCCAATGGAACACTGCAAACAATAACTCATTGGTGCACAAACAACAAATTCAAGGCAGCAGAAAACAAAACAACATTACTGAAGGGAATCCTGTACAGCAACCCGACAGTCAAACTCGGGGACACAAACATCAAAAGATCATTAGTAACTCGCTACATTGGAGTACTGATAGACGAACGCTTGAACTTTCATGTACACACAAGAATATGCACAGACAAAGCAGAAAAGATACTTCATAAACTGGCAAGATTAATTTCGGAACAATTCAGACTGCCCTTGTCAGTCACAGAAACACACCATTGCGCTTTCTTCGAGTCAGTACTGTGCTTCTCATAACACACATCCCCCTACATCTATCCTTCCCCACTTCCAATATCCACTCCCACCACAAACCCAACACATGAATCTCTCTCCCTTCCTACATCCCTATACCTTTTTTCCTCCAGCCATGACTCATGTGCCACTACAGTTGTATGCATTACAGCCTGCTGAACAACAATAGTAAGACGACATCTCAATTAACTCTTCTACAAGCTTCACTGTACCAACTCAGATCAGCTGTGCAGAAGGTCCTGCACAGCTTCCAGGTGACGTGCAGCAACGCCAAATCTGGCACCTCCAATTCAACAACCATCTTTCCCTTTAGGTATAGACTTGTTCATAAGTTCAATCATGACCATTTGTGTGAAGTAGTCCCACCATGTCAGCAATTGGGAAGGAGCTTAATGTCAGGTAGCTCTTTAACAGACCTGCACCTCCTGGGAGGCAGCGATGAACCTGAACCGAAGGATCTTAATTGTGGTTCCTCTGTACAGAGTCCAACCTGACAGATACAGGAGTAGATCTGGGAAAACCACTGGAAAGGGTGAGTCGTTTGCATAGCTCAGAGGAGCTAACCACCGGATTGTTGGCAGATAGGAGTGGTTCAAACTGGGGATGGAGTGCCTGTTCATGGAATGTAGGCACAGAAAAGGAAATCGTGGGTGGCGGTCAGCGACTTGAAGTTCATTCCAAGACGCTGGCCGCTACCTACAATCTAGTGGCGGGAATCTCTGAACTCTATCCATCATCAGATTTCTATATTTCACTTTCCAATTTCAATTGTATTAATTTTAAGATTTGTAAAAGCTGCAACCAAAAAATAAAAAATAAATAAAACTGAAAAGAGCCCACCTCCACATGGCGGGACCCGGGCAATGGTGTGACCAGAGGCCGGAGTCGAGGAGGTATAACACGGCTACCTCGGACCCCGAACCCAGTCACAGCGGCCAAGAGGCTCTAACAGACCCACCATAAGCACTCAGAGGGTGGATCAGTAAATAAATGGCAGCAAGTGAAAAACAGTACTCATCTCATTGCTTTTTTCTCATACCGCAACCTCTCTAACGCCATCCGAATCCACATCTCACACATATAAAATGCTAACAGGTGTTCACAGCATCACTATACTTAGAGATTCTAGAACCACAAACTTCACCTCATCAAGATTACATGTGCACCCCGACAGCTCAGTGGTCAGCGCGTGACGGATTGCCGTCCTACGGGCCTGGGTTCGATTCTCAGCTGGGTCGGGGATTTTCTCCGCTCAGGGGCTGGGTGCTGTGCTGTCTTCATCATCATTTCATCCCCATCTGGCGCTCAGGTCGCCCAATGTGGCACCAAGGCAGCCGGACCTGCACCGTAAGGGGCCTCCCGGCCAATAACGCCAAACGCCCACTTCCATTTCCATCAAGATTAGGTTCACTATTTCAGCTTCCTCCAATACATTTATTAAGAACTATATTTGTTTTAATCGAAGGCTGAAGAATGTTATATTTATATGTACATCTGCATACATACTCTGCAAGCCAGCGTATGGTGCGTGGCAGAGGTTACGCTGTATCGCTACTGGTCATTTCTTTCCTTTTGCACTAGCAAATAGAGCTAGGGAATAAACGACTGTTTATATGGCACAGTACGAATCTTAATCTCTTTACTCTTATTTTCGTGGTCTCTACACGAAACGTACATTGGTGGCAGTAGGATCATTCTGCAGTCTCAAATGATGGCTCTCTAAATTTCCTCTATAGTGCTCCTCGAAAAGAATATGGGCGTTCCTTTAGCTATTCCCATTTGTGTTATCAAAAATTTCCTCTAACACTTGCATGTCGTTCGAATCTACCAGTAACAAATCCAGAAGTACGGGTGTGGACTGCTTCGATGCCTTCCTTTAATCCGATCAGCGGTCGCGCGGTTCCCGACTGTAGCGCCTAGAACCGCTCAGACACTCTGGCCGGCCAAGAAATCAAAGTTAATCATTCGCCTTTCCTACTACAATCCTTGCATACTCATTCCACTTCATTTTGCTTTGCGACGTTATGCCTCAATATTTAATCGACATGTCAACATCAAGTAACACACAAGTAATGTTGTACCCAAACACAATAGGTTTGTTTTTCATTCTCATTTGCATAAATTTACATTTTCTACACTTAGAGATTGCTGCAGTTCGTCACATTAACTAGAAATTTTGTCTGACATCTTGTTTCCTCCTACAGTCACTCAGTGACGACACCTTCCCATACATCAAAGCATCAACAGCAAACAACCTCAGACTGCTGTTTACCCTCTCCGCCAGACCATTTGTGTTTCCTAAACACAACAGCGATCCTGTCACACTTCTCTGTGGCACTCCTGACGATACCCTCATCCCTGATGAAAAGTCGCTGTCGAGGGCACCATACTGGGTTCTGTTACTTACGAAGTCTTCGTGCCACTCACATATCGGGGAACCTACTCCGTACCCTTGTACCTTCGTTAACAGTCAGGAATATGGCACTGTGTCAAATGCTTTAGTGAAGTATAGATCTATGGAATCCGCCTGTTGCCTTTCACCCATAATTCGTAGGATATATGTGAGAAAAGGATAAGCTGCATTTCATACGAGCGATTCTTTCTAAAACTGTGCTAATTTGTGGACAGAATCTTTTCTCTCTCAAGGAAATTTATTATATTACAACAGAGAATGTTTTCAAGAATTCTGCAGCACTCCGATGTTAAGGATACTTGTCTGTAATTTTGCGGGTCCGTTCTTTAACACTTCTTATATACAAGAGTCATCTGCGCTTTTTTCCAGTCACTTGGACATTTGTACTGGGCGAGAAACTCGCGATAAGTGCAAGCTAAGTAAGGGGCCATTACGATGGAGTACTTTGCAGAACTGAATTGGGATTCCATCAGTACCTGGTGACTTGCTTTCTTTCAGTTCTTTGAGTTGTTTATCTACACCAAGGATGCTTATCACAATGTCCTCCATATGAGAGTCTTTTCGTTGGTCAAACAACGGTATGTTTGTGCGATTCTCATGCTTGAACGATTTCTTAAATGTGAAATTTAAAACTGTTTTTATTTTTGCTATCTTCTACTACCATACCAGACTGGTCAACGAGTAACTGAATAGAAGCCTTAGACCAGCTCAGTGATTTTACTTAGGACCAGAATTTTCCTGGGTTCTCGGCAACATGACGATGGTAGTTCTAAGCTTTGGGCATCGACCTTTTTACAGTTGAACGTATTTCTGTTAACTTTTGCCTGTCGTCATTTGCGCGTTCTCTTTTGAACCGCGAGTGCAACAGCCTTTAAGGCCGGTTCCCACTAGGGCTGCCGCGCGTCAAAACCGCGCGACAGCGGCGTGGTTGCCATGGAAACACCGTCAGTGGCGCGGCGCGGCGGCCTCTGCGTCGCGGTTTGACCATGTCGAACTGCTGCCGCTGCCGCGTGCCGCGCTCCAGGTGCGCGCCGCCAATCACAGAACGCGCTGAGCGTGACGTCAGGTACGAAACCCCGGGCCACACGAACTTTCGCCGAACCGCTGGCACGGACGCGGCGACACCTATGAAATACTTATCATCCGATTCCAAGGAAACTATTCGATAGAAAAATTTGATTCTTTGGCATGTTACAGCCTAATGTCTTCTCTCGATAAAGGACCGAATTTCTTTTCGTTATTCATCGTGGTTACTTGCTGTATGGCATTTACGTAAACCTTTACACGAAATTTTAATGAGTGTGCAGAGGTAAAAACGCATTGGGTGGACTCTGCGTACAGTTCATTTTAGGTAATACATTATTGCGTACGAAATTTAGTCAACATATCGAAATTGTTTTTAAAGCTGAGAGCATAACGATGGCTATCACAGTTCTCGAGATATTGAATGATATGTCGGTGGACGGGCTGTGCGGTGACCGATACTTCGTCCTTCTCGTCGTAAACCATGTGATTGTATCAACCACAAATTTTGTAAACGGTTCAAGAAATCGAACGTGTTTTTTTGCAAACGATAACTTGTAAAAAGTCATGTATTTCGTTGCATGATAAATATCCAAAATCTGTTTATCTACCGAGATATGAAAGTAACTACAGTTTTTCAGAAGGGATGGATGAATTTTTTTAAACAGCATTAAATAGCATGTGGAATGAGCAGTGAAACCGAGACTAATTTGCTGGTATGTCATAAGATGTAATTTGCTAAGTAACAACAGCTATTGATTATTTCCTTAGGTAAGTAACAAACGTTTTTTTTTCTTAATCCAGTATACTTTATTGGTTCAAGATGTGTTTCGTCTCTTACTTTAAGGCGTCTTCGGTTGAATCTAGAATGATTCAGTTTTGTTTTGATATGTGATACTTGCAGATTATAAAACAGTTCAAAGCCGGTAGGAGTGGCCGTGTGGTTCTAGGTGCTACACTCTGGAGCCGAGCGACCGCTACGGTCGCAGGTTCGAATCCTGCCTTGGGTACGGATGTGTGTGATGTCCTTAGGTCAGTTAGGTTTAATTTGTTCCAAGTTCTAGGCGACTGGTGACCTCAGAAGTTAAGTCACATAGTGCTCAGAGCCATTTGAACCATTTGAAAACAGTTCACATCTTTCTTTACGTAAATAACTGATTACTTACAGTGAATCGAGCTTTTTGCGGACATCTGCGTTTCCCCTCACCTGGTCACATGCTGGAGGTTGAACTAAAACTTCGATTATGGAACATAAGCACGTTTTCATGTTCGCTCTTTTTTCTTTTGTCACTAACTGTAGACATTTTACCGAAAACACTGATTTGAAGTCGTAACTACAGTGTGTTCACCTCACGTCCCTTCCTGTTTGGTTAGTTTATGTACATGTTGCCAACCCAAAGAATTATATGCTGAAAACTAATGTTTGTTTATTTCTGTTCTCCTTATATCTGTATGTGTGTGTGGCTAGCCAGTGATAGTTATAGAAAGTTGAAAGTGAATGCAGTAGTTGTCAGACAGTGGTTGAAAGATTTGGTGTTCAGCTGATTTCAGTTTTGGCTTAAATGTTTTGTGGAGGAGTGCATGGAAGAGTAAATTCACTGCTTACATTAATAGATAAAATAGTAGGATAGTATTTCAACAGATGATTATTATCAGAATACTATCACCCAACCCCTTAGTCCTCACTCTTTGACGCCTCATAATATGTCCTGCCAACTTACCCCTCTTGTAGTCAAAGTTGTGCCGTAATTTCCTCTTCCTCTTCTATTTAATTCCGTACCTCTTCTTTAGTTACACGATCCTCATATCTAATCTTCAGCATTCTTATTAATCACCACGTTTTGAAAGCGTCCATTGTCTTCTTGACAGAACTGTTCATTGCCCACGTTTCACCTACATACAACGCTGCACTCCACACAAATACCTCTGTAAAACAGTACCCAATCATTAGAATTTATATTCGATGTGAACAAACTTTCTTTTTCAGAACGCTTTTCTTGCTATTCTGTCTGCATTTTATATCCTCTCTACTTCTGCCTTCTCAATTACTGCTTCCCTTTCAAGTCATTGAAGTCTTAGAAATGCAGTTTGGTTTCTGTACAAGTTGTGGATAATCTTGTGGCCCTGTGTTTTATCGATGACATCTCCAGAGCTTCAAAGAATGTTTTAATTGAGGTTGTCAAAATCTTTCTCTAAACATGCAAATGCTATAAACACAGTTTCGCAGTTCTTCAGTGTGGCTACTTAGCTAAGTGGTAGGATCAGTATTGCCTTGCATGTTCAGGCATCTCACAGGAATCTAACATTGTGCTTATGTTAGTTTGTACAACCCCTCCCCCTCTCCTCTCTACATATTCCTTCCACTTTCTAGCCTTCTCTTATTTGCTTAGTTCTGGCTTACCAAATGAGTTCTTGACAGTTGCTTCTCCTGTGAGCAAAGTTTTCTTTGTTCTTTCTCATTTTCATTCCCCTATGTTTTCCAAGTTGCAATTTTGGACTTTCTGTCAACGTCATGTTTAGACATTTCTATTTCCCATGGCCTACTTTGTTTGCTGCATTTTTATATTTTTCCCTCTTGCCAAATTTAATACATCACGTTTTATCTAACGATTTCTACTGTACGTTCTTCCCGTTCACATACTCTGCTGCATTCACCACTTCTTCTCTCAAAGATATCCATTCGTATTCTTCCACTTTCATCCCTTCCCCCAAGCCTTTGTGTTCTTAGTGTTTTCCTGTACCTGCTACCGTATCACATTTTAAATTTCTGTCTCGCTTAACTATCTGAATAATCTCTTTTGTCGTACATTGTTTCAGTGTGTTAGGAGATAGTGAACAATCATGAACGGTAGTCATGAAATCTGTTTATGGTGAAATGAGAAAACACGAATAATGATTTATGGAAAGAGTACATTGTACAGAAAATGAAAAATTGGATGTCTTCACCCAACTTCGTCTTTCCTTCATGTAGGTGTAAGATATAGTTAATCAAACGCAGCAGGCATTTCAGTGGGTCCCGCCGCGTACCTCAGTGGCTGTCCGTCATTGGCTACCGCTAGCATCTGCCGCTTCCAGATGGGAACGCCAATTCCGCGAGCCGCCGCGTCAAAGCGGAGAACGCTTCCCGCTGCCGTTGCCGCACGGCGCGCTGCCGTGCTCTGGGAACCGGCCTTTACTTCCTCAGCATTTTTCAGAATTCGTTAGAAAACCACGGTGGATCTTTTCCATAGTTAACTAGGCCACTGACAGGCTATCCCCTCTTGAGGGAATGCAAATAACAGAATGAAAAAGGAGTTTATATTGCTGAAGTCCATTTTTTGCAATGATCGGTTGCTGGCTTTTCATGCTGTAACTGACGAGACAGGTCATTTCTGGTTTCACTCTATCCGGACATTGGTTGTGGCCAATACGATGCATCTCTGCATACAAGGTGGTTGTAATTAAACTTTCGCGACTTGACAGCACACCAAGAAAAACGAATGATCGTAGGTCAATGAAACTTTGTGGAAACATTTTTAAGCACATAAGGAAGCAAATAACAAACAAACCACTTAAAATAACACATTTTAATTTCTACATGAGAGAGTAGCATTTGTTAACTACGAACCACGTTTATCCAAATTAGCTTATTTGTTGCTTCGCCATCAGTATAGTATAACTTCAAAATTCAAGAAAAAAATCATTCGCCTCAGAAAATAGTTATACACATTTATCAGTCGATTATCTTGCAATTAAATAACGTAAGTAACTGATGGAAAATTTGGTTGAACTGGTATATTCAGTTAAGTCCTAACTTAAAATGTTCAGCACATTCTTCCTATTTCAGTTATTTTGAGGAAATTCCTAAACTTGTGGACAAAAAATAGGAAAATGAGGACGTTTGTTGGCCTCAATCAGTTTTAAAGAAACAGAGGACAAAGCACGGAAATTGAGGACTGTCCACAGAAAATGAGGACGTCTGGTCACCTAAGATTAAAGATTGAAAGTATAGTAGGACGTTGCTGGTGGTGGAGAGAGAAGGATATCGGCGAAACCAATGGTAGCAAGAAAGAAGGGGCGTCATTTTTTAATTCTCGCCTAGGGAGGCGAAACAACTAGCAGCAGCCCTGCCAAAAATATTAATTCTTTTTCACAACAGTGTCCCATAAACTCTTCTTCTCTCACACTTTTAAACACTACGTCATTCGTGGCTTTATCAGTGCATTTGGTTTCCAAGATGCGCCTGTAAACACCATATGTCAAAAGAATTCAGGCTTTCACTTTCCTCATTCGCCAGAGTGCAGATCTCACTGCCACATAATGCCCACTTCAAACATACGCATTACGAAACATTTTTCTGATCTGTATGCTGTTTAGTTTTGAAGTTAATATTTTCTTCTATTTATTGAACGCACTTTTCGCTTGCGTAGTTCTGTTTCTTACTTCTTCTTTGCTTATTCCTTCTCTAACGATCGAGTTTCCCATGTAAGAAAATCAGTCAACTTTTTACAGTAATTTGGCGCATACAAATGCTCGAACTCTGACTTGCGCTTTGGTTTATCACAATTTATCACCTAGGTTTTAGACTTGTCTATTTTCGTGTTATATTCGCTTCCCATAGCTTTATGGTTCTTGTTAACATGGCTTCTATGTAAAGAAGCTTTCTTAGTAAACGTCAGCATATATATTTTATGGTATGTATCTCTGTTTCCTGACATTTTTATGTACTCCCTCTAAACATAAAAAATAATTGCTGACTGTGCATTTTCTTGTACTGAACAACCACAAATAACAGCCATCTCGCTGTTCTAAGGGATCCATATCAACTGTCATCGTACAGTCTACTACTACTTTCTTCCTATCTCAAACAGTTTTTCCATTTTATGTCACTAAGGCAGTCTTGATATCTATAAAAGCTTTTTACGTTATTAAATTGCTTTCCACCTATTTTTGCTACAGTAATTTTAAAGCTAATATCCTCTCTGTGGTTTTTCGGAAGACAATTTTCTGTGGGATAGATAGAAAAAGATAAAACGTAATATTAACTTTGTCATCGTAGCATGAGTATTCTATCTACTGTGAATGTAGGAATTAAATCGTATTAAAGAAATAGTCATATTGCAGAATACCAAATAATGTGATACAATGTAGAAGAAATAAA
Organism: Schistocerca piceifrons; assembly: GCF_021461385.2. Lineage (NCBI taxonomy): Eukaryota > Metazoa > Arthropoda > Insecta > Orthoptera > Acrididae > Schistocerca > Schistocerca piceifrons. Next base: position 123,853,653 of record NC_060139.1, on the reverse strand, counting down.
TAAATTGCAATGATTAGTATAGAGATCAGTATCAGAAAATGAGCTGAAGAGAAACAAAGAATTATACCCAACAAGAAAGGTTTTGCTGCAGGTGTACCTCGAAATGTTTGATTACTGATTTTTGTACATTAATACCAAGACGCGTGATTAGAGAAACATTCTCTGCGATCATCTCTTAACGTTACATGGCACAAGGGAAATATCTTTTGAATCTACATTCAACGATCAGAGCCAAAGTGGAACGGAATCTGCATTAACAAAGAGCAGGGTGTACATTGATTATCTCGTGATGCCGCAGCTTCCGTGACGCAGCTACTCTTATCTTGGAAGCTAAAATTTCCAGAACGAGGAAGGACGCACGGAAAGTTTCACTCTGAGAATCTCTGAATTTTCTCAACGACTTGCTGCGGCTTTGGCGGTCTCAGCGCTCGAAGGCCAGCTGCTATTATCACCCGGGAAGTTGCTACCAACGCACTCTGTGGTTCTCGGAACTGGTAGATACAAACGGCAGGTATGAATGTCGGTCACCCAAGGCAGTGAAAAGTGGCACGTATACCGAAACACAGCTGCGAAATAACTTACGTTCCAGAGGAAGCATTTACTTTGCAGTACAATTTATTTAATCTTCATGTCAAACATGTCTCAAAGCAATCGTTCGTCACCTAATCTAACCTGGACTTCACGTTTCTTGAAGTGGCCATTTTCGCAGCAGCTGTATATAAATTGCACTTGTTTCAAAGAAAATGCTTTTTGCAGGCTGCACATCGAAATTTTTATTTTTATTTATGCACCCAGACGCGTTTCGCCGTTTTTACAAGACATCTTCAGTGGCTATCATGAAATATTACATGATTTGTCCTTTTTACACATAGGTTATGGTTTCACATCTAGGTTATAGATTTGAACACACTTCCTTAACGTTTTATTACGAAATGGAAAGTTACTTACAGGTAACTTCTAATTCAATGCGTCTAAGCAAACTGCTTTTTCTCATCTCGCAATCAGGTGGACATCTTACAGTTCACTGTTTACGTTACACATCACTGCAACGGCCTTCTTTTTAATAAACAGATTCATCAGTTTTTCTAAGTATTATCAACTGTTTTGTGATCGTGTGTGTGTGTGTGTGTGTGTGTGTGTGTGTGTGTGTGTGTGTGTGTGTGTGTGTATTAGAGAGGGACTGGGATTTTTTATTTATCCTTAAAAATATTTATTATTATTATATTGTCCTGTATATACTAATGAGAGGAATCAGATGTGTAATCATTTGTTGGGATTTCTGTCTATTATATGATCAATCAGTGTAAACAGTGAGTTGTTAGTCATATTTACTTGGTCATTTAGTAGTTGTTTCTTTTCAGCCTTTGTTTTGTATATATGACAATTTTCCTGTAATGTTAGGAGATATGTTTCATTATTTATTCTAATTATTTTCGTATCATTTGCTCTTGTAGTAAGTTTGTGGTTATTTTCTCTCAAATTTTCTGCAAAAGTTGAGTGGCTCATTCCATATTTCCATGCTCTGATATGTTCTTTGTACTGGATGTCAAATGTTCTGCTGGTTTGTCCTATATACCTTCCATCACATGTGTTGCACTGTAGTTGGTATATTCCTGCTTTTTGGTAGATATCTGTGCGTTTTGTTATTTTTGCAGTGTGCCTTTGAATTGAATTGCCTTTTTTCATTGCTATGTTTATCTCTTGTCTTTTGAAAATGTTTGTTATTTTATGTAGTTTGTGCATGTATGTCATTATGTACCATCTTGAATCTTGTTTCTTGTTTTCCTGCACTCTTTGGGTCGTTATTGTTCTTCACTGTTTGTGCCTGTTTGTGTAGTGTTTTGTTGTACTGTTGTTTGTGGGTGTTTATGTACTGTGTTGACTGACTGTATTTTTTTAAATTTTTTGTTTAATTTGGTGAATAGTTCCCTATTGTACCCATTGTTTGTCGCTATTTGTGTGATGATGTCTAGTTCTTTCTGGTAACTTTCTGTGCTGAGTGGTACTGTGTTGAGTCTACGAAGCATGTATCTGAGTGCTGGTTGTTTCTGTGAGAGTGGGTGATTAGAAGTCTGATGGAGGATTGTGTCAGTTGTTGTAGATTTATGGTAGATTTAAAAGCTATGCTGATTGTTTTCTTTTTTAATGGTTATATCTGATTTGATTAATTATTCATTCCATAGACCCACAAAAGAGGGGATCCTCCTAGGTGTGGAACATATCAGATAAACACATTACAAAAATGAAATTAGAAAAACTTGAGTTTCATTAATTTTAATACTTAGTCAATAAACTGTAAAATTATGTAGATGAATTAAAATTAAACTTATATTATTTACAGGTTTAATGCTTACATCTGCTTTCATTAAATACATCATTCACACAGTAGTTAGTTACTTCGCTATTACAACCAAATATTGTCAAAAATTAAAGTAAATTATTCATTTCAGTTATCCTCAGTTAAGAATAGTCAAATTATGTACAAGATTTAAAATTAAACTTTCACTATTTACTTACGCCTGCTTTCCATACATCCATCATTCACAGAGTAGGTAGTTACTTGGCTGTTACAACCAAGCACTGTCAAAAATTGAAGTATAATAAATTTTCATTAAAATGGTCTACTGCACTTGCTGAGAAATTCATTGATGGAATAGAAGGAGTTGGCCACCAAAAATTATTTTAAATTATGTTTAAATTGTACCAGAAATTCATTGATGGAATAGAAGGAGTTGGCCACCAAAAATTCTTCTAAATTATGTTTAAATTGTGCCTTATCTGAAACTAAACTCTTAATTGTTGCTGGTAACTTATTGAAAAAATGCGTTACTGAATACTGGACGCCTTTCTGGGCAAGAGTAAGTGATTTTAAATCTTTATGTATATTGTTCTTATTCTTAGTATTGATACTGTGTACTAACGAGTTAGTTGGAAAAGGACATGTAACGGAACACACCTTCCAACGTGTTTACAAGTGTACTGAGACGGGGTGTGGGACTTTTTGATCGCCTCTTTCCGATTTATTTTAATATGTAAAATCGCCCCACAAATTATGTAACGTTCCTCCTGGATCTCCCTGTATATCGTATCCTCTGTGATATACGTTGGCAGGGTTTTCAAGCGAAGGATTATAGGCCAATCGCACGTGCAGAAGCTATAGTTCGATTTACTGTTCAAAAATTGTGAGAGTACGTATTTAGCAGGAAGAAACAAACTACTCATACTACGTCTGTTTCCTTATATATTTATAAGGAATCGAACCCGGGAACCCAGGCGCGGGAAGCGAGAACGCTACCGCACGATCACAAGCTGCGGACACTGTGGATGAAGCATGGATAAATTGCTATACTCCTGAGACCAAACAACAATTTAAACAATTGGTTACCAAGGGACAATCTGCACCAAAAAATGCGAAAACCATTCCTGTCTTTTGGGATTCGCAAGGGATAATCCTCATCGAGTATCTGGAAAGGGGTAAAACTATTACAGGTGCATAGTATTCATCGTCATTGGACCGTTTGGAAACTGAACTGCAAGAAAAACGCCGACGATTGGACCGCAAAATAGTCGTTTTCCATCACGACAATGCACCAGCACACACCTCAGCGGTTGAGGTCGCAAAATTAATGGAAGTAGGAATCCAACTTGTTTCACATCCCCCCTATTCTCCAGACTTGGCTCCCTCGGACTACTTCTTGTTCACAATTTGAAGAAATGGCTGGCGGGACAAAGATTTTATTCAAGTGAGGAGGTGATTACAGCAACTAATAGCTATTTTGCAGACTTGGACAATTCCTGTTATTCGTAAGGGATCAACAAATTGGAACAGCGTTGGACGAAGTGTATAAGTCTAAAAGGAGACTATGTCGAAAAATAAAATAGGTTTACCCCAAACACGTAAGTAGATTTTATTTTTGCACGGACTTTTCAAACGCCCCTCGTACAAGACTCGTGCAGGTACAAGTGATCCGAAGTACACTGTTCACCGCACGTGTGATTCTGCAGCAGACGATCCACACGTTTTCACATGTTGACCAAGTGACATCGTCATTTACAATTGCAGTGGGCAAGGTGTCATCGAGATTGGAACGTTGATGAATGTAAACGTGTCGATTGGTCGGATTAATCACTTTGGTTGCTACAGCAGGTCGATGGTCGCGTCCGCATACGCCGTCCTGCAGGTGAACGGCCACTAGCATCATGCTCCAAGCTAGGGACACAGGCTGGTGTGGGCAGAATACCACAACTTTAGGAATTTAAAACTCTGCAACGACAAAAGGCAGAGCTAAGCACTATCTGTCGGCGAATTAAGGGAGCTATAAAGTTTTATTTAGTTGTACATTTGTTCGCTTGAGGCGCTGTTGACTAGGCGTCAGCGTCAGTTGATGCTAAGATGGCGACCGCTCAACAGAAAGCTTTTTGTGTTATTGAGTACGGCAGAAGTGAACCGACGACAGTTGTTCAGCGTGCATTTCGAACGAAGTATGGTGTTAAACCTCCTGATAGGTGGTGTATTATACGTTGGTATAAACAGTTTACAGAGAATGGGTGTTTGTGCAAAGGGAAAAGTTCTGGACGGCCGAGAACGAGTGATGAAAATGTAGCACGCATCCAGCAAGCATTTGTTCGCAGCCCAGGAAAATCGACTCGCAGAGCTAGCAGAGAGCTGCAAATTCCACAATCAACTGTATGGAGAGTCCTACGAAAAAGGTTAGTTATGAAACCTTATCGTCTGAAATTGGTTCAAGCACTGTCTGCAGCCCGTGTCAGAGCACTTCATCACTGGCCTCCAAGAAGCCCTGATCTTACCCCCTGCAAGTTTTTTCTTATGGGGGTATGTTAAGGATATGGTATTTCGGCCACCTCTCCCAGCCACCATTGATGATTTGAAACGAGAAATAACAGCAGCTATCCAAACTGTTACGCCTGATATGCTACAGAGAGTGTGGAACGAGTTGGAGTATCAGGTTGATATTGCTCGTGTGTCTGGAGGGGGCCATATTGAACATCTCTGAACTTGTTTTTGAGTGGAAAAAAACCTTTTTAAATACTCTTTGTAATGATGTATAACAGAAGGTTATATTATGTTTCTTTCATTAAATACACATTTTTAAAGTTGTGGTATTCTTTTTGAATCACCCTGTACTATGGCGGACATTCAGCTGGTCTTGCAATGGACTTCCGTTAGTTACTGAGGTCTTTCCCGACGGATATGACATCTTAAGGATAACTGTCCCTGTAACAGGTCCAGACTATAGTGAACGCCCACTTGCGTCTTGAACTGAACGCGGTGGAACACATCTGGGATACTATCGAGCAACAGTTCCCGTTTACAAACTTTCACCGCATAATTTATGGGACGTGCGTCACCTGTGCGTAGATATTTGGCGCCTCACTTGTGGAAATCTCCCAGGACTAGTCGAATCCATGCTATGCAGAATTTTTGACGTATTGTGTTTCAAGGATGGACCAACACACTATTAAGTAGATGGTTATAGAGTTTTGGCACGTGAGAGTAGGTTTTCAGTTGCCTTTTTGGAGAGGGGGGGAGGGAAGAGTGGGGAGAAGTCCAGAAACAGCATTTCACGAAGTTTAAACTAGCATGTACTGAATTACAACAGGCTTTCTTTCTGGTCCTGTGAGGATGTAGATACCATCCATCTGTCGAGGAAGTTGTCACTAGTGATAGATACTACAACGCTGTAGATCGAAGTCATCTGTATACTACTGCAAAACTACAGCAGGTGGAAACACCAAAGCTAAAGTTTTGTCAATGTCGCGGAGAAGCAAGGCAATATTAGCCAGATTCGTGGCACGTTCCAGGTGGTGACGGATGTAATTGGTAATTTCAATGACGTTTGCTCGCAGTAAGGGACGTGCATGGATGAGTTCAGCCTTTCGGGCCCAACTCTAGAAGCATGATCTCAAAGGCACACTATCGTGCCGCGGAAAGACAATAAGTGATCTGCGAACAATTATTGATAACATGGTTATTTCGACATTTTACGACCAAAATATTTTTTTAAATTTTATTATGACTTTTGTGTTATTAGCTACTATTTAAAACTGAAATACTCAGTGAATAAAACAAGTTTTCAAATTTTTTAAAATTTTGTTTATCTTTAAAATGAACAAGACGTTCCACCAAAATACAAGCATTCTGAAAGATTTCCGTCAGAGGAAAAGTTTGAGAACCCGTGCTAGACACATCCCTTCGCCTTACGAAGAAGTAATATACTGGTTACCTCTTCTAGGAACATATACTCTCGGAATTTTGACAGTAAATCTCACCATGACGTACAACATCTCTGTTGTAGCTTCTGCCATTGGTGCCAGACGTGCTTCTCCGTGACGGTCTCACGTTTACTAAACGAGCCTGTGACGGAACGCGATGCTCTTCTTGGGATCTTCTCTGTTTGCTCTGTGAGTCCTGTCTGGAAAGTATCCCACACTGACGAGTGCTACTCAAGTATAGATGGCACCAGCGTTTTGCAACATGCAAGACTGAGGATTCATCCAGTCTGCTACCTGTCTTGCCGACGATTAGTACTGTGTGGTATTTCCACTTTAAATTGCTCCATACGCGTACCCCAGTTGTTTAATGCATGTGACTGCGTCCAGTGACTGTGCGGCAGTGGTGCGATCATGCAATAAGGGTCTTTCCACGTATTCGTGCTCAATATATCGGTTTATATTACGGGTCATTTGACAGTTTCCCCTCTCAAACGTGGATTCTCTGCAGATCTTCCCGCATTTCGCTACGGTTTTCTAACGTTGCGGTGTCTCTACACGCAACAGTATCATGCTGTTTCGATGTTATCCGCTAAGTCACTGTTATATATTAGGAACAAGAATGGTTGTATATCCGCCTCAGTAGCTAAGTGGTCACCTTGTCGGACTTCTATGCGGAGGAGCCGAGTTTAATTTCCTCTACTGTCATCTACTTTTCTTTTATGGTAGAAGTAGAATGGAACGCTCACCACCTCGAGATATTAGTTCAGAAACTACTAGAGTGAGACGTATCGGTTTCGCTGTCCGGGATACTGATTACAGGAGGGAGACTTGTCCGAGGTCACCATCCCCTTCCGTAGCACATACGAATAACGCCACACCCCAAGAGGACAGTTATAAAGAGCTGGTAATGATCGTATAACACTGGCTTGTGGCACATTCGAAGTTACTTTTGTGGCTGAAGCTTGCTCTCCGTTAAGAATGATATGATGTGTTCTACCGGGTGATCAAAAAGTCAGTATAAATTTGAAAACTTAATAAACCACGGAATAATATAGATAGAGAGGTAAAAATTGACACACATGCTTGGAATGACATGGGGTTTTATTAGAACAAAAAAAAAAAACAAAGTTCATAAAATGTCCGACAGATGGCGCTGGACAGCAAAACTGCTACCATGACGGGTGAGAGGTACGCCGATATGTTACAGAGTCGCATCATCTCCAGCCTGGCTGATGAACACCTGCTGGAACGTAAGATGTTTATGCACGATGGCGCTCCACCCCATATTGCTACACGCGTGAAATATCTCTCGCACGCGTCGTTTGGTGATGATCGTTTGCTCAGCCACCACTTTCGTCATGCTTGGCCTCCCAGGTCCCCAGACCTCAGTCCGTGTGAGTATTGGCTTTGGGGTTACCTGAAGTCGCAAGTGTATCGTGATCGACCGGCATCTCTAGGAATGCTGAAAGACAACATCCGACGCCAATGCCTCACCATAACTTCGGACATGCTTTACAGCGCTGTTCACAACATCATTCCTCAACTACAGCTATGGTTGAGGAATGATGGTGGACATATTGATCATTTACTGTAAAGAACATCATCTATGCTTTGTATTACTTTGTTATGCTAATTATTGCTATTCTTTGTACCTCTCTATCTACATTATTCCGTGATTTATTCAGTTTTCAAATTTATACTGACTTTTTGATCACCCGGTATTTGCTGGGAACCGGTCAGTCCATCACGTAACTGATTTGATATTCCGTATGCTCGTACGTTCTTCGTTAAGCGAATGGAAGTCATGGTCTACAGCAACAGCTTTGATCCCGATACCTACCGATTTTTGAATCTCAAAAAAGGCTCAGATGGCTCTGAGCACTATGGGACTTAACTTCTGAGATCATCAGTCCTCTAGAACTTAGAATTACTTAAACCTAACTAACCTAAGGACATCACACACATCCATGCCCGAGGCAGGATTCGTACCTGCGACCGTAACGGTAGCGCGGTTCCAGACTGTAGCGCCTTGAACCTCTCGGCCACCCCGGCCGGCGATTTTTGAGTCTGACGGAGGAACAGAGCGAGCTGTGTTTCATACGATAGTTGTTTGCAGATTCCATCCTCATTCCTACGAAGGAGAATTTCGGCCTCCAGAAAGATTATAATAAGCGACCATAAAAATTATTCCTATATTCTACCACAGACTGACGTCACCGATATAGGCCTATAGTTGCATGCCTTTGTTCGACTACCCTTCTTGAAAAAGAGGGATGACCTGTCCATTTTAACCCACGTTTCGTAAACTTGCCTCACGACACCTACAATCTTTAAAATATCGACTCAGACCTACTTCTACTCCACGTTGCAAGGTGTCAGCCACGAATGAGGTGTGTTTCCAGGATGAATCATTTGATGAACAGGGATTTCGGCGTACGTGTGTAACCTCCCAACATATAAATTCCGTAATCCCCCAATAAAAAAGTGACTCATACATAACCTTTCAAAAGAAATCTCGTAATGTAACCTTTCAATAATTAACTGACTGTGAATCTAAACTGGTAAATCTGGACGTCAGCAGTGCTGCGTCATTGTCCTGAAAAATCATTCTGAATTATCTGAAAATTCTTACCTCAATGATGGCGCTGGATAACGCATATATATCTGCTCCTATAATAAATTTTTCTGGCTCAGTCCAGTGCAATGCTGGCCACTATATTTTGTTATGTATGAAAAACAAGTGATTTTCTTTACGATAGTCGGTATGACTATGGATAGGAGAAATTAGTAAAACCTTTAAATTCAGATGAATGACTGTCAGAAGTTATCTTTATAAGAAAGATTATTATTGAAGGATTTTTGAAAATCATTTACATCGGACTTTGATATAACAATAATAAAAAAAATCAGCTGTAGCAATTAACATATGCGTGCGGCAAGAAAGAACAATAATTTTTGCTTTTACCTTATACTACATCGCTCAGGCACCGCCATCGTTCTCCACGACCGACCTGACCCAACCGCCCGGCTGCGAGCTACTACTCCTACTGCTGCCGACACTGCCCTCTGGTCTGCAATTCTACTGTAGCTTTCATATAGCAGGCAGCGCGTGAGCACTCCATCGAAGTTACATCTGCTCGAGTGCGCTAGCAATAAATTCCTTAGTCGTGGACCTCTTACAAGTGCTTTCTTGATCTTTCCTAAGCCTAGTGACCGGTGCAAGGTGATAGCTTCTATTCAGCAAAATGAGCGGATTTGTTTGGGTCACTGCTCTCGAGACCAAGTTTTCGTAATTGTTGATTTTCCCCACACAAGAATCCTAAACTGTGCTGGAATGATCATGCAACGCCTCTCGTCAAGTGGTGCTCGTTGTGGGCCATTATTTGTTACTGGTGGTTTGACCCATATATCTGGCCTTCTTACAAGATTTTTGAACCATTTGTAAGTTTCCCAAAAGTTGGTGCATCCCAGCAAAATGTAAATGTCGTATGACACTTGTGGCTGAGAAATTACGAGGGTTGAGTACAGCCACCAGTGAGCAATAGTGTGCTTCTTCCGCACAAATTGACCCCTTTCTTTGAGTACATGACAGTTGTGTCGTATGTGTATATGCGGGGGTGCAGGTGAGTGTGAGGGATGCGCGTTAGTGTAGTGTTATGTTTGTGTTGTGTGACGACGATGAGATGAAGGAGAGAGTGAAACCCCGCGCCAGCACACAGCCCACTCCACGTCAACAGTACCAGGGGGCCCTGCAAGCTTAACGTTCCCACCCGATGGATGGATCATCATCAGAAGGGCCACATGCTCTCACCTCATGAGGCACTGCGGAGAGGTTTTGAATTTAATCAGGGCATAGTGGCGCAAAGACTTGAGATGAGGAACGTAACGCCATTACCTGTCCTCCAATCGCCGGCCAAACACCGGCAGTGGAAACTTCATCATCCACCAAGATGCGAACCAGCATATGATGGCCACCGCGCAGGTGTGCGTTAGCGACCTCAGCTGCAGAGGCAAACCCCATTCTAGTACTAAAGGAAGGGCGTCTATGTTAAGAAGGAACAATAAGGTACACTGTTACACGTAGAGGAGAGAGCAGATTGGTGGAAAGACTACAGCCAGATCCTATACGAGAGGGTAGAGAAGTAAATGGGTGAAGTCTCGGAAGTATTGCACAATCAACTTGAAACGTATGCATCGAAGTTGCTGCCCAGAATAATATACACAAGACTGCAAAATAATAATAATAATAATAATAATAATAATAATAATAATAATGATAAACAATAGAGCCCCAGCAGAAGATGGAATTATTGCAGAACTATGGAAACTAAATTATGAAAGATTAACAGGAAAAATCCACAAAATCATATTAAACATTTGGGAAACAGAACAGATCCCTTCTGAATGGAAATGAGCATTCATTCAACCACTCCACAAAAAAGGGGACAAAACCGAACCAAATAATTACGGGGGTATCTCACTCGTGCCGGTCACATATAAAATCCTATCAAAAGTTCTCATGAATAGATTAGAAGAACAAGCTGACCCACAAATAGGAGAATACCAGGCTGGTTTTCGCATGGAACGATCATGCATAGAACAGATCTGGAATCTGAAAATGATTCTCCAGATGAGAAACGCCCGAAACACAGTGGGCACTTTTGTAGATTTTAAAAAGGCCTACGACTCAATAGACAGAGTAGCGCTCTGCAACACGCTGGAAGAATTCAGCATTGACAGAAAGACAAGAGCAACCATTCGACAAACATTAACTGACCCAGTCTCCAAGGTTAAATTTATAGGGGATATCTCTGAACCATTTGAAATCCAAACTGGAGTGCGACAGGGTGACCGACTTTCACCATTACTCTTTAATATCATTCTTGAAAAAATTATCAGAACTTGGAAGAAAGATGTCAAAGGAATCCAGATTAGCATTAGAGAAGATAATAGATTCAATGTGAAGTGTTTAGCTTTTGGAGATGGTCTTGCAATCCTCACAAATAATAGAAAAGAAGCCACTAACGCCATAGAGAAGTTACACGAAATTGCACAAAGAACTGGCCTGCGTATGAGAAAACCCAGGACATAGAAAGAGTGCCAGAAGACATATTACCTATTGTGACAACACACGAGAAAATCATACAAGTACCACATTTTAAGTACCTGGGAGAAATCATCCAGCCATCAGGGATCAACCTACAGGCCAATGAGGAAAGAATAAAGAAACTACAGAAAGCATATAAACTCACGTGGAATTATTATAACAAAAAGTCCATATCCATTAACGCAAAATTGAGGCACCACAACACTGTCGTACTTCCGGAGGCACTGTATGCATCTGAAACAACACAAATAGGTGGACAAACTACAATCAAAGAAATAGAGAAACAAGAAAGAAAAATTCGCAGGAAATTTTTGGCACGATACAAGAGCAAGCAATCTGGAAGAAGAGAACAACATCAGAATTATATAAATACACAGACAAGATTACGGATACAATAAGGAAAAGAAGAATGCAGTTCTACGGGCATATCCACAGGATGAATGAAAACAGAATTTCAAAGCGAATTCTTAAAGTCATCAACTCAGGCAGGGTAAAAACAAAATGGATAAAAGAAGTTAAAGAGGACCTCAGACAAGCACACATAACAGCAAACGATGCAGAAAATATAACTGAATTCAGGAACATCATCAAAAAATATAAATTTGTCACCACAACACAGAAGAGACCAGGATGTAAATGGACAGCGGAGCGGAAGTAACAACACAGTGAACACATGAAGAAAATTTGTGCTCAGAAAAAAACATAAACAATCATCATAAAGGAATTCAAGTTCAAACGCTTTCTTTAAATGGGAATAATCGAAAATAATAATAATAATAACGTCTGGCTCAGTGCCCTGGCGTAACTCTTTAAATTGGGCGCGACTTATGTGACTTGGATATCCCCAACCTACCCTAGTCATCCATCTGTGGAGGGAGTGGAACTTTGTTCGCCGCAACATCGCACCGCACAGCCGCAGAAGACGCTACAGTTCAACAAGAAATCTGAGCCACGTGTCGTTCCTGACAAATCTTCACATCACTGAGAGGTGAAAGCTAGGTTGTAGACACACTGAAAAAATCCCTGGTCCGACGGGATTTGATCCAGCGACCTTTGGCTTTTTCAGGCATGCGTTTTGCGGCTAGACCACCTGGCCCAACACAATAGAATAGAAAATCGAGAATCTGATACAAGAGGATCAGTTTAGCTTTACAAAAGGTAAAGTTTGTGGAGATCAGCTTTAAAGGTACACTTCATAGGGTAAGCAAGACTGAAGTAAAATACAAACGCTTCCATATGGTTTGTTGACCATCAAAATGCATTTAGCAACGTAAAGTGATTCGAGATGTTTTAAATCCTAAGAAAAATATATAGACGTAATAGGGCAAAATGGACGATATGCAATACACAGAAGACAGAAGAGGGAGCAATAAGAATCGAAGACGAAAATAGAGTTGATGGAGCGAAAGGTACAGTCGCAGCCTTTCTCCTGTACATTTCATTCTGTATATTGGAGAATCTATGAAAAAAGGTTCATGGATGGAATGCAAATTCATAGTGCGAGGATATCAGTGATAAAGATTAAGTGATAACTGTGCTACCCTCATTCATAATCAGGAAGAATAACGTGACCTCTTGAATGGAACGAACAGTCTCCAGAGAACAGAAAATGAACTGAGACTAAACCAAAGATACATAAAAGGATTAATGAGTATCAGATAGGAGATGACTAGGAGAAAAATCATGTAATGTTCGAATGCAGTATTAGTGTGTGCTGCTTGACACAATCACGTCGATTAAGTGTCTAGATGTATCCGTGCAAAGTGGCACGAAATTGAATGGGCACGTAAGGTCGGTTGTAGGGAAACTGTATGGTCGACTTCGATTTATTGGGAAGATTCTAGGAACGTGCAGCTTATTTATAAAGGAGATCAAGCATAGAAGACTTATGAAGCCCATTCTTGAATACTGCTTGATTGTTTGGGATCTCCACCATGTCAAAAAAAATGGCTCTAAGCACTATGGGACATAACATCTGAGGTCATCAGTCCCCTAGACTTAGAACCATTTACACCTAACTAACCTAAGGACATCACACACATCCATGCCCGAGGCAGGATTCGAACCTGCGACCGTAGCAGTAGCGCGGTTCCGGACTGAAGCGCCTGGAACCTCTCGGCCACAGCTACCGGCTCCGCCATGTCAGATTAAAGAAAGACATCGAAGCAAGTCAGAGGTATGGTGCTAACTTTGTTTCTGAAAGGATAGATAAACACAGGAGTATTATGGAAATGCTCTGTGATCTCAAATGGGAATCCCTGTAGGGAAAACGATGCCCTTTTCCCGAATCACCACCGAGGAAGTTTAGAGAACCGGCATTTGCGGCGGCCATAGGTATGATCCAACTGCCAGTAGCTAGCATCTCACGTAACAACCGTGAGGACTAAATCACAGAAATCAGGGCTTACATGGAAGTATACAGATAGACGTTTTTCCCTCGCTCCATTTTCGAGTGGAACAGGAAAGGGAGCGACTGGCATTGGTATCAGGTAACATCCAAAATGCACCATTTTGTGATGCGTGGAGTATTTTTGTAGATGTACATGCAAGACTTGTCACTCCAAAAGATGTCAGCTATTTCTCATTCGACATAAAAATCCTGAGAATATCCACATCATAGCACGGAAGTGAATCGCGCATTGCGTGAAAATCAGAAAGAAGAGTTCCGAAATATTTAAGATGTGTTTCATTACGCAAGTGGTTCGTCGGCGCCAGAGCATTATGGAGATGCTCAATAGAGTGTAAAAGAGCTGTTGTACTTGGATGTCCAAGAGCATACATTACGAGAAGAGTTGGGCAACATATTTCTTCCTCCCACATACTTCTCGAGAAATGGCCATAACGAGAAATAAAATGATATTAAATCTCTTATGGAGGTTCATGAGAATCATTCTTACGACGCACATTCAGTGAATCGGACAGGGGAAGGGGAATAAAGGTAGCAATACTGTTCCACTCCACAACATAAGAAGACTTGGGGAATATACACTGAAGCGCCAAAGAAACTGGTACAGGCATGCGTATACAAATACAGAGATAGGCAAACAGGCAGAATACGCCGTTGCGGGAGTAACATCATCGCTATGGGTTTTCGGAGCCGACGGCCCAGTCATGCCCCCTTGATGACTGCACGCACAAAGCCTTACGCCTCGTCTGGGCCCATCGACACCGACATTGGACTGTTGATGGCTGGAAACATGTTGCCTGGTCGGACGAGTCTCGTTTCCAATTGTACGGATATGGAGACAACCTCAAGAATCCATCGACCCTGCATGTCAGCAGGAGACTGTTCAAGCTGGTGGAGGTTCTGTAATGGTGTGGAATTGGAGTGATATGGCCACCTGATACGTCTAGATACGACTCTGGCAAGTGACACGTACATAAGCATTCTGTCTGGTCACCTGCATCCATTCACGTCCATTGTGCATTCCGACGGACTTGGGCAATTCCATCAGGACAATGCGACAACCCAGCACGTCCGGAATTGCTACAGAGTGGCTCCAGGAACACCCTCCGGAGTTTAAACACTTCGCTAGTCACCAAACTCCCCAGATATGACCATTATTGAGCATATTCGGGATTACTTGCAACGTGCTGTTCAGAAGAGATCTCCACCCCTCGTACTCTTACAGATTTGAGGACAGCCCTGCAGGATTCATGGAGTCAATTCCCTCTAGCACTACTTCAGACATTAGTCGAGTCCATGCCACGTCACGTTGTGGCACTTCCGCGTGCTTGCGGGGGCTCTGCACGATATTAGGCAGGTGTACCAGTTTCTTTGGCCGTTCAGTGTAAATATAGATGTAGATGTACAAACAGGCACTGAGAAACACGGCACTAATTCACACTTCACTAACATACTGAAGAATATACACTATTGGCCATTAAAATTGCTACGCCATGACGATGACGTGCTACACACCCGAAATTTAACCGACAGGAAGAAGATGCTGTGATATACAAATGATTAGCTTTTCAGAGCATTCACACAAGGTTGGCGCCGGTGGCGACACCTACAACGTGCTGAGATGAGGAAAGTTTCCAACCGATTTCTCATACACAAACAGCAGATCACCAGGTTGCCTGGTGAAACGTTGTGTCATGCCTCGTGTAAGGAGGAGAAATGCGTACCATCACGTTTCCGACTTCGATAAAAGTCAGATTGTAGCCTATCGGGTTTTACAGTTTATCGTATCGCGACATTGCAGGTCGCGTTGGTCGAGATCCAATGACTGTCAATATGGAATCGGTGGGTTCAGGAAGGTAATACGGAACGCCGTGCTGGATCCCAACGGCTTCGTATCACTAGCAGTCAAGGTGACAGGCATCTTATCCGCATGGCTGTAACGGATCGTGCAGCCACGTCTCGATCCCTGAGTCACCAGATGGGGACGTTTACATGACAACAACCATCTGCACTAACAGTTAGACGACATTTGCAGCAGCATGAACTATGAGCTCGGAGACCATGGCTCCGGTTACCCTTGACGCTGCATCACAGACAGGAGCGCCTGCGATGGTGTACTCAACCACGAACCTGGGTGCACGAATGGCAAAACGTCATTTTTACGGATGAATCCAGGTTCTATTTACAGCATCATGATGGTCTCATCCGTGTTTGGCAACATCGCGATAAACGCACATTGGAAGCGTGTAATCGTCATCGCCATAGTGGCGTATCATCCGGCGTGATGGTATGGGGTGCCATTGGTTACACGTCTCGGTCACCTCTTGTTCGCATTGACGGCACTTTGAACAGTGGACGTTACATTTCAGATGTGTTACGACCCGTGGCTCTACCCTTCATTCGATCCCTGCGAAACCCTACATTTCAGCAGGATAATGCACGACTGCATGTTGCAGGTCCTGTACTGGCCTTTCTGGATACAGAAAATGTTCGACTGCAGCCCTAGCCAGCACATTCTCCAGATCTCTCACCAATTGAAAACGTCTGGTCAATGGTGGCCGAGCAACTGGCTCATCACAATACGCCAGTCACTACTCTTGATGAACTATGGTATTGTGTTGAATCTGCTTTGGCATCTGTACCTGTACACGCCATCCAAGCTCTGTTTGACTCAATGCCCAGGCGTATCAACGCCGTTATTAAGGCCAGAGGTGGTTGTTCTGGGTACTGATTTCTCAGGATCTATGCACCCTAATTGCGTGAAAATGTAATGACATTTCAGTTCTAGTGTAATATATTTGTCCAATGAATACCAGTTTATCATCTGCATTTTTTCTTGGTGTAGCAATCTTAATGGCCAGTAGTGTATAATATGCCTGTAGTTCTGCGATTTGGAATTGCTACTGCATTTGGTGTATAGTAAACTGTAGCACTTTGAAAGGAGGGAGGCATTCATGGTTTTAAATCCCATTGAGAGAGTGTCACTAGAGACGGCGTGCAAGCTCGGAATATTTCAAGGGTGGGGAAGGAAGTAGGCAGCGCCCTTTCAAAGGAACAACACAGCATTTGCCTGGAGCGATTTAGTAATATCACAAATCACTTATGCGAGTCAGTGTGCTAACCATTGCCCACCTAGCTCGGTATGAATTTTACAAGTTTACTCTGTAGTAATGGCTTATAAAAAGTGTGGTGTCACCGCCAGACACCGTACTTGCTAGGTGGTAGCCTTTAAATCGGCCGCGGTCCATTAGTATACGTCGGACCCGCGTGTCGCCACTGTCAGTGATTGCAGACCGAGCGCCGTCACACGGCAGGTCTAGAGAGACGTCCTAGCACTCGCCCCAGTTGTACAGCCGACGTTGCTAGGAATGGTTCACTGACAAATACGCTCTCATTTGCCGAGACGATAGTTAGCCTTCAGCTACGTCATTTGCTACGACCTAGCAAGGCGCCATTACCAGTTTATATTGAGATTGTAATTATGTATCATCAAGAGCGATGTTCTCCAATTATGGATTAAAGTTAAGTATTCCAAAAGCTACGTACTTTATTTACTAGACTCAACTCCTTAACTGTTCCAGACCTCACGCCAGTCTGCGTGAGCTTAAACGCGTGCATTTCGGCCTCCTCTAGCAACACGGTGTTGGCTCTTCTGCCAATACATCACATGGCGACGAGGATGGGATAACGGTCTTCTTCTTTCTATTGCACTAATTTACTTGTGTCATGGCTTCGCCACAATCTCCAGATGTACTGTCCGAATTTTATCGCTTGCAGAATCAGCAGACGCAGGCCTTATTGGATGCCCTTGGACAGCTCGTCCAGGGTCAACGTGCACTGCAAAACGATGCGGCAGCCGCCGGTCCACCGCTCCCGCAGCCACAACACGCAGTTGCACCACCTTTTCGTCCTTTTGATGCGCCTCTGGAAAGCTGGACGGTGTGGTCACGCCAATTTGGATTCCATCTCGCCGCCTACAGAATTCAAGGTATTGAGCGGCAGCCTTTGTTGCTTTCTTGTGTAGGAGTGTCCACCTACCGTGTGATAGTGAAATTATTTCCCCGCCGCGAGGTAGCAACTCTGTCGTACGAAGAAATTTTGTCTGCATTAGATGCATATTTCAAAGAATCAGTCAATGTGGTTGCAAAAAGGAATTCCTTCTTTCATAAAAAACGTACAGCCGGTCAAACTAATCGGGAGTGGGTTGCAACTTTGCAAGGCCTTACTAGGGATTGTGCTTTTGAGTGTGAATGTGGACTCCCTTATTCAGATACTATGGTACGTGATGCAATTGCACAGAACGTTTCTGATGTTCGTATACGGGAACAGATTTTGAAACTAGTCAATCCCTCCCTTCAACAAGTGATAGACATATTGGATCGGCAAGACACACTTGACTTTGCTCAGGACTCATTTGAAACTTCGCCAGCCGTGTGTCACATTAACCGGCCCGCCGGGCGAGCTGCACGGAACAGTGAACAGCCCTCGCGCCCGTCCGCGCAGCCACGTGTGCCGCGTAAGCAAGCAAATACAGTGATAAAATCATGCCCGCGGTGTGCTACTAGACATTCGAGTGAGAATTGCCCGTCTCGCCAAGCTATTTGCTTTTTCTGTAATAAAAAAGGACATGTTCAGAGTGTTTGCCAGAAAAAGCTCAGATCGGACACTCACAACCATTCCAGGGCCTTTGCTTCGCGCCGGAATCGGAATCGAACCAAGACTACTCAGGCTCGTGAACCGTCGCCCATGGAAATTCATGCAGTTCATTCCACTCCACCCAGTGCCACTCTCTCTAACAGTGACTGTGTTCGTCCCACAAATAGTGTGCGTCGACATCGCCGGAAATCGCGTCGAGTCGCAAGTGCTTTTGTACCAGTGTCAGTTCACGTTGCACGAGACAGTCGCTCTTGTTGTCAGCAGGACAATAAACTTTTTGTAGACTTGGACATTCATGGCAACGTGATACCATTCAAGCTCGATACCAGAGCTGCAGTTTCATTGATCAATAAAGACACGTACAAACAACTGGGCACACCTCCGTTGCGTGCCGCAAATGTTACGTTAAATAGTTATTCAGGACAAGCTATCCCTGTGTTAGGACAGTGCAGCCTTCTTGCAACATACAAGGGACAAACAAAACTTGTGTCATTTTACGTACTTCGTTCTTCTTCTGCAGTGAACTTGTTTGGTTTAGATTTATTTCAATTGTTTAACTTGTCTATAGTCAATCAGGTCCTATCAGTGAACCAGACTGTGCCTTCAGCCAGTGTTTCTCGTCTATGTGAAGAATTTGCAGACATTTTTGCACCGGGCCTTGGTTGCGCTAAAAACTATAAAGCACAATTGGAACTGAAAGTCAACGCGCAATCGAAATTTTTCAGAGCGCGCAATGTTCCCCACGCATTGCGTGATGAGGTCGCAAGAACATTACACGATTTGGAATCACAAGGTGTGATTGAACGTGTGCAGGCTTCTCTCTGGGCATCACCCTTAGTAATTTTGCCAAAACCTTCCGGAAAATTGAGACTTTGTGTGGACTTCAAGGCAATGGTGAATCCACAACTAGTGATTGCAACTTTTCCTTTACCCCGCCCGGAAGATCTTTTTGACAAACTGTGCTCGGGTGAATATTTTTAGAAATTGGACCTAGCAGATGCGTACTTGCAAATACCAGTGGACGAAGAATCCCAGCGCGTTTTGATGGTTAACACGCATCTTGGTTTGTACCGATTCAAACGACTGCCATTCGGGTGTGCATCCGCCCCTGCATTGTTTCAGCAGTATCTGCAAAATGTTTGTGCGTCAGTCCCTACTGCAGCAAACTATCTGGACGATATTGTGATCTCCAGAAAGACAGAAGAAGAACATTTAGCCAATCACAGAACATTATTTCAGGTCTTGCGACAAAATGGTCTTCGCTTGCGAAAGGACAAATGTGTGTTCTTTGCTCGGGACTTACCCTACCTGGGCCATGTACTCAATGCCCAAGGCATACATCCGAGTCCAGAGCACCTCCGTGCCGTACAGGACTTGCCTTCGCCGCAGAATTTGAAGCAGCTACAAAGTGTGCTGGGAAAAATCAATTACTACCATAAATATGTGCGCCACGCCTCTTCCATTTCAGCTCCGCTTCATCGCTTACGCCGTAAAGGTGTTCCGTTCGTCTGGACGACGGAATGCGAACGCGCCTTTCGCCAGTTGAAATCGGCGTTGCTTTCCGCTACTTGCCTTACGCCATTCGATCCCCAGGAACCCCTTTTGTTGATGGTAGATGCATCGGATTTCGGGATCGGTGCTGTGCTTGCGCACAAAGATGGATCGCACGATCGCCCTATTGCCTTTGCGTCAAAATTGCTCTCGTCTGCGCAAAGAAATTATTCACAGATCGAGAAAGAAGCATTGGCTTTCGTATTTGGTGTTACAAAGTTTCATGATTTCTTGTATGGTCGTCACTTTACCATCATCACAGACCACAAACCTTTGACATCGCTTTTTCATCCGAACAAGCCTACACCTCCACGTACCGAGCAGAAATTCATTCGCTGATCTATTTTCCTCTCGCAGTACCGCTACGATATCTTGTATCGTTCCACTGCTAAGCACGGAAACGCCGATGCGTTGTCCCGCTTGCCTGTTGCTGAGGATAGAGCGTTCGATTCTTCCGAACTTGCTTGCATGTTCATTGATGCGGAAACCGATGACGTGGTCGAATCGTTTCCGATTGATTTTCGTCGTATAGCTACAGCCACAGCTGCTGACCCTGTCCTTGCTACCGTTTTGCGTTTTGTTGCTACGCAATGGCCCTTGTCAAAGTCACGGATCGAGGATCCGTTGGTACGCCGATTTTTTGCTCACAAGGAGAGACTTTGTTCGACGTGGTGTTTTGCTGTTGCGTTCTGATAATGATCAGTCCAGGGTCGTGGTCCCACGTTCGTTACAGTCCTCTGTCTTACGGCTTCTCCACCAAGGACATTGGGGTATAGTGCGAACGAAACAACTTGCTCGTCAGCACTGTACTTGGTTCGGAGTCGATGCTGCGATTCCGAATATGTGCTCGTCTTGCATGGCGTGTGCCGAACAACAGTCCGCACCGCCGCGGAAATTCTTTGCATGGCCAAAAGCCACTTCCCCTTGGCAACGCTTACACATCGATTTTGCTGGTCCATTCTGGAATGCTCGATGGTTGGTTGTCGTAGATTCATTCAGTAATTTTCCTTTTGTTGTCCGGATGTCTTCCACGACGTCATCTGCCACCATCCAAGCGTTATCCGCTATCTTTTGTATTGAAGGTCTTCCACAGACTATTGATTCCGACAATGGCCCACAATTCATGTCCGCAGAATTTCAGTCATTCTGCAAGGCCAATGGTATTCAACATCTGACATCCGCGCCGTTTTCGCCTCAGTCCAAACGGTGCCGCTGAACGATTGGTCAGGACTTTCAAGTCACAGATGTTGAAGTTAAAATAGTCGCATTCTCGGGAGGATGCGTTATTGCTCTTTTTGTCTTCGTATCGCTCTCCGCCCCGAGATGGTCGCTCGCCGGCTGAGTTGCTCCATAGTCGTCATCATCGAACCTTGATGTCTTTGCTGCATCCGCCGCATCAGGTTCCTGTGCAGCGGCAGACGCCTGCTTTTGCTCCAGGCGACGTATACTATTGCAACTATCGAGGTTCAAGGCGTTGGCTCGCAGGGCGCATTCTTCGCTGCCTCGGCCGCGCTATGTATTTGGTTTTGGGGGCCTCTGGTGAGGTGCGTCGGCATCTCAATCAGCTGCGCCTCTGTCGTCACACGGGATCTGCCGCTCCCCGTCTGCTTTCAGCGACGGTGCCGTCCGGTCAGCGCCCTGGGGACCCATCTACTGGCTCGCCTCATCCCCAGATGTTACCGACACTGCCTTCCATTTTGCCCCATGGCGACGCGCCGCCGCCGACGCCGCCTGTTCTCCCGCCGGCGACGCCCGCAAAGGACGTGTCGCTGCAACCGCCGGGCGCCTCCATGGGTCACGCGCCGCCGATCGCTTCCCGTGACCAGCTGTCCTCCGACATGGAACTCTTGCCCGTTCCGGACCACATGGCGTCTTCGCCCGTCGGGTGCCCCGACGCGACGGAGGTCGACCCTTCGGCCCCTAATGTCTCTCTACGGGCGCATACACCGCATGTTGGCGTGCACCCTGGACTAGGTTTTCAGGCGTTTCCTAGCTCCCCTCGGACCGCATGGCAGGGTGCTGGTGGCACAGCCTCGCCTGTTGTTAGGCTCCCCACCTCGTCGCATACGTCAACATGGGGTCCTCCCCACGGCGGGCGGAAACCTTATAACACAACCGTACGCCGATTTGCGGGGGAGGAATGTGGTGTCACCGCCAGACACCACACTTGCTAGGTGGTAGCCTTTAAATCGGCCGCGGTCCGTTAGTATACGTCGGACCCGCGTGTCGCCACTGTCAGTGATTGCAGACCGAGCGCCGCCACACGGCAGGTCTAGAGAGACGTCCTAGCACTCGCCCAAGTTGTACAGCCGACGTTGCTAGGAATGGTTCACTGACAAATACGCTCTCATTTGCCGAGACGATAGTTAGCATAGCCTTCAGCTACGTCATTTGCTACGACCTAGCAAGGCGCCATTACCAGTTTATATTGAGATTGTAATTATGTATCATCAAGAGCGATGTTCTCCAATTATGGATTAAAGTTAAGTATTCCAAGAGCTACGTACTTTATTTACTAGACTCAACTCCTTAACTGTTCCAGACCTCACGCCAGTCTGCGTGAGCTTAAACGCGTGCATTTCGGCCTCCTCTACCAACACGGTGTTGGCTCTTCTGCCAACACATCAAAAAGTATCATCAAAGTTTGTTGTTGTTGTGGTCCTCATTACAAAGTCTGGTTTGATGCAGCTCTCTATTCTGCTTTATCCAGTGCAAGCCTCTTCATCTCTGAGTAACTACGGCAACCCACATCTGCCTGAATTTGCTTAAGTATTCATCTCTTGGTCTTCTTCTACGATTTTTACCCTCCATGCTCCCCTCCAATACTAAATTGGTGATCCGTTGATACCTGAGAACGTGTCCTACCAACGAGTCCCTTCTTGTAGTCAAGTTGCGCCACAAATTCGTTTTCTTCCCAATTCTATTCAGTACCTCCTCATTAGTTACTTGATCCACCCATCTAATCTTCAGCGTTCTTCTGTAGCACCACATTTCGAAAGCTTCTATTCTCTTGTTGTGTAAACTGTTTATCGTCCATGTTTCACTTCCATACATTGCTATACTGTACACAAATACTTTCAGAAAAGACTTCCTTATGCTTAAGTCTGTATTCGATGTTAACAAATTACTCTTTTTCAGAAACGCCTTCCTTGTCATAGCCAGTCTACATTTTATATCCTCTCTACTTCGACCAACATCAGTTATTTTGCTGCCGAAATAGCAAGACTCATCTACTACTTTAAGTGTCTCGCCTCCTAATCTAACTCCCTCAGCATCACCTGATTTAATGCAACTACATTCGATTCTCCTCGTTTTGCTTTTGTTGATCCTCATCTCATATCCTCCTTTCAAGACACTGTCCATTCCATCGAACTGCTCTTCCAAATCCTTTGCTGTCTCTGGCAGAATTATAATGTCATCGGCAAACCTTAAGGTTTAAATTTGTCTTCCCTGAACTTTAATTCCTGCTCCAAATTTTTCTTTTGTTTTCTTTACTGCTCGTTTATGCATTGTAAATGTCAAAATTGTTTTCACTTTTTAGTTGCGCATTGGTCTTATTTTCGTACCACCTAATCTGACTGGAAAATGAAATGTTAGAAAGAGAATGTGCGACTTGCAATATTTATTCTTGAGCACTGAATCCCATGGCCTTTGTATTACAAACTGTGTCGTGAACTGTCATCTAAACTTGAAGAAATGGTTTCCAGGTCATGCCAATAACGTGGTCTGTTTTACTTGTGACATGGTGGTGACTCTTGTGTCACCCCTTTTACGATGATGTTTTGTGGGAAGATGATTAAATTAAAGAAGAAACCCAAAATTTGTCTTTTGAGCTGTAAATTATTATTGGTCACTTTGCTCTTTTGGTACCAGCAATTAATATAAAAAACGGCACCGATCATACAAGTTTGAATAGTCATGTTAGGCATATTGTGGAACCTGGACTTTAGTACTTGTTTCATTATTTTACTTGTACCACTTGCAACTTTCTTGAACCCTTGATATTCTGCCCCAAATATTAATTTCACAAGGTGATTCAGCTCTCACTACCACTGCATTTTTTGCAACCCAGAACACTTTCAAGAACCATGCATGAGATTTTCATATTCACTCACTCGCTATGTGCCACCCTTTTTGTAGGAAATTTAATGAAGTTAAATTTTGAAATAGTATACGTTTTTGTTGGAGACCACTGTTTTCGAGTTATTCAAGAAAAAGGAATTTGAAGGTCACTTTTGTACGATTTTTTTTGAATAATTTGAAAACTACGGGCTCTAGCGAAACCACATCCCAGTACAAAATTTAACTACACAATATTTCCTTTAAAAGGTCATGTTTATTTTTTCTATAGGACTGATAGTTGTCGCGTAGTCAGCGATAGAATATGAAAATATTGCAAGTGGCATTTCAAGGAGTTGTAGATTGCATAAAAGAAAGCTCTAGGCGCAGCTGAAACACACTGCACACTTCGCACGCATTGTCACGTCATCTGTCGTTGTTCCCTTCATTGCTACTGTCTGATTGATTTATCATTCCTTCCACCAGGTGCATCTACTTGTCTCGCACGCTGTGATCGTGTGGGCAGCACGTACAGGTTGGCACCAGCAAAACATGCGCCAGTCACGCGATCGTAAGAGAAGCGCAGTACTGCTCTAGCCAATCCCCTTTTTTTCACAGTACTTTCATAATCAACCAACTACATCAAAGATGTACTGAGGTCAGGGGCGAATTTAGATCTTCATTAATATACAAAGAATTTTAATCATCTTTTCATTAAAAAATGTGAGGGGAGTGAGGGGACATCTGAGTTCTCCAAGGACATGCTCACGTTACAGTGTTTTGTATCTGTCAAAGATTCGGATGTCTCGCCGAGCCGCAGTATCGACATGGAGTATGAGACTCTGTGGTTAGCAAGTAGTGACAGTTCCTCGCGGCTCCGCAAACGGCACAGACAAAGGGTACAATGGAAGCGCCTTCTGGCGGAGTTCCACACTGAAATACCCGCTTGCAGTCACGTGCTCATACTTGCCTGTTATCTCTTGAAGCCTTCAGAGTGCACCATTTGACACAGTGTTTGACTGTTGCTTACTGCAAAGTCTCTCTCCTTCAGTATTCACTACTCACTGAGCTTGTACGTTTAAGACGACATTGCTGCGTTACGGATTTTGTTAGTTGCCAACTAAACTTTACCGACCCATTATAAATGCCATTTATGCTACGTGCAAACGTTTGCTAGCTACGCCGAGAAGCAGCGTCAATTGGTGACGAGGCCTTTATTGACGCCAAAATATATACCAATGTTACAGCTTCCGTTAGATTTCAAAAAAATGGTTCAAATGGCTCTGAGCACTATGGGACTTAACATCTGAGGTCATCAGTCCCCTAGAACTTAGAACTACCTTAACCTAACTAACCTAAGGACATCACACACATCCATGCCCGAGGCAGGATTCGAACCTGCGACCGTAACGGTCGCGCGGTTCCAGACTGAAGCGCCTAGAACCGCTCGGCCACTCCGGCCGGCTCCGTTAGATTTGTTCAGGATAGTAAAAAATTTAGTATTGAAAGAGGAGTCGCCAAAAACCATACTCAGCCGTCTAAGAGGAGTGTTTCCAATCCTTAAAATGGAAACTCAGAGGAGTGCGTGTTAGTGGACCACATCTGGATCACACTCATTGTCTGCGTGAAAACGTAGTGTTTGACTTGAGTGACAATAAACTTTAGAAACTACTAAAATATCTTAATAGAGAAAGTTTCCAGATATAATATGACTGAAAGAATGTATAACCAACATGTTTAAAACGTTTTTAAGTCAAAAATAAAGTCAAAGAAGAAAGTTATTAGATCTTATTTATGGTAGGCAAACGCAGGCATTGGATGGACGGCAAAGCAAATAGAAGTAGATGAGTATAAATGATGTATATTGGTTTTGGTTATCAGAACTAAGCACACAATCAAAAGGAAAGCTTAGAGTTAATATGGGTTACCACTTTTGACTCGTGGCACGTAGACCATAAGAGGAAGAGGAAGGAAGGAAGATTGGATTTAACGTTCCGTCGACATCGAGGTCATTAGAGACGGAGCACAAGTTCAGATGATGTCAAGAATGGCGAAGTAAATCGGCCGTGACCTGTCCAATGGACCATCCCGGAATTTTCCTGGAGCGATATACGGAAATTAAGGAAAACCTAAATCTCGATGACCGCTAGCGGTTTTAACCTTGATCCTCCCGAATGCGAGTGAAGTATACTAACCACTGCGTAGACCAGACCACAAGATAGAAATGAAATGTGTAGAGATGGCCCTTGTACAGTAGCGGATGTTGAATGTTAGATGATCATTGTGATGTAGATGACGGCAAATTTTTTGTCTACTGGCAGGCTTACGCTATACGATTTATCCATTGCAAATTGTAGCCCTTCCGGAGTAGAAGAAGCAAAGAATTGTCATTTATTAAAAGGTAACTTATGCAGATAACATTAACTTACCGCTTTCCAGTTATTGCTACACAATATGGAATTCATATCATGTTGTTGTTGTTGTCTTCAGCCCAGAGACTGGTTTGATGCAGCTCTCCATGCTACTCTATCCTGTGCAAGCTTCTTAATCTCCCAGTACCTACCGCAACCTACATCCTTCTGAATCTGCTTAGTGTATTCATCTCTTGGTCTCCCTCTACGATTTTTACCCTCCACGCTGCCCTCCAATACTAAATTGGTGATCCCTTGATGCCTCAGAATATGTCCTACCAAGCGATCCCTTCTTCTTGTCAAGTTGTGCCACAAACTCCTCTTCTCCCCAATTCTATTCAATACCTCCTCATTAGTTATGTGATCTACCCACATATACTTCATCATTTTTCTGTAGCACCACATTTCGAAAGCTTCTATTCTCTTCTTGTTCAAACTATTTATCGTCCACGTTTCACTTCCATACATGGGTACACTCCATACAAATACTTTCAGAAACGACTTGCTAACACTTAAATCTATACTCGATGTTAACAAATTTCTCTTCTTCAGAAACGCTTTCCTTGCCATTGCCAGTCTACATTTTATATCCTCTCTACTTCGACCATCATCGGTTATTGTGTTCCCCAAATGGCAAAACTCATTTTTGTGGTGTCACTGCCGGACACCACACTTGCTAGGTGGTAGCCTTTAAATCGGCCGCGGTCCGTTAGTATACGTCGGACCCGCGTGTCGCCACTGTCAGTGATTGCAGACCGAGCGCCGCCACACGGCAGGTCTAGAGAGACGTCCTAGCACTCGTCCCAGTTGTACAGCCGACGTTGCTAGGAATGGTTCACTGACAAATACGGTCTCATTTGCCGAGACGATAGTTAGCATAGCCTTCAGCTACGTCATTTGCTACGACCTAGCAAGGCGCCATTACCAGTTTATATTGAGATTGTAATTATGTATCATCAAGAGCGTTGTTCTCCAACTATGGATTAAAGTTAAGTATTCCAGAAGCTATGTACTATTTTTGGCTACTATAATTCCTTGTCATTTTCCAGACCTCACGCCAGCCTGCGTGAGCTTAAACGCGTGCCTTTCGGCTTCCTCCAAACTCCGTGAATTGGCTCCTGCCAATTCACAACAATTTTCTACTTTAAGCGTCTCGTTTCCTAATCTAATTCCCGCAACATCACCCGATTTAGTTCGACAACTTTCCGTTATCCTCGTCTTGCTTTTTTTGATGTTCATCTTATATCCTCCTTTCAAGACACTGTCCATTCCGTTCAGCTGCTGTTCCCGGTCCTTTGCTGTCTCTGACAGAATTACAATGTCACCGGCGAATCTCAAAGTTATTATTTCTTCTCCATGGATTTTAATTCCTACGCCAATTTTTCTTTAGTTTCCTTTACTGGTTGCTCAATATACAGATTGAATAACATCGGGGACAGGCTACAACCCTGTCTCACTCCCTTCCCAACCACTGCTTCCCTTTCATGTCCCTCGACTCTTATAACTGCCATCTGGTTTCTGTACAAATTATAAATAGCCTTTCGCTTCCCTGTATTTTACCCCCGCCACCTTAAGAATTTGAAAGAGAGTATTCCAGTCAACATTGTCAAAAGCTTTCTCTAAGTCTACGAATGCTAGAAACGTATATTTGCCTTTCCTTAATCTATTTTCTAAGATAAGTCGTAGTGTCAGTATTGCATCACGTGTTCTAATATTTCTACGGAATCTAAACTTATCTTCCCCGAGGTCGGCTTGTACCAGTTTTTCCATTCGTCTGTATCACGTTAATAACATAAATAGGCTGATTAGACCTGGAAAATCTCTGAAATTTCTCTTGCCATCTTCACCCACAACGGGTAATTGAACACTTACGCACAAATAGGACAGAGACCAGAACGAGCAGCTATGAAAAGTCTAGCCAGTGTGTGTGTGTGTGTGTGTGTGTGTGTGTGTGTGTGTGCAGCTGGCACATGGTAACCGTGCTTAGCGACAAACGAGGCGCGCACTTGGGGCTGCGCGTCAGGTGTGTTTAGCGTGAAAACAGCGCATGCGCTGACAGCTCAAGTGCCGCCACAGCAGACGTGCCAACATGTCAGATCAAAGGCACCTCTCGTCTTTCTCTGGAAGCCGTACAAAGCGCTACAAACTAACGGCGGGGGAATTCAGTTCCTTGTCGACTGTTCGCCGGGCTATATATATAAGTGGCTATGTATGTGTGCGTAGAAAGGTCCACCATCACTTTGCCCCATTTAACTGTTTAGTAGATTTAGTGCCAATATACAGACACACTGTTGCAGAATGGCGTCATCATGAGCTGCACTTGTAGCAACTGTTATCGAAGTCCGACCCAATTCACAAAACAGTATCAGACATTCAAAAAATGGCTCTGAGCACTATGGGACTTAACTTCTGAGGTCATCCGTCCCCTAGAACTTAGAACTACTTAAACCTAACTAACCTAAGGACATCACACACATCCATGCCCGAGGCAGGATTCGAACCTGCGACCGTAACGGTCGCGCGGTTCCAGACTGTAGCGCCTAGAACCGCTCGGTCACTGCGGCCGGCAATTAGACATTGCAAGTATCCCTGGAAGAGGTTGGTGGTGCACAATGCCCATCTTTCTCGGGAGCTGATAATAACTACCATCATAACAAACTCGAAGACTATTGCAAAGACAGATAATTTGTTTCTTCATTGTTATTTCAAAGCCCCTCGCCTCATAAGGACGTGCTGCGAGTGGTACAATGTCACACTCTATAGCCTAGATCATTTACAGAAAATAAACATGTAGCAGATGATATTTATCGATGAAAAAATTTCGAAAGATTTTAAAAGATCATGAAGAACTGATTACAAATACAGTGCTTCTTTCTTCGTTTAATGTTTAAAAAGGGAATAAAACGTCTGACAGATAAAAATGAAGAGACAAAATAGACTTTAAAAACTTTAAAAGGAATGAAGTTATAATGAAATCTAGACCTTTCGCTACTTACAGGCGTTGATAAATATCAACGGGGACAGTTGAAAAATGTGTGCTGGGCAGGGGCACTACAAATGTAGTGTGTGGACAGAAAGGTGGGAAGTGTGGGTCTCGCGGGCAGCGTGCCAGAGGTAAGTCCCTGCTGTCGCATTATCGTCTGTGTCATCAGTGGCTCAGTCGAACGCCGGCACGATAGCTCAGCGTGTTCGGTCAGAGACGCGGTTGGCCTCTGTAATAAAAAAACAGAGTGGAAGGATGAACAAACGAACTTGGACGGATGACATTGTGACGTCCGCAACGACCAAACACAACGATCAACAACAAAAAAAGTCGAATAGAGCGTCTGCCATGTAAACAGGAGGTCCCGGGTTCGAGTCCCGATCGGGACACACATTTTTCAACTGTCGCCGTTGATATTTGTCAAATCCGGCCGGGGTGGCCAAGCGGTTCTAGGCGCTACAGTCTGGAACCGCGCGACCACTACGGTCGCAGGTCGAATCCTGCCTCGGGCATGGATGTGTGTGATGTCCTTAGGTTACTTAGGTTTAAGCAGTTCTAAGTTGTAGAGGACTGATGACCTCAGAAGTTAAGTCCTATAGTGCTAAGACTTATTTGAGCCATTTATCAAAGCAGCGGAAGGTCTAGATTTTATTATAACTTCACTCTTCGAGAGCTGCAAGATCACCAGTGATAGCTGTGCAGATACGAACTTCATATATTTAAAAAGAATGGCGACATACGTCATATAGAAGTGCCGCACCTTCACTAAAAGTATGAAGAACCTGCACTGGGCAACCAAGTTGTGAGGAGATTAATCGTTAGGGTGATTGTGGGTGTAAATTTATAAGCCGTGATGTGGTATCTACAGAAAGAGAGTGGGTGGCAAGATGAATATTGGGAAAGACGGAAAGGAAGAATGAGTTTCATGGGCGAGCAGGACCGTGGTATCAGAGGAGGAAGGGATAGAGTGAAATAGAGAGGGAGGAGCCCTGATGTAGAGTGGAAATAGGTGAGGAAAGCTATGGCTGGTGGGATGGACAAATATAATAGTGGATTTCATTGTTTGGGATGGTGAGATGTGTTTATAAAGATGTTGCAGCATGCCAGTGTTGGTAGTCAGAGAGGAAACAGAGGAGTTAATTTTGGATGCCAGACACACAGAAGTGTTTGATTTCTGTGAAAAAAAGTGGAAATTTGATGAGATGATATAGGATCCATGTGGGGGAATGTACATGGATGCAGAAAGCGAGACAGAGTGCATAATGTTCAACGATTAGGAGGGACTTAACAGAACATCAGCGGGGCAGATACCCATGCAACATTTGCGTAGGAGAGGATGGGTCATATCTATGTTCTGTAGGTGTGGAAGATAGTGGAGGGATGTAGTCCACAAATTTGGACAGCCATTAGTTTTAGTAGTTTTAGTTTATTGTGGGATTTCTCATAGTATGTGCAGTTTCCATGTTAACTGCTGATTGATGGTTAGTCCAAGGTATTTTTGTGTATCAGTTAAATGGATAGGACGGTTGCACGTGGTGAGGCAGAAGTCATCGAGGGAGATGTTGCAGATATTTCGCCCTATAATTACTGCCTGTGTTTTGGAGGAATTGATTTTCAGAATCCATTGGTCACAGCGGGAGGTAAATTGATGGATTTGGAGGGTCTGTTGTGATTTCTGGAGTGTAGGGTAGAGGACAAGGAAAGCAGTGTCTCAGCATCCTAAAAGAGGCAGACTGGTGGGGGTGGCTTGGCCATATTCGCAGTATAAAGAAAATAACTGGTCAATTGCCTTGCCACAATGGTAACACCTGTTCCCATCAGATCAGCGAAGTTGGACGGGCGAATGTTCAGTCTGCCAAGCGCTGCTGACAAGGGAGGTGCACTCAGCCCTTGTGAGGAAAATTGAGGAGTTACTTTACTGAGAAGTAGGAGCTCCAGTCATGAAAGCTGACAATGGCCAGGAGAGCGGTGTGTTGACATGCACTTCATATCTGCATCCAGTGATGCTTATAGGCTGAGGACGACATGGCAGTCAATCAGTAGCATTGGGTCTTCCGAGACCTTTTCTGCCAGAGAGAGACACAGAAAGAGACACACACACATAGAGAGAGAGAGAGAGAGAGAGAGAGAGAGAGAGAGAAGCTAACAGAGAGGAGAGAGGACAGAGCCCTGGGGGACTACTGCAGTGGGATGAACAGTATGGGAATAGGTATTGTTAATAGTGACAAAGGAGGGACGTTTAGATGGGAAGGATGATATAAGGCAGGCATATGTCTGGAGTTTGAAAAAGAGATCAGAATGCTGCATATGGTCTTTCTCTATGCCGATGGGTGCGAAAATAATGGACTTATAGATATTGGTCTGGTGGAATAAGAGATGGGAGAGACGCAGGAGGTGATCATCAGAGGAGAAATTGGGATGGAAACCAAACTGGTTAATGGGCAGGAGATGGCGTTGGCTCAAGTGTTAATGGATATATCGGGAGAGGATGGTTTTGGAAACCATATTAAGTAATGAGGTGAAGCAGATGGACCATAGGAAGAGGTATCAGTAGGAGGTTAGGCAGTTTGAGGAAAAGTAGAATTTTGGAGTTTTTCCATAGTTGAGGACAGTAACCTGTGGAGAGAACAGTGATGTAAAGGGGTGCATGGATGACTGTCATTAGGTAATGCAATCGTAACTGGGGGAAATGTTACGACTTTTATGGAGTATTTGTCTTATGCCCTGTGCTGTGAAAGGTGTATTTAATTCTGTTTGTGGTATGATGTGCAAGAACTGGACACTGGGAGCCATGGGTGGGACAGTTGTGTGTGTGCATTCATGGGTGATTGGGAACAGGGAGTAATCAAACTGAAGGTCATCACAGATGGAGAAGACGTCAGAGAGATAGGATTCAATCTGGTCATCTTCCTTCAGCTTGACACGTCAGGGATGGTTGTTGTAAAGACATGGGTAGTCAGAGATGGCTTTATTGGCACTGAGTTGAAAGGAATGCTTTCCAGTACTTGGAAGAGTTGATGGGGAGTGTAGCGTTGAGGTTTGGGCAGGTCTGCTGCCAGTCCCAGTGATATTTTTTCTCTTTTTTTTCATTTAATAAATTCCTGATGTGTGTGTGTGTGTGTGTGTGTGTGTGTGTGTGTGTGTGTGTATTTGCCACGAGTCTGGAATTGTATTCCAGTTATGAGTCCACAAGAAGGAGTGGTACATGTGACAAGATTCTCCCACGAGGAGTAGAGCTTGTAGGGGGAAGGTACAGTGATAAGGATACACAGTCTTGGTAGGAATGTGGGTGGATATAGCATGTTACAAGGTCTTCTGCATGAAAGACATGGCATGAAGGACATCGGCAGGTTGCTGGAAGGTGATCGGGTGGCGCCCAATCTGGATGTATATTGATTCCTGGTATGTATTACAATTGTAATATGACCGGTATTAGATAGCTCTAGAATTGAGATTGGGATGGGGTGCATTGGTATGGGATTGTGTGAAATACAGATATGTGCTCATGTAAAAATTCTATCAAGCACTTGCAGAAGTGTCCAAGGAGACTGGCAAATTATAAGATGGCATATGAGATGATATTGTTTCAGAACAGGTGTGCAGTGGGATGGGGACAATATCACCTTTCAAGGAATCTGTAAATTAAGGCCACCACTGGAATTCTGCAGTGGATCTATCATGGATGTTGAGGTCAGCAGCAATAATGGTATGGTCCATGTGGTAAGGAAGTGACAGAGGATGGGGTGATTAGATCAGATGTAGATCATGCTACAGGTAATGTTTAGGATTTTGTAAAAGAGGATAAGGATGACGTTTTCGATGAGTGTACTGTATAAGAGTTATCTATGGACATGGGACATGGTTGGAGAAACATTTCATTGAGGACAAAGATATGCGCACTTTGTTGGGGCAAGTTATGCATTAGAAGATGTTTATTGGTGGTTATGGAGGGGATGTTGTGGTACAGGATTTTGGAGTGTTGTCTTGCTGTTATAAAGTCTGTGTAAGTGAGGACAAGATCAGGTTTAAACAAGGGTGTTGAGGTGGTGGACACTAAGGCGACCTGACTGTGGGAGTAGGTAGCTTGGGTGTTGAGATGGAAGATGGAGTGGACAGCAAGAGAAATTTGCTGGATGGTATAAATGGAAATGTCGTGTGGCTAGAGCCTCCCGTCGGGTAGACCGTTCGGTGGACGTTGGAATGGATGGATGGATGTTTTGTAGGACAACTGCCATGAATGTGATAATTTCTTCAGCAGTAGTTGAGTGGAAGGTATTGTTGGGGTAATTGGTGGTGTCAGTGGTACATATTGGGACAGTGAGTTCAGGTCTGGTAGGTTGTGACTTACTTTTGCATTCCACAAAATAGGTTGAATTGGAGTTATTGCAGGTGTTGCAGGTAGCAGGGGAAACAAGGTTAGCAGACTGTTTAAGAAAATGGGAGACTTTACAAGGGGTTTTTGGAATCCTATAAGCCCGTGGCTGTTCAGTATCATGCCACTTCCTCGTCCATGATCTCGAGGTCGACTTTTCTTGGGACTATTTGTAGCATCTGGAAGTGTGGATGACATTTCTTGATTATAGGATTGAGGGATTTGTGTTTGAGAACTTTGGATGTGCGTTGTAGAAAATAATGGTATAAGAACAGGGGAAGATACTGGAGGGGGAGGAGTTATGTCCATGTGTTGAGTGTCTCCAGGTTCAGTTTGCCGTTTTTTATGAGTGGAAATGGGAGAGATGTCAGTGTTTTGTTTGTTTCTTAATGGCTGTTAAAGGGAAAGGTGGTTGTGGAATGGGAGGTGCCAGATATGGCGCTGCTGCAGGTCTCCTCGAAGCTGCGTCAGATGACCTGACCTGAGTTGGTACAGTGAAGATTATAAAAGAGTTAATTGAGATATCGTCTTGCTATTGTTGTTCGTCAGGCTGTAATGCGTACAGCTGTAGTGGCACATGAGTCGTGGCTGGATGAAGAAAGATATAGGGATGTAGGATGGGAGAGAGATTCATGTGTTGCGTTTGTGGCGGGAGTGGATATTGGAAGTGTGTAAGGATAGACATAGGGGGATGGGTGAGATAACACACTCCATGTGGCGACAGTGGAAGCAGGAGATGAGGAGGTATATGTTATAGACGTTGTGAGTAGATTCATGATCATGGATGGTAATTGGCACCGTTGACTGATGTGGGCACCCTCCGAAGCAGCGCTGAAGGCGATGGTGAGGAGTCGTGGTGGAATCATGACTGAGGAGTCAGCGATCATTGATGCGAGAGGAAAGACAGCAGTGATTTTTAGGCTGACGTTGTGGTGATGGCAAACAGATGAATGTGGCGGTAGCGACGAAGACGATGGGGTCCTGAAGACTGCGGCAGCGAGACAGAAGTGGCGGAACGATGATGGCGAGAGGGCGACTGATGGGTGGTTGACGTCATCGATGGTGGCAGCGACAGTGGTGCCAGCGGCGACGGCGTGATCATGGCGGGACAACGGCGAGATGGAGGCGGCGACAGTGACGATGATTCAAGAAGTTAGTTGATGATGAACACATACCGAAGAAGTCAGGAAGTCAGAAATAAGCTACACACACGAATCGATACTGACGTGAAGCATATAGTGACCCAGAGAGCATCCCAGAGTGCCCCAGAGAGCTAAAACACTACGCAGAATCGCTTCTCGGCTTTTGGCAAGATCAATGTGTAGAAGTTTATATAAGATAGATAAAGATGCTTCGCAACTTTATAATGACCAATAAAATAAAAAAATTAAAAATGAAAGGTGAGAGATAAATAAAGAAATAGTAAAGAAACCCCTGCAACCCACAGACATATTGTAATTAGTAAATAATTAATTTAGAGATCTAAAAGATAAGAAATTAACGTCAAATTAGAGGTAGACTTTAAAAAAAAAAAAATCTCACGAGATAGATAAGGATGCTTCGCAACTTTATAATGACCAATAAAATAAAAAAATTAAAAATGAAAGGTGAGAGATAAATAAAGAAATAATTTATTAATTTTATATAAACTTCTACACATTGATCTTGCCAAAAGCCGAGAAGCGATTCTTCTTAGTGTTTTAGCTCTCTGGGTCACTCTCGGATGCTCTCTGGGGCACTCTGGCATGCTCTCTGGGAGAGTTTTGGATTCATTTTCTTTACTATTTCTTTATTTATCTCTCACCTTTCATTTTTAATTTTTTTATTTCATTGGTCATTATAAAGTTGCGAAGCATCCTTATCTATCTCGTGAGATTTTTTTTTTAAGTCTACCTCTAATTTGACGTTAATAGTAACGGAACGGAACGGAAACGGTTGGTATGGTACTAGGTGGTATTCTAGCCAGTCTATTCCAATGACTGCCAACGGAAGACCAATAAAGCCGTCACCTGTCTGTGAGAATACGGTGAGGTGGGTATGAAATACCATGCATCCGGACAAGCCCTATGTTTTCAGAGTTCGCCACTATATCTCACATTAGGTAGACCCTTCAGTATAAAAGGCGGGGAGTATTCTGTTGTTAGTAGAGAAGTAGTAACAGCAGAAACAGCAAAATGAAAGAGAGAAGAGGTCTCAGTGACTTTGAATGGGGACAAGACGTTGGGTGTCACCGAAGTAATAAATCCATCAAGGACATTTCAATCCTTACAAGGCTACCCAACTCGACTGTTGGCGATGTGACTGTGGAGTGGAAACGCGAAGGAACAACCAGAGCAAAACCAAGATCACGCAGACCTCGTATACTGACCGACAGCGATGGTCGAGAATTGCGGCGGATGGTTGTAAAAAATGGTATGAAATCAGCGGAAGGAGCTACTTACGAGTTTCAAAGCCTAGCTGCAGTCCAGCTAGCAGAATGACAGTACACAGGGAGTCAAAAAGAATAGAGGATACAGTGGTTGAGCAGTCCCTCATAAGCCACAAGTTTCTTTAGTGAATGGAAAGCGACTCTTGCAATGATGCAACGAGTGACACCACTAGGCATCATATATCCAATGGCAAACCAATGGAAGCTTCTAGTAGGCGAATGCCATCGTGTGTAGTGCCTAAAGTAAAGTACAGAAGAGATGGTGTTACGCTATGTACGTGTTTTCCGTGGACATAGACCCCCCTCATTACGTCTAAGAAAACGTTATATGCGAAAGGATATGAACACATTTCACAGCTTCGTGTACTGCGTTGAGTAGATGAATAGTTCAGAGACGATGATGTTTGTATCAGCACGATAGCGCACCCTGTGATAAAGCACCATCTGTGAAGCAACGGGTTTTGTACAACAACAATCTAAATGGACTGGCCTGTCCAGATTTCCGACCGGAACTCAGTAGAACACCTTTGGAGTAAGCGAGAACGTTGACTTCGCTCTAGACCCCAGCGTACATCACCACTTTCTCTAGTTTCGGCTCTTGGGAAGAACGGGCTGCCATTCCTCCACAAACATTCAGGTACTTCACTGAAAGTTCAAGCCGTCATAAAGGCGATGGGAAGACGCACCCAATATTAATGTCTACTAATAGGTGTCTCATTGTTTTTGATTAGATAGGGTATCAGTGGCATAACATGTCCCATCCTTCCCTATGCCAATGTAGCATGGGCTTCCGCTCCACCTGAAATGCATCGTTCTCTCCAAATCTGAAACGACGTGCACTCTGCCTCACTTTCAGTATCTGATGACCTTCTTCCAGTCGTATCCTGTGCCTGCTGATAAGGTTCCCACATATCCTCAAACACCTACCTTACCTTCACCTCTGCTACATCTCCTGTAAACTTGAATCGCGACACCCTACAGTCTTTCCTATCCTTGAGAAACCCGACCTGCTTCCTCCTCTTTGTCAACGCATACCGTCTTCTCTGCATCCCCAAACACTCCATGACCTATCCCAGCCTGATTTCAATCACCTTCCCCTAGTAGACCGTGAACTCATCACTGAAATCTACCATATCACCAAACCATAGCGTAACCTGCCCATCCCAAATGTAGGCTGCAACCTAATGTTTCCTCACCCATCCGACATCCCACTCATCTCCTGACCCCCGTATCTCATCTGTCAGTTTCTTCTCATATGGCCCCTATATCCTATCTGTCACATTCTTCTCATATAGACACATGACTTCTATAGACATCCAACACCCAAATACTTAACCACAGCAAACGTTCGCTCTACCACGTCATCATCATAATGAAAAGAATTCCCATCACAACACTATCGTCGTGTCATAAACATCATCACCAATTTTAGCATATTAAATTTTCGTATATTAAAACTGTAAAAAGTAGATCGCAGCAAAACTTCCAATTATAGAGGTATTATTGTGTTAAACGTTGCTTAAAAGTGTATTCAGATGTTTTAAACAAGAGATTAAAGATTATTAAAAGTGTTACTTCTAGAAGAACGAAGTGACTTCCTAAGAGGAAGGTCATGTTGCGATAACATATTTATTGTGCGACAAATAACACAGAAAAGAAGAGAATTTGATTCTCAGTTAGAAACCGATGTCATTTTGTTTTTTATTCGGCAATTAAAAACCGATGTCATTTAGCTTTTGTGTGGCTTTTTGCCTCAGGACAATTTAAAACAGATTTTTCCCATTCGATATAGAACGACCTTGCCCTCGTGGATGGGCTAACCTAACAGTGCTACAACTGTTGACCGACGGACTTGTGCAGTCAACTACGTTGAACAGTACGGATGGCGTAATGTGCAACTCAAACCATAGCCGTCGTATTGCGATTCTTCTGCCATTTGAAGCCGAGCCATTTTACGTTAGGACACTTACAGCGCCATATATTGGTCAAATTTTTATTAAATGTTTTTTTTTGTCCCATGACGTTTCCCCCGGCGTCAGTAATATGCTGTTCGGATTTGACGTCAATCTGAGTGGTGGTTCTCTTTCTAAAGTGTTTTGAAACTGGAACTCTAATTACGGGCACACTGTATTATTACATATGGACGGCGTTACATTAACGATACATTCTGCAGATGAACTACAAAACTCTTAAGTTTAATTGGAAAGGATTATAGTTTTAAGATAGCAGTAAATAAAACTATGATATAGCTTTCCGTGGGAAATAACCAAAACGAAACAAAATTGTAACTGAAGACCAGGTTTTGGAACAAAACATTTTACTGTAGTTACCTAGGGAGCTATATTACTTTTAACGAAGATATCGACGTAGATATTAAATTACATAGATATCGGAGTATATGTGGCAATAGAAGCTAAACACTAAAAACCTACACTAAGAGATACAAAACGAAATTCTATAACGTGATGTCTGTACCTGTTGTATTGTATGGCAGTGAAACCTAGGTTATGGGGAGAGAAGATTATAACCACGTTCAGGAGGCAGAAATTAAATTTTTACGAGCACTTAAAAGTTGC
Organism: Schistocerca piceifrons; assembly: GCF_021461385.2. Lineage (NCBI taxonomy): Eukaryota > Metazoa > Arthropoda > Insecta > Orthoptera > Acrididae > Schistocerca > Schistocerca piceifrons. The sequence goes on along the minus strand of NC_060139.1, from coordinate 123,814,869 downwards.
ACTAAGTTGGAAAGGTTCCCAGTGAATAAGAATACCCTAAACAAGAACTGAATAATTTTGGAGTAAATGAAAAAGTAAAAGTGCATAAACCAAACAGGAAACATGATTTGGAACGAAATGAACCCAAAGAAAATATCAACCTAAAGAAAGTAGGGACATAGCACGATCAATCAAATGATGGCACTGTTGCCTGAAAAGGTCGAATGCCTACTCTGAGAAGGCCAGAGGAAGAATAAACTGCAAATCGTACGATGCAACGCCTGAGGATCCGCAATTTGCTCGCTATCAACCCCACAGTAGGTGTAACATAAATAACTGGTAAATAGATAAAAAGTTGAGTAATATTTTTTTCTATTCCCCCCACCCGAGTTGTCGATTGTGTACATTGCACATATCGAGCAAGTCATCTTCTTTACTTGATGACACCCGCAAACATACACTACAATTTCATTTTTTAATCAGGAACAATGATTCAGAATTTAATTAAAAACCGCTACAATCCGCCGATTCTTAACAAGATTTTTCGGTAGATCCTCCGGGGTTCTAAGGCAAATACCGAAACTGGCAATCCCCAACAAACTATTTTTAAGTGGGAACCCATCTACTCCACTCAAAATAGCTGGGATTAGACAGAAAATACCCAAGTTCTACACGGGTCGGATGTGAAATATCGTGCTCCTCACCTCAGCAGTTGTTTTGTAACCTCTGTTAAGGCCTACATTGAAACAAGTGTGTAATTGAAGAACGGTTTACGAGTATGTATAGATATCACGTATACATATGCTATTTTCTGCATGTCTTCCTAGGCTCTAAGGCAGGTCTCTCTGCTGCAGACAACGTCTTCAACGACTGCAGTGGAGGGTAACGGATTACGTTCACGAACTGACTCCAGCTGATTGAGCCTTTTTTCGGAGCTGAAGAAGTGTTTGTGTTGACGACGTGCTAAATGAGGAACTAGCAGCAATGATGTCCCTTTTTTGGTTTTGGAGTGTATGCAAGTGATGGTAAACTAAGCTACGGTATAAAGCGTAAAAGGAATATACTTTGCGAATAATGCTTGAGAAATGTATTCGATTCCTCACACATATGCAAACCGAAGGATGCAACGAAACCATTCCAGAACTGATGACACACCAAAGGATCGGAAACTGGATATTGGTATCACGTATAATCGTATTATCTGTAAGTACTACAGTAGTATTAGGACATTTTCCTTTTTAGGTATACTTAAGTAGATGCCAATAGGTTAAGACAATGGAAATTTAGTCAAGGGAAAGACATTTTTAATTCTAATCCAGCAAGTTCCAGGAATGGTGGAACGAAAAAGAAGAGGAGGAAAGAAAATTTAATGACGATAGACAGAGAATACTAGTTACGTAATGTCAAAAAGAAAGGCAGCAAACAGAGAAAAATGGTGAGTCACATTCAGACCTGCGTGCTGGGCAGAGTACTAAATAAAAAATTCACCAATGGCTGCCAGTGGAACACAACACCTCTGATGGACGCACTGCGGTAACGAGGAAGCCCACCTCTTCTCGTCCTTCAGTTTTTTATATATTTATGTCCGACTGTAGCGTGTAATTATGTAATGAAGTCGACGTAGTAAAAACCTGTTAGTAAGGCTCCGTTCGGCAAGTAATCTATCTAGCGAACTGGTTCGGAGCCTTACCACCCTCCCATTCTCCAGCTAGGAGACACAACAAACACGTAGAGACACAGAAAGATTGCGTCACAACGACCTTGCATGATGATTGCTTGGCTCTTTCAGTTTCTTTTGCTGACTCAGCAGTTTGGTTACAAAGTTATGGCGTTGGGAGGTAAAGCTAGGTATCCATCGTCAGAAATCGTTTATGGAAATTCATTTTTGACATCTGAGACATTTTCTTCTCAGTATTCTCCAATCTGTCAAATGGTTCAAATGGCTCTGAGCACTATGGGACTTAACATCTATGGTCATCAGTCCCCTAGAACTTAGAACTACTTAAACCGAACTAACCTAAGGACAGCACACAACACCCAGTCATCACGAGGCAGAGAAAATCCCTGACCCCGCCGGGAATCGAACCCGGGAACCCGGGCGCGGGAAGCGAGAACGCTACCGCACGACCACGAGCTGCGGACTCCAATCTGTCATCTATGTGTTTGTTACAATCGCAGATATCAGTTCCGATGATTGATATTTCGTTGATAATATTTCCTTTCTGGATAGTGGGTATGAAATGAATTTAGCGAAGGTTTCTCAAACTACTATTTTCTAATCGACACCTGTTATTCAATATTATTTTTTACTAGTTAACAGAGCTTTTACTGTAGTATTTCACAGTATAACGTTATCTGGGTGTTAAAGCACATTGCAACATCAAAAATAATTAATGTAGAGTAAGTTATATTTCGGGAATACATTTGTCTAGGTAACATATTAACTGATTAACATTTCAAAATCACAGTTTAACGTAAGCACGAGATACGTCACTGCAAATATACAACGATGGTACGTTAATAAACGGTGTAGCCGACAGAACGTTGAATGCAAGATTACGAAGTGCACGCATTATGTTATATAGCTGCAAAATGTCAGTTTGTATGATGGAGTTTCATGCCCATTGCACTTGGTCGGTCAATACAGAGATGGACAATGTAGTTTGTGGATGACGCTGGAGTTGTCATCTGGTGAAGCCCCATATGTGCTCGATTGGAGTTAGATCAGGTGATCGAGCAGCCCAGGACAACATGTCGACACTCTGTAGAGCTTGTTGGTTTACCACAGCGATATGTGGGCGAGCGTTATCCTTAGAAAACAACCACTGGAATGCTGTTCATGGATAGCAGCACAACAGATCAAATCATCACATCTACGAACAAATTGGAAGTTAGGGTGCTTGGAGTAACCATGAGAGTAGTGCTCCTGCTATCATACAGAATCACACCCCAGACTATAACTCCAAGTGTAGATCCAGTGTGTCGAGCACACAGACAGATTGACTGTAGGCCCTCAACTGGCCTCTTTCTAACTAACTGACGGCCGTCACTGGCATCGAGACAGAACCACCATTCATCAGAAAACACGTCACCTCCATCCTGCGCTCCAGTGAGATCTAGTTTGATACCACTGCAGTCGCAGATGAGGGTGGTTTAGTGTCAGTGGAATGCAGCTGCGGGGCGTCTGGCTCGGAACTGTCCTTGAAGTAACCGAATTGTAACAGTCCGTTGTGTGACTGTGGTGGTAACTGCTGCTCAAATTGCTGCTGCAGATACAGTACGATGCGCGAGAGCCGTACGCCAGACACGATGGTCTTCCCTCTCGATAGTACCAGATGGCCGTCTTGAGCCAGATCTTCTTGCAAGTGTACATTCTCGTGACCATCGGTTGCAGCAATCATGTACAGTGTCTACATTCCAGCCAACTGTTTCTGCAATATTGCACAAGAAACAACCAGTTTCACACAGCCACAATACACGACCTCGTTCGAAGACGATGAGATGTTGATAATGACATATTTGTCTCCTTAAAGGCATTCTTGACTAGCGAGAGCCCACAACGTCTCATCTCAAATATTACCAGCGCTCACGAAAGTTACAGCGTGTATTTAAAGCCAACCTGAGTTGCATCATCATAGTGGCGCTACGAGCGCCATTCTTATACGACTGGCGCGAAATTTGAAAAGACGTCATCTTTCAATTGTAGAAACATGCCTAGCAACTTTCGTTTATGTCGTACAGCTTCTTCGTCGTGTATCGATTTTTTCTTTTGTCAATGTATTTACCGATTAGTTTCAAAAGTATCTTATTTGTATACATATTTTTATGTGATGTCAAATTGATTTTTGCACTTAGGTGATGCAAAAAAAGTATTTGGGATCATAATGATTACAGTGGCAATTTATATCAGCTACTAGCTGTGTCCAGCCAAGCGTTGCTGTGATGCAGTCTGGTGAAATGGAAAAGAAAGAAAAGAGGAAGTACAGGTTCTAATACGTAAAGCCATTGGACATACGTCTTAATCTTCTTCTTCTCTCCCCAATCCCTGTTCATCTCCTTCCCCCTCTTTGTCCATCTCTTCCTCCATCCCCCTCTCTCTGTCCAGCTTCTCCCCCTTCTCTCCCTGCATCTCCTCCTTCCCACTCCCCTTCCATGCCCATTCCTCTAATCTTCTTCTCTCCCCAATCTCTGTTCATCTCCTTCCCCCTCTTTGTCCATCTCTTCCTCCTTCCCCCTCTCTCTGTCCAGCTTCTCCCCCTTCTCTCTCTCCATCTCCTCTTTCCCACTCCCCATCTGTGAACATTCCTCTAATCTTCTTCTCTCCCCGGTCTCTGTTCACCTCCTTCCCCCTCTTTGTCCATCTCTTCCTCCTTCCCCCTCTCTCTGTCCAGCTTCTCCGCCTTCTCTCTCTGCATCTCCTCCTTCCCACTCCCCTTCCATGCCCATTCCTCTAATCTTCTTCTCTCCCCAGTCTCTGTTCATCTCCTTCCCCCTCTTTGTCCATCTCTTCCTCCTTCCCCCTCTCTCTGTCCAGCTTCTCCCCCTTCTCTCTCTGCATCTCCTCCTTCCCACTCCCCTTCCATGCCCATTCCTCTAATCTTCTTCTCTCCCCAATCTCTGTTCATCTCCTTCCTCCTCTTTGTCCATCTCTTCCTCCTTCCCCCTCTCTCTGTCCAGCTTCTCCCCCTTCTCTCTCTCCATCTCCTCTTTCCCACTCCCCATCTGTGACCATCCCTTTAATCTTCTTCTCTCCCCAGTCTCTGTTCATCTCCTTCCCCCTCTTTGTCCATCTCTTCCTCCTTCCCCCTCACTCTGTCCAGCTTCTCCGCCTTCTCTCTCTGCATCTCCTCCTTCCCACTCCCCTTCCATGCCCATTCCTCTAATCTTCTTCTCTCCCCAGTCTCTGTTCATCTCCTTCCCCCTCTTTGTCCATCTCTTCCTCCTTCCCCCTCTCTCTGTCCAGCTTCTCCCCCTTCTCTCTCTGCATCTCCTCCTTCCCACTCCCCTTCCATGCCCATTCCTCTAATCTTCTTCTCTCCCCAATCTCTGTTCATCTCCTTCCTCCTCTTTGTCCATCTCTTCCTCCTTCCCCCTCTCTCTGTCCAGCTTCTCCCCCTTCTCTCTCTCCATCTCCTCTTTCCCACTCCCCATCTGTGACCATCCCTTTAATCTTCTTCTCTCCCCAGTCTCTGTTCATCTCCTTCCCCCTCTTTGTCCATCTCTTCCTCCTTCCCCCTCACTCTGTCCAGCTTCTCCCCCTTCTCTCTTTCCGTCTTTCCGTCTCCTCCTGCCCCCCCCCCCCCCCAATCCATGCCCATTCATCTTTCAAGTTGTCTAAGTCCATTTCGTGTCACCCCTTTGTCCATTTCGCCTTACCTTCCACCACCACCATCCCCAATTTTGACCATGAATCTGATTTCGTGCTAGTGCAAATTCAGATTTTGTAGTAATAGTATTACTTATCATAAGCTGATAACACCATATGCTAGGAAGAAAAGAAAAAATTTATGTTTAAAAATATGTATAATGAGAAAGAATATATATGGGAGAAACAATTTCTCAATTGGTTTATATGCCACACTATCGTAGTTAAATCTGGCTGTGACGAAGCAAATAAAACGGCACATTTTTACAGCAGAACACTTGTCTTCTTTCAGTGTTTTAAAAAGAAAATTTACGTTCTTGTTAAAAACAATATTTTGTCTAAGTCTCTCTGAATGTTTAATAGATTATCGTTTAAATCTGAAGTAAATCGATTACGAACTTCTCGAGATTTTTGTTAACAACGTTTCACTATTATATATGCGGCGACAAAGACAAGGGCTAGCGATATCCACACACACAGATAGCGGCAGTATTGCGTACACAACGTGTAAACGGGCAGTGCTTTGGTGGAGCTGTCATTCGTACTCACCTGACTCACGTGAAAAGCTTTTCGGCGCACTTACAGCCGCACGACGGGAATTAACAGACTTTGAATACGGAATGGTAGGTGGAGCTAGATACATGGGAAATTCCATTTCGGGAATAGTTAGGGAATTCAATATTACGAGATCCACAGTGTCAGCAGTGCGCCGAGAACTCCAAATTTCGGGTATTGCCTCTCACCAAGGACAACGCACTGGCCGATGGCCTTCACTTAACGACCGAGAGCAGCCGCATTTGCATGGAGTTGTGAGGACTAACAAGCAAGCAACTACAGAAATCAGTATGTGACGTAAGACAAACGTATCCGGTAGGGTGCGGCGAAATTTAGCGTTGAAGGATTGTGGCGTTGGACGCTCGAGGCAAGTGCCATTACTAATAGCACGACATCGCCTGCAGCGCCTCTGCTGGAGCTGTGACCATTTTGGTTGGACCCTTGACGACTGGAAAACCGTGACCTGGTCATATCAGTCCCGAGTTCAGTTGGTAAGAGCTGATGGCAGGGTTCGAGTGTGGCGCAGATCCCACGAAGCCGTGGACCCAAGTTGTCAAAAGCACTGTACAAGCTGATGGCTCCGTAGTAGTGTGGGCCATGTTTACATGGAATGGAGTGAGTCTTCTGGTCCAACTGAACGGATCATTGACTGCCAATGAATATGTTCGCCGGCCGAAGTGGCCGAGCGGTTCTAGGCGCTACAGTCTGGAACCGTGCAACCGCTACGGTCACAGGATCGAATCCTGTCTCGGGCATGGATGTGTGTGATGTCCTTAGGTTAGTTAGGTTTAAGTAGTTCTAAGTTCTAGGGGACTGATGACCTCAGCAGTTAAGTCCCATAGTGCTCAGAGCCATTTGAATATGTTCGGCTATCTGGAGGCCATTTGCAGCGATTCATGGACTTCATGTTCCCAAACAACAATGGAATTTTAATGGAAGACAATGCATCATGGCATCGCGGAGTGGCCGCGCGGTTTGAGCCGCCATGTCACGTATTGCGCGGCCCCTCCCGCCAGAGGTTAGAGTCCTCTCTCTAGCATGGGTGAATGTGTTGTTCTTAGTATAAGTTAGTTTAAGTAGTGTGTAAGTCTAGGGACCGATGACCTCAGCAGTTTGGTCCCTTAGGAATTCACGCACATTCGAGCATATGATTTGGCTACGGAAAACGCCCGACATGAATCCATAGAAAATCTTTTGGACATAATCGAGAGGTCTGTCCATGGACAACATCCTGCATCGGCGCACTATCACTATTATGGTTGGCTACAGAGGCAGGATGGCTCAATATTTCTGTAGGGGACTTTCAATGACTTGCTGAGGCCGTGCCACGTCGAGTGACTGCATTACGCAGGACTAAAGGAGGTCTGACTCAGTATTAGGAGGTATGCCACGGCATTTATCCCCTCATTGTATGTAGCCTACTGTCCTGAATTTTCCTTGGGATATCATGTAAACTGTTAAGCGAAACTGTCAAGAACTTTTCGAAATTTTTGTGAACAATGCTTCTCATTTATATGTTATGTATATTAAAAATATATAGCTTATGTTCATCAGAATGTTCATTGAATACCCAGTAAAAATATGAAGTAAATTGGTCAAGAACTTTTCAAGATTTTTGGTATCAACATTTCCCTTTTATATAACACACATTTATTTATGTATATTAAAAAAATCGGTATATGAAAGCACACGTATTCGTATGCAACGTTGGGTCAAAATCGACCAACTACTTTTCGAGTTCAGTAAGCACAAACGTAAGCAGCTGAAGTTTTATACGGCGTATTAGCGATATGAGTGCAGATACTTCTTTTGATGACTGAGGACAGTGTACTGAGCAACATTACATTAGTATTTACGTCATGTGCAGGCTAATAATTATAGCAATTACTAGTAATACGTTTCTAAGATGGTTAGCGCTTCCAAAAAGGAAGGATGATGAGGGTTTAATGTCCCATTAGTGCCTCTTAGTACTAGTGTCACAAGCCAGTCATTAACGTTTATTGTTCTCGGGCAGCAGGTTAGGTATTGAAGTGTGGACGCATGGACGCAAAACGGACACTCTATCCTAACAGGTGTAGTCCACTTCCCAGAGCAGTTACGACTGCGCAGAAAAGTCAGGTAGTAAACCATATGATATGTTTGCGGGAAGACCGCTGGACACAGAAAAACACACTGAAGTTAGTACATATGAAGGTACCAATGATCGTAGTATGTGAACTTTTCTTAACACCCCGAATACAAAGATTCGTACCGGCAAATCAGCTTCACTTTGTTTTCTGTTGTTGGAAAAAAACATCATCTTTAAAAATTTTACTTTTATTCATAAATATATTATGCCTCGGTCTTAGGTTACACCATATTATCATAAATGAAGTACATCTTCTTACCTGTAAGATTCAGCTTAGTTACATATGTTAGGCACTAAACGTCACGGCATTTTAGGAGTTTGCATCTTTTAGTATAGCTCCGCAGGTACCTTGAGTTCTGTTGAAGCGACGTAACGGTTAAGCAATAGAAAAATATTATGCCACACAGCAGAGCCGAGCGACTGACTTATGCTCTTCATTATTATCCATTGACCACGCGAACTGAACAACAAAGGATTATTTCCCTCTTACAGTCATAACAGTTGACGTAGCATTATTATTCATTGATAACAGCCGATTCTATGCAGAGACGAAATGTTTAAATGCCCCACGAAATTCTCGATTTTAAGTTTACATGGTTTGTTTAAATTACTCTCGACTGTGTCATGTCAAAACCGAGTTCGAACTCAGTGTACGAGCAATAATGTTGTTTTCGGAATGATAAAATGGGAAATAAACAAACTGTATGCCTCTTCTGCTGCACTATTAAACTGGACTAGGAAGAGAAATTTGTAAGTGGTTTACCCTGTTAAATTCTTGCTTTGAGCATTTTGGCATCATGGCTTCCCTAAAAGAGTTTTTGTTATGACCTCACCATTAGGATTGTTAGTAGTACATAATAATTGACTATTGAGTAGAAACGGTCGGTGTGCTGCAGAGAGAGAATTCCAGTTGAGTCGCTGAATGGAACAGTTCGCCGTGCCACGCAACGTCGCCGTCCTCAGACTATGCCAGCCCTCGACGTGATAACAGAGGGAGGTGGCGCAGTCGTTAGCACACTTGACCCACATTCGGGAGGACGACGATTCACATCCGCGTCTGGACACCCAGATTTAAGTTCTCCGTGGTTTCCCTAAATCACTCCACGCAAATGAAAAGGGCTCGGCCGATTCTCTTCCTCATCCTTTCATAATCCGAGCTTGTACTCCGTCCCTGATGAGCGCGCTGTAGACGCGATGTGAAAAATCTAATCTCCCTTCCTTCCTTCGACGTGGTAATCGGGCGAAGGATGGACATCACACACACACATACACACACTCGCACGCACCAACGCACGCACGCCATTTCAGCTAGAGCTGTACGTCGCAAACTGCCATGCGGTCCGTAGCGGAGGATACTTTTAGCAGCTCTCCCTCTCTCTCTCTCTCTCTCTCTCTCTTCCTCTCGGCGCTTTACGACATATGTTCCCAAACGAGATCGACTTGCAAATTATCAGTACACAGTGCGAAGATCGGCAGCACAAATAAACGTATTGTGATTCGCATAAGCAGATGGAGATATATGCAGTCGTCAGTCATTCACTGGAATCAGTCAAAACATTTAAGTTGAAAGATTACCGTCAAACCTCCTTGCCTAGGGACGCCAGATGGAAGTTGATTTCGTCAAGCCCTGAATGAAAATTTCGCAACGGATAACTGGGGAGGGGAGCTTGAGAGCGCTACCTAGAGAGCGTGCCCTTTCTGTACGATACTAGGCAAGGGGCTGGAGGGCTCACACGCTGATGTGTGGGTCCCTGCATTCTATATCTTCTATTTTTAAATTAATTCCTTTAATTGGACTCCTATGTGATTGTTTAAAGGTATGTTAAAGATTGATGACAATTGATTACATATTTATTTTAAACATTGTCACTCGATTTTACAGCGATTGCAGCAATTGTTCCAGTTGACAGATATTACAATTTTACAACTTATAGCTCGGGTACATTATATACTAATCTGCACGCACATTTCTGCGGGCAAGACGGAATTGCGTTGGCCAAATGTATACCACCAAAGTCTCCCAATATTTTACATGGGACATCCACTATGTGAGGAGGATAACGGGCAAACTTTGGACCAGATATATTAACACAGGGGGTCAAATTTCCGGAATTAAACAAGAACATTCATTTCCTTACACACTCCAAAGCTGCAAATAAAAGAATTAATAGAAATATTCAAATACCTCTCTCCCGTGGGGCCCGGTGGAGGGGGTGGTCGAAGCACTTGGCTGTGACCAACCTCTCCACCCCAAATCTTGTGACACTGGAAAGTCTTTGACTTTTACCTGCCTGTGCTGTCTCTCTGATCCCCTACCCAGGAGTAAGGTTGGCACTACTATACTACAGAACTATCTCCCAACTAAGATTTGGCCACGCTTTACGGAAAGATGTGAGGAGGATAAGGAAAGTTCATGTGCAGATTCACATTCACGTACAAGGAATGCATAATACACGACACATATAAATACGTATTATGAGGCCTGACACATTTCTTTCCACCCGTCCACATGGGTTCTGTTGCACCCGCGGCCGGCCGCGTCGTATAATAAAATTGGCGGCGGAGCCGCCTCTGTTTGTATTTTCTGGTGCGAGCGAGCAGCGAAATCTGCTGCTTATGGAGCGGAAACTACTGTACCGTTTCAAAGTATCTGGGAGTTGCTTTGCGGAGTGATTTTAGGTGGATCATAAATGTACCCTTGGGGAGGACAGACTTGAGACTTACTGTAACGTAATAAACGCACAAAGAGGTCACCTGCAAAATCCTCGTTTCACTTTTTCTACAACTGATAGTTGATCTGTGACCATTACAACTGGATTAACGGAAGAGTCTGAAGTCATTCAAAGAAGAGGTAACCGATTCTTCAAATGTTCAAACGTGTGTGAATGCCTAAGGGACCAAACTGCTGAGGTCATCGGTCCCTAGACTTACGCACTACTTAAAGTAACTTATGCTAAGAACAACACACACACCCGTTGCCCGAGGGAGGACTCGAACCTCTGGCGGGAGGGGCCGCGCAATCCGTAACATCGCACCTCAAACCATGCGGGCATTCCGCGCGGCCCGATTCTTCATATCGTGTTTGTTACGTCAGCACCTACAGGTCAAGGAAATGCTCAGCGAATTGCAGTACTAGACGTACAAGGAAGACGAGTATTTCAGAGAGAATTATTCACAAAATTGTAAGAGTCTACGTTTCAAGTAACGTACTACCATAATTATTACTACACGTAGTGATGAGCCAAGATTTCTTGAGCATTGCCCGCCTTGACACAATGCTGCCGGGCGGTATAACGGGGACGTGACGTGATAAGGAAACAGCTTAAAAGTAACAGACTGACTGTCAGGGTCGCAAACTGGGAAGGCTGCTGCCATACGCGAATTTCGCGAAGGACAGATTGGTATGGGCGTGCACTTGCAAATGAGCGTCTTGGACAGGGCGAGAATTCTTGGCCTTCCGCTTAATACTGTCGTGAACATCTGTGGAAATTGACTCAAGGATGGTGAAACCGGGAATAGGCGACAAGGTGTTGGACATCCTCGCTTCATCACAGAACGGATGGAGGAGACTTGCCTGGTTCTCCAAAGGTGAGTAACGGACACTAAGTCACAGATCTGACGAAACGGTACAATGTTGGTGCAAGCAGAAGTGGTTCGGAGCACGTTGGTCCATGCACATTGCTGAACATGTGGCTTTACTGTAGGTGACCCCTACATGTTCCCATGCTCATCCAAAACATCGTCAAAATGGGTTCAGCGAGCACTTTGACTTCGATATTTAACCTTTGGTCTGCCGGCCGTTGTGGCCGAGCGGTTTTAGAAGCTTCAGTCCGGAACCGCGCGACTGCTACGGTCGCAGATTCGAATCCTGCCTCGGGCATGGATGTGTATGATGTCCTTAAGTTAGTTAGGTTTAAGTAGTTCTAAGTTCTAGGGGATTGATGACGTCAGCTGTTAAGTCCCATAGTGCTCAGAGCCATTGGAACCATTTTTTTTAACCTTTGGTCAACTGAAACATGTCGACTAATCGGCTGAACCGCGTTTCTTGTTACACAAGGTCGATGGAGGCGTGTGGATACGGCGTCGTCCCGGCCGTTAGCCTTATCTGATCAAACGTGCACAGCGTTATGGATGCAGACTAGTGGGGGGCAGTAAGAGGGTGTGCTGTAAACTACTCACTCCGAATTATTTATGTGAAAGCTCTTAAGGCTTTTTAAATAAAATAGACTTTATTAAAATTCCACAGCTTTATTCTTCATGTCTACATTTTTATTTCTCAACATAGTCACCCAACCGACGAATACATTTCTCCCCAACGAAAGTCCATTTTGTTGATGCGTCTCCATACAACGTTTGATTTTGTTGATCGGTCCACAATCTTATCTCAGCTTGCACCGCTTCAACACTATCAAAATGAAGTCCTCGAAGGTGGTCTTTAACTTTTGGAAACAAATGAAACTCGGATGCAGCCAAGTAGGGACCGTACGTTGGATGGTCGATGGCAGTGAAACCAAGGCCTCGGATTGTTGCAGATGAGGCAGCGCTTGTGTGTGGTCTTACAATGCCACGCTGAAGGAGAGAGCGCTCTATGCGTGGACGAACTCTTAGACTTCAAAACTCGATTAAAGCACGTTGTTTCTCACTCAGCGATACAGAACGTTACACTCCGCCTTGTTACACGCTACCGTTCGGAGCTTTCTAGCGGCAGAGAGTTGCTACTTGCGTCAGCGAAGCGGGAAAATCGACCGAATAATAACCTGAAAAGACAAAGAAACTGGTACAGCTACGTAACATCGCTTAGGGCCCCTGCGAGCATGCAGAAGTGCCGCAACACGACGTGGCATGGACTCGACTAATGTCTAAAGTAGTACTGGAGGGAACTGACACCATGCATCCTGCAGGGTTGCCGCAAACCCGTAAGAATACGAGGTGTTAGAGATCTCTTGTGGAAAGCACCTTGCAAGGCATTCTAGATAAGCTCAATAACGTTCCTGTCGGGGGAGTTTGGTGGCCAACGAAACTGTTTAAACTCGGTAGAGTTCTGGAGCCACTACGTAGCAATTCTGGACGTGTAGGGTGTCCCACTGTTCTTCTGGAATTGCCCAAGCCCGTCGGAATGCACAATACACATGAATCGATACAGGTGTTCAGGTGTTCAGGCAGGATGCTTACGTACGTGTCGCTTGTCAGAGTCGTATCTAGACGTTATCAGGGATCCCATATCACTCACACTGCACACACCAAAGACAATTACAGAGCCTTTACCAACTTGAACAGTCCGCTGATGACATGCAGGGTCCACGGATTCATAAGGTTTTCTCCATAACCGTACACGTCCCTGCACTCAATACAATTTGAAAAGAGACTCGTCCGACTAGGCAACATCTTTCCAGTCATCAACAGTCCAATCTCGCTGTTGAGGGACCCAGCCGAGGCATAAAGCTTTGTGTGGTGCCGTCATAAAGGGTACATGAGTGGGCCTTCGGCTCCGAAAACCCATATCGATGATGTTTCGTTGAATGGTTTGCAAGCTGACAGTTGTTAATGGCCCAGCATTGAAATCTGCAGCAATTTGCGATTATCTGCATTCGTCGTTGATCCCACTCTTGCAGGATCTTTTTCCGGGCGCAGGAATGTCGAAGATTTAATGCTTTACCGGATTCCTGATATTCACGTACGGAAAAATCCCCACTTCATCGCTACGTCGGAGATACTGTGTCCCATCGCTCGTGCGCCGACTGTAACACCACGTTCAAACTAACCTAAATCTTGATAAGCTGCCACTGTAGCAGCAGAAACCGATCTAACAACTGCGCCAGGTTTTTTTTTTTTTTTTTTTTTTTTTAAAGAGGTGGAGCCCCTCCACGCCCACACCGGCATGATGGCCAACACAAAAGGTCTACTGCCACTCTGCATAAGGGTTAGTATGCACTAAAGTGAGGTGTCGCAGGATGTGGGTACTGCGATGTTTGCGTACGTCTGGTTAGGATTAACCATTAATACGCGCTCATCTGGAGATAGATTGGTCGAAATCTGACGAAGGGTAGCGGTTTGAAGGGCAGAGGAAAAAAGTGCCAAAGCAAGAGCCAACGGAAAAAAACCTCTGCGAAAGTTAGGTCGGGCGGCAAGAGCAGTAGCGGTTGTGTTGCTGCCTGCGATAGGTTGTGCAAGGATAGGCTTTGTTGGTAGTCGGTATCATGCATGTCGATACCTTGACGTTGTGCGTTTGTGCTGCTCGGCGGCTGGCTCTGGGTGCTGGTACAGAGTCCTCGTTCAGCGTCCTGCAACCTGCAACAGTTAGGTTTGTTATCGGTCTTGTGTCCGATAGGTCATATACCGGAGGCACAGCGTGAGGGAATGTTGGCAGATTGTTCGTGCGTCTGTGGGCGAGCTCGTCGGTGTCCCTGCTGTGGCCTGTTGGTCGGCTCTAATAGCAGCTGGTAGTTGCCAGTCAGTGTTGCTGATATGCAGGGGCTTGCCGACGTTTGTCGCTGTTTGCGTATGTTAGTTTACCATAGGTGGTTATGCCCTAGCTAGCAGTGTCTTTGGCCGCTTGTGTTTCCACCTGTGGTTGTGATCGTAGTTTCCCAGAGTGAGGTTGAAAGGATTGTTCGAGTGTCTCGAGTTCCTGTATAGTCGTGTGGCGTGTTTCTTGAATACTTCCTTGAGGGTATCAAGGCGGTATTCATGGTGAAGATCCACGGTGCGTGTGTAGCGTGGAGCATTGCTGATGATTCGTAGCACCTTGTTCTGTATGATCTGCAGGCGGCGCAGTCGTGTAGGAGCTGCATATCCCCAGACGGGAGCTGCGTACGTCATCAGAGGTCTAATCAGTGTCATGTATATGCAACTCGACACCCTCCTATTCAGTGTGCTTTCCCTGTTGAGCATTGGGTAGAGCTGTTTGAGCCTCGCGTGCGCACGGTTGGCAACGTATTCGATGTGGTCCCCCCATGTAAGTTTCCGGTCCAGCCAGACACCAAGGTATCTGACTTTCTCTCGGAAACGTATTGGGCGTGTATGTAGTGTTATCGGTCTACAGTGTTGGTGTTTGCGCAGTAGTTTCGGTCTGCGTGTGAACAGAACTGCTTCGCACTTGTCTACGTTTACTTTAATACGCCATCGCTCCAGCCAAGGCTCAGCTGTTCTGAGTGCTGTCTGTATTCGTGAGTTGATGTTCGACGGTTTCCAGTCTTGCGCGAGGATGGCTGTTCATCCGCGTAGACGGCTAACGTCGTGTTTCGTGTCGCTAGGAACTCATTAATGTACAGGTTAAACAAGATGGGCCCTAGGATGCTCCCTTGGGGTACTCCAGCTTGGATACCGTGTTGTGTGATTGTTTATCCTGCACGTTCGTGTTGAAACATCTGTTCGTGAGATATGAGTGTATGAGACGTACGAGTCCGTCCGGGAAACCAGCTTCGCTTAGTTTGCGTATGAGTCCGTTGTGCCAGAGACGATCGAAAGCCTTTTCGATGTCTAGGAACACGGCCCCTGTGGCTTTGTTCATGTTGTAGCCGTGTGTTATATGTTCGACTACGCGGATTAGTTGTTGTGTTGTCGAGTGGTGATTCCTAAAGCCGAATTGCTCCGGTCTTAGGATGCCGTTGGCGATGCAATGCCTAGTGATACGTTTTAGTATTACCTTCTCAACAATCTTGCTGAGCGAGCACAGCAGACTGATGGGTCGGTAATTTTGCGGGAGGGAGTGGTCTTTCCCCGGCTTCCTGAACATCAGGACCTTGGCCGCCTTCCAAAAGTCAGGGAAGTGTTGGTGTGTCAGGATGGCATTCGTTAAGTGTGTGAGGTATTCTACGGCTTTATCCGTGAACTCCTGGAGGACACGGTTTTGAATGCCATCAGGCCCAGGGGCTTTTCTAGCGTTGGTGTGCTTGATAGCCCATGTGACTTCATTTGTGCTAGTACGTCTTATTTCGTTGCGCGAGGGCTGGGCTACAAGTCGTGTAACCTCCTGGTCCGTTTCAAGTGTGAATGCTGGGTCTGAAGGAACCAGATTCGGCATGAAAGACGCTGCAAGTGTTGTGGCCATAAGCTCTGCCTTCTCCGTCGCGGAGTAGGCTGGGCCGTCTGGTCCTTGTAACGTGGGAATGTAATGTTTCTCCCTGGTGAAGTGTCTGGCCAGCTGCCACACGCCAGGACGTGTGGTATCCAGCCCAGCGAGTTTCTGTCCCCATTGTTCGTTTCTGAATGTTTGAATTTTATTCCGTATTATGCCCTGGAGTCTGTTGACGTGCAGTTTATAGAATGGGCGCCTGGTACGCTGCCAGTATCTCCTGAGGCGGTTCCTCATTGAGATAAGGCCCAGGATTTCCTGGGGCAGGGCCGTCGAGTGTTGTCTTGGTGTTGTAAATGGAATGGCGTCAGTCATTGCGTTTTGGACGGCAGTTGTGAGAGCCTCCAGAGCCTCATCGATTTGCTGTGTGTTGTTAATTTCGTGGGTGTCAGGAATGCGACTATCAAGCGTTTCCTTGAACAGTGTCCAATTCGCACGCTTGTAGTTAAGCATCCTGCGTGGTTCGATGTCCTGCAGTGTCTCTTCCATGTGCAGTATTACAGGCATGTGGTCTGAGTCCAGATCGTTTTCAACCGTTAGGTTGAGTGTGCATGTGATGCCCTTTATGAGGGCTATGTCTAACACGTCTGGCCTATGTCGGGCCTGTGTAGGCACGAACGTGGGAACGTCCGGTCCAAGTATAATGTAGTTTCGGCCTAGTGCGTGTTCGTACAGTTTCTTGCCGTTGGAGGTTCGTATTCGTGAGTTCCAATCAGGGTGTTTTGCGTTGAGATCTCCAGCAGCTATTACCCGCGGTGCTATGTTGAGTACTGTGCTGATATCGCGTGTTACTATGTTTTTAGAAGGATTGTATAGCGATACCAGTGTGGTGTTGGCTCCGTTGAACTTGACCCTGACGGCCGTAGCCTCCAGTCTTTCAAGTGCTGGGAGCTCGATGTTCGTGTGGTCTATGTCTCTGTGTATGATGATTGCCGTGCCGCCTCCCCTCATGCCATCCGCTCGGTCGGTACGATAGACGCAATAACCTGGGAAGTTTAGTTGTTTGCGAGGCGTAAGCAGTGTTTCGTTCACAAGAGCGATTCGGATACCCTTTCGCTCCATGAGCGCGGCCATCTCGGCTTTTTTGCTTGCGATCCCGTTGGCATTCCAAAACAGGATCTGTGTGATTGTGTTTAAGTCTGCGTTTCGGGGCTGGTGTGGTGTATTATCCATGTAGTAGTGTAAAAAGCGGTGTGATAGTGGCTTGGAAGCTAGTCCAGTTGAGCGTACTCGACATGAACTGCATGAAGAGTTGTGAGACACACCCCATAATCTTCGTGACTACTTCGGTGGTCGTGCATCCGGGGAATAATCTTTCCATTATTCTCTGGAATGTTGTCGTAATGTTGGTCATGTCGGCCTGCGAGTTATTGGTCGTGTTAGCGGCCGCTTGTTCCAGTGTTGGCGTTTGGTGAGGTCTGGCCTGCGAGTCGGTTGTTCGTGTGGCAATTGTGGGCGCCCGTGTATTCTCTGTGGTGAGTGGGTGTGTTAGTGGCATTAGTGGCAGAACAACTGAGAGAAAATTTGGAATACATTTCACATAAATTTTCTCAGCATGTTATAGTCTTAGGTGGAGATTTCAATTTACCAGATATAGACTGGGACACTCAGATGTTTAGGACGGGTGGTAGGGACAGAGCATCGAGTGACATTATACTGAGTGCACTATCCGAAAATTACCTCGAGCAATTAAACAGAGAACCGACTCGTGGAGATAACATCTTGGACCTACTGATAACAAACAGACCCGAACTTTTCGACTCTGTATGTACAGAACAGGGAATAAGTGATCATAAGGCCGTTGCAGCATCCGTGAATATGGAAGTTAATAGGAATATAAAAAAAGGGAGGAAGGTTTATCTGTTTAGCAAGAGTAATAGAAGGCAGATTTCAGACTACCTAACAGATCTAAACGAAAATTTCTGTTCCGACACTGACAATGTTGAGTGTTTATGGAAAAAGTTCAAGGCAATCGTAAAATGCGTTTTAGACAGGTACGTGCCGAGTAAAACTGTGAGGGACGGGAAAAACCCACCGTGGTACAACAACAAAGTTAGGAAACTACTGCGAAAGCAAAGAGAGCTCCACTCCAAGTTTAAACGCAGCCAAAACCTCTCAGACAAACAGAAGCTAAACGATGTCAAAGTTAGCGTAAGGAGGGCTATGCGTGAAGCGTTCATTGAATTCGAAAGTAAAATTCTATGTACCGACTTAACAGAAAATCCTAGGAAGTTCTGGTCTTACGTTAAATCAGTAAGTGGCTCGAAACAGCATATCCAGACACTACGGGATGATGATGGCATTGAAACAGAGGATGACACGCGTAAAGCTGAAATACTAAACACCTTTTTCCAAAGAGGAAGACCGCACTGCAGTTCCTTCTCTAAATCCTCGCACAAACGAAAAAATGGCTGACATCGAACTAAGTGTCCAAGGAATAGAAAAGCAACTGGAATCACTCAATAGAGGAAAGTCCACTGGACCTGACGGGATACCAATTCGATTCTACACAGAGTACGCGAAAGAACTCGCCCCCCTTCTAACAGCCGTGTACCGCAAGTCTCTAGAGGAACGGAGGGTTCCAAATGATTGGAAAAGAGCACAGATAGTCCCAGTCTTCAAGAAGGGTCGTCGAGCAGATGCGCAAAACTATAGACCTATATCTCTGACGTCGATCTCTTGTAGAATTTTAGAACATGTTTTTTGCTCGCGTATCATGTCATTTCTGGAAACCCAGAATCTACTATGTAGGAATCAACATGGATTCCGGAAACAGCGATCGTGTGAGACCCAACTCGCTTTATTTGTTCATGAGACACAGAAAATATTAGATACAGGCTCCCAGGTTGATGCTATTTTTCTTGAGTTCCGGAAGGCATTCGATACAGTTCCGCACTGTCGCCTGATGAACAAAGTAAGAGCCTACGGAATATCAGACCAGCTGTGTGGCTGGATTGAAGAGTTTTTAGCAAACAGAACACAGCATGTTGTTATCAATGGAGAGACGTCTACAGACGTTAAAGTAACCTCTGGCGTGCCACAGGGGAGTGTTATGGGACCACTGCTTTTCACAATATATATAAATGACCTAGTAGATAGTGTCGGAAGTTCCATGCGGCTTTTCGCGGATGATGCTGTAGTATACAGAGAAGTTGCAGCATTAGAAAATTGTAGCGAAATGCAGGAAGATCTGCAGCGGATAGTCACTTGGTGCAGGCAGTGGCAACTGACCCTTAACATAGACAAATGTAATGTATTGCGAATACATAGAAAGAAGGATCCTTTATTGTATGATTATATGATAGCGGAACAAACACTGGTAGCAGTTACTTCTGTAAAATATCTGGGAGTATGCGTGCGGAACGATTTGAAGTGGAATGATCATATAAAATTAATTGTTGGTAAGGCGGGTACCAGGTTGAGATTCATTGGGAGAGTGCTTAGAAAATGTAGTCCATCAACAAAGGAGGTGGCTTACAAAACACTCGTTCGACCTATACTTGAGTATTGCTCATCAGTGTGGGATCCGTACCAGATCGGTCTGACGGAGGAGATAGAGAAGATTCAAAGAAGAGCGGCGCGTTTCGTCACAGGGATATTTGGTAACCGTGATAGCGTTACGGAGATGTTTAATAAACTCAAGTGGCAGACTCTGCAAGAGAGGCGCTCTGCATCGCGGTGTAGCTTGCTCGCCAGGTTTCGAGAGGATGCGTTTCTGGATGAGGTATCGAACATATTGCTTCCCCCTAGGAGATCACGAATGTAAAATTAGAGAGATTAGAGCGCGCACGGAGGCTTTCAGACAGTCGTTCTTCCCGCGAACCATACGCGACTGGAACAGGAAATGGAGGTAATGACAGTGGCACGTAAAGTGCCCTCCGCCACACACCGTTGGGTGGCTTGCGGAGTATCAATGTAGATGTAGATGTATGTGGGTTGTTGAGTTGGTGTCCGGGATGTATTCGTGGGTGTTGGTGTTCTGTTGCCTGTGTACTTGTTGTGGTGTGGTCGTGTTCCTCGTGCTGCGGCTGTTTCTCCTTCTCCTCCTCCTCTGGCGCTGTGGTTGTCGCTGTGTAGGTGCGTTTTCTGTAGCCTGTGGTGGGCTGCAGTTCGCGATCTCAGGGCGTAGGGTGGTGTTGTTGCTTGTTTCGTGTGGTGTGCCCGGTGCGGGTGTGGTGTCAGGTGTTGTGCTTGTCTGTTGTGTGTCTGTTGCTGGGGGTGTTTGCTGAGCGTGTTCTGAGCTCTGGGGCTCCTCTGACCGTCCCGCGCTGCTGGGGCTGCCAGCGACCACTCCAGCGAAGGATATTCCACTTCTCACTGGGCGCGGGGGCGGCGCCAGACACTTGGAGTCTTATATAGGCGTTGCCGACCACAGCGCCGTGTTCTGCCTGTTTACATATCTATGTATTTGAAAACACATGCCTATACCAGTTTCTTTGGCGCTTTATTGTATATGACATATAATACCCCAACCGACACTGAGAATAGAATAAAAATTTGCAGGCATTACGTTTCAGCACACCCTCGCATTGTCTGCGAGCTCTCATCGAACTTGAGGCACTAGTCGAAGGCAACGTGATAAATGTGGACTACATGAAAATTATTGTTGGCCACCTGCAGCTCTACGTGTTTGATGTCTTCCTTGATGGCGATAGCATTTTTCCACAGGAGAGGGCCAAAATCGTGCTACAGTAGTCTGAGAGCACTACCTCCGTGCCGTCACTAGATTACTCTGATGCACGACTACACTGGCAAGCGGTGTACTGCACGCCAAAGCAACAACAAATGGGATGTTCGGAGGGTGGTGGAGTACAGGAGTTTGCATGGGTCGCAAATCATAAACAAGGCGAAGTGATAACAGTGGCAGTAGTGGGAACTACGTTGGACACTTGACTAGGTAGAGCCACAATGGGTCATATAACGCATTAGATAAACCTTACTTTGGGTGTGCAGGATAAATAAGACAACCTGACGGATGTACACCGATCGGTACTGGTTCATATTGTGTACGTAGATACGTAAAACGTGAAAGAGGGAAGCCATTATGTGCTTATGAGAGTTGATGGCAGCAGGCCGTATTATTCGTTTCGGACCTCTTGATAAGTATGGAGGTGTGATTACACATTTCAATCACATCGCGATTACGGGCAGCATGGGGTTCACGCCTGAGCCTCAGGACGTGCGCTAGCAGCGCATGTCGGGTGTTTCAAGCGTCAACTTCGCGTCTCAATATCTCGTTATGTAATCAACGCCATTGTGTATGTGCTTTGTCATGCTATGGATTGCTGAAGAAAAAATATAGGAGGTCCATTTAAAAAAAACATAAGTTTGTGTTAAAAAACACGTATGATTTCGTTTTAGAATGTTTCCAAATATGTACATTCATGGGCCCCAGCCCTATATTGATACCGGTGAAAGTCGTTTTCCAATAGCTGTTATTGTTCCAGAGATATTTTGGGTGGACAAGATAGCTGGGACACCCTGTATATTATACTAGAACTGACATGTGATTACATTTTCACGCAATTTGGGTGCATGGACCCTGACAAATCACTACCCAGGACAACCACCTCTGGCCGTAATAACGGCCTTCATACGCCTGGGCATTGAGTCAAACAGAGCTTGGAGCTTCACCACGATACCACAGTTCATCAAGAGTAGTGGTGAGAGATCTGGAGAATGTGCTAGCCAGGGCAGCAGTCGAACATTTTCTGTATCCAGAAACGCCCGTACAGGACCTGCAACATGTGGTAGTGCATTATCCCGCTGAAATTTAGGGTTTCGCAGGGTTCGAATGAAGAGTAGAGCCACGGTCATAACACATCCGAATTGAACGTCCACTGTTCAAAGTGACGTCAATGCGAACAAGAGGTGACCGAGACGTGTAACCAATGCCTCCCCCCCCCCCCCATACCATCACGCCGGGTGATGCGCTAGTATGGCGATGACGAATACACGCTTCCAATGTGCGTTCACCGCGATAATGCCAAACACGGATGCGACCATCATGATGCTGTAAACAAAACCTGTCTGTGATGCAGGGTGAAGGGTAACCGCAGCTGATAGTTCATGCTGCTGGAAACGTCGTCGAACTGTTCGTGCATATGGTTGTTGTCTTGCAAACGTCCCCATCTGTTGGCTCAGGGATCGAGACGTGGCTGCACGATCCGTTACAGCCATGCGGATAAGATGCCTGTCATCTCGACTGTTAGTGATACGAGGCTGTTGGGATCCAGCACGGCCTTCCGTATTACCCTCCTGAACCCACCGATTCCATATTCTGCTAACAGTCATTGGATCTCGACCAACACTAGCGGCAATGTCGCGATACGATAAACCGCAATCGCGATAGGCTACAATCCGACCTTTATCAAAGTCGGAACCGTGATGGTACGCACTTCTCCTCCTTACACGAGTCATCAGAACAACGTTTCACCAGGCAACGCCGGTCAACTGCAGTTTGTGTATGAGAAATCTGTTGGAAACTTTCCTTATATCAGCATGTTGTATGTGTCGCCACCGGCGCCAACCTTGTGTGAATGCTCTGGAAAGCTAATCATTTGCATATCACAACATCGTCTTCCTGTCGGTTAAATTTCGCGTCTGTAGCACGTCATCTTCGTGGTGTAGCTATTTTAATGGCCAGTGGTGCACTTCATTTGCAGACTAATAGTTACAGCTCTTAGGAGTAGTATGTTTTTAGATTAGTTAGTACGTCCAAGTGTATGTGGCAAGGGCAAGCCATTAATGCTTTTTTTGCCATCGGCGGCAGGTCAGGTGTTTGAGTGAGAACTCTTGGAAGCAAAATGGTTAGTCTATACTGACAGGCATACTCCACTCAGTGGTGCAGTTACGGCCAAGCAGAAAACATCAGATAATAAGATATGTGAAGTGTTTGAGGGGAAGACTGTTAGACTGAAAGAAGAAACAACTAACACACAGAAGTGGGTATGTATTAAGGTACCAATTATCAAATTATCTGGACTTATAGCCATATCTCCCTGTATAATATGTACCACAGACATCAGAGTTCAACTACCACCACAAAAATGAAGTTACGTAATTAATTTTTTTGTTTGCAGCCCTCGTATACATGGAAATCCCTGCAGCATAGTTCCGTAGCTCGCCGCTAGAGGAACCAAAACAAAATGGCACAGCTGACCCCCAATGGAGTATCATTCGTAATCCGTTTACTGCATCAGATGGGGAACAACGCTGGAACAACGATGGTTTGACATACGACAAAGTGATTTAGTGTAGCAGATGCTTGCAGTGCTATCAAACAACTGTAAATGGTGAAGAATGATGCAACAGACCACATCTCTGCGAAGGATCGGGAATCACAAAGGACCGGCGTATCACAGCCGAGGCAATAATAGTAAAGTTAAAAATCAGTTATCGATCAGTACCTCGCGTCTTGCAAAACGTTACGCATATGACACTGGTCGCTGCCTGCTAGGATCTACGATGTTTCACACGCTTTGAAAAAACCTGTCGAATCTAAACAACAGTGGAATTGTTGCAGGTGTGTTAGGCCAATATAAGAGGGACATTCAATAAGTAAAGCAACACTTTTTTTTTCTGGAAGTAGGTTCGTGTTTTTCAGGACTCCAATACAACATACAAGCCCCAACTCTTGTCTACAAAACCCTATTTTTCAACATAATCCCATTCTTACTGAGAGGGCCTTATGTCAGCAAGGTACTTCTCTACTGGCCGATGTCGGAGCCAACGTCTTGCTGTGTCAATAAGCTCCTCATCATCCATGTACTGCATTCTGTGAAGTCCATCCTTCATTTGGCCAAACAGATGCCAGTTGGAAGTTGCGAGATCCGGGCTGAAGGGGGAATGAGGAAGAACAGATCAATGAAATTTTGGGAGCTCCTCTCTGGTGCAGAGACGATACACTTCCGAGTTGATAGTTGCACTGTGAGGGAGGACATCAAACAGAATAACCTCTTCAAAGCCCCAGAAAAACTTTGCCGGCTGGCGGCGCCTCTTTCAAACCTTTTCTTCGGGAGGAGAGGTGGTGTGGCGCCACTCCATATATTGCCGCTTTATTCCAGGTTCGAAGAGATGAACCCATATTTCATCGCATTTGACGATGTTCGACATAAAATTGTAACGAACAGCCTCGTAACGTGCAAGAAATTCTGCACAGATGGTCCTTCATTGTTATTCATGCTCTTTTGTTACACAGTGTGGAACCCGGCGTGCACACACCTTTGAGTACCACAAATGGTGGACGAGCGTGTAGGCACTACCAACAGAGACGCCCGATTGAGCAGCGAGGTTTTTGACAGTGGTCTGTTGATCACGCCTGATGAGAGTGTCCGCACGTTCCGATACTGCAGGAGTCACAGCTGTGTGCTGATGACCGGCAAGGTGGATATCAGACAGGTTTGTGCGATGTTGTTGCGTTGATGACAGACGTTTTGCCCATCGACTCGCCAATCTCTTATTCACTTCCAGGTGTCCGCTGATATTCTGCAAGCGCCTATAACTATCTGTGATGCTCTCTGATTTTCCTCTAAAATGAATTCAGTGAAAGCGCTCTCCTCGGAACGCACCTCCGTTACGGACGCCATTTTGAAGGCTACGTATAGCGCCACCATCTATCGGAATTTCATGATACTATAGGTGCTGAAGCTGGAAGATACCATGTCCCACAGCAAATTCCTCGTTTCTGCAGCCGAGAATGGTGGGGAAAAAAGTGATGAACACCTCTCGCAGATTACTTTCTTAGGCGCGTAATAGCTGTGGACGAGTGCTGGATATATCACTGTCACCCCGAGACAAAGGAGGAAAGAAAACAATGGAAATATGTGGACTCGCCACTGCCGAAATTTGGAACATACAACCAATCATGGGGCAAGTTAATGTTGAATTTTTTTGGGGCTCTTGCTGTGTGGTTCTAATAAAAATGTTCAAATGTGTGTGAATTCCTAAGGGACCAAACTGCTTAGGTCATCGGTCCCTAGACTTACACACTATTTAAACCAACTTATGCTAAGAACAACCCACACACCCAAGCCCGAGGGAGGACTCGAACCTGCGAAGGGAGGGGCCGCGCAGTCCGTGACATGACGCCTCAAACCGCGCGGCCACTCCGCGCGGCTGTGGTTCTAATAGCTTACGCTTGTAGCGGGCCTTCAGTCGCGGCGCATTCTGCCGAAGTTTCCTGACGAGCTTACAGCAGGCTGTCAAGGCGGAGCGTCTGTGTTATTTTGCTTCACGACAATGTGCCAGCGCATTCTACACAGAACAGAGTCGTACATCTGATTTTTTGTCTGTCACATTTACCATCATCGAATCTATTCGCCTCCTCCTTCCTCAAATGAAGAAAACATTGCTTGGTACGCATTTACAACATGACGACGAGGTAACTCTCAAAGTGGAACGATTCTTTATCAACCAAAATGCGATCTTTCTCAGACAATGTTTCGGCCTAGTCATCCATCGCTGATATAAATGTGTCGCGTTGAAGGGCGAAAATGTAGAGAAGGTCTAACATCATCTGCAAGTCTGAGGGGCGCAATTTTATTTTCTTCAAAACTACACTGGCGGAAAAAAATCGTAACCGCAAAAAATGTAGAGTAATGAAACTTAGGTAACGTATTGCATGGGGGCTTAATTATATTAAAATGCAAATACTTTTTAATTTTCAGTCGCTGTATGTCCGGTTACGAAGTCTCGTAAACGGTTGGCCCTGACTAGTATTAGTACTCAATCTGACTGCATAGAATAACAACAAAGAATGAAAGAAAACTTCCGTTAACACAATTAATTAATTAAGTCCCCAGCAACTATAAAACCTACGAAACAACAAAACACAAGTGTAGCTGTTCTGTGTGTGGAAGCGTGATTCAACGTACACATCTGGCACGGTTCTTCCTCAATAAGACCAGATATTTTAAACACCATTTATACTGAAGTAATTAAAAAAACCAGAAATACTATAATTGCACATAGAAACCAGAAATACAGTCTAATACAAGAACACGAGCCAGATGCTTTGTTGACTGAACCTGTGACCAAGAGGCGTTATTGTTTAAGACATTGAAATAATTAAAAAAAAGGAATTTTTTTGCCTTTATATATATTGACGAAAAGCACACTCTGATCATTACAGCATCCCCAATCCAACAATATCTGGTGTCTAGCCCATCAAAACAATATGACAACATCTGAACAAGCACTCTCCATGGGAACTTCTCAACAACGACTCACCACTGCTACATCTCAACAAGCACTGCCTACCGCTACTTCTCAATAAGCACTCTCCACCACGACTTCTCGACAAGAACTGCCAGTGGAGGCGGCTGAATAATACTCTTTGGCGCAATCTCTGGCGCTGTGGCTCAGTGTAGCCACCTTTCAGTATTTAAGCGATTAGCAGTGCACGACCAAATATTAATGTAATCGCGACATAAGACACTGCAAATGTTGTAAGACGTGTATATTTCTATTGTCTATTGTCAAAGCACAATTTATGAAAAATGTTTATACTTTATTAATAGGATTAAGTAGGAATGATTAATACTTGTCATTTTGGAAATGAAAATGAAATGTCGTGTGACGAGGGCCTCCCGTCGGGTAGACCGTTCGCCTGGTGCAAGTCTTCCGACGCCACTTCGGCGACTTTGGTAATAATTGTGGTAGCAGGGAATGTCGCACCAAAGTATTGTTGGCGGGAGAGACCGCACACTGATAAAATTTTAAAAAGAGCGGGAGAGACCGCGTATGGATACATTTTAAGAAAAGAGCGGGAAAGACCGCGCATTGATACATTTTGTAATGGTAGCAGGGATTGTCTGCACCAAAAAGCATTGTTGGCGGGAGAGACCGCACTTTAGCGTTCGCAGGAAGTCAGTAGTAAGCGAGAAGTGAAGCGAGCCGGTAGCAGGTCTGAAGCGAGAGGTTGAGAGGAGCGGTGTGCCTGCCAGCCACCAGCTATGATTTACAAGAGATTATAAACGGATGAACAGAGACATCAGCTAACTATTATCATAAGAGGAACTAATATTATTGAATTAATTTTTTTGAGAAACTCAAGACTAGTGAAGGTATGTTTGCGCAATGCTAGTTGTGAGATTATTGTAAAAAGTTAAGTCCCATTTGAAGATTTGTAAAATCATTTCATTCAAAATATAATAAATTTTTGCCAGCAATATTGCATTACTGATTATAATCCATCCCAAAAACCATCAACGTAAAACTTTGCAAAATTTTATTGCTGTCAAGAAAAAGTTTAACTATGAAGTACGTAACTTCAGTCAAATTAATTAAAGAATAACGTCAGCTTTGCTATTAAAGAAAAACGACAGCTCTGGTAATAAATACAGCCACTTATTATGACAGCCCACCAGCAGCTAATAGAATATAGTAAAATAGAGTATGTATAGGGTAGAGCTTCAGGGGAACAGTAGCACAGTCATAGACAATATTTTTATTCATTCTTCATTACTAGATGGGCATTCTGTTAGTAAAAGGGTGAACGGCCTTTCAGACCATGATGCACAAATTTTAACACTAAAAGGTTTTTGTACTCAAACCAATGTCGTATTTAATTACAAACTACGTAGGAAAGTTAATCCAACAGCAATAGAGAGTTTTTCAAAACTTGTCAAGGACACAAGAGTGGCAAGATGTTTATAGTGCCGATAATATAGATGATAAATACAATGTTTTCCATAATACATTTCTCATGCTCTTTGAGAGTTGCTTTCCATTAGAACATTCTAAATGGGGTACTAGCAGTAATGGACAGCCCGGTTGGCTGACTAGTGGGATAAGGATATCATGTAGAACAAAGCGGGAATTATATCAAAATGTTAGAAGTAGTCACAATCAAGCTACAGTAGCCCATTACAAACAGTATTGTAAGGTGCTTAAAATGTTATTAGCAAGGCAAAAAGTATGTGGTATGCAAATAGGATAGCTAATTCACAGGATAAAATTAAAGCCATATGGTCAGTTGTGAAGGAAGTGTCTGGTCAGCAGCACAAGGTTGATGATATAAAGTCAGTTCGCAGTAATAATATTTCTGTTACTGATAAATCAGATATGTGTACAGTATTTAACAACCATTTTCTGAGCATTGCTGGTGAATGAAATAAAAATTTAGTTTCTACAGGAAATCATATAAATTTCTTAGCAAATGCCTTTCCGAGATTGACGTCTGAAATACTCCTCTGTGATACAGACAAGAGGGAGATTGAGTCAATAATTAAATCACTGAAGATTAAGGACTCTCATGGTTATGATGGAGTGTCTAGTAGAATATTAAAGTACTGTGCTGCACATGTTAGCCCTGTATTTAGCCGTATTTGTAGTTTTTCCTTTGGGAATGGTCAGTTTCCTGAGCGATTAAAGTACTCAGTAGTAAATCCGCTTTATAAAAAGGGAGAAACGGCTAATGTAGATAATTTTAGACCTATTTCTATACCATTAGTGTTTGCAAACGTTATAGAAAAGACTGTGTATGTAAGGTGAATTGATAATTTTATATCACACGATTTGCTATCAAATGTACAGTTCGGCTTTAGAAGTCGTTTGACAACTGAAAATGCTATATTCTCTATTCTCTGTGAGGTACTGGATGGGCTAAACAAAAAGTTTCGAACGCTTGGCGTATTTTTTGATTTAACAAAGGCATTTGACTATGTTGATCTCACAATATTGCTCCAGAAGTTGGACCATTACGGAATAAGGGGAGTAGCTCACAATTGGTTCACCTCTTACTTTAGCAACAGGCAGCAACAGGTCATTATTCACAATGTTGATAACGGCTGTGATGTGGGATCTGAGTGGGGTACTGTCAAGTGGGAGGTGCCCCAGGGATCAGTGTTGGGGCCGCTCCTGTTCCTTATTTATATAAATGATATGCCCTCTAGTGTTATGGGTAACTCTAAAATATTTCTATTTGGTGATGACACTAGCTTGGCAGTAAAGGATGTTGTGTGCAACATTGACTCGGTTTCAAGTAGTGCAGTACATGACCTCAGTTCATGGCTTTTAGAAAATAAACTAACGTTAAATCACAGTAAGACTCAGTTTTTACAGTTTCTAACACACAATTCAACAAAACCTGACGTTTTAATCTCTCAGAACGGGCATATGATTAGTGAAACTAAACAGTTCAAATTCCTGGGTGTTCAGATAGATAGCAAGCTGTCGTGGAAAGCCCACGTTCAGGATCTTGTTCAAAGACTTAATACTGCCATTTTCACTATTCGAACGGTATCGAAAGTGAGTGATACTTCGACACGTAAATTAGTCTACTTTGCTTATTTCCATTCACTTATGTCGTATGGTATTATGTTTTGGGGTAACTCTTCCCGTTCTAGAAGGATATTTTTGGCTCAGAAACGGGCGGTTCGGGTAATAAGTGGTGTGAGTTCACGAACCTCTTGTCGACCTCTGTTCACGAGCCTGGTTATTTTGACATTGGCCTCTCAATATGTGTATTCCTTATTGTCGTTTCTTGTTACCAATATTAGTTTATTTCCAACAATAAGCAGCTTTCACTCGGTTATTACTCGGCAGAAATCAAACCTCCATTTGGATCGGACTTCCTTAACTCTTGTGCAAAAAGGTGTGCTGTATACTGCTGCATCCATTTTCAATAAGCTGCCACCTGAATTCAAAAATCTTAGCAGTAATCCACGCGCTTTCAAATCGAAACTGAAGAGTTTCCTCATGGGTCACTCCTTCTATTCTGTCGAGGAGTTCCTTGAAGAATTAAGCTGATTCTCATTGTATTGCTGATAGCGTTTGCTTAAACTTATGGACTGATTTTCTTTCAGGTTCATGAACATTTATTTTTATCTGTTATTACTTTTATGTTGTAAGTTCAAGTACTGACACGTTCCATGACCTTGTAGATTTGCTCCTCAATTTGGTCCTACGGAACTTGACATGTAAATAAAATAAAATAAAATATATTCATGTCGCAGTTCGATGTAGCAGTCAGATGGCGATCCAGTAACAGTAAAAAAGGTAAGGAACAGTTTTGGGTTATTGCAGGTAACGACTGAGGGCCACGACAACGACACATTCAATGTTTCGTCGAAATAATCAGAAAATCACTTTTAATAAGCAGCATTTAAATTTGTATGCGGAGATTGAGAAAGAGAACTAATTTCGAAGGGAAGATTTTATTTGTTATTATTAAACAAGAGATAGAAATCCTAACGGAAGATTTCATAGGTTAATGTAGAAGGGAAGGTTGCGTAACAAAAGACATATAGAGAAGGGAAGGTTTCAATGTGAAATGTTGGTGCGTTAATAATCGGTGTAACCACCAGAATGTTTAATGCAGGCATACAAATGTGCATGCATAGCGTTGTACAGGTGCCAGACGTCAGTTTGTGGAGTGGAGTCCCGTGCCTGTTGAATTTCATCTATGCAGGGAAGTTTGATACTGTTGGTGGATAACTTTGGAGTTGTCGTCCAATGATGTCCCATATGTGCTCCATTGGAGACAGATCCGGTGATCGATCAGGCCAAGGGACATGTTGAAACTGATTACAGCATGTTGGGTTACAACAGCAGTATGTGGGCGAGCGGTATCCTGTTGGAAAATACCTTCTGGAATGCTGTTCATGAACGTCAGCTTAACAGGTCGAATCACCTGATTGACGGACAGATTTGCAGTCTGGGTGAGATAAACACGAGAGTGCTCTTGCTGCCATACGAAATCGCACCCCGGACCATAACACCAGTCGTGTGTCCAGGGTGTCTAGCACGCAGATAGGTTGAGTGCAGGCACTCATCTGGCGTCCTCCTAATCAACAAACGGCGATAACTGGCGCCGAGTTAGAAGCAGCTTCCATCAGAAAACATAACAGACCTCCATCCTGCCCTGCAATGATGTCGCGCTTGACACCACTGAAGTCGCATATGGCGTTTGTTTATGGTCAGTGGAATCCATGCTACAGGACGCATCGCTCGAAGCTGTCCTTGAAGTAAGCGATTTTTAACAGTTCATTTTGTCACTATGATACCGACTGCTGCTCACATGCAATACGATGCGCCAGAGCCATACGCCGAACACGATGTTCTTACCCCTTGACAGTGTCACGTAGCTGTCCGGAGGTCGGTCTTCTTGCGACTGTACATTCTCGTGATTGCTGCCAGCAATCACGTAAAGCGGTTACATTCACGCTAAATGTGCAGTATCGCAGAAGGAACATCCAGCTTCTTGTAGCCCTATTACACGACCTCGTTCAAACGCAGTGAGATTTTGATAATGGTATCTTTGTCGTCTTAAAGGCATGCTTGGTTAGCATCAATTCACCACTTCCATTCTCGTGCTCACTGTCGTTACAGCGTGTAATTAAGGCATTCCTGATACGCATCGTCACGGCAGTGCCAATAGTGCCTCTCTTTTGCGAATGGCGCGAAATTTGAAAACACATTAGCATTGAGATGTAGAAACACGCTAACCAACTTTCGGTTATCCAATTATTCAAAAACGGTCTTAATCACAGTTATTATTATTATAACGCCAAACGGTTTCAACCCGACGTAGGGGTCATCTTCTGGGCGTTTACACCGTGAAATTATAGATATCCGTCAGAAAGACTCCATTATACAACAGCTAAAATTACGTAAATTTAAAATATGTTACCCATTGGTCGATTGCTGGTGGTGTCACTCCTGTCTACATAACGGCAGGATACTATGCGAGACTAACCCTTCGTATGGGCTTAAACAGCGTGCTGAGATCACGTGAATAGACGTCAACACCCCCAGCAGCGATCAACAGCATTTAATAAAGTTTATTATATGTAATTACTAGTCACCTTGGTTTAACATAAATTTAAGAGACAGTAAATAAGAGAAAACGGAACCATTCCATTTAAAAAGAGTTACAATTATAGTGTTAATTGTAAAATATTACCAAATGTTCTGTAGTCAGCTCGTAAAATTCGTATAAGTATATTACATTATGTGCCATAATATGAAATTAAACAATTTGTGACACACAAGAACTGGTGTCGTCTTGTATTATAATATATCTATTCGTACATTTACGTAGAAAACATTTGAGTCAATTTACTAACACGGCTAATATTGAAGGACTAGAAAGCCCTCTGCTCCTTGTGGTGAGGACGCGGTAGCTATGGATTATAAAGCGTGTATCAGGCGCCCTCTAGTCTGTTTATCGAGGACGCCGTAGTCCTCCCATATTAGCATCAACAGGTTAGTGTTCATCACGAACGTGGTTTTGCAGTCAGTGCAATGTTTACAAATGCGGAGTTGGCAGATGCCCATTTGATGTATGGATTAGCACGGGGCAATAGCCGTGGCGCGGGACGTTTGTATCGAGACAGATTTCCAGAACGAAGGTGTCCCGACAGAAAGACGTTCGAAGCAATTGATAGGCGTCTTAGGGAGCACGGAACATTCCAGCCTATGACTCGCGACTGGGGAAGACCTAGAACGACGAGGACACCTGCAATGGACGAGGCAATTCTTCGTGCAGTTGACGATAACCCTAATGTCAGCGTTAGAGAAGTTGCTGCTGTACAAGGTAACGTTGACCATGTCACTGTATGGAGAGTGCTACGGGAGAACCAGTTGTTTCCGTACCATGTACAGCGTGTGCAGGCGCTATCAGCAGCTGATTGGCCTCCACTGGTACAGTTCTGCGAATGGTTCATCCAACAATGTGTCAATCCTCATTTCAGTGCAAATGTTCTCTTTACGGATGAGGCTTCATTCCAACGAGATCAAATTGTAAATTTTCACAATCAACATGTGTGGGCCGACGAGAATCCGCACGCAGTTGTGCTATCACGTCATCAACACAGATTCTCTGTGAACGTTTGGGCAGGCATTGTTGGTGATGTCTTGATCGGGCCCCATGTTCTTCCACCTACGCTCAATGGAGCACGTTATCATGATTTCATACTGGATACTCTACGTGTTCTGCTAGAACGTGTGCCTTTACAACAACGACACAACATGTGGTTCGTGCACGATGGAGCTCCTGCACATTTCAGTCGAAATGTTCGTACGCTTCTCAACAAAAGATTCGGTGACCGATGGATTGGTACAGGCGGACCAATTCCGTGGCCTCCACGCTCTCCTGACCTCAACCCTCTTGACTTTCATTTATGGGGGCATTTGAAAGCTCTCGTCTACGCAACCCCGGTACCAAATGTAGAGACTCTTCGTGCTCGTATTGTGGACGGCTGTGATACAATACGCCATTCTCCAGGGCTCCATCAGCGCATCAAGGATTCCATGCGACGGAGGGTGGATGCACGTATCCTCGCTAACGGAGGACATTTTGAACATTTCCTGTAACAAAGTGTTTGAAGTCACGCTGGTACGTTCTTTTGCTGTGTGTTTCCATTCCGTGATTAATGTGATCTGAAGAGAAGTAATAAAATGAGCTGTAACATGGAAAGTAAGCGTTTCCGGACACATGTCCACATAACATATTTTCTTTCTTTGTGTGTGAGGAATGTTTCCGTACCTTTTTGTAACACCCTGTATAACTTCATGAGTACCTCTGCTAGATACACGCGTCTTGGGAATGGCACCGATGTGCCTCAGAGTGTTATGAGTAGTGATTGTGAGGTCTTGAATCAGAAGGTTGCAGTAACAGAAATGTACGTAGCAGTTCGTGCCCGTTGCGGTGAACAGTGGAGAAGATAAAGAGAATGACAGACAAGGCAGGGTGGCATGGGAACTGGCAGCTGCCCGCTCTTGGATCTCTGCCCTTGAACTCCAGCACGAGCCTTTTCAACGTAGCAGCACGGCGCGTCTCGTCCGGTTGAGCAGTGGGTACGAAGTACCTGCTTCCGCGCTGAATCTTTCATGGCTCGCGTGCGGCTCTCCACTGCGAAGGCCGCACATTCTGCACAAGTCCACCGCCGTGATAGACAGCCACTTCTGATTTTCCTTTCGCGGGCTCTGATTCTCAGGCAGGAGGCTGGACCGCTAGCCTTTCTTCATTACGGTCGATGCCACAACTCTGCTTGCGCGCGGAGAAGTCAGTATATTTTTCTCCACTTCCCAGCGCTGACAATGTCTGTCGGCGTATGTCAGCAAGATAACGTCGTGAGCGAAACTAGCTTTCGCTGCGTAGACACCTACTTCTGAAATTGCTACGCGCCACTACTTCCGACAACAACGTTGTCTTCCGCTACTTTCAGAAGCAAACAGAAATGAAGGTACGGTAAGCGCTCAGCTTGTAACTGATGCCTAGTGAGTTACATTCCCGCCCCCTTTCCACCCCTCCCCATCACTTGACTGCCCGTGTAGCTTAGGGGGGATAGGACGTCAAACGGGCCGACTGGGAGCAAGAGAGTCACCACAGGACATTTTAATTTCTACTGTCTATACTTTTACAAATGAATTCATAAAACTTTGTTACCATGACCAGGAAGGATTGAGGACTCACACTTATCGCAGTGGAAGTTCAAAGACGTAGCAAAATACCTTTTTTTACATGTGAAATTTCATCATTTTTTCACTTATCACTGGCTGCATTTGTTGCTATAGGTACACTTTTCTTCCTAAGTAAGAGAGATTCTTCGATGAATTTTTCATAGCATACAAACAGTAGTTACAGGTGTAAGAAACTCTAGAATTTTCCAAATCTATTAAAAAACTGTAGAAAAAATTGAGATAATTAACTATAAAACTTGAGTTTTTTCTAAACATGAAGTTTAAAATGTAATAGTTCATTCATTTTTTCATAAATTAAATAACTTCTGGAGTTTCATACACCTGTAACTATGGTTTGTATGTTGTGCAAAAGTCATCGAAGAATCTCTCTTACTTAGGAATAAAAGTGTACAATATAGCAACAAATGCAGCCAGTAGTAAGAGAAAAAATTATGAAATTTCACATGTAAAAAAAATGTGTTTTGTTACATTTTTGAGCTTCCACTGCTATGAATATGAATCCTGAATCCTTCCTGGTCATGTTAAAGTTTTATGAATTTATTTGCAAAAGTATAGAAAGTGGAAATTAAAATGTCCTGTGGTGCCTCTCCTGCTCCAAGTCGGTCCGTTTGACGTCCTACGCCCCTTAACAAGCAGTGAACCAGCTTGCGAGACGAATCGAACATGCGCAGCGGATTAGTGACCTTCATAAAATGGATGACATACAAATACTGACCTTATTTATTTTCTTTCGACTGCTTTCGGTCATAAACCGTGTTCACGGTCCTGTATGAAATACAAAACAAAAATCATGCTAAATTTTTACTAGGTGACATATAGGGTGATTGAAGTTAGTTAAATTCTTATTGCTCTATGCGTAGGTCTTCTACTTTCTGGCTTTATATGTCAATATGAATTGTTTAGTGGCACCATGTGGCTGCCCTAGCTCGTTGACTGTGGTTTACTCAGCAGATTGTATTTGTGCTTCGATTTTGTACATCTTTAGTGACAAATGGCATTTTCAATAAGGTACTCTTGACATAAACATTATGACAACTGTTCGTATCCTTCAAAGTTCTTTCTTTAGGTTGTCTGAATGTATACTCTTTTTTAATTTGGTATCTTATTAGTATACCATTTCTGAAAGATTATGATCCTGATTATGCCATGGGATAGCCACCTAACTGATCGTATATGTTCTTATATTTTCATATAATCGTGACAATGATAATTTCTGATTGCCTTTTACGAAGAATGTTTCAGATATTGGGTTTAATAGTTATTGTATTACTGGACATACTTTTTTTCCTACAAAATCTGTAAATTGAGTTAACATCTTTTAGCCATGTACGTTGCCATGAATTTGATATTTGCAGTATGTTATTTACCCCATTCCGATAACTTTGTTGTATTCTATGGTAAAGATTGTAAGTGGGCTGCTTCTGTGTTGGCAGCGCTGTGTAGCGCTTTGCATTGTATCTCTGACTGCGCTTTCTTTGTATGAGACTCTGTGTCTGGTTGGACTCGTTGTTGGAAGTTAGTCGCCAGCAGTGAAGGAAGTACTGTTGGGCAGTTGGAGGTGAACAGCCACCAGTGACGGATGTTAAATGTGCGAAGTTAGCATTGATGGAGGGTAGAGGTCTGAAGTGTTAGTGTAGGCTAACAATCTGGAAGTATCCGACTTGAAGATTGAAAATTAGAATGAGATTTTCATTCCGCAGCGGAGTATGCGCTGATATGAAACTACCTGGCAGATTAAAACTGTGTGCCGGACCGAGACTCGAACTCGGGACCTTTGCCTGTCGCAGGCAAGTGCTCTACCAACTGAGCTACCCATGCATGACTCACGCCCCGTCCTCACAGCTTTACTTCTGCCACTACCTCGTCTCCTACCTTCCAAGAGGACTTGGCCGCTAAAGGCAAAGGTCCCGAGTTCGAGTCTCGGTCCGGCACACAGTTTTAATCTGCCAGGAAGTTTCATATCAGCGCACACTCCGCTGCAGAGTGAAAATCTCATTCTGGAAACATCCCCCAGGCTGTGGCTAAGCCATGTCTCCGCAATATCCTTTCTTTCAAGAGTACTAGTTCTGCAAGTTTCGCAGGAGAGCTTCTGTGAAGTTTGGAAGGTAGGAGACGAGGTACTGGCAGAAGTAAAGCTGTGAAGACGGGGCGTGAGTCGTGCTTTGGTAGAGCACTTGCCCGCGAAAGACAAAGGTCCCGAGTTCGAGTCTCGGTCCGGCACATAGTTTTAATCTGCCAGGAAGTTTCAGATTGATAATTATACATGATTATATATCTTTGTACTGGATGTCAATGACGATTTATATTCGTGTTTGAACTGGATGTCACATTATTAAGATAAAAAATACATTATTTGGTTTGCAACAAAATCTTTCCTTTGCTTACCACATGCCTATTAGTAGTTAGTGGCTTTAGTAGTTAGAATCTTTTATTTAGCTAGCAGTATTGACGCTCACTGTATTGCAGTAGTTTGCGTAATGAAGATTTTTGTGGGGTAATTGGTTTGTTTTGGGGAAGGAGACCAGACAGCTAGGTCATCGGTCTCATCGGATTGGGGAAGGAAGTCGGCCGTGCCCTTTCAAAGGAACCATCCCGGCATTTGCCTGGAGCGATTTAGGGAAATCACGGAAAACCTAAATCAGGATGGCCGGACGCAGGATTGAACCGTCGTCCTTCCGAATGCGAGTCCAGTGTCTAACCACTGCGCCACCCCGCTCGGTTGTGAGGTAATTGCTTAATGAAATGTATAGGTTATTGTCAGGATTGCTTCTTATTCAGTGCCATTCTTTTGTATTAAATATTTGAAGTCAGGCTGCAATTTTTTTGAGCAGTCAGATTGCGTTGCACTAGAATATTGTGGGTCACTTTTGACATGATAAGAAAAAGTAAAGAGAAAGTAGGCTCAGTACGTTCAGTTTTACTCAGCTGTTTCAGAATCAAATAACGTAGAAGTTTCATCTTCTCAGTCATTCAGCAATTTAAGTACAGATTCACACATTTAGATAAAGAAGTTTCAAGATGTAACTCTTTAGTCTTTACGAAGACAAAAGATACTGTCATGGTAGAGCAATTAAATATGTGAAAAGAACCATATTGTAATGTAACTTTAAATGTTTATTTCTTTGTCTTCTTGAAAGCATTTGGTTGGAATATAATTTGATTACGAGATGTGAGATTGATGTTATCTTCATCCTGGGGACGCATGTCCTTGATTCTGAATTGTTTACTATGAATTCTGGCCCTGTAATGCCAGTATGTGTCTCGTGTCGGTTCTCTTCAGTTAGTTGCTCTTCACACTGATACCGTACTTGTAATATTCTAAATGAACTATACTTTTAGTTTTGGTATGTAATGTTGGCTGCAGATTAATTTTTCGACTTAGGTAATTTTTCCGTTGTTACATTCGAAATAATCTTGTGACCTTGTAGATCATTTTCTTTCAGCATTCTGACATGATTTTTGTTTCGTATTTCGCACACGACCGTGAACATGGCTTATGCCAAAAGCGGTCGGATTAAAATAGAAATAATGTCAGCATTTGTGTGTCACGCATTTTATAAGGAATTTACAAGCGGATAACTGCCTTGACAAGAGGACTGAGCGCGGTTATCAGGCGTCTTTCCACATTTGTTTAGGCAAATGTTCGGTTGTTCCCCAAATTCCGGCTCAGTGAATACGATAAACCAACAGTTAAAACAAGATAACACACAGAACAAAGCAACCACAACGCGCAGATATAAGGCGCACAAGACTTATGTCCCTTGGATTATCCGATGGCTGTGTCGATACAAATTTATAGTCAGGAGACATACGACCTTCAAAGCCACTTTGAGGAGACACCAACCTGTCTACGTCTTCCGGCACTCCAAAGATTCCGCTGAGTTGTTCAATCCGTCCAGTGTTTGCCTTGATCCAACGGCTGCTTCGCACCTTACAGTACGACCTGTTGGTCATGAGCGAACGTGGTTTCAAAGTATCAAAGCAACATATTACTTCAGAGTGGATGTCCCTAACGATTTCAGCGCGACATTTCATCAGTCCTGTACTTTAAAAGATGAGAATCTATTGATTAGTGTTCTGGATCATCCACCCCAATACTATGAAATATTTGCTATGAGGGTCTCTAAAATCTGTTTTCA
Organism: Schistocerca piceifrons; assembly: GCF_021461385.2. Taxonomy (NCBI): domain Eukaryota; kingdom Metazoa; phylum Arthropoda; class Insecta; order Orthoptera; family Acrididae; genus Schistocerca; species Schistocerca piceifrons. The sequence goes on along the minus strand of NC_060139.1, from coordinate 123,776,200 downwards.
TGAGGTCCAAGAAGACGTGGTGTCCAAGAAGACATGGAGAAAGAATCAGTTAGCTATGAAACGGATAGTTGCTTAGCCGGTTCAAATGGCTCTGAGCACTATGGGACTTAACTTCCGAGGTCATCAGTCCCCTAGAACTTAGAACTACTTAAACCTAACTAACCTAAGGACATCACACACATCCATTCCCGAGGCAGGATTCGAACCTGCGACTGTAGCGGTCGCACGGTTCCAGACTGTAGGGCCTAGAACCGCTCGGCCACCCCGGCCGGCTGTTTTGCCGGGTACCGAATGTCTGGCTATCCTGTAAACGGGTTACCATATGTCCGGCGGCCGGATATTCGGCCGAACATTACCACAGAGCATGTCGTAAAGTGTAGTTCCAGGTGCTCGTACGGTTTCTATAACTTCTGGTATGGGGACCTGTTCGCAAAAAATAGCCAATTATTTGAGTTGCACAGTAAATTGGTTGTCTCCTTACTTCCAGCTGGAAAACAGAGTACTTGCTATGAAGTCTTTTCTAGGTTGTCACACATGAGAAAATATAGCAAGGGAGCTTAATTCTATCGTACATCTCTCGGATATTGCCCAAATCAAAATACTCTTGTTGTAATGCTTTAGACTTGCCAGGTGATCGGCTGTCAACTTGAGGGGTCGCGTATTCTGCCGGGTATCAGAGTCGCTACTGCACGACATTCGGACAATGTGACTTCTTACCATCATCAGGGCCTACCTGAGGGTGCTCGTGAGTGGAACGGGACCAGTAGCACCGTTCCACTCGGTGATCAGTCTCCGGTTAAACCTAATGAAGATAATGAGTCACTTTATCGAAATATTGTGCAAGAACAACGCTGAATTCGGCAGACTACCCAACACCTCAAGATGTCAAAATACACTTAACTCATTCATGACAATGGCGTTCAAATCGTGAAATGTGTTCGAGTGGCCAAATATGATTCTGTTAGATATTTCAGCCATTCGCTTCAGAAGGTTATAAGGGGAGGTCCAGGCTGATTTAGCAGGAATGATAACTACTCGTAGACGTCTCGTAATGCACTTTCGTAATTCCGGCTTAGCTCGAGAAAAATTGCTAGCGATTCAAAATGATCTAAATTTACCAGAGCGACAGCTGGTGTAAGATATCAGCACGAGGTGGAATTTCACCTTTTATATAGTAGAGCGCCTGTCGGAAGAAAAACTAGTTACGTCATTGTATGTGATCATCACGATAAGCTTACTAATTTGAGGTCTCATCAGTGATGTTTTATGGAGTAATGCGCTAAGCTCTTGAAGCCATTTGAAGAAATTATAAAAATAAGTTCTTGTCTCTCCTGCAAATCCAAAGTAATACCACGTGTTGTGGTATGAAATAAGTATTTAGATAAGAATAAGAATGCACCAAGAATCCATGACTTACTACACAGGAGAGCCTCGTTGAAAACTGAACCAGAATGTTCATTGCAGCTCTTTAAACCTTAACAAGAGATATTGGCGAGAACCTAAGAAAATTGTGCTCCTACGTAAAATCGCTAAGTGATTCGAAGGTTTCTATACAGTCACTCGTTGATCAGTCTGGTGTGGCAGCAGAACTCAGCAAAAGAAAGCGGAAGCTTTAAACTTCGCATTTAAGAATTCGTTCACGCAGGAGAGTCGTACAAACATTTGTCGTTTGACCATAGAGCGGACTCCCGTACGGACGACATAGTAATAAGTATCCCTGATGTAGAGAAAAAACTGAAAAATTTGAAAGCAAGTAAGTCGCCACGTCCTGATGGAATCCCAGTTCTGTTTTATAAAGAGTACTCTACGGCTTTGTCTGCTTACTTACTAGCATTTATAGCGAATCTCTCGCTTAGCACGATCTTCCAACCGACTGGATAAAAGCGCAGATGACTCCTGTGTGTAAGAAAGATAAAAGAGCGAACCAATATCTTCAACATATCTTTGCTGCGGAATCCTTGAACATAATCTCAGTTCGAATTAAATAAATTTCCTTGAGAGGGAAAAGTTTCTGTCTATAAATCAGTATGGTATTAGGAAGCAATGCTCGCGCGAAAGTCAGCCTGTCCTTTTCTCGTATGATACCCTGCGAGGCATCGATAAAGAACACCAGGTGAATTCCACACTGCCGACTGTTAGCGAAGGTACAAGCATACGGAATAGGTTTCTAGATATGTGAGCGGCTCGAAGACCTCTTAAGTAACAGAATCCAGTATGTCATCTTCGACGGCGAGAGTTCAGACAAGGTTATCGTCAGGTGTGCCCACGGAAGTTATTTTCTATGTATATAAATGATCATGTGGACAGGATAAGCATCAATGTGCAGCGGTTCGCTGATGATGCTGTGGTGTATGGGAAAGTGTCGTAATTGAGCGACTGTAGGAGGATACAGGATGATTAGACACAGTTTGTAGTTGGTGTGATGACTGGTGGCTAGCCCTAAATGAAGAAAAATATTAGTTAATGCAGATGAGTAGGACAAAACAAACCCATAATGTTCAAATACAGTATTAGTGTGCTGTTTGACACTGTCATGTCGATTAAATGTCTAGGTGTAACGTTGCAAAGCAATGCGAAGTGGAATGAGCGTGTAAGAATTGTACTAGGGAAGGCGAATGGTCAACTTCGGTTTATTGGGAGAATTTTAGGGAAGTATAATTAATCTGAGAAGAAGACTGCATATAGGACACTTGTGCAACCCATTGTTGAGTCCTCTTCCAGTGTTTGGAGTTCACACAAATTAAGATTAAAGGAAGACACGAAGCAACGCGGACTCTGGCTGCTAGATTCGAACAGTACGTAAGTAGTGCGGAGATGATTCGGAAATTCAATTGGAATCACTGAAATGTAGGTGACGTTCTTTTGGTGAGAAAATTTAGAGAACCGGCACTTGAAGCTGACTGCAAAACGATTGCACTGCCGTCATCGTACATTTTGTTTAAGGACCATAAAAACAAGGTTAACGAAATTAGGCCACAAAGACAATCGTTTTTCCCTCGCTATATCTGTGAGTAGGAAGGGAAAGGAAATGACTAGTATTGGTACAAGGCACCCTCCACGACGCACCATACGGTGGCTTTCGGAGTGTGTACGTAGATATAAATGTAAATGAAGATCCAAGTTACTTCATCGTAAGCTTTGTAGACACTGGATTCAAGACAGACTATTTGGGTTTTGTTGAAGCTGAAAGAGCTTGGCAAAAGTCCGTACTAGAAGTTTGCAAAGAACATTCTACCAGTAGCAGTTCGTCTCCAGTACTTTCTTAAGGAAGTAGAGTAGAAGAGACTAAACCAACTGTGACTGGTTCAGCTTATGACACATTGCTTTAACGAGGTGGCAAAATAAAAAACTAACAGTCAGCATGAGGTTCAAGAAACAAAGGCGATTGCAAGCGCGCTTGACTATTATTTGAAGACAGTTCCAATCGATCGCGGTCGCCAGCCTTATATTTGACGATCAGCTAATACGACACAGTAACGGTACCCGAATTTGACAAAGTTTGGCAGGATATATCTGTCAGCGCCTTGGAGCAGCGTATATACGTAAGATTTTTCTCGTAAGCTGGCCTTGAATACGAAAACAAACTAAATCACTTATTACCTCTTAATACAGATAAATTAATGTTCATTCATGATAATTAGACTCTAGCGCAGAACATGAACTAATTTTTAATGAATAATAAATTGTGTTTTGATTTGGAGTTATTGCGATTTTATTTCGTTTAGAATATCTTATACAGAAATTAAATAAAGTGGATTTTATGAAATTTTCATAATTTATTGAAATTCGGTATCCGCCGGAAGATGACCTACTACCGGTTATCTGGCCGGGAGTACAGTTAGGATGGACAGGCCGGATACCGGACAATTCCAGATATCCGTTATGTCTGTAGAATTAGTCACCAATATTGTAACCGGTAGTTGTGAGAAGCGATCATTCCAGGAATGTTGAGTATGTACTCCGTTTGTCGTCTGGAGTGTCCCACGTAAATGTGACAGGAGTGCTCTTGTTCTCTAAACACAGAAACGATTTGGCGGACAGGTGAACGGCAGTTTGTGACTGGTTGCTGACGACGCTGCACTTTACGGGGAAGCGTCGACGTTGAGTGACTATCGAACGATAGAAGACGACTTGGGCAGGATATCTATGTGATACGACGAATCGCAGCTTGCTCCAAATATTGTCTACAGACGACTGAACAGACGTGGTTTATTCGCCCGGGGACCTGCAAGATGCATTCCGCTGACCCCTGGTCACAGGAGAGCCCGTAAAGGCTGGTGTCAAGTGCACAGTACACGGTCATTGGAACAGTGGTCCCAGGTTATGTTCACGGACTAGTCCTGGTATAGTCTGAACAGTGATTCCCGCCGGGTTTTCATCTGGCGTGAACCAGGAACCAAATACCAACCCCTTAATGTCCTTGAAAGGGACCTCTATAGAGGTCGTGGTTTGATGGTGTGGGGTGGGATTATGATTGGTGCATCTCTTTGACAGAGCAACTGTAACAGTTCAGGTGTATCGGGGCGTCATTTTGCACCAATATGACCGCCTTTTCAGGGGTGCAGTGGGCTCCACCTTCCTCCTGATGGATGATAACACACGGCCCCACGGAGCTGCCTTCGTGGAGGAGTACCTTGAAACAGAAGATATCAGGCGAATGGAGTGGCCTGCCTGTTCTCCTGACCTAAACCCCATCGAGCAAGTCTGGGATGCTCTCGGTCGACGTATTGCTGCACGTCTTCAAACCCCTACGACACTTCAGGAGCTCCGACAGGCACTGGTGCAAGAATAGGGGGCTATACCCCAGCAGCTGCTCGACCACCTGATCCAGAGTATGCCAACCCGTTGTGCGGCCTGTGTACGTGTGCATGGTGATCATATCCCATATTGATGTCGGGGTACATGCGCAGGAAACAGTGGCGTTTTGTAGCACATGTGTTTCGGGACGGTTTTCTAAACTTATCACCAATACCTGTGTGTCGTGTGTGTTGCCTGTGTTTTGTGTAGTGCCAAGTTGTGTGGCACCACATTCTGCAATTATCCTTAATTTATGAGCATGAGTGTAGATTTGCTATCGGAAGGCTCGATCAAGACGCAAATATTACGGAAATGCTCCGTCAGTTCAAACGGGAATCCATGGGAGGACGGGAGGGGGGCGGGGGAAGAAGAGGTGTTGCAGCGAAGCACGGGGGCCATGAAGACGTTCTTCCAGTGAAAGCACAATGATTCTGCTGCCACGAACGTACACCTCGCTTAAGGACCGTGAAGACAAGATAAGAGAAATCACGGCTAGTATGGAATATTATCGGCGGTCGATTTCCCTCGCTGCATTTACGAGTGAAACAGGGAAGGGAATGACTAGCAGTTGTACAAGGTACCCTCCGCCATGCATCGTATGATGGCTTGCGAATTGTGTACGTAGAGGTAGATGTATATGGGCTTTATTTCTTATCTAATCGAACGAGAATGCCCGAGTCCCATCCCGCCGGCAACTCCACAGGATGTTTCAGGAGGCTACTTGCGTTTATTTTTCCATCTTCTAGGAAATACAGGGTGATTCAAAAAGAATACCACAACTTTAAAAATGTGTATTTAATGAAAGAAACATAATATAACCTTCTGTTATACATCATTACAAAGAGTATTTAAAAAGGTTTTTTTTTCACTCAAAAACAAGTTCAGAGATGTTCACTATGGCCCCCTCCACACACACGAGCAATATCAACCCGATACTCCAACTCGTTCCACACTCTCTGTAGCATATCAGGCGTAACAGTTTGGATAGCTGCTGTTATTTCTCGTTTCAAATCATCAATGGTGGCTGGGAGAGGTGGCCGAAACACCATATCCTTAACATACCCCCATAAGAAAAAATCGCAGGGGGTAAGATCAGGGCTTCTTGGAGGCCAGTGATGAAGTGCTCTGTCATGGGCTGCCTCGGGTAGTTGACGTTCATGTAGTTACGGACAGATAAGTGCCAATGTGGTGGCGCTCCATCCTGCTGAAATATGAATTGTTGTGCTTCTTGTTCAAGCTGAGGGAACAGCCAATTCTCTAACATCTCCAGATACTGTAGTCCAGTTACAGTAGCACCTTCGAAGAAAAAGGGACCAAAAACTTTATTGGCTGAAATGGCAGAGAAAACGTTCACCTTAGGCGAGTCACGTTCATACTGAGTTGTTTCCCGCGGATTCTCAGTGCCCCATATACAGACATTGTGACGGTTGACTTTCCCGTTAGTGTGGAAAGTTGCTTCATCACTAAACACAATCTTTGAAACGAAAGATTCATCTGTTTCCATTTGAGCAAGGATAAAATCACAGAAATCGATTCTTTTAATCTTATCAGCTGCAGACAGTGCTTGAACCAATTTCAGACAATAAGGTTTCATAACTAACCTTTTTCGTGGGACTCTCCATACAGTTAATTGTGGAATTTGCAGCTCTCTGCTAGCTCTGCGAGTCGATTTTCCTGGGCTGCGAACAAATGCTTGCTGGATGCGTGCTACACTTTCATCACTCGTTCTCGGCCGTCCAGAACTTTTCCCTTTGCACAAACACCCATTCTCTGTAAACTGTTTATACCAGCGTTTAATACACCACCTATCAGGAGGTTTAACACCATACTTCGTTCGAAATGCACGCTGAACAACTGTCGTCGATTCACTTCTGCCGTACTCAATAACACAAAAAGCTTCCTGTTGAGCGGTCGCCATCTTAGCATCAACTGACGCTGACGCCTAGTGAACAGCGCCTCAAGCGAACAAATGTACAACTAAATGAAACTTTATAGCTCCCTTAATTCGCCGACAGATAGTGCTTAGCTCTGCCTTTTGTCGTTGCAGAGTTTTAAATTCCTAAAGTTGTGGTATTCTTTTTGAATCACCCTGTATTTTTGTTTTCCACTGTGTCTTTTGCCCGTGGTTCTTAAACTAATACTGAGACCACCGACGGTGCCCTAGCCGTCTCATGTGTGAGCCACAGAACGTGTGGGGCCTGCCTTCACGTCGCTGACTCAGACGCGGCAGTGTGTGCATAATAACTGAGCGTCTATCGATTGGTGTACAACCTCCCCCTTCGCCTGATACCGCAGGAGTGCTGTCATCCTTCCGTTGACGGACCACGCTACTGCTGCTGCAAGAGGCTCGGCGCACTAGATACTAGCTCCTCCCACTATCACACCGGCTCTGACGTGGACACTCACACCAAGTAAGATGTTAGAACTTTTGACCAATATTTGTGTTCGCCTTAATAAGGGCGACAATGTGCGGAACCACACTGCGACTACAGATCTCTGTATATTAGTGTGACTTCTCTGTATGCGCATCAGATATTGGCTGTTTATCATAGTCTCAGCTCCTTATCAAACAGTTCCCCCTCCCCTGGAGGTCCAATAGCAGAACTGTCAGATTCTTCGATCCACAATGTTCTCTTAGGGACACTTAAGAAGATGTTTTGTTACTGTCATTCGTGATATCCCAAGCCGCTGACCATACAGCTCGTTCTTCCACGTCTGGGGACGCTTTATTACTTCGGGGACCTTGGGTGCCTGCCAAACCGAAGTTTGACGGAGATGTTATTCCGAAGTGCATTACATCTCTCGTTGTGTCAGGTACTCTGCAGTGTTACCATCCTCTGTCACTGGGAGGTACAGATGAGAAACAGCTTTTCTTTGGATTTGGATTCGTATGGCCCTCTGGGACTTTAAGAGGAGTTACTGTTTACCTCTGAAATATTCGTTTCTTTTGACTAAGTCTAGTGATGATCGACCTCTCTTCCAATTGGGACAGGAAGGCACACCTGAGTACACAGGTCATTAATGTCACTAGTGAACACAATCCGTTACTATAACTCGTTACCTGAGTAAGGCCACCTGCAGTAGTCAAGGAACTTCTTTATTCAGTTTATGCCTAAGAGACTTAAGCTGAAAGTGAATTTTTCGTTGGACGAAACGCATTAGAACCGTTCTTGAAATAAACACGTGAAATGGGATGGACGCGCCTTTGTCTACACCTTCAGAAGCTAGACAATTATGTATATCCCACAGTTGTTTCTGCAGCTGCTTTCAGCATTAGTTTTCATCTCTCGCCTGAAATGTCGTTAAATATGTCTTTGTAAATAAATCACTTTTCTGCCTTGCTGCTTTGCGGGTGGTGATTTAAAGTAATATAGTTTTCATTGCAAATTTATGGAACAGAATTTCACAGAAATTGGTAGACGTACTAAAACTAACTAGCTGCAATGTATAGAAACATTCACTTGGCGTGTGGAACTCCTAGACGAGTTGTGTTCATGATCATATTAATTCTTTCCGCTAAAAATCTTTAAGGCTTGTGCAACTGTTAATAAGCTATCCTTATTTATTTAGGACATGCAGTCTAAAAGCACATTTTTTCTTGATTTACCGAGATGCAGTATGTATCGCAGTAGAAGTAGACGTATAATAGTCGCATACGCAAGTACAAGAGCAGAACACGTTTCCCCAACACTCACCCTTTCGGGTTTTTTCTGTAGGACACGTGGAACGATTAGTTTAGCGACCCAACATTCCCCTTCCAGAGAGAGACTTCATCAGTGTGTACCGAAACCAATAAAAGTGGTCAACATCTTCAAAAGTGCGATAGTCGTTCATCAAGCGAATTTATCTGTGTGTGTCAACAAGAGAAAGTCATTTCTAATGTTTTATACAATGCTGGAACTAAAACAGCGACACCAGGAAGAAAAGCAAATAACTAAACTGCACATTATATAACGTATTATTTAGTATAACGGGAAGAATACATAACTAAATCTGTGAGTCTGCAGAATACAGGGTGTGGAATTATGTACACAGAGCTGACGTCTCTAGCAGCACTATTGGTTCTACCTTGTCTGGGCATCAATTCAAAGTGAGATTGCATGACAGATACGTGCATGTAATTCAATGCTGCGACAACCAAGGAAGTTACAATATAGGGAGACGTCCTTACGCCGGAAAAGTAAAACCTGCCTCTGGCATATTGCACAGTCTTGGGGAAGTGTTCGCATTGCAGTGCTACTCTTAGATCTCAATTAAAACTGTAATAAAACGTTCGGCTCTTTCGCGGTGATGTGCGCCGTATTTGGCGAGTGAGAACTGGCGTTAAATAAGTAAGTATTCAACTGTCTGATGTGAGTATTCATACATGACAGTATGTTGTTTCACAGTACATACTCAGAACTGACTGTTAATTTAACGCATTAACGCTGAGAGGGTAGGACTAGCACAGGACTTAAACGGAGAAACAAACTTCTAAGGCTCACCTAGATGGTGTACAGGAGTCAACCGACGTCTGTGCTCCGAATAGAGCCATCTTCCTCTAACGTCCTTGGCGGCAACTATGCCAGAGTTCAACAATGATACTGGCTGGCGACTCAGCGTTACCAACCTGTGGGCTGATGTTTACAGTAGGAGAGAGATATGGAGAACGGCCTCGCCATGGCAAGAGTCAAACACTCTCTATACGGAACTAGGTCAGGACGGCTTAGCCAACTTGCATCCTTACGTCATATTACTGAAAGACGTAACGGAGACCTGAAGAAAGGTTGCAGCCACCAGCCTGTCAGAAATGTAACGACTGCTGCCCGCAAATCTGGCGATGAGATGCAGTTCTATTGTGAACCCAATGTAAGGCAGTACCGTTACGCTACATGCTGGAACGGCACTAACGGAGAAATGTAACGTTTCCCACCTGCGAGAGAGATGCGTTTATTTTTCCGACTGTAGTTAGTCGGTGTAGAGCTAAATATAAAGCAAAAAGCACAGATGACACAGCGTGTTACGGTATGCGATCAAGGATAGACGTGTACAAAACGAGCGGAATTGTAACAAACTGTTGTCCGCCATTAAAAGCAATTTTATTTTTCTTTTATATTGTGACGAATGTGTTGAAAGTACTAAAGATAAGAGATTAATTTTCCTCATGGATACAATATAGTGCTGAAAAGGTATTTAATCAAGTTTGGCTTTATAAACGGTACATTCCCGAGAATAAACGTATGTGCAAGACTTCTGTAAGACCTTTGGTTCGTGATGTTTGCTGACAAATCCGCATCACGGTCTTAGGATATATCGGGAGATGTTTTTACCGATGATTGAAGTAATCTACTCTGTGCCTACCCATCGCTAAACCAAATGATAAATGAATGCAACTCGATCAGTTTCCGATGCTTCTAAACCTAACCAGCAATGTACAAGCGACGGGCGGTGATCTGCAGCTGCCCCTACACAACGAGACCTACGAGCGCCATTAATTACTTTCTTACAATTCTCGGCTGGGACTATTGAATTTTCAACGACGTACAGGAAGTAGTCTGATCAGTGACATTCAAGACAGAGAAGGGAATATGTATTTTCTCTGTGCTAAGGCCGGGGAACCGCCACTTACCACCCGGCGGCAGCTCCTACTGGTGCGCCAGACTTGTAAGTTTCTTGCAGCTCCAACCTGGCCTGCTCACCATATTGTTGCTCATCCGCCTCTGGACCGCCTTTTTTCCCACCGTCCCCGGGCTACGTTGCCGTTTGGGATCCGTGTGCAACGTGTGCTGGAGTCGCTCGGTGTGGAGTCTGTACGACCCCAAATCCAGGGTTTTAACCGTCTGCCACCCTGGCTACTGGAGAGGCCCAGAGTGATTTTAGATTTGGTGCGGTACAGGAGAGATATCACTCCTGCTTCCGTTTTTAATCGGGTATTTTCTGCCGTTTTTTCTGAGCACCACGACCATGTAGCTGTTTTTACGGGTGGATCCAAGCAGGGTGACTGTTGGTTGCTCAGTCGTCTTTCCGGATCGTGTCGTCAAGGTCAGACAGCCTCCCGAATTTACCATCTTTGACGCAGAATTATATGCCATATTGCGGGCACTGGAGCAGATGAGACTTTCTCCCAGTGTTAGATTTATTGTCTGTTTAGATTCTTTGAGCGCTCTATGAAACGTCCCCTTTGAACAATTGTACAAGACTGTGCTTATCCTGACACACAATATTTTTAGCGCAACGCAATCTGACTTTCAAAAATCCCTACAAAAGAATGGCCCTGACTAACATTAACCTATACGTTTCACAAATCACTTATCTCACAAAAATCTTGGTTACTCGAACTACTGCAATACAGAGAGCGCCACTACTGCCAGCTAAATAAAAGATTCAAACTACTGAAGGCACTAACTACTGATAGGCATAGTCAGCAAATGAAAGATTTTGATAGAGAACAAACAATGTATTTACCTCAATAGTGTTCAAAAGTCATAATGTACATAGCAGTTCATGACATCCAGTCTTACAAATTTCAAAACTCCGCCATTTCTCTCCCCACATCCACCACTGCTGGCGGCTCACCTCCAACTGCGCAACGCTACGCGCTGTTCACATTCAGCTGCCCAACACTACAATGGCAGACAACAATGCAAACTACCCACAGACTGCACACAGCACAGCCAGTGATTTTCATACAGAGCGCTACGTAACGTTGCCAATAAGAAAACATAAACAGCCTACTTACACCTTTACTCTCTCGAGCGTTTGTACCCAGCAGATAAAGGAACCCAGACTATCCACGACGCCCTCTTCCAACTACAGCGACTGGGGAAGCAGGTGTCTTTCTGCTGGGTACCAGGGCACGCGGAAATTCTGGGTAATGAAAGGGCTGATCGAGCAGCCAAGGAGGCGTGTCGTGACCGTCAGGTCTTTCAGTGTGCTATCCCACCGCATGCCTTCACCTCGCTGTTGAGGTATAAAATCCTGTGTCGTTGGGAACATGAGTGGCTAGAAGTGACCGAAAATAAGCTCCGTGTGATCAAACCCACAACTCGGCCGTGGCGTACTTCCTTTCAGCCACGTCGACGGCGCGAGGTCATCCTTACTCGTATTCGCATCGGCCACAGCCCTAAGACGTATGGATTTTTACTCCGGCGAGAGGAGCCTCCGATGTGTGGTGCTTGTGGCGTTCAGACCACGGTGCACCACATTTTATTGGACTGCATTTTATTTGCTGACCATCGGACTGCAGCGGATTTGCCGGGGGATCTGCAGTCTATTTTATGCAACACTCAAACGAATGTGGTTCGGGTTTTAAAGTTCTGTGAATTGTCCCACATTTTTAACAAGATTTTGTGGAGATATTTTTAATGTGTCACCGGGGTGGCTCGCTCACCCAAATTTTTTCGTAAGTGGTCATCCAGTCTCATTTCCCTGTGCTGTTCTTTTAGCTCTTTTGTGTTTTGTCTTCCCTCTGTTCTAATTTCTTGATTAGCTGTCTTGCCTCCACATTATTGGTTTTGATGCATGGGAGAGTGCCTGAACGATAGTCATTGTGTGGTCGTTTCGTGTGCATGCTTGGACGACAGTTTTCGTTCTTATCCACATTCGTTTGTTTTCATCGATGTCAGGGCGCTGATAACCTCGCCGTTGGACGCCCATACGTTCCCAAACCACACACACACACACACACACACACACACACACACACACACACACACACACACACACACTTTTCTCTGAACATATAATAACGAACGACTGTAACTCAATTTAACTTAAATGAGAACCTCTCCTCTCACGAAATAATTTAATTTCAACTAGCTTGTGTATTAGTTAACTTCATAGTCCCTTCTCCAGTCGATTATTTCCTTCATGTGTAGGAGTAGTAAAGCAAGTCTGAATTAAAATTAAAGGCAATATTTTGTATGCATACGTCCAGCGTGCTGGATGTTACGGGACAGCAACTCTTATTGAATTATAATGCAAACGGAAAGTCAGAGTTGTTTTTCAGTACGTGGCCGATTTCGGGTTAATACCAGTTGACCAACTGCAGTGATATTCGTTTGGGACCGGATATATATCGGCATTATTTACTGTTATTTGGACGTACATTGAACAATGCAAACATTGCTTGGTTGGAAAATGAGTATCAACCCATCAGCAACCTACTGAATAAATATCTCTTTTAATAATGCTTCCTGGTGACCGTTCTAACTGTCAGAGAGAACTGCCACACTAATCATTTACATATACCCGATGGTGTGAACATATACAAAGTTACATTGACATCCGACCATTTCCTCTGGGTGGTTCACTTTTTGTCAGTCAGTATATTTAGCACGATAGTTTTCCGAAAGTTTGTCTAAGCCTTGTAAACACCATGTATACCACTTCTTCCAAGCAAGGTAGACAGTGGTTACCATGCCGGAGGATCAGGGTTAAAATACCTCTCCGACAATCCAGACTTGTCTTCTCCGTGATTTCTCTAAGTGTATTGTAACCATGAATCAGGAGTTCCCACTCAAAAATACCTGGGAGCGCTACTTGACGGAACTCTAACACTCAAAAACCGTTGTAAGAAGAACAGAATAAAAATCTCTACGTGAAGGAATGTGATTTGCCTATTTCAAAATGGGGACCACATCATCCAACGATACGTGAATCGTCAGTGTCAAGGGTTCTGTCAAGTAGTGCTCCCACGTATTTTTAACCGGGAATTCTTGATTCGTGATCACAGTACCTGAGCCTAACGCTAATGGAAACTTGAAAGAGCGTTCATCTCTGTCGAATGCCTGGGCGGTTCCTTTAGACGGTCTTTTGCCTTTCCGATCCTCCAGTCTCAGTCAGCCTGTGCTTAACCTCCAATGACTTCGGGGTCGACAAGACTTTTAACCTTAACTTGGCTCAAATGGTTCAAATGGCTCTGAGCACTATGGGACTTAACATCCATGGTCATCAGTCCCCTAGAACTTAGAACTACTTAAACCTAACTAACCTAAGGACATCACACAACACCCAGTCATCACGAGGCAGAGAAAATCCCTGACCCCGCCGGGAATCGAACCCGGGAACCCGGGCGTGGGAAGCGAGAACGCTACCGCACGACCACGAGCTGCGGACTAAACCTTAACTTGTTTTTGGAATTTCCATTTTTGTTGTTGTCTATGTAGCAGTACTGAATGATGCTTATGAAGATGTACGGAATCGGACTGGCCGCATTTCTTTGTAATTCGAATAGTGATTCATTTCTTGAATATAGGGAACGTACCAGCAGCAAGATCCGCCGTCATATCTGTAGAGATAACGGGAATGAAGCAACAGCGTATTAACAGGAAGTAGTTGGGTGCTTCCCAGGTCGTGGGAAAGTTCATGATGTAGAGCAAACCAGATGATTGTTAGAAAAAAAAAACGAGTGGCTACGATTTATTCACTCTAGTCAGAAGCATACAAATCAACAGACTGACAATAAAACCAGAAACAAGTAACATAGGCTGGGAAGATATAATATGTACGGTGAACTTGTATTTTCATATCACATGTGTCCATAACGTCACAACCTCCAAAGCATTCCGGTCGGCATGAGTGGTATCATCCTATATGCTGGATGTTGAGCACAGGAAGCATTAAAATAGGTGGCTTGTGGTTATCTGCGGAACTGAGATCTTCTCTGCGTCCACTGTTAGGCCACGACTTCTCAGAAGGAATGCCAAGTTTCTTAGATGACTCTAGAAAGCCCTCCCTGGACATCAGCCGTTGTAACGGAGGGTTGGGGGAGGGGGGAGGGGGAATGGGGGCCGATGGGGCGTTGTTCTGCTCCACTTTAAGCCACTCCTTTTCGGCAGCCACTTATTCCAGTAAGGTAATAAAGTTCATCTGCTGGAGTAGGACTGAGGCAACCTGTAATCAGCCTACATTTTTCATTCTGGGTCGTCTGCTATACGACTATCTGCACCAGACCGGAGAGACATATTCTGCTCCGTGAAAACAGATTAACACTGATAATTCACGCATTGTTTAGTGATGTGAGCTCCATTCTGAAATGGCCAATTTACAAATCATATTCATTCATGTCGACATTTTTATTTTGTTCTTCTTACAATGGTTTTACAGCCTAAGAGTTCTGTCAAGTAACACTCCCAGGTCTTTTTAAGCGACAACTCTTGATTCATGATTATATTACCTGAGCCTAACGTAATGAAAACTTGAATGGGCGTATTATTGCCTTCACCGTTAGCCGTTTTCTGCATCTACGGTCACGCTACCATAAGCGTCTCAGAAATAAATAAACTGTACAGAAAAATATTGAAAAACACGTACTTCCTTGTACTATTCCCGTCAGTTACATCGTGTAGAAACCACCAGACCAGAATCTACAAAAACTTATTTTCAAAACTGTGTGTAATTCATAGGTATGCCGCTCTAGCGTGTGAGAATAATGGATTGCGTGTAAACAGTAACCTGCTTAAACAGCAGGAAACGGACAAATTAAACCCTGAATACTAAAAACGAAGGATAATTTTGTATGGAAATACTCATTATTCGAGTCCTTATAGCATGGTGGGTTAATAGAGATTGGCAGATTGTCACTTCGATCAGTTTGTACCTTTATGAAGTTGTTAAGTTTCACAATTCGTGATGACGGAGAATAGCTTTCCTCAGAGTGAAAAGTGTATTTGAGTTTGAGGCTGCTTTTGTGTTTCGTGGAAGAGAAATAAGACGTACAACATATGTCGAGAAATGAGTTTTAAACATTTCATTGTTTCCTTCTCTCTCCAGACTGCTTACAGCAGGTACTAAACGAAGGAACATTGTACCGTTGTTTACAATCCGCTTACAAACTAACGGATAGTTGTTTGAATTCTGCAGTTGTTTGCTTTAACGTCAAACCTTCTCTGCAAACATTCCTGTGGAGCTTCTTCATTGTCCCTACAGCAGATTTCGAGACCATTCACCCTGCTAATGTGACTAGGTCCAAACAGAGACAGGAGACGTCTGTATTTAGTTGGCGTGGACAGTTTTCAGATATTCAGTAAATCTTAAGAAGACATGCATAAAGAGAGACTTTTGATATCATTGGCCAGACAATTTTTTTAAATGATATGTTGTCAAAATGACCAGGGTGTGTTATGATTGAACATTAAAAAGGAATTTCAGTTCTTACTGAAATAACTGGTTTGAGTACCATCGCAAGTGGCATTAGAAAGTCTCCTTTATTTTTTGATGGTGACTAGTTCCAGTCTTGCGTCCATTCTCAAATCGTTCTAAGCTATCAGAATTACAGCAGATACTATAGTAATAATGCCAGTACAGCATGAGTGTGGCAATAGTTCATCTTGCGATATGACACAATCAAGGTTACTTATCGTCTTCGTAAGTGACTGAATACAGCTATATACGCATGTGTGGAACAACCACAGCTTATAATCCAAACGGTAATACAGATAGTTAAGCACACAGTAGACAAGTTACAATGATCAGTGCGAAGAGAACTAGTTCTGGAGACCACCAGCAGTTACCAAGTGATAGTGCTAGAGGCCATCAGCGGCGACCTGCGCAGAGTACAATGTTTTTATTATCTAATAAACAGTCTTAATATTGTAATTCTATCATTATAATTTATGTAATAATAACTGAAACATATTGCAACTGCCTACTGGTGATAACCAGTCGAAGCTTAATTAAAATATTCCACCATATCCCTTGGTACGAGTTCGCGGAATGAGAAACGGTCATTATGTAAACAAACTTTGCTTTAAGGTCCTCGCAGGTTCGAATCCTGCCTCGGGCATGGGTGTGTGTGATGTCCTTAGGTTAGTTAGGTTTAAGTAGTTCTATGTTCTAGGGGACTGATGACCTCAGATGTTAAGTCCCATAGTGCTCAGAGCCATTTGAACCTTTTTTTTTTTTTTTTTTTTTTTTAGGTTCCCGTATGCCATAGCAGAAAAATGTTTGTACTCGTGGGTGTGCCATGTTCAGTTATCGCTTACGTTTCCCATGATGTATGATGTTTGACCACACCATACGTATCCAATCACCCCATAACCAATACTGCAATTAAGGTTAGAGGTTTGCATCACATAATTTTAACTGTGTATTCCATCTGAGATACTGATATCAAGCCTCTTTAGGTTTCAGGTTGTTGTTGTTGTCATGGTCTTCCGTATGAAGATTGGCTTCATGTGGCTCTCCATGCTACTCTATCCTGGGCGGTCCTCATTATCTCCGAATAACTACTGGAACCTATATCTTTCTGAATCTGCTTGCCGTCTTCATCTCTTGGTGTCCCTCCGTGATTTTATCCCCCCCCCCCCCTCAGTTCCCTACAATATTACTCTGGTAATCCCTTGCTCCCCCCACGAACGATGGACCTTGCCGTTGGTGGGGAGGCTTGCGTGCCTCAACGATACAGATTGCCGTACTGTAGGTGCAACCAAAACAGAGGGGTATCTGCTGAGAGGTCAGACAAACGTGTGGTTCCTGAAGAGGGGCAGCAGCCTTTTCAGTAGTTGCAGGGGCAACAGTCTGGATGATTGACTGATCTGACCTTGTAACCCTAAAAAAAATGGCCTTGCTGTGCTGGTACTGCGAACGGCTGAAAGCAAGGGGAACCTGCAGCCGTAATTTTTCTCGAGGGCATGCAGCTTTACTGTTTGGTTAAATGATGATGGCGTCCTCTTGGGTAAAATATTCCGGAAGTAAAATAGTCCCCCATTCGGATCTCCGGGCGGGGACTACTCAAGAGGACGTCGTTATCAGGAGAAAGAAAACTGGCGTTCTACGGGCCGGAGCGTGGAATGTCAGATCCCTTACTCGGGCAGGTAGGTTAGAAAATTTAAAATGGGAAATGGATAGGTTAAAGTCAGATATAGTGGGAATTAGTGAAGTTCGGTGGCAGGAGGAACGAGACTTATGGTCAGGTGAATACAGGGTTATAAATATAAAATCAAATAGGGGTAATGCAGGAGTAGGTTTAATATGAATAAAAAAATAGGAGTGCGCGTAAGCTACTACAAACAGCATAGTGAACGCATTATTGTGGCCAAGATAGACACGAAGCCCACACCTACTACAATAGTACAAGTTTATATGCCACCTAATTCTGCAGATGATGAAGAAACTGATGAAATGTACGATGAGATAAAAGATATTATTCAGGTAGTGAAGGGAGACGAAAATTTAATAGTCATGGGTGACTGGAATTCGAGAGTAGGAAAAGGGAGAGAAGGAAACATAGTAGGAGAATATGGATTGGGGGAAAAAAATGAAAGAGGAAGCCGTCTGGGAGAATTTTGCACAGAGCATAACTTAATCGTAGCTAACACTTGGTTCAAGAATCATGAAAGAAGGTTGTACACATGGAAGAATCCTGGAAATACTAGAAGGTATCAGATAGATTATATAATGGTAAGACGGAGACTTAGGAACCAGGTATTAAATTGTAAGACAATTCCAGGGGCAGATGTGGACTCTGACCACAATCTATTGGTTATGAGCTGTAGATTAAAACTGAAGAAACTGAAAAAAGGTGGGAATTTAAGGAGATGGGATCTGGACAAACTGATTAAACCAGAGGTTGTACAGAGTTTCAGGGAGAGCATAAGGGAACAATTGTCACAAATGCGGGAAAGAAAAAGAGTAGAAGAAGAATGGGTAGCTCTGAGGAATGAAATATTGAAGGCAGCAGAGGATCAAGTAGGTAAAAAGACGAGGGCTAGTAGAAATCCTTGGGTAACAGAAGAAATATTGAATTTAATTGATGAAAGGAGAAAATATAAAAATGCAGTAAATGAAGCAGGCAAAAAGTAATACAAACGTCTCAAAAATGAGATCGACAGGAAGTGCAAAATGGCTAAGCAGGGATGGCTAGAGGACAAATGTAAGGATGTAGAGGCTTATCTCACTAGGGGTAAAATAGATACTGCCTACAGGAAAATTAAAGAGACCTTTGGAGAAAAGAGAACCACTCACATGAATATCAAGAGCTCAGATGGAAACCCAGTTCTAAGCAAAGAAGGGAAAGCAGAAAGGTGGAAGGAGTATATAGAGGGTCTATACAAGGGCGACGTTCTTGAGGACAATATTCTGGAAATGGAAGAGAATGTAGATGAAGACGAAATGGGGGATACAATACTGCGTGAAGAGTTTGACAGAGCACTGGAAAACCTGAGTCGAAACAAGGCCCCGGGAGTAGACAACATTCCATTAGAACTACTGACGGCCTAGGGAGAGCCAGTCCTGACTAAACTCTACCATCTGGTGAGCAAGATGTATGAGACAGGCGAAATACCCTCAGACTTCAAGAAGAATTTAATTATTCCAATCCCAAAGAAAGCAGGTGTTGACAGATGTGAAAATTACCCAACAATCAGTTTAATAAGCCACAGCTGCAAAATACAAACGCGAATTCTTTACAGACGAATGGAAAAACTACTAGAAGCCAACCTTGGGGAAGATCGGTTTGGATTCCGTAGAAATATTGGAACACGTGAGGCAATACAGACTTTACGACTTATTTTAGAAGATAGATTAAGGAAAGGCAAACCTACGTTTCTAGCATTTGTAGACTTAGAGAAAGCTTTTGACAATGTTGACTGGAATACTCTATTTCAAATTCTAAAGGTGGCAGGGGTAAAATACAGGGAGCGAAAGGCTATTTACAATTTGTACAGAAACCAGATGGCAGTTATAAGAGTCGAGGGACATGAAAGGGAAGCAGCAGTTGGGAAGGGAGTGAGACAGGGTTGTAGCCTCTCCCCGATGTTATTCAATCTGTACATTGAGCAAGCAGTAAAGGAAACAAAAGATAAGTTCGGAGTAGGTATTAAAATCCATGGAGAAGAAATAAAAACTTTGAGGGTCGCCGATGACATTGTAATTCTGTCAGAGACAGCAAAGGACTTGGAAGAGCAGTTGAATGGAATGGAAAGTGTCTTGAAAGGAGGATATGAGATGAACATCAACAAAAGCAAAAACGGATAATGGAATGTAGTCGAATTAAGTCGGGTGATGCTGAGGGAATTAGATTAGGAAATGAGACACTTAAAGTAGTAAAGGAGTTTTGCTATTTGGGGAGAAAAATAACTGATGATGGTCGAAGTAGAGAGGATATATAATGTAGACTTGCAATGGCAAGAAAAGCGTTTCTGAAGAAGAGAAATTTGTTAACATCGAGTATAGATTTAAGTGTCAGGAAATCGTTTCTGAAAGTATTTGTATGGAGTGTAGCCATGTATGGAAGTGAAACATGGACGACAAATAGTTTGGACAAGACGAGAATAGAAGCTTTCGAAATGTGGTGCTACAGAAGAATGCTGAAGATTAGATGGGTAGATCACATAACTAATGAGGAGGTATTGAATAGAATTGGGGAGAAGAGGAGTTTGTGGCACAACTTGACAAGAAGAAGGAACCGGTTGGTAGGACATGTTCTGAGGCATCAAGGGATCACAAATTTAGCGTTGGAGGGCAGTGTGGAGGGTAAAAATCATAGAGGGAGACCAAGAGATGAAAACACTAAGCAGATTCAGAAGGACGTAGGCTACAGTAAGTATTGGGAGATGAGGAAGCGTGCACAGGATAGAGTAGCATGGAAAGCTACATCAAACCAGTCTCAGGACTGAAGACCACAACAACAACAATCCCTTGCTGTCTCAGAATGTGTCCTATCAACCCATCCCATCTTTTGGTCAAGTTGTGTCACAAATTTCTTTTCTCGACAATTCCATTCAGTATCGCCTTATTAGTTACGTGATCTACACATATAATCTTCAACATTCTGTGTAGCACCACGTTTCAAAAGCTTCTATTCTTTTCTTGTCTAAGTTGTTTGTCGTCCATGTTTCACTTCCATACATGGCTACACTCCATACAAATAATTTCAAGAAAGACTTCCTAACATTTAACTCTCTATTCGATGTTAATAAATTTCTCTTCTTCAGAAATGCTTCCCTTGAGAGTCCCAGTCTACTTGTTATATCCTCTCTTTTTTGCCATCATCAGTTATTTTGCTGCCCAAATAGCAAAACTCATCTACTACTTTAAGTGTCTCGTTTCCTGATCTATTTCTACCAGCATCACCTGATTTAATTCTGCTACATTCCATTATTCTTGTTTTGCTTTTGTTGATGTTCATCTTATATCCTCCTTTCAAGACAATGTTCATTCCGTTCGGCTGCTCTTCCAATTCCCTTGCTGTCGCTGACAGAATTACAATGTCATCGGCAAACCTCAAAGTTTTAATTTCCTTTCTCCGTAATTCCTTCTCCAAATTTTTCCTTGGCTTCTTTCACTACTTGTTCAATGTACAGATTGAATAACATCGGGGATAGGCTGCAACCCTGTCTCACTCCCTTCTCAACATTTCCATGCCCCTCGACTCTTATAACTGCCGTCTGCTTTCTGTACAAGTCGTAAATAGCCTTTTGCTACCTGTATTTTACTCCTGCTGCCTTCAGAATTTCGAAGAGAGTAATCTGGTCAATATTGTCAAAAGCCTTCTCCAAGTCTACAAATGCCAGACACTTAGGTTTGCCTTTCCTTAACCTGTCTGCTGAGATAAGTCGCGTGTTGCTCTATTTCTCCAGAATCCAAGCCGATCTTCCCCGAGATTTTCCGTTCTTCTACCAGTTTTTCCATTTTTCGTTTTAGTATTTTGCAACCATGGCTTATTAAACAGGTAGTTCAGTAATTTTCACATCTGTCAGCAACTGCTTTCTTTGGAATTGGAGTTATTACATACTTCATGAAGTCTGATGATATTTCGCGTGCCTCATACGTCTTGCACAACAGTGGAAGAGTTTTGTCATGGCTGTGTCTTCCAAGGCTGTCAGTAGTTCTGACGGAATATCGTCTACTCCATGGCCCTTTTTTCGATTTAGATCTTTCAGAGCTGTGTCAAATTCTTCTCATAGTATCATATCTCTCCTCTCATTTTCATGTGCGTCCACTTTCATTTCCATAATACCACCTTCAACAACATCTCCCTTGTAAATACCCTATGTATACTCCTCCCACCTTTCAAATTTCCCTTCTTTGCTTAGAGGTGGTTTTCTATCTGAGCTCTTGATAGCAGCTGCTCTTTACTCAAAAGGCCTCTTTAATTTTCTTGTAGACGGTATCTATCTTTCTCTATGCTTCTAAAACTTTACGTTTGTCCTCTAGCCAATCTTGCTCAGCCATTTCGTACTTCCTGTCAATTTGATTTTTTTTAAGTGGTTGTATTCCTTTTGCATCACTTTGTGCATTTTTATATTTTCTACTTTCATCAGATATATTTGACGTCACTTGTGTTATCCAAAAAATGTTCAAATGTGTCTGAAATCTTATGGGACTTAACTGCCAAGGTCATCAGTCGCTAAGCTTACACACTACTTAACCTAAATTATTCTAAGGACAAACACACACACCCATGCCCGAGGGAGGACTCGAACCTCCGCCGGGACCAGCAGCACAGTCCATGATTGCAGCGCCCCAGACCGCTCGGCTAATTCCGCGCGGCTCTTGTGTTATCCACTGATTTCTAGTAGGCCTAGTCATTTTACCCATTTGATCATCTGCTGGCTTCATTATTTTATCTCTTAAAGCTACCCAATCGTCATCTATATTCCTTTCCCCTGTTCTAGGAACCGTTGCCTAATTCTCTGTCTGAAACTCTCAGCAAACTCTGGTACTTGCAACTTCTCTGGGTACCACCTTCTTAATTGCCTATCCTGGTAAGACAGAGATTTAAGAACCAAACTTTAAATTGTAAGACGTTTCAAGAGGCATATGTGGACTCTAACCACAGTTTATTGGTTACGAAGTGTTTATTAGAAATGAATAGATTGGAAAGGGGTAGGAAATTAAGGAGACATGTCCTCTTCGGGCTCCCTACAGAAATCCTCGGTATTTGTAAATGAGTAGTGGTTCTGTATAATTCTGGAACTGTATAACATGATGCACATTATCTAACGCGCATTTCGTGACATG
This sequence comes from Schistocerca piceifrons, assembly GCF_021461385.2. Lineage (NCBI taxonomy): Eukaryota > Metazoa > Arthropoda > Insecta > Orthoptera > Acrididae > Schistocerca > Schistocerca piceifrons. Next base: position 123,753,460 of record NC_060139.1, on the reverse strand, counting down.
GCGCCTCTAACCGCGCGTCCACTCCGCGCGGCGAACAATTATCGCCAACGCAGATCTAGCCCTGATCAGATCAGTCATTTAGTATTCTACGAAAGATCATCAAAAATTCGTAGGAGCAAGCACCGTTTCAGTTGGAAGGCGTTAAGAAACATTTAATGGCACCTGCCCCTAATTCAATGAAAGTTAATGTTACAACTGAAGACGAATTCTCAAAATTTTACGGGGCACCAGCCGAAACCATTACGTCTCTAAAGGAGTTTTTGCCCCCAGAAGCGGTTACCATAAACGTGGTCTATAGCGCTCACACGTTTTAAGGAAATTAAATGCTAAATTTCTTTATCCAGATTATCATTCGTGATCTCGTTTGTGAGAGCTAATGGACAAATTGTATATGCCCATTAAATACTTCAACTCTCATAAAACGACTATAATCAGACTAGCTTAAAAGAATCACATTTAATAAAGTAGAACCCACAAAAATCACTGTAACAATAAAACGACTGCATAACATTACAATATATTTGCTATCAGAAATGGAAAGGGATTGTGCACAGTACCATTCTCTATTTGGCGCTGGCTCAGTCGCACTGGGTTAGAGCCGACATCTTTATAGTTAGTGCCTGCCGCCAGTGGTTCTACGCTCTGCACGAATAATGCTAGAGAACGCAGCAATAAGGAACGTCTAAACAGTCGGAGACGCAGGATTAGTTTACCGCGTGCGCAAAATGTCGTGGCCGCTAGATGCGCAGTCAGCTGGGCAAGCGTGAGGGAAATGCAGAGCACTCGAGGAGGAATGTCATTCTAAACTGATGCCTACATCCAGATTTTTGGTAAATATTAAGTGGGACGCATCCACGCCCAAACTTGGATTGTGACCATTCAAAAAGATCTGTCACCTCTTCTATGGTTAGTATCTTAAAAAGAATTAAGCCGAAAATGCAGCGATTTATTTTCTCCTAGTATGTTAACTAGGGAAGAGGCATCAGTGGGGGATTTTCAGTAAAACCTACATATTTCTCTTGTTGCCATGTTAACATTTGCTTCTTTTGCCAAAACTCAGCGGAGTTTACACAGTCTCACCTCAGTAACATTTTGTGCATACGCAACTGTGAGTGAATTCTGAAACAGTGGTTTATTAAGTTTATTTAATGAATAACTGAAGAAAGGTATGGTCAGCATCTTATGAAAAAGCACATTCTCGGTACAAAATAAACGTGTAATGACTCCACTTACATTGTTACGATAACCATAGCATTTCTCGTTTCACCAGCTATCGATGGACCTGAAAAATATCTTTCTTTCATCGGAAAAGTCTGTAGTTAGTGGAATAACATGGTAGATAGCGAAGTTTTGCATAATAACCACACAGAAAAATCCTCTCCTCTTTGTGTGCTATAATTTGCCAAAATCTCATTTCGATATCTCAAACCGTTTGTGAAATATGAGGAATGTTGTGGATATTTCACTCTGGCTTTATCTCTGGCGCGGTGCCATCGTAAAGGAATGCGCTATGTCCGATCAGTTTTGTCGAGATTGGTGACAGATAGAGACCTCCGACCAAGTCTAAAGAAAAATTCAATACGTTAGCTAAATTTCATAAGCAGCAACATATTATGTAATATGCTCCAGACACAAAATCATAGCGACTCCTCTTTTTCATTGCAAACTTTTAGAATTTCTCGCAGTGTTTTACTTCCACGTAAATATCCAGATAACTATGACCATTAACGAAATGATGGGCACATCATTAAGAACCTGACATATAGAGCTACAAGAAAAGGAAAAATCAAATTTTTTACTAAATAGTTTCTGTCCAATGGTTTGAGAAAGATAGCAGGACGTGCGCGTCGATTCTGTTATCGCCAACCGACCGAAAGGTGGCAAATACTTGTCGGCCTCCCCTTCGGAGCAAACGAATGAACTCGCCCAAATCTTTGGACGAAAAATGGTCACTGCGCATCGCCCAGCGTATCAAGAGCGACCTGTACACATAATGACAGGCACATCCTCCTTAAACAATATCTGCACCTTAGACTTGAACTGACAACAATTTTGTAGACCTAACACGGCTACGAGAAATTTATCTTGCTTTAAGACCTTCTTACACGAGGAGCTGAGTTTGAAGATCAATATGAGGCACCTAACAGACTTTATTCTAGCCACTAGAAATCAATGGTAAATGATACTGACACCGTGGAACTCAATTCGTAGCTTGGCGGAAAACAACACAGCTAACATGACGCAAGAGATGCTCACAGTTTATTCCCTGGAGATATACAGTAGAAGGTCAGAGCACAGACTCGGTATTAAAATGGCACGCATACCTCGTGCCACAAGTAATAACTAATGCAATGCTGGCTGCTATTGCTCTCCTGCTCCCTGGTATACATACCAGCCACTGCTCCAAGAACACCACTGCCGAGTCAAGCCGTGGCGGGACAGGGCTACTGACATTATAAACATAACGCCACCCATGGGGCTTCACCCCAACCGGACACAAAACCGCTGCTCAACAGCCATTTTTCCCCTCGCCACACGCACCCTGGCCAGAGTCGCAATCAATATCTCTGTGCCAGATTGCGATCGCGGAGAAAAATCGGTAGACACGTGTCAGAAACCACCCACAACAGGAACAGTACAAACTCACATTTACGTTACAACAATTTCAGATATACTTACTTTCACTGTCAATGATCTCAATATGATCACCACAAGAAAAGAAACACATAATGTCGCGATCTCCTACAATCACGTAGCACAATCTCTGCGCCAACAGTGGCTTTGAACGATGGAAGTGAATGCTACAACGCAGTACATTCGCTCAGTCTACCACTAGCTGTCTCTGTAGTGCCAAAGCATTGGCGATTTCAATCGAAAGGCACTGGTACTTCAATACATAAAAAATAAGGAAATATACAAAAAATAAAATCGTGCTCTCAAGCAGAAACCACTGTTGCCCAAAGGGTTAAATGACTCACCTAGGGATCATCATTTTCATATAAGAGCCACAACACTGAAGCGTGCACTACCAGAACTGCGTTTCAAAAATTTAAATCATTTTCAAATGGTTCAAATGGCTCTGAGAACTATGGGACTTAACATCTGAGGCCATCAGTCCCCTAGAACTTAGAACTACTTAAACCTAACTAACCTAAGGACATCCATGTCCGAGGCAGGATTCGAACCTGCGACAGAAGCGGTCGCGCGGTTCCAGACTGAAGCGCCTAGAACCGCTCGGCCACACCGGCCGGCTTAAATCATTTAAAAAAAGTACAGACTATGTTTCTGTTCTTATCAATTTGTCTAACCTATAGACTTAACAGCTGCTATTTTTTGCACACTCCCTATTGGCTAAGCAGGGATAGCTAGATCACAAATGTACGGATGCAGAGGCATATATCACTAGGGGTAAGATAGACACTGCGTACAGAAAAATTAAAGCACAAGGAGATACCCCAGATTCGAGTCAGGCAGCATTTTTTTTTTAATGTGTGTGAAATCTTATGGAACTTAACTGCTTAGGTCATCAGTCTGTAAGCTTACACACTACTTAACCTAAATTATCCAAAGGACAAACACACACACCCATACCCGAGGGAGGACTCGAACCTCCGCTGGGACCTGCCACGAGGCAGTATTACCAGCTCTTGACAGAATGTGAAATGGACCTCATTGTAGGTCACCGTTTGGTCGGCTGGTCGAACAGTGGAATATCCATCTTTGCAGGGCGTTCGGATGTAACAGTGACCCAGTGTTGTACTGCGTGAGAACGCGAGGGCAGGAACACTCGTCGACAATGTTCTGGTTGGCCACGCCTGACCACCATAATGGATGGTCGCCATATTGTGCACTAAGAACTTCGTAATTCTTTCACATCTGTGGCCCCATATTGTGCTGCATGAGAACGTGAGGGCAGGCATATTCGTCGACCACGTTCTGGTAGGCCACGTCAGACCGCCACAATGGAGGATCGCCATACTGTGCACTTAGCACATCCTAACCTCTTCACTTCTGTGCCCACCGTTCAAGAACAAGTAATGGACACCCCAAAATATTCTGTGACATGCTGCATCAGTGGTCAAAGACTAGCAGCAGCCATGCTATGGAATTATTGTCGCATGCTTAGGCTGCCGATAACAGAACGCAAATGGCTGCATTTGAAGTGGTGCCATGACTGGGAACCATGGGCTGCTGATGACGTAGTGTGCAGCGATGAATCACGGTTCTGAACGACCTCACATGACCGTCGTCGGTGAGTATGGCGGTGACCTGGACAGTGTTACTATTGTTCCAGTGTTTTGGAGAGGCACAGTGGTGGTGCTCCTGGCGTCATGTCTTCGGGAACTCTGATGGCACAGCGATATGTCACTGACATCCTGCATATTCATATATTACCTCCCGTACAACGGTAGCTTTGTACCATTTTTCACCACCGAGCGAGGTGGCGCAGTAGTTAGCACACTGGGCCGGCTGGAGTGGCCGAGAAGTTCTAGGCGCTACAGTCTGGAACCGAGCGACCGCTACGGTCGCAGGTTCGAATCCTGCCTCGGGCATGGATGTGTGTGATGTCCTTAGGTTAGTTAGGTTTAAGTAGTTCTAAGTTCTAGGGGACTGATGACCTCAGAAGTTAAGTCCCATAGTGTTCAGAGCCATTTGAGCCATTTAGCACACTGGACTCGCATTTGGGAGGACGACGGTTCAAACCTGCTTCCAGCCATTCTGGTTTAGGTTTTCTGTGATTTCCTTAAATCGCTTCAAGCAAATGCCGGGATGGTTCCTTTGAAAGGGCACGGCCGACTTCCTTCCCCATCCTACCCTAATCAGATAGGACCGATGACCTCGCTGTTTGATCCCCTCCCCCAAATCAACCAACCAACCATTTTTTCACCAGGACAAAGCTCGTCCACAGATGGCGTGTCTGTATGAACTACCAGCATGATGCTCACGTACTCAGTGCCCATCAAGATCCCCAGATCTGTCTCCGGCAGAACATGTGTGGGACCAGTTCGAACGTCCCAGTGCCAGCATCTGTGATATGAAGGACCAGTTACAACAGTTGCTGGCTGCCTTGCCTCAGGAGAGGATAAGAAGTCTTTATGGCGCCCTTCTCAACTCAATCGGTGTATGTATCCAGGCCAAAGGAGGTGCCGCGCCGTACTATAGTTCTTCGTAGATTTGACTCGATTTTGTAATCACTGAAATACCATCGCATTTCCTCTCGAACCGTGAGCTATCATTCCGTTTCCTCCTCCCATTCTGGGTGTTTCACTTTCTTTTGTTAGGCAGTGTAAATATCAGGTAATGTCTCTTCGTTTAATACTTTTTTTTTATTTTCGTATTGAGTAACTAGGCTCACACAACGACTTCAATCCCTCTGCTTTCCTCATTGTTTTAGATTTTTCCAGTACCGCTTCATCTTCTCCCTGTGTTGACTTTCCCTTTCTTCTGTCCATGTTTTACTCAATTTGTTACTCCTTCTGCACTGAAACTCTTCTAAATTTAGCATTTTATTTTCAAAAAATTTCTCTGTCTGTTATTTCGGATTCTTCAACGATGCTTCTTTTTAGTTCCTTCGTTATTTTCGTTATTTCTGTAATCGATGTTACTGCCAATTTCTTCTTCCAGAAGTACAGTGATATTCGTTTCGTGAGTCTGTCCTCATTCATTCGGTAGAGTTTCCATAAAACATCAGCATTCTTTTAATCATTACTTCTGAAATTTCTGTAGAGCTCCTCATTACTTTTCTTTTTCCAGCCATCCGTAATTTCCATTGCTTCCGTTCTTTCTTTTACAATGCTTCTTTCAGGTACCCTTATACCGTCCAGCTTGTAGTTCGTTGTTAGGCAAACACATCCATATGCATTCTGGTCACGCTATTGTGGTATGTTGTTACCAAGGTTTCCTAGATAAGCATTTCTTCTTGTGAATATTCGTTGTCAAACCATATGCGCTCTCCATTTTGTTAATTCTTATATCTACTGCAAATTTCTCTACTGCACCCTGATGCATAGTTTCTCCAGTATATTTAAATTTACTTACTCGTTCTATTTTACGTATTTGTGCTTCTTTGAATTTTGGTGCATTTTTGTATTTGACATGAATTTTCTATTTTCTGCTGAAATTTTGAGACCATCTCTATTTGCTATTTCTTCCAGAAGATTTATTTGAATAATTCTGTCTCTCAGATTTCCTGAAAGTATTGCAAAATAATCTGCAAAAGCTAGACCTTAATTACATTTGTTTTCCTTCCTGTAATTATTGGTTCAATTTAGTGGTGTTTTTAGTTCCAAATTCCAGATTCTTACAATTTGTTCTAGAACTCAGTTAAATAATCCTCGTCCAAAACCAGTTTTGATGTCAAATAGCTGAGATAGTTCTCCCATAAATTTTACTTTAGATATCGTCATTTTTAGACTATCATGAAATATGTTTGCTAATTCTGCTTTAACAAACAGAAACAATATCAATTCTAAAATCAGTCACCCTTCCTTTTAGTTTTACAAACAGACATCACTTTTCTTTCTTTTTGCTTTTTCCTTTTTGTATAAGACACCGAGCGAGGTGGCGCAGTGGTTAGCACACTGGACTCGCATTCGGGAGGACGACGGTTCAATCCCGTCTCCGGCCATCCTGATTTAGGTTTTCCGTGATTTCCCTAAATCGCTTCAGGCAAATGCCGGGATGGTTCCTTTGAAAGGGCACGGCCGATTTCCTTCCCCATCCTTCCCTCACCCGAGCTTGCGCTCCGTCTCTAATGACCTCGTTGTCGACGGGACGTTAAACACTAATATCCTCCTCCTCTTGTATAAGACAATGTTATTGCTGTTGTGGCCTTCTGTCCAAAGACTGGTTTGACGCAGCTCGCACTGCGTGCAAGCATCTTCATCTCCAAGTAACTACTGGTACCTTCATCCGTCTGAAATTGGAAGAGTGTATTCATCTCTTGGTCTTCCTCTTAAGTTTCTAACCCCCCCCCCCCTCCACCCCCACGTTTCCCTCTGGTACTAAACTGATGATCCCCTGATGCCTCAGAATGTGTCCTACCAACCGATCCTTTCTTTTAGTCATATTGTACTACAGGTTTCTCCTCTCCCCAGTTCTGTTTAGTACCTTCTCATTAGTTACGTGATCTATCCATCTAATCTTCAGAATTCTTCTGTAGCAACACATTTCAGAAGCTTCTATTCTCTTCTTTTCTTAACTGTTTGCCGTCCATTTTTGACTTCCATACATGGCTACACTCCATACAAAAGCTTTCAGAAAAGACTTTCTGACACTTAAATCTATACTCGATGTTAAGAAATTTTTCTTCTTCAGAAACGCTTTCCTTGCCATTGCCAGTTTACATTTTAAATCCTCTCTACTTCGACTATCATCAGTTATTTTGCTGCCCAAACAGAAAAACTCATCCACTACTTCAAGTGTCTTATTTCCTGATCTAATTCCCTCAGCATCACCTGATTTGATCCGACTACATTCCATTATCCTCGTTTTACTTTTGTTGCTGTTCATCTTATATCCTCCTTTCAAGACAGAATCCATTCCGTTCAGTCGCTCTTCCAAGTCTTTTGCTGTCTCTGAGAGAATTACAATGTCATCGGCAAATCTCACCGTTTTTATTTCTTCTCCCTGGACTTTAATTCCTACTTCAATTTTTTTTCTTTTATTTTCATTACTGCATGCTCAGTATACAGACTTAATAACATCGGGAATAGGCTACAATCCTGTCTCATTCCCTTCTTATCCACTGCTTCTCTTTCGTCCCCCTCGACTCTTATAACTGCCATCTGGTTTCTGTACAAATTGTAAATAGCCTTTCGCTCCCTTATTTGACCCCTGCCACTTTCAGAATTTGAAAGAGAGTATTCCAGTCAACATTGTCAAAAGCTTTCTCTAAGTCTACAAATGCTATAAACGTGGGTTTGCCTTTCCTTAACCCGTCTTCTAAGATAAGTTGTAGGATCAGTATTGCCTCGCGTGTTCCTCCATTTCTCAAGAACCCAAATTGATCTACCCCGAAGTCTGCCTCTACCAGTTTTTCCATTTTTCTATAAAGAACTCGTGTTAGTGTTGTGGAATTGGGACATATTAAACCGTTAGTTCGGTAATTGTCACACGTGTCAGTACATGCTTTCTTTGGAATTGGAATTATTATAATCGTCTTCAAATATGAGGGTATTTCGCGTGTCTCATATATCTTGCTCACCGGATGGAAGACTTCTGTCATGGCTATCATTGGTTCTTACGGAACGTTGTCTACTCCTGGGGCCTTGTTTCCACTTAGTTCTTTCAATGCTCTGTCATATTCTTCACTCAGTAGCACATCTCCCATTTCATCTTCATCTACGTCCTCTTCCATTTCTATAATATTGCCCTTAAGTACATCTCCCATGTACATACTTCCTAATACTCCTTCACCTTTCAGCTTTACCTTGTCTGCTTAGGACTGGTTTTCCATCTGAGCTCTTGATATTCATGCAGATAGTTTTCTTTTACCTCTAGTATTATATGCTTCTACATCCTTACATTTGTCCTCTAGTCACTTCTGCTTAGCCGTTTTGCACTTCCTATCGATCTCATATTTTAGACTTTTGTATTGCCTTTCGCCTGCTTCATTTCTCCATTTTATATTTACTCCTTTCATCAGCTAAAATCAATTTCTCTGGTCTTACTCAAGAATTTCTGCTAGCCTTCGTCTTTTTACGCACTTGATCTGCTGCTGCCTTCACTATTTCAACTCTCAAAGCTACTCATTCTTCTTCTACTGTATTCCTCTCCTCTGTTCTTATCAGTCGTTCTCCAATGCTCACTCTGAATTTCCCTACAAACCAGGTTCTTTCAGTTTATCCAGGTCCCAACTCCTTAAATTCCTACCTTTTTGCAGTTTATTCGGTTTTTTAATCTACAGTTCATAACAAATAAATTGTAGTTTTTGTCCACATCTGCCCCTGGAAATGTCTTACAATTTAAAATCTGTCTTATCATTACGTGATCAATCTGAAGCCTTTTGGCGTCTCCAGGTATCTTCCACGTATACAGTCTTCTTTCATGATTCTTTACTCAAGTGTATATTTGATTACATTATGCGCTGTGCAAAATTCTACCACGCAGCTTCCTCTTTCATTCGTTTCCCGCATACAATACACGTTTTTATTACAGTCTTAAAATATGTCTGAAATTGTTGAGAACTGAATTTTCCATATAATCCCTTCTTTTTCGTAGAACTAACTTCAGGCAGTTAATTTCTCGTATCTGTTCAAATGGTTCAAATGGCTCTGAGCACTATGGGACTCAACCGCTGTGGTCATAAGTCCCCTAGAACTTAGAACTACTTAAACCTAACTAACCTAAGGACATCACACACATCCATGCCCGAGGCAGGATTCGAACCTGCGACCGTAGCGGTCGTGCGGCTCCAGACTGTAGCGCCTTTAACCGCTCGGCCACTCCGGCCGGCTCTCGTATCTGTTGTAATAACATTAGATCCAGTTAGCTGAAACATAAGACACAAAGTAACAAAAGTAAGGGAAGATAAAAGAGTAAAATAAACCCATAGTTCGATACAATGGTATGGTTTACGAATCCGATGTCAAGTGTAGGGATAGTGTAGTACTCTGGATATGGATGGTGTCCTGAAATGTGGTTGGTGGTTGCATATAACATCATTACAGCACGAATAGCAGTTAAGTGTAGCAGTCTAGACACATAATTACTTCATTGATAAGGTTTAAGGATGTACCATTTCCCACAAAATACTAACAGGTCTTCTTTAGTGCGTTGCGACTGAAATATCCTGTATATGGTGCCCTGTAGTGTTTTCCATTGACCAGATCTGACATAAACAAGAAACTAATATTTTTCTAAAATGTTTGAGTGTTTTGTCAACCTATCATTAACGAAAATTTATTTTCAGCTGGAAAAGTTTAAAAACATCTTTTCCTTGAACTGCAGACCTTTAAAGAGAGAGAGATCACTACCCCGCGAATGCTCGCCGCGCCTCATTCTTGGCACTACCAGATCAGATGGGCGCAGCTACAAGCCTTGTGCTCACCTGCTGACACCTGTTGCTGTACACAATAGGCTGTATTTCTCCGTCGCCGATTTGACTCACTCTCGCGCTTGGACGATGCTTTAAATTGGGCACTGCGTCGATTCGGATGAAATCCCGCGCAGTTGCCGTGTATCGGATCTTTCTGAGAATCACAATTCTGTTCATAAACGTCTTCTCCTTCATAAATATCTTTTCGGGGAAGCATCATGTACTCACTGTTTGTAGTTTATGTTTTCGTGTTGTGAAGAAGAAGCGAATTTTGTATACAGGGTGCTCCATTGATAGTGACCGGGCCAAATATCTCACGAAATAAACATCAAACGAAAAAACTGCAAAGAACGAAACTCATCTAGCTTGAAGGGGGAAACCAGGTGGCGCTATGGTTGGCACGCTACATGGCGCTGCCACAGGTCAAACGGATATCAACTGCGTTTTTTTTTTAAAATAGGAACCCCCACTTTTATTACATATTCGTGTAGTACGTAATGAAATACGAATGTTTTAGTTGGACCACTTTTTTCACTTTGTGATAGATGGCCCTGTAATAGTCACAAACGTGTAAGTGCGTGGTATCACGTAACATTCCAGCAGTGCGGACGGTATTTGCTTCGTGATACATTACCCGTGTTAAAATGGGCCGTTTACCAATTGCGGAAATGGTCGATATCGTGTTGATGTATGCCGTTGTTATCAAAATGTCCAACGGGCGTGTGCTATGTATGCTGCTCGGTATCCTGGACGATATCATCCAAGTGTCCGGTCCGTTCGCCAGATAGTTACGTTATTTAAGGAAACAGGAAGTGTTCAGCCACATGTGAAACGTCATCCACGACCTGCAACAAATGATGATGCCCAAGTAGGTGTTTTAGCTGCTGTCGCGGCTAATCCGCACTTCAGTAGCAGACAAAGTGCGCGAGAATCGGGAATCTCAAAAACGTCGGTGTTGAGAATGCTACATCAACATCGATAGCACCCGTCCCATATTTCTATGCGCCAGGAATTGCATGGCGACGACTTTGAACGTCGTGTACAGTTCTGCCACTGGGCACAAGAGAAATTACGGGACGATGACAGATTTTTTGCGCGCGTTCTATTTAGCGGCGAAGCGTCATTCACCAACAGCGGTAACGTAAACCGACATAATATGCACTTTTGGGCAACGGAAAATCCACGATGGCTCCGACAAGTGGAACATCAGCGACCTTGGCGCGTTAATGTATGGTGCGGCATAATGGGAGGAAGGATAATTGGCTCCTATTTTATCGATGGCTATCTAAATGGTACAATGTATGCTGATTTCCTACATAATGTTCTACCGATGTTACTACAAGGTGTTTAACTGCATGACAGAATAGCGATGTACTTCCAACATGATGGGTGTCCGGCACACAGCGCCGCCTGCGGTTGAAGCGGTATTGAATAGCATATTTCCTGACAGGTGAATTGGTCGTCGAAGTACCATACCATGGCACGCACGCTCAATAGATCTGACGTCCCCGGATTTCTTTCTGTGGGAAAAGTTGCAGGATACTTGCTATCGTGATCCACCGACAACGCCTGACAACATGCGCCAGCGCATTGTCAATGCATGTGCAAACATCACGGAAGGCGAACTACTCGCTGTTGATAGGAATGTCGTTACACGTTGAAAGGTGACTACACTGAGCCACAGCGCCGGAGATTGCGCCAAAGAGTATTATTCAGCCGCCTCCACTGGCAGTTCTTGTCGAGAAGACGTGGTGGGCAGTGCTTGTTGAGAAGTAGCGGTAGTCAGTCGTTGTTGAGATGTCGTCGTAGTGAGTGCTTGTGCAGATCTTGCTGAGAGGATATTCATAGCTGTACTATTTGAAGCCATGTTGTATGCAGTTGTTTGATGGGCTAGACAGCACATGTTGTTCGAATGGAGATATTGTAATGATCAGAATGCTTTTCGTCAATATATATGAAGGTAAAAAAATTCCTTTTTTTCATTATTTCGATGCCTTAAACAATAATGCGTCTTGGTCACAGGTTCAGTCAACAAAGCATCTGGCTCGTGTTCTTGTATTAGACTGTATTTCTGGTTTCTATGTGCAATTATAGTATTTCTGTTTATTTTTTTTAATTACTTCAGTATAAATGGTGTTTAAAATATCTGGTCTTATTGAGGAAGAACCGTGCCAGATGCGTACGTTGAATCACACTTCCACACACAGAACAGCTACACTTGTGTTTTGTTGTTTCGTAGGTTTTATAGTTGCTGGGGACTTAATTAATTAATTGTGTAAACGGTAGTTTTCTTTCATTCTTTGTTGCTATTCTATGCAGTCAGATTGCGGAGTAATACTAGTCAGGGCCAACCGTTTACGAGACTTCGTAATCGTACATACAACTATTAAAATTAAAAAGTATTTGCATTCATTATAAATAATTAAGCCCCCATGCACGTGGCGACCGCTGCTTCGGATCGTCCCTTGGAATTCTTCTGATAGTAAAAATAGCAGACAGTAGTATTGTTGTAGTAATTTGTAGTTTAGTAATTTTAGTCTATATTGCATGTGTAGATTTGGTAATTGTCATTCTTCTAATGGTATTTTTTGCAGAATTTAATTTTTGTTGTCTTGTACACGGGTTTGACAATTTTGTGCAATTATGAAGATTTCAATTGTTCGTTAATCGTGTTTGAGGGAAGCATTTCGTGTGAATGGTATTGTTGGTGATAACGTGTTATATTCTCTGTAATTTTCGTATTGTGACGAGTTTTGTATGTTTTGTAAATGATTACGCGATCGATGAAAAGGGCGAAAATGATGAATAGCGAGAATGACGAAATTGTTAACATAGCGAACTCGCCAACACAGGAGAACAGTATGATGAATAATGAAGTAGAAAATAATTTAATAAGAAGGGAAAATAGTCCGGAACCAATTCAAAATTTTTCACAATCTCAACATTTTCAGAATACGAGATTAACGACAGAAGACTCTGGAATAATATCGAACACAGATAGCTTTACGGCTATGCCGAAGGAAGTTAGTTTTACGGGAAATGTTAGGAGCGAAAAGAATTTTGAGCCAGTTAACGTGGAGCAGTTGATGGGTGCAATATTAAATTTGGGACCACAAATAGGAACAATTAAAACTGATATGGGAACAATGGAAACACGGTTAAGATCTGAATTAAAAACAGAGATGGGAACTTTGGCAACACGGTTAGAAACTGATATGGGAACAATGGAAACACGGTTAGACTCACTGGGATCACAGTTGGGATCTGAATTAAAAACAGTGGGATCACAAATAGGAACAATTAAAACAGAGATGGAAACAATGGAAACACGGTTAGGTTCACGAATAGGGACATGTTTCAAAAACATGAATGATGAATCAAAGAAAGAAAATAGAGAAGAAGTACAACCGATTTTGAATGCTCACAATAATAGTTGAATTTCAATAGAAATTAGACAAGAGGAACAGGACAGAGAACAGGAAGAAAGAGATCGCGTGATAGTACAGAAATTTTCAGAGTTAAATTTACAACGTGCACACGATAAGGAAGAAATATTTGAAAGAATCGAGGAATCCGTACCAATTGACAGAATAAATAACCTAACGCAACAATATGAACAGTTAACTACTAAATGTGTCAATACCGAAACCCGAGCCGCGACACTTACGGAAGACGTAAATAAACAGAAAGAACAGATAGGTGACTTATCGGAAAGAAGTGAGGAGATTTCAGATAAACTGACAAGTTTTAGTTTAAATGGGGACAGAGATTCGGATGATACAGCTCCATTGCCATTTTCAGAAACCGAAGAGTACCAGAACATAAATAAGCATGTTGAAAATCAGGGAAAATTTAATGAACGCGTTAAAAGGGAATTTGAGGCATTACGAAAGCAAGTCAAACAAATTGAAGGTGAAATCGTAGGTAAAGACAGTAGAAGAAATTTAGAATCACAGATAGCAGAGGGGTTGAAGAAAGTAATTTATTTCATTTACGAGGAGCAATAAGAGAGCGCCAGGCGCGCGAACTTGACAATAATCGACATTCGGACTGGGACAGACGCGGTAGGTCTTTGTCGCCACGAGGAGAAAACTTTGACTATAAACACTTCTTAACTGTTCGGAAATTTAAGATATTTCGCAATTCTAAGAATGACATACATCCATGTTCATGGTTAGATCAATTTAGGTACGCACTTCCACTAAATTGGCCACTAAGTCACAAACTAGAATTTATGTGCGGCTATTAAGGTCCTCAGGGGATTCACTACACTAAGTGAATATGTGCCGCAGCGTGCATAGGGCCCCGAGCTGTAGTGGTGCTATTTCCCTTTTAGTTTTCTGCACTGCTGCCTACTCTTTTACTATTCTTTGTATCTATAAAAACAACTCTTCAACTATCTATCTATCTAGACAGTAGGTAAAGAACAACCGGATATGACTATTTTACCCAAAAGTGATTTCGAAAATTATCGTTTGGACTTACTGTACCTTCTGCAGCATTCATTCGCAGTTTAAACGAAATTTTACCTGTTTATCTTCGTGACAATATTACTTCATATGTTGACGATATTCTTATTGCTAAATATTCTTGGAGTGAACACAACAAAATTTTGGATTCATTATTACGTATTTTTGCAAGAGTTGGCATTACAGTGAACTTGGAAAAAATCTGAATTTGGTCGTTCTCAGGTGAAATTTCTCGGTCACATTATTTCTACAGAAGGTATTCTTCCTGATCCAGAGAAACTAGACGCTATTCGTAATTATGCTGTTCCTACTACAAAACGTGATGTTCGAAGTTTCCTTGGTGTCTGTAATTTTCTTAGACGCTTTGTTAGATTGGACGATTTGGCCACACCTCGTTTATGTGAACTATCTGGAAAGAATTCTAATTGGTGTTGGGATGAGGAAGCTCAATCAGAATTTGAACAACTTCGTGATGCTTTAGTTGCTGCTCCACTTCTTTCACATCCGGATTTATCTAAAGATTTTTGTTTGGCGACGGACTCATCATACAAAGGCCTAGGTGCACATTTATTTCAAGAGATAGAAGTAAACGGCGTTGTAGTACAGAAGGCTATTGCATTTGGAAGTCGTGTTCTCTCTAAATCAGAAAAGAATTATTCGATTACGGAACTTGAAGCCTTGGCTGTTGTTTGGGCTTTCACAAAATTTCGCACATTTTTGTTTGGCAGACATACTAAGGTTTGCACCGATCATCGAGCTCTGGAATTTCTTATGTCAACAAAATTAACTCATGGAAGATTGTCACGATGGGCGCTGTATCTACAGGAATTTGATTTTAGTATTGTTTACATACAGGGTTCTTCAAATATTATTGCTGATGCTTTATCACGTGCACCTATAGGTTTGAAACAAAGTGCTGAGGAGGACTGCAAAGATAATAATTATTGTTTGATGTATATTCAAGGTGTTGCGTTTGAGAATTTTATTTCGTCTTTGCTCCAGGACATCGCTAAGGAGCAAAATAAGGATCCAATCTGGAAGGACATTAGGGAGAAGTGGAGGAGAAAGGAAAGCGTAGCGATTAGACAGCATTATTTAGTTCGCAATGATATTCTTTTTAAACGAAAATCGGTCGACAACTCTGTTTGGTTAGTTTGTATTCCTGATGAGTGGGTTAATAAATTGATTTGGTACACACATTTCAGTTATGCACACTTTGGTCCCAGAAAATGCTTTCATAAATTACGAGAAAATTGCTACTTCAGTAATATGGAAAAACGTATTCGATCTGTTCTTGCCAAATGCAAATTATGTCAAAAGGCTAAGCCGCCAACTATTTCTCACAGAGCACCGTTGTTTCCTATCATTCCTGCTAAATTTAAAGGAGATGGCTGCAGTCGATTTGTTCTGTCCAGTGGTTCGTTCTACTAATGGTTTTGCATACATTTTGGTAGCAGTAGAATTAACATCAAAATATGTGTGTTTTACACCTTTACGCAAAGCAACAGCTCGTTCAGTATCTAACGCTTTCATCAAACATTTTCTTAAAGAAGTGGGTCATGTTGATAAGGTTATATCAGATAATGGATCACAGTTTCGCTCTAAAATTTGGCTTCGTACTCTACGGCGGTGTAAGATTAAACCAATCTTCATTTCACTTTTTCACCCTCAATCTAACGCTTCAGAGAGGTGGATGAAGGAAATCAATAAATTGTGTCGACTTTATTGTCATCAGATTCACAGAACGTGGGATCAGTATCTTCATATTTTTCAAAACATTCTGAATGAACTCCCTAATGATTCAACTTCTTTACCGCCTATATTGATATTAAAAAATAAAGCACCGACAAATCGCATTTCTGAAATCGTTCCTTTTCCGCCTTCACGAAAACTGCGGCATTCTCTACAAAATATTGCATCTGCGGCTGCTAGAAGAGAGAAATCAGCTAAAAATCCTGGTTGTTTAAAAATTCTTGTCAGTTGGTCAGAAGGTGTTAATTAAGTCTTATCGTTTGTCTCATAAAGGAAAAGGCTTGTGTCGCAAAATTTTTCTGCTTTATAACGGTCCATATAGAATTCGCAAAATTATTCACGATAACACTGTCGAAGTAGAAACTTTTAAATCTCGGTGCTCTAAGGGAATACGTCATATATCGAACGTTAAAATTTTTGTGGAATGACATACTTTAGAGAAACTAACAGCTACATGTAAACATGCAGAGAATACAAGGATACCGCGCTGTGTTTTGGCGGCGGCACATATTCAAAGCAACAGTCAAGTCTGCGCGCCGCACAAGGCAGTCGTTGACCGCAAACAATTACTTCCTACGTCACGCGCCTACAGCTGATCGAGCGCTCAGTGCGAATGCACTGACAGCCGTAAACAAATACACAGTTTAATTTCTCTGATTTAATTCAGTATAAAGCTAGAGTGACTTGATGAAGTATGTTATTAACGTTCAGTATTTTTCAGGATACGGTTGTATAAAATATTTAAGAACTTCAGGTAAATTCTGTGTGTGTCCGACGTTAAGAGGACTTGCTATCGAGAAAATTTCAGGAAGAATGTAATTTCGAAGAAGAAATTAATAAACTAAAAAGGTAACTATTAATTGAGTTTATTTTTCAGGTAACATATTTCCACTTAGGTACGTACTTTAGACGTAATTTGCTGCTCGCGATTACGTGATTCATACTTTGTGCTAAATTTTATGTTCTATGAATTTACTTGTGAAGCGACGTGCTTGCGTACATTAACTGATTTTGACAATGATTGATTAATGAACAGGGTTGTTATTTGTATATATTATGCATCGCTTGGCTGCACTGCTTTTTCACTGATGTCATATTTTTTATTATGTGCCAGCTGTGCTTATTTATTTAAATTATAATTGTCACCTGATTAGTTGTGCTGATATGGTTATGTATGTAAGTTATACTTTGAGATGTATCTGCTTGCGCCTTCATGTTTACTTATCAAGATTACATTTGAACATTTATTTGCTTATGCTGATATGATGCTAATGACCTGTTTATTATGTAAGATATATATTTGCTGCTTTGCGTATGGATTGCATATTTACACATTTCAGTTCTGTTGTCATAACTACTCTTTAATTAGGTATATAGAAATGCTCACACACTGTGTATGAACATGGAGTTTAGGTCACACTATGGTATTAATTATAGATTGTTCGCTTGGCAGAGCCTCGTTGTAGGGATTGTGCTGCATCCATTTGTTGACATTCTGTTCTCCACTGGTATATTTACTCGCTATTGCATGTTTTGCTTACTCTCAGTGCCTTATATTTTTAAGATAAGAAAATGAACTGCTTTAATTCGACGAACGACATTAGTGCAAGAAACTTCATAGAAGTCACATGAGCTGGAGGTTTTATGGAAGCTGTATAAATTTATGCTAATAGGAAGGAAGCTAACGACATGACATACCAACACTAGGGTTAGACCATTGACAGTTATTACACTGCATTCTTCGTGAGCAATTGAAATAGTTAGTGACACTTGACACAAGAAATTGCTTATGTTTTGCCATGATTCTTGAAGTGGTGTACACACTGTGAAATATTTAGATCATTCACACTCCGTACTCGCACTTACTTGCTGAATGTTATTCAAACTAAAGGCTGTTAGAGGTCATGTAGGCATTTCTTTTATTTAATGATGGACAAGGTAACCAAAATGTATTTTATAATTCATAATGAGTAGAAGATTTGGGTCAGATGGATTACACAGAGGTTGTGTGTGGACCTTGTGTCTTCAGATTGTATGGGAATATGAACTGAAGTTTGCACTAGGATTTTGTCTGTACTTGTTCGAGGAGACTGACTAGAGGAAAGAGTTGTTACGGAAGTGAAATGATATTGGTGCTAAGGTTTATATGTATCGACGTATTGAAGAGGTGTTATTGAGGTATTGAGATTGTGTGAAGTTGATGATTATTGGAGTTTTGGTGGACAAGAGGTAAGGTAAGTGATATTGATGATAAGGTTTATATGTATCGACGTAATAGGTATTATTGAAGTATTAAGATTATGTGATGCTGATGATTATTGGAGTTTTGGTGGATAAGAGGTAAAGTAAGTGAGGAGCATATTTTTTTGTTGGTTTATATGGAACAAGGAGGATGAAGATGGCAGACTAGAACACTAAAGTGGAAGGAAGATAGTCTACACACACACTTTGTTAAATCACTAAGCAGTATATACTTTTTTTTTGGAGAGAGGAAGTATTTGCATATCTTGGCACACTGACAGTTGTTCAGCAACCGTACCTTTTGATCTGGCTTGGCAAACATTGGTCTTGACATGATGAGTACGACGTTGACTAACTATTATTGACTGTTATACATTGCTGCCACTACTACTTGATACTCATGATGAACATCAAATTTTGACAGAATTGCATTTACACAGTTAACACTATTCAATTACACAGTAGCACTAATGTGGACGAAAGATGAGTGAGTGTGTTTTGTGTGTTTCCCCTTCCTAATCCCAGATAATTGGTACCGACCTATCCCTAATTATTATTTTACTTGTTTGTTGTGGCTTGCACTGACACCCATAAATATTATAGGTTTACTGATATTTGTGTACTTGTAATAGTTAATATGACAATTATCTGATATCATTTGTGTGTTTATTATAATTTGTATGTTTAGTGTAAGAGCATATAATTTTGTAAAAGCAATTGTGTGTGCATTCAAACTGTTGTTCACACCTGCACCTCTTCAACATTGATGTGTGACACTTAGAAATGTTTAATTTCTGCTGATGAACTGTGTGATTAGTGATAGTGAATATTATGGACTGTTACTTGCACCTTTTCTACATGATTGCTGCCACTAGGACATGTTTAATTTCTGCTGATAAACTCTGATGAACAGTGTGATTAGTGATAGTGAATATTATGGACTGCTGTCTGCACCTGTTCAACATTGCTTGGTGCTACTGATGGAACTGCTTCTACTGAAATGTCACTTGTTGGTGTCTGCACCTGCTTAACATTACTGGGTGCCACTGATGGAACTGTTTCTGCTGAATGATGTCACTTGTTGCTGTCTGCACCTGTTCAACATTGCTGGGTGCCACTGATGGACTGCTTCTCCTGAGATAATGTCACTTGTTGGTGTCTGCACTTGTTCAACATTGCTGGGTGCCACTAATGGAACTGCTTCTGCTGAATGATGTCACTTGTTGGTGTCTGTACCTGTTCAACATTGCTGGGTGTCACTGTTGGAACTGTTTCTACTGAAATGATGTTACTTCTTGCTGTTTGCACCTGTTGACCATTGCTGGGTGCTACTGCTGGAACTATCAACTACTTGTTTTTTTGAATCATTGAAAGCATTTTACGTGAACATTTGTATAAACTGATTTTTTGTGTATTGTGTAAACTATTATGTAAAGTCACATGTATGAAAGAATTTGTATTGCTTACTGTATTTTATACATTAGGTTATTGAAAGGTCAGTGCAAAGCCAAAATTTTATCTAATTATGTGATATTTACGTATTAATATTATCTTTTTTTTTGTCTGTATTTTTGTGGACGAATTTGGTGGTATTTTCACCACCAATGCTGGCAAAAATACCATCAAATTCTGGCCCGTGGAGGAAGGGCATATGAAAGGTGGCTACACTGAGCCACAGCGCCAGAGATTGCGCCAAAGAATTTTATTCCGCCTCCTCCACTGGCAGTGCTTGTCGAGATGTGGTGGTAGTCAGTCGGTGTTGAGATGCTGGTTATAGTAGGGAGTGCTTGTTCCATGTTGTGTGCAGTTGTTGATGGGCTAGACAGCAGATGTTGTTCGAATGGAGATATTGTAATGATCAGAGTGCTTTTCGTCAATATATATGAAGGTAAAAAAAATCCCTTTATTTCATTATCTCAATGTCTTAAACAATATGCCTCGTTCAGTCAACAAAGCATCTGGCTCGTGTTCTTGTGTTAGTGTGTAATTCTGGTTTCCTTACGCAATTATAGTATTTCTATTTTTTCTAATTACTTCAGTATAAATGGTATTTAAAATGTCTTATTGAAGAAGAACCGTGCCAGATGTGTACGTTGAATCACACTTCCACACACAGAACAGTTACACTTGTGCTTTGGTTTCGTAGGTTTTATAGTTGCTGGGGACTTAATTAATTAATTGTATTAATTGAAATTTTCTTTCATTCTTTGTTGTTATTCTGTACAGTCAGATTGCGTACTAAAACTAGTCAGGGCCAACCGTTTACGAGATTTCGTAATCAGACATACAGCGACTAAAAAAAATTAAATAATATTTGCATTTTTAATTTAATTAAGCCCCCATGCAACGTATTGCCAAATGCATTGAGGTTGACGGACATCATTTTGAGCATTTATTGCATTAATGTGGTATTTACAGGTAATCACGCTGCAACAGCATGCGTTCCGAGAAATGGTAAGTTCACCAAGGTACATGTGTCACATTGGAACAACCGAAATAAAATGTTCAAACGTACCTACGTTCTGTATTTTAATTTAAAAAACCTACCTGTTACCAACTGTGCGTCTAAAATTGCGAGCCATGTGTTTGTGACTATTACAGAGCCATCTATTACGAAGCGAAAAAAGTGGTCCAACTAAAACTATCAAAAAATGGAGGTTCCTATTTTAAAAAGCGCAGCTGATATCCTTTTGCCGGCCGGAATGGCCGAGCGGTTCTAGGCGCTTGGGTCCGGAACCGCGTGACTGCTACGCTCGTAGGTTCGAATCCTGCCTCAGGCATGGATGTGTGTGATATCCTTAGGTTAGTTAGGTTTAAGTAGTTCTAAGTTCTAGGGGACTGATGACCTCAGAAGTTAAGTCCAATAGTGCTCAGAGCCATCTGAACCATTTTTTATATCCGTGTGACCTATGGCAGCACCATCTAGCGGGCCAACCATAGCGCTATCTGGATTCCCCCCTCAAGCTAGACAAGTTTCGTTCTTTGTAGTTTTTTTGCTGTCGCTTATTTCGTAAGATATTCGGCCCGGTCACGATCAATGGACCACCCTGTATAATAAATAATGCAGCTGTTGTGATCTGACTACAGAAGAAGGAACAGCTGGTGATTTTAAGCAGGGGAAAATTGTAGAAATTTCGACACATCACTAGACAGTAACTGTTTCCAAGTTTTAGTTAGACCACTTACAAATTCGTATAACTGCTACGAGTTAGGTCTGCTGTTTGTTTCGGTTAGATCCACTGTTTCATCGTGATATCCCCAGTTCGTGGTCTATTGGTTCGCGCTGCTGTCTCTAGATCACGGCGTCACGGGTTTGACTCCCGGCCGGGTCGGAGTTTTTATTCCGTCAGTGATGGGTATTTGTGTTGTCCTCATTATTTCATCTCATCTATATCGACGCTGTAAGTCGCCGAAGTGGCGTTAAAAAGGAAGTCCTGCACCAGGTTGCCGAACAACCCCAAGTAGGGTCTCCCGACCAAAAACACCACACTACCATTTCATTTCATCGTTATGGCGCAGCAAAAAAAGTGACTGTCGTTCAACAGTAAAGCGAATTTCGCTGTTTCAGTGTACGTTATAAGCGTAGGGGCGCCTGTACCGCGCAGACGTTATATCAAAACCACGAGCAAATAGAGGAAGTGTTTGTGCAAAGCTCTCGCCACTTTATTGTTCGGAAATACGAAATTTCGATTTCCCAATGAAGTAGTACTGCATCTACTTGTGCAACACGTTCATGTGAAGCCTTACAAATTTCGTTTGCTATGTAAGCTGCTTCCTGAACAAATAACAAATGCTATGAATTTGGTATTCCTATGATTTTAAATAGTTCAGGTTAACGCGTTTTCGACTCATTACGTTATTCAAATGAAACAACTTCAGCTATGGTAAACGGACACAATCGGATACAATATATCCTGTTTGTTGGTTTGTTTTGTTTTAGGACGTAATAACAACTAGGATCATACTCGCCCATGTCAGAAGTGTAAAATACGAAGACGAAGAGGGGAGTTAAAAACGACAACACGTTAATCCCAATCGATGGAACAAATGGTTCAAATGGCTCTGAGCACTATGGGACTCAACTGCTGAGGTCATTAGTCCCCTAGAACTTAGAACTAGTTAAACCTAACTAACCTAAGGACATCACAAACATCCATGCCCGAGGCAGGATTCGAACCTGCGACCGTAGCGGTCTTGCGGTTCCAGACTGCAGCGCCTTTAACCGCACGGCCACTTCGGCCGGCAATCGATGGAACAGATGAAAGCTAAAAACAGGGACGTGGAGAAAGGTCTATAAAATGCGCCGTAGAGAAACGGAGGTCCTGAACTAAAAATTAAATGCCCTTCACCATATTACTACGACGCATAAAAAGTAAAACGTGGTCGACAGCCCTCGCGTCCAATGACAGTGCTGGTGAAGAAGTTGTTTCGAAACATGCCCATTTATGTTCTCTTTTTTAATCAGATCTGCTTTGCAATCTCATTTTTTATATTAGTTGACAAAAATGACTGCATGTTTCATGTACCATCCGCAATAAAGCACAGTCGTGAGTTCACGCTCTTATATGGTTACCAGCATTTCAGTTCTTTGAGATCATATTCCTCTGACATAAGCTAAGATGTGATCACAATTAATAGCGTTCACCTCATTCAGCCATCAGTGCCATGCATGGCGAAAACAAATATAACACCTCTTGAGCAGTGATTAAATAGGCGGTTAGTAACTGGCATGAAGTAATATACTTAGCGCGCTATTTTCTTCTCTGTTACAACACATGACACATGCCTGCCTCCATTTGAACTAGAGTAGCAGTACGTGAGAAAGTTTCCTGGTTGTGTCTTACCACTTCAGAAGTTCTAATGTATTCACCAACCTGGCGTCTTCATGACATGTCGCTGTCCCATCGTAGAAGTAGCACGTAGTTCTTGCGTCCATTGCTTTGGACGAGATGCTTTTATGGAATTAGAGTTAGACAGGCTAAGGGTTTTATCTCATCTAAAAAATTAAGCTGGCAGTGTACAGTCGTGCCAGCTTTTATTTTTTTTTATGAACATTGCTTCAGATAAAATAGCAAACTGTGCTACAATGTTGCGTAATCATACCTGCGCCTATTAAGTTCACTTGCAAAATCATCAATTATTCTTATTACTCAAAACACATTCCTTCATTACTTTCTAATTGACAGGTTTCCCTAATCACAAGGCAAGATGTGCATTCCTGAACTCATATCATCATCTGTTTTGCTTAGAGACGAGCGAATTTTACCGCGAAATTCCCAACGGCATGCCACCGGACTTAAGACTGGCTCCTTTGGCACGAACCACTTAGCTGGGCGGTCATTCGTAACACTGCTCATGACGCGCGAAGTGATTCATGCCTCTTTACTAAGTCAGTTGTTTCTTTAAGATTAACCACAAAATGATGTTGTAATTACATCATAGTAGTACATCACTGAGAAGTTCTCACATGCTGTCGTGGGCTATATTTGATTATTAATTCAATTATTATTATCAAATGAAAATAAGTCGTTTGGCAGGCATACGGGAGGACAGTGCCATCTAGCTTTTATCACAGCAGCCAATCAGAACACTAGTAGTTTCTGTTTGCAAGATTTTCCATCACGGTAGCGGCGTCTATCGTGTTTGCCTTATCCCACCTAGTGACGTCACACGTCTGCTACTATAGCCTCGCTCAACTCAGATGTAATCTGAGAGAATAAAGCAATGGCTCCAAGACCCGGAAATGTTACAAACCGTTTCTTCAGAAAGCACAAGAAGACAGAACCCACAGAAGTGATAGGGAATGAGAAAGCACTTCAGAAGCAGCAAATGGATGGCTAGCTCGTATCAGTCAGCGACGCGCACATTAACGATCGCTTTACGGTCGCTACGTTAATGCTTTGCCTGGATCGATTTTTCTAGCCCAAACAAAGATCGTTTTCCACAGTGTTAGTTGTTTTACGACCGTAGTACAAGTCTGTACGCCAGCTAACTCCCCAAACCGCAGTTGATAAAGAGATTGGAAGAAGTATGATGAGAAGAAAGAATTATTCACACAGTTAAGTGAGGTGATAATTTAATTGTGAGGACTAGAATTCGGCAGCAGGAAAAGGAAGAGAGGGAAAATTTGTTGGACAAAATGGTCCGGGGAAAAGGAATGCAAAAAGGAAACAGAATGGTATAATTTGCACATAGTACCATTTGATCATTGCTAACAGTTGGTTTAAAAATCATTTAAGACGGTTGTATACAGGGAAATGACCTATAAATACTGAAAGGTTTCAGATTGATTATACAACGGTAAGACAAAAATTTTGAAACCAGATTTTAATTTGAATACATTTCCAGGGGCAGTTGTGGTCTCTGATCATAGTTTATTGGTTACGAATTACAGATTAGAACTGAAGAAATTGGTGACAGGTACCCAGAAGAAGCCAGAAGTTGTTGAGAATCAGAGGAAGCATTAGGCGACAAATGCAATTAAAAGACGCATGGGTACTTTTGAGAAATATGGTTCAGATAGTTAACAAGCAAGCCTGAGCAGAAATCCTTTTATAATACAGGAATACTGAATTTAAAGGAGAAAATGTAAAGAAAATGTCAAATTAAGCAGGCGAAAGAGAATACAGACATCTAAAACATGAGACTGACGGATAGTGCAGAATACCTAATCAGAAATGTGAACAGGATAAATGCAAGGCTGTAGAACTATGCATGACTATGGAAAAAATAGATGCCGCTTATAGGAAAATTAAAGAGACCTAGGGAGAAAAGAGAAGTAGCTCTACGAATGTCAAGAGCTCAGATGGAGACGCCGTAATGAGCAAAGAAGGTTAAAATTGAAAAGTTGATGGAATACATTGTAATGGCACTTGCTACATGTTTCCAAAAAGATCTACGTAAGATAAAAAAGTAAGCGATGCGCTCCAGCAGAGATGCTGTTAGATGAGAGAGATGTGATTGTCACTTTTTTTTCGGTCGGCAACAAGCAGAAAAGTCTGTAGTGTGTCTTGATAAAGAGAGGACGCGAGCATTTTTATCACTCGTCCTATTGTTACAGTTTTGTTAGTAATACTGGATTTTGGGTTAACACAAATGACGTGAAGTGAATTACAGTGCCTGTCCATTTACTTGACAAACAGATCATCTCACCGCATCTAAATATGTGTTTCTTTTATTAGGCGACACGGGCAACAAGAAACTTCTGCGGTGGTTGTATTCGAGACGACCATCGCAGCAAAGAAGAGGTAAAGTTTCCGACTGAGAAGAGAATACAGCTACCAAAATTTACTATAAAATTTCCTATAAAGTTTATTTCAGATATGTTTGATGGTGTCTGTTCGGTAGCCGGCCATAAAAGCATTTCATTTAACTTCCATTTGTGACTTCACAGTTAAAAGTCAGAAAACATTTCCAACTCAAAAACTCTAATTCATTACCCAGCCAGGATTAAAAACGTAGAAGGGCTTTACGATGGAAATGAACTTGAAAGCAACATTACACATAGCGAAGAGCGGCGAAATAAGGTGGGAGATATGATATTGGACAATAAAATGTGATGGTACACACGATAGTATAAGACTTGACGGAGCACCGAAAGACCTAAGTGGAAATAAAGGCCCTGCTGTGGTCAACATTCCCTCAGAATTAGTCAAATCCTCTGGACAACTAAGCACGACAAAACTGTTTCACCTGGAGTGCAAGATACGGGGCAGCCAAAATATCCTTAGATTTCAAGAAAAATGTGACAATCATAACTCCAAAAAAGGTAGGTTTTAAAGGTATGAATGCTAACGAACTATTAGTCTAATAAGCCAGGGCTACAAAATATTGTCACGAACTATTTACAGAAGAATGGAAAAACCGTTAGAATCCGAACTCCAGGAAGATGAGTTTGGGTTTCGGTGAAATGTGAGAACATGTGAAACAACATCTTACCTTGGAAGATAAATCGAATAAAGAGAAAACTACGTTTATAGCATTTGTAGATTTAGAGGCAATTGTTGACAGTATTGACTGGACTACACTTCACGAAGTATTGATGTTAGGGCGGATAAAATGCAGGGAGCTAAAGGTTATTTACGACTTGTACAAAAACCAGACTGCCGTTATATTAGTCGAAAGGATACGGTGGTTCAGTAGGAAGGAAAAGGCTACTTACAACCAGTGCACAAACGAGACTGCAGCTATAATAGCCGAAGGACATGAAATTTAAGTCACCGTTGAGAAAGGAATGACATAAGGCTGTAGCCTACCCCAGATGTTATTAAATCTATACGTTGAACAAGCAGAAAGGGAGAGCAAGGAGAGGTCTGGATGTTATCTGAAGTTCCAGGAGAAGAAATTAAGACTTTGAGGATTTGCCGATGACACAGTAATTCTGTCAGAGACGGTAAATTTGGAAGAGCTCTCGAACGAAATGGATGGTGCCTTGATAAGGAGTTAGGAGATGAATATCAATAAAAGTAAAAGAATGATAACGAAATGTAGTCCAATTAAACAAAGCCACTAAAAGTAGTAGACGAGATTAGCTATTTGTGAAGCAAAATAACACAAGATTTTTCTCAGATTCCTCGTTATTGGTGTGTCTGGAGTACTATCCCGCATGAATGCAATCGGACTTCATTGAAAATTAACTAATTCTTGTCTCATTGTCGTCGTTTTCTTTTTGACAGGTAACATCCGGTCGGGCTCGCTCGTTGCTGGAGCTTAATCATTAGGACCATATCATTTCAGTCATGTCTTGATTCGTCGTATTTCTGATTGATAAACAATCACCTTGTTTATCCGAGGGGTATTATTTGATCTTTGTTGTCTGTTTTGGAGAGAAGGGCGCGTTTTCGCTATCCAGTCATCGTCACCTGAAATTGCTAGTATTTCGCAGTGATAATGATATAAAATTCCCATAAAAACCGTACATCCATTCCGTGACGAATGGATGATTGGAAGCTGTTTTGAATGCCAACTGTTTTCCTAATCCCTGTTAGACATGGCAATGGGTTGTGTCGGTGATATTTCCCTATTTTTGGCCACACTCTGTATTAGTCTGTTCGAGTCTTCATTGGTTAAATAAATAACAAATAAAAAATTAAAAGAACCCAACGCGATACATTTTTAAACATCATTGAGAATTATTAATGTCGCATCTGAAGAATGCTCGACTGATACCTTTGCTTTATTATCTCTGTATCACTGAAAAGGTTCTTTGTCTGCGGATATTACAATGGCCGAAGTAGAGAGGATATAAAACGCAGTCTGTCGATATCAAGGAAAGCATTTCTGAAAAAGAGAGATTTTTAACAGGTAATATAAATTCAAGCGTTAGCAAGTCTTTTCTGATACTATTTGCATGGAGTATCGCCATGTACAGAAGTCAAACGTGGACGATAAGCAGATTAGAAAAGAAGAGTCCAGAAGGTTTTGAAATGTGGTGCTACAAAAGAATTGTGGGTAGATCGAGTAACTAATGAAAAGGTAGCAACCGAGTTGGTGAAAAGAGAATATTGTGGCAGAACGTGAGTAATAGGAGATTGTAGTGGGAGACAAAGCGATGAATACAGTAAGCAGGTGCCAATGGATGCAGACTGTATTAGTAATTCGGAGATGAAAAGGCTTACATAAAACAGACTATCAAAGGGGACTGTCCGATTCCCCATGTCAATTTTCAAGAAGTTTTGACCATAATTATGAATGAAGCTGCTAATTTGATAAATGTACTCAACTTCCATAGTACCGATTTAACAATATTCTTTGCAAGTCTGTTCTTGAGACCGCAGATGTTCGCCAGAGAGGTTATTACATTCCATGAGTAGTAGTGTGTGTTAGACAGTCTGGCAACGTACTCTGTTTGAAAAGGATGGAAGCTGGCCTGCCGTGTAGTGGAGGCAGCATCATTTAAAACGGATTTTGTAATAATATGTATTGAGAAAAATTGAAGATAATGAGCGATTACTAATGGCAGAAATACAAACTCAGGTGTTAAGGTAATCCAATTTTTTCATGTTAGTAAGTGTGTAGTTTCTTGTTGTTAGGACATTGCGTGTGGCTGTAGTTACCAGTAAAAATTTTATAATTCAACATACGGTTTTATCTTACAATTGAAACGAATGTGAAGGAAGTTAATTGTATACAATTATTAACACAAAATCTAGTTGTGAGAAGTTTACATAGTATGTATTGTTCTTATGGCTCAATGAAGCATAGTTTAACTAAGACATCTTTGTTCTCATTTAACAGTCGCCAAGTTTAGTTCCTCATTTTCATTTACCTTTTATCATTGTTTGCATATTCGCATTGCACATCGCGGGATGTGTGCTGCAGAAGCATTTTTGTGGTGAGACGCCGTGTTGCATTGCACATCGCAAGTAGGGCAAATGACATTTGGTTTTGGACGGTCAGATCTGTATTCCTAATAGTAACAGGCTGCAGAACAGACGAGGGTTTCATCCGCACAGGTAGGCCAATGAATTTAATTGCCATCAAAATTCGCGTCCACTAAAAGGTGCAGTGATTGTCAGAGTGTACTTGTGAAAATAGCTCCACGTCAGTTAGGAGGTTTCAAATCAGTAAAAGATTTAGGAAAGTGCTATCTTGTGAGTTTTCACTCAGTGTTATCAGAAAGTCAGATGCGTTACACTTTGCGTTAATTTGCTCTGTGATTACAGTAACAGTTCAGATATAGTGACTTCACAAGATTGAGATAAAGATTAACAATATTCAGGGCCAACATTTTAATCTGTATCATTTGTTTTGCAGTCAAGTACGAGAGCATATTAAATTCTGTTGAAAACGTATTGCTTTCTCGCAGGTGAATTTTTAGATGTACTGTCAAGTGTGCAGCGTGAGTTAACACATACTTCTGTTCAAAATTAAATTTTAACACAATTCTGTGCCCCACACAGAGATTTACATTCTTCGATTTCAAAATAAGTTTTATACATTTGTCAGATACCAACTTGACACATACAAACACGAGTAGAAATTTTATATTATCGTTTCAACTAGATTGGAGAGCTGCAACAAAACGGTCTTCTGAATGAAGAACGCATCACGTTAAGGAATTTATGCTTTATTGCGTTCCAAACGTCGATCAACGTGTTATTAATTACGTGTTCATAATGTTTTGGCTCATCAGTGCATAATAAATTTGTAACGTACTGTTGAAAGCGCTGCTGGAATAACACATGTGGTTGTATACGCTCCCTTACACGTTTCATTCCACGTTATTGTGTAAAGCAAGTTAGTAATGTTACAAATCCCTAATCAGCATTTTATTTCGGTCAGTCCAGTTATCTACGTTTAATCTAAAATATTCGTTTCACCTTAACTTAGCAATATTATAGATCTCCTTCTCCAGTATTGCCATAGATTTCTGCTGTATCATTGTACGGCAGTACCTTTGTAAGTTGCAGTCCGAGAGGCGTTTGTACCGCAACATTTAATGTCCCGCTTTTGAAACAATTTTTATCTTTGGACAGCTCACACGTAAACGAACATCCATGTTTTATGTCGATAAAAGCTTTTAATCCGTCTGACGATTAATGGATAAATTCAATATCTGTATTAGGGCTTTGTCTGTAACATAAATTATCACCATTCTGTAGGCCTATCACATAACAGCCATCGTTCTTCAATAATATCATTGATTGATGAAACAGGGTTAAAGTACTGCTTTACAGCATGGGTATAAGGTATGGTAACACGTGGCATCCCATCCCGTGGATAACAACGTATGTTGGTAATCCTTGGGATTCTAATGTCAGCATCCATGTTTGAAAATCAGGGACACTTGTTAGAATTAACCTACACCGTATTCCTGGTAAACTGTTTACTGCTATGTGCAGGTGCTGAAAATTACCCAAAATTTCAATTAGTGAACAGTTCTGAGGTGACTGGATGACTCCTTGACCATGAACCATATGTTAGGTTCAGTAATATTTTGGCACTTGCGACTGATTTCCTTTCTATGTGAACCATGTTCCCAATAGCACCAGAAAAAAAATTAACACTATTATCCGTATTAGGGTGAAGTTTCCCTAACTTCTTTCCCTTCCTCGTTAAACTGCAACGTGTCCGTAACTGCAAAAGTGTTTATGAAACGCTCTTCCAGAAAAAGTACTTACTATGGGGCTAGAAATAATATAGAGTCCTCTCTTACCTTGGATTTCTTGATTTTGCTCTGAGTTTTCCGTAACATCGTCTTTCTGTCACATTCTTCGCTGATTTTCTTGGGTCGGTTCCGTGATACCGACGTCCGTGGGACCATATTGCGTGACACTTGGCCTCCAACTGGTTGTCAGCGTTGTGAGTTTCGATGAATTCTTGGGCCACGTAGTTTCGGAGAATTCCTGGTGACGACTGTTGTGTTGCTGTAGGCGAGTTCACAGAGGGCTGGACCCAGGTCTAGAACTTTAAACGACATAATATCAGTAAAACGTGGGGATGAGTAAAGCAATGCAGCTTCTGAGCCTGGAAGCGAACGATACGTACCTCTAGGATTTAGTCAAATTATGCTTAATGATTCAGACAGCGACCTCGGACAGCGACTGCTATAGTGGGCCGTTACTAGGCAACTGCGCATACATGTTAGACGTTACTACGGGAACTGCAATGTACAAGCCTCCATTGTTGAGCGCCACTGCAGGCTAAAACCACTTGCGTTTATTTTTACGGTGGTTTTCTTCCCAACAGTTCCGCATACTACATTTCAGGAAGACGAGGACTGCACAAGTTTTCTGGAAAAACGAAGGGTATAAACCCTTTCCTGACAGGACATTCGACTGAAATGTCGTCCAACGAACGAGTCAGGAATACGGCAATTTGCTCGTCGTGGTTCGCAAGCAACCACTGTTGTAACTTTGTGGACTCGTCCATTTGTCGTACCTGCGAACCGTGGATGAAGGTAAATTCCATTTCCCTATATTTCCGAAAAGGGTTTGACATGGTGCCTGCTGTAGAGTGTAAACGAAGGTCCGGGCAAACGGAATAGGTTCCCAGCTATGTGAGTGACTAGAAGACATCTTAAGTAATATCGCCCAGTGCGCTGTGATCGACGGTAAGTGTTCGTCAGAAACAAGGATATAGTCAAGAGTGCCCCATGGGAAGTGTGACAGAACTGCTCTTGTTCTCTGTACATAAGACATTAGCGATCTGACGGACAGGGCGAGCAGCAATCTGTGACTCTTCGCTGACGACGCTGTAGTGTATGGGAAAGTATCATCGATGAATGACTGTAGAAGGATATAGAGTGACTTAGACAAAGTTTCTATTTGGTGTGATGAGTGACAGCTTCCACTAAATGGAGAAAAATGTAAATTAATGCAGATGAGTAGGAAAAAGTGCACACGTCTATTAAATATCTAGAGATCTATTAAATATCTAGAGATAACGTTTCAAAGCGATATGAAATGAACGAGCACGTACGGACGTTGTTAGCGGATAGTCGACTTGAGTTTATTGAAGAGTTTTGTAAAGGAGACAGTGTATGGAACACTTACGCGACCTATTGTTGAGTACTGTTAGAGTGTTTGGAATGTCGGTTACAGCAAGAAATCGAAGGAATACGGAGGCGAGCTTGTAGGTCTGTAAGACGTAGCTTGAAAATGATTCGTGAAATGAAATGGGAATCGCTGGAGCGCAGATTACGCTTTTTTTCGCGAAGCACTACTGAGGAAATTTAGAAAACATACATTTTCAGTTGACCACAGAACGATTCTACTGCAGCTAACGTACAGGTCACGTAAGGACCTTGAAGACAATACAAGGGAAATTAGGGCTCGTACAGACAGTCCGTTTCCCATCGCTCCATTTCCTGGTGGAACAGGAAAGGAAATGCTAGTAGTTATACATGATGCTCTCCGCCGAAACCCATTCGGTGGCTTGCGGAGATATATCTGGTAGTAGATTTAGGTAAGCAGCGTGGACGTAAATCCTCACAAGAATATCTAGTAGCCTTTTGAAAGCTCTGATGCATCACAGGGTGGTTTGCTTGCGAATATACAAGTACATGTAGATTTAGGCAAGCAGCATGGAGGTAAATCCTCACAAGAATATCTAGTATCCTTTTGAAAGCTCTGATGCATCACAGGGTGGTTTGCTTGCGAAGATATACGTACATGTAGATCTAGGCAAGCAGCATGGAGGTAAATCCTCACAAAAATATCTAGTATCCTTTTGAAAGCTCTGATGCATCACAGGGTGGTTTGCTTGCGAAGATATACGTACATGTAGATCTAGGCAAGCAGCATGGAGGTAAATCCTCACAAAATTATCTAGTATCCTTTTGAAAGCTCTGATGCATCACAGGGTGGTTTGCTTGCGAAGATATACGTACATGTAGATCTAGGCAAGCAGCATGGAGGTAAATCCTCACAAAATTATCTAGTATCTTTTTGAAAGCTCTGATGCATCACAGGGTGGTTTGCTTGCGAAGATATACGTACATGTAGATCTAGGCAAGCAGCATGGAGGTAAATCCTCACAAAATTATCTAGTATCCTTTTGAAAGCTCTGATGCATCACAGGGTGGTTTGCTTGCGAAGATATACGTACATGTAGATCTAGGCAAGCAGCATGGAGGTAAATCCTCACAAAAATATCTAGTATCCTTTTGAAAGCTCTGATGCATCACA
Source organism: Schistocerca piceifrons (assembly GCF_021461385.2). NCBI lineage: Eukaryota > Metazoa > Arthropoda > Insecta > Orthoptera > Acrididae > Schistocerca > Schistocerca piceifrons. The sequence goes on along the minus strand of NC_060139.1, from coordinate 123,720,329 downwards.
GGGTGGTTTGCTTGCGAAGATATACGTACATGTAGATCTAGGCAAGCAGCATGGAGGTAAATCCTCACAAAATTATCTAGTATCCTTTTGAAAGCTCTGATGCATCACAGGGTGGTTTGCTTGCGAATATACAAGTACATGTAGATTTAGGCAAGCAGCATGGAGGTAAATCCTCACAAAAATATCTAGTATCCTTTTGAAAGCTCTGATGCATCACAGGGTGGTTTGCTTGCGAAGATATACGTACATGTAGATCTAGGCAAGCAGCATGGAGGTAAATCCTCACAAAAATATCTAGTATCCTTTTGAAAGCTCTGATGCATCACAGGGTGGTTTGCTTGCGAAGATATACGTACATGTAGATCTAGGCAAGCAGCATGGAGGTAAATCCTCACAAAAATATCTAGTATCCTTTTGAAAGCTCTGATGCATCACAGGGTGGTTAGCTTGCGAAGATGTATGTGCATGTAGATTTAGGTAAGCAACATGGAGGTAAATCCTCACAAAATTATCTAGTATCCTTTTGAAAGCTCTGATGCATCACAGGGTGGTTTGCTTGCGAAGATATACATACATGTAGATCTAGGCAAGCAGCATGGAGGTAAATCCTCACAAAAATATCTAGTATCCTTTTGTAAGCTCTGATGCATCACAGGGTGGTTTGCTTGCGAAGATATATGTACAAGCAGATTTATGTAAGCAGCATGGAGGTAAATCCTCACAAAAATATCTAGTATCCTTTTGAAAGCTCTGAAGCATCACGAGGTGGTTTCATGCTGCAGTGAAATCTGATTATTAGAACTCACATACAATTTTCGGAAGCCACTTACTTGTGCACTATCTTTTATCAGATCTGTTATAGCTACGAAAAACTGGTGAAACTTATCCTTATTGGGGTTATGTTTTCACAAGGGCTAGATTACATATGATGTAAAATGTATATCATAATAAATGGTTCTTTCACTTGTAGACAGATTATTTAAATGTCTCTAATAGAATATTGCAGATTTAGTTCAGTCCTGGAATCCAAAATTTAAACGATTGCAGAGATTCGAATGTCATTGTGAGAGATAAAACATAACGCTCCTTCCAACTGATGCCATTCGCCAAACAACGTAACAAGTAATGCTAGGCAGGCTATACACCGTCCCATCACGCCCATACTTGTTCATTGGGGAATAGGTCTAGTGATCGCTCTGTCCACCGGAGTTGACGTCATGTATCAGAGAGCCCGCTGGAAAACGAGAGAAGTGCATTCAACTGAAGAGTCTTAGTGAAAAAGCACATCTCCTTTACGCTGTAGGAACGTCATCAGAATGGGTTAGGTGATGTTGATGTATTCTGAACTGGATATTCCTGTCCGAAGCTCAGTTTCCAAAGCAGAGCTTCCGATTGTCATAGCTGACTCTCTGCTTGCAATATTAGTGCTAATAAGTGGTGTAGTCTGCATGACATCAGCAATGGCAGACCACTAGGTGCCACGATAGAGGCGGTGAGGCAGGTAGACAGCTTTGGCCTGTTGTAGGGTTGTTAACCATTGAGGGCCACGACGGGGCGAAGCCTCTCCATCGATTCTAGGTCCCCAGTTCAATGCACACACAAAGTATATTCATTGTCTTCAGGCGGACAGGCGACGGTACTTGAATTTAGAAATTTTTTTCTGAATACGAAGCAAAGTAGACGTGTTGTCTTCATGTACTCAGTGACATCGAAATCGGCGTGGAGAAGGAGGCTGGGCCCAACGCCCTCTGGCGCTGACATCAGGTTGGCACCAGCACTTGGTCAGTTCAGTTGCAGCCAGCGTTGCCAAACTTTCCGCATTACTAGATCGTGTAACTGCATCAAGACTATCGTGCATTTCGTTAAGGGATAGTACATATCTGCAATCTACAACAAAAAACGATATTTGGGTGTCTGCCCAGAAAAATCTCGTTCCAGGTGGCCTTTCTAACACAGCTTCCAGGGGCAACAAAAACATCATTTTCAATATTTCGGGCGATCATTGACCGAATTTAAGAATCTGACATGCTGTCGTATTCTTCTCATCAACAGCAAGTTAAGTTTAACGCCATAAGACATGTATTACCATTAGAAATTAGGTATTTGTCTTGAAGCTGGTGGTCGTCAAATATTCCAACGTTGTTCGACCATTAGTCGAAAATAATAACACTTAGCGACTTTTGGCGAACTTCACATGTAGCTTCTAACATTTACGAAACATTTTCTGGCTGACAGCCCCCACAAAATGATTGAAGGGGAAAAGGTTATCGCTTCCTTAATTTTCGCTGTTGATGTGGTCAAACTTCAGCATCTGCCATGATGTTTTAATTTTTTTTCTTGTTTACTACTAACGCTGTACGGTACACACTTTGCAGAGAGTATCTACATATATCATTGAGTCCACCTGCAAAATTATGCCACTGTACGGCACATAGTTAAGGGTGAGGCTCACGAGAAAAACAGGTCGCGGCGCGCACGTGACGGAGGTAGACCCGAACTCGCTCGCTCACTCAGCTCAGCAGACAAAATGCGTTTCTAAACCTGATAACTCGTAGCTGGGCGTGTACGTACTAACGAGGATTGTGTCTTCTGCTGGAATCTGCTATTGTGAAGTCTTACTGATTAACAGTACTATAACCAAATTTAATTTAAGGTCAGTACTCGATATAAATGGTATAACGTCTTTTTATAGCATTTAGTCTCTTCTGCTTAACAGTCCTCTTCTGATGCTAGAAGGAGTGCCTTATGCAGCTGATAATCATTTTGGCATGATTTTAATTTTATTGTACCCCAGTACAGCCGTAACAAATTATAAGTGGCCCTATGGGCTTCCGATCGTTGTAAGACTAACAACAGTAAGACTCCATAATAGCGAATTCCAGTAGAAGAAGCAATTCTCGTTTGTACGTACACACCTAGTTACGAGTTAACAAATGTAGAAACGCAGCTGAGGCCTACCTTCGTGACGTATGTGCCACGGCCTGTTTTTCTCGTCGTCCTCGGTTCAGGAGGTACGACGTCAAAAATAATGAGATGCGTCAAAAATACGCTTCTGCTTAAAACGGAGTATACGCTCAAACAAAGTTGACACTCGGCGCGGTGGCTAATTGGGGCGATTGTAAAAGCATTTCCCATTTACAGTCGCTCCCATCAGCCACCGCGCCGAATGTCAACTTTGTATGCACGAATATAACCCATCCTACAATTATCCAGTATTTTTTAATGAAAGCACATAGCGACTTCCAGTAAACTTTAAGTATAATTTCAATCCTTTTTTTTAACTTTTTCTCACTTGCATGCCTACCGTCAAGAATAATGGACTTAGAGAGCATTGG